>NC_065890.1:2500000-3750000 GCF_905147045.1 Nymphalis io | reverse complement strand
GCTACTGAAAATTTTCCGACAGAAAAACAATAACTTTTTATTGGCCCGACCTGAGAACTGAACCCAGAACCTCCGGGTCTGCGGCCTTACATCAAGCCACTAGACCAACGAGGCAGTCCAACAAGGCAATTGTTATATATAAACTACAGTTAATAATTTAAAGAAAAGTCGTCAGTAGTTTGTCAAATTAATAATCGAACTCCCTCGAACTAGTTGGACTGCTGAAAGTACTTTACTCAAGCGTTACCACTTGTTCGTAAAACGGAATTTCTATTCTAATAAGACGACACGACAAAGTAGTTGCTCTTAAGTTTTGTTCATAAAATATTTTTTAATATGTTATATGTGACTTTATATATGAACGTAACTTACGAAGATCTGCCTTTTGAAGAAAATCCCTTGTAAATAATCCCTTTATATTATGAAGCATTAAATTTTCCTACACACGAAGACATTCCTGTATTATCATGAGACAGAAGAGAAAGGAATTTTCGCTTAGTTATACTACTCATGATTTTCAAAGGCCTGTAAATGCCATTTATATTATGAAAGGTTAAACTCTTGTAGCGGTAACCATAGACTCTAGGATGTTATGTCCCCTGTGCCTGAAATAACCAGTTCTCTGACCTTTCACACTTATACAATATGCCGTAAATCACTGTAACAACCGACGGGTTCATTGAGTAACATAAATTTAACTCGTACATTGGATTCGTTTTTCTATACTGAAATTCGATTGCTATATAGGAAAAATACTATAATAATAATAATGTCCCCCAGGCTGATTTCAGCCACGGCGGCCAATCTCAAGAGAGATTAGCCAACTACGCAGGAGATATTATAGTGCAAAAGTGTGTGCGCAAACACAGGTGCACTCTTTATTCCCTAACTCTCATAATCCGATGGGACGGCAATCCGACACGACCGTAAAGAGTTCAGGCACAGGACCTACAGCTTTACGTGCTTTCCGAGGCACATGAGTGGACACGCTTCCAACTTCCAGACTCCGGGCTGCTACTGAGAATTTTCTGATGGAAAAACCCAATAACTTTTTTTTATTGGCCCTGTCTGGGAATTGAATCTAGGACCTCCGGGTTTACGGCCTTCAAACCGCATCAAGCCACTAGACCAACGAGGCAGTCAAAATACTATATAGATAATATGTTACATAGAATTAGGCCGTATATAAGCAGAGTAGTATAACGCTGCGCTCACACTTGTGCATTAAATTATGTTCCGCACAGTTGGCTTATGTCTCTTGAGATTGACCGCCGTGGCTGAAATCGGTCAGAAGGACATCATCAGTATAATGCTTAGTATAGATAACCTTAAACAGTTTGTCGATGTAAAACAAAATTAAACTTTGTTGATATCAATTTGATAAATATCTTTGGTGAAATATTGTAGACGTTTTTATTATTTTATATTAAATGTATTATTTAAAACAGAACTGCTTGTATGGGCACTTCAAATAACGATATTTTCTTCATCCGGCAAGTTAACAACTAAATTAACAACACTAAATTGACGCTCGCGTTGAACGCAAATAAACCAAATAAGATATAAATGGCTCCATTTTATCTAATCGCGTGACTGTGAATTGTAACCTTTTGTGAGCAACTTTGCTTACGATTCACGAAGGAGCTATATTTCCGACGCTTATAGGGATAAGTTTAGCAGTCTGTCTCTAGTTCGTTAAATTTAATGATATATGCTTCAAAATGTTGGATATCTTTTCCATTATAACACATAAAGATGTTTCTTTTAATTATTTCGTGAAAATATTAATTGCGTTTGAATGAACTGGTACCGTTTAATGCGTATTCATTTTACATACGTAATATGTTAAATAAAATGATATCCAGTGAAATTGCCGTCGCGTCGCGTCAAATTTAAGCTGTCACCATTTACAATAAGTACGAGTAATTACAATTTAACATATTCAAATTAGTTTTGACCTCAATTCGATGCACTTTGTACCACATGGTACCGAAATACATCGACTACAACGGAGGTAATAACTCAATTACGCGGGGTCACTAATAATATACGTATACCGAAAATAGACATACTACCCAATATACTATCGGAAACTTGTCAATTTGAAGCTGTTGTTATATGTCTTGACTAAACGTTTAAATGGCCAAGTTTGGTTTGGTGTGTGCATATGTGCGCATGTATGGTACATACATGTGCATGAATAGGCATGTTATTTTGTTTCACCTTGATAATAATGAGAACAATTAGTTATGTAATTAGTATGGAATCAATTCAGAATTGTGAATTTTATATAATAGACTTAATAATATAATATCCTGGGACATTATTCACACACGGCCACCTGATCCCAAACTAAGCCGAGCTTGTGCTATGGAAACCAGACAACTGATATACTACATATACAACTTTTCTTTCGTAAATACATACTTATATAGATAATTACACCCAGACACAGGACAAACAGACATATCCATGCACACAAATGTCTGTCCTGGGTGGGAATCGAACCCACAACCTTCGGCGTGAAAGGCAGATATCTACTAACCACGCCACGTTATTAAAATTGTATTAAAAATCTTATTTTCTACTGTATTTTCTTTCGGGGGGCTTAATTGAAAATAAGATAACGTTTAAAAATCAAATCGCTTAGAAAATAGAATTTTATATTGAATATTTTAAAACACAGAACCTTAAATAGGCTAAATCTCGATGGAATAAGCGAGAGACCCAGTAACTGAAGCTAGAATAAATTATGAACTAGATAGAAAACAAAAGGTAGAAAAGCCTTCTTAAGGTTAATCAGCAATCCAATTGAGGTTTATAGATATACTAGCTATTCATCCCGGCTTCGCACGGGTAATTAAGGAGAAAAATGTATTTTGGATAGGATTTGCGTAAAATCCGTTCTTAGGGAGAGTCTACGTTGGAGGAGTAACTGTGACAAATTTCAAGTCAATCGGACGGATAGTTAAGAAGACCTCGTGATGACTGGTATTTCGCTTATATATATTTATATATATATACTTCCTCATTGGTCTAGTGGCTTGATGTAAGGCCGCAGACCTGGAGGTCCTAGGTTCAATTTCCACGTCGGGCCAATAAAAAATATTTTTTATTATTAATTTATATGTCATCCTACACACACAGGTGAATTATATATTATTATTATTAATTAGAATTATAGGTACAAATAAATCACATACAACCTAAGTAATGTTTGCCAGGAACTACTCAGTTTAGTGTTCATTTTAACAAAAATCAATTTATTATACAAATACTCATACAACAAGCGTCAATAATGTCTTCTTTGCATTTCAGTCGCATAAAATGGCCTATCACAACAATTTGAATGAACGCTTATAAACTAGAAACAACAATAAGAGAAATGACAAAAGGAGAACAGACGGACACATTGATAAATGAAGATGATATTTCTTTTCAAAACAAAGTGCTATTAAAATACATTTCTTTTATTTTATACTGTATTTGGATTATGACAACTGGAAAATGTTGTTCAATAAAATAATTGTTTCAAACTCGTGAGGAGTCTACTTCAGTTTATACGGTGTTATGATTTCAAATCAGCAAATTTTAGCATTGTTATTCTGTCAGAACTCACTTCATAACTCAGCTCGAAATGTTGACAGCCGACTTATGGTGATAAACTACTTTTATGCGTGAAATGTTAAAATTATTACGGTCAATATCGCATATCACTTTTTGACATTTCACGATCGATCTCTGCGGTAAGTCTCGAGTTTGTTCTTACAGAATAGCCCTACAGTTCATTAGTCACGTATTATAATAATTTCTATAAATTACTAACTTACAAGAAAATAAATGATAAAACGATTACTTATAAGAATATAAAAATGTATCCTTTCATTTTATATATAGATACATACCTATTAAAGCAGTAGAAACCGTGTCTGTACAATGAATAAATTTATCAGAAAACGAGCGGGGACGACACGAAAATGCTTTTTTTCTGTCTATACGTCTGTGTGTACTCGCTAATCTCTGAAGCTACGAAACGGATTTTCTTGCTATTTTCACAGGTAGATTAAGTACGAAGTTTACGTAACACATCCCTCCTCAAACGCGAATGAAGCGGCGGACGGAATCTAGTAAGTAACAAATAAACTCGAAATGTTTTCTAAATACCTTAGTAGGGGATTCCTTGTAGTAAATACGGGAAAAGGTAGAAGATTATTAATACAGTAGAGCAGTATCATACCAATGCACAGTCGATTACAAACGGACTTTAATATCGTGAATAAATTGTTACGCAAATGTTGACAAATGAATTAACGGAACGATATTTGATTGAAATTGAGTTAAAATTAGTATAGTAGTAGTATAGTAGTATTATACAAGTTGGTCGATAAAATCTTCGTGTCAAAGAATTATTAAAATATCTTTTAGTTTTATCGTTGAGTTTTTTTTCTGTGTGAAATCTCGACTGCGAAGTTGACTCTGAAAGTGCTCGAGGTAAGCATTTACCCTTTATATAAAATCACTACACATATACTACACTTTGAGTCTTTGCTCAGGTGAAATATGTTTCACCCATAACTATTATTATAATTAAATTTATAAGTTAAATAAAATTAAAATTTGTAATTCTCTTTCTGTTCTTCTTAATAAATAATATAAGCGTTTGTATGTGTGTTCTCTATGTGTTCTTAAGCTATTTATCCGATTGTGATGAAACTTCGATAGATATTCTACCGCTAAACAGCAAAACTTAGTATTGTGCTCCGGTTTGGTGGGTGAGTGAGCCAGTGTAACTACAGGAACAAGGGTCATAACATCTTAGTTCTTAAGATTGGTGGCGCATTGACGAGGATTGTGGCGACTTCCGTCTGCCTACCTAAAACATAAACAAAAAAAAAGGTGATCTTCATAGGCCCTTTTTTATTTTTATGGATTTCCTTGTGCGTTATCACCCTTGCGAAACCGAGACGGGTAGCTAGTTATAACCATACCCATTCTAGCCGATAAACTTTATTATAATACGATGTCTTCTGCACAAAGGTTGTTTTATGTTTGGAAGAAATTTCCATTGATCTTTGTTGTTGTACAATAAAGTATATTTGTATTGGATAGTATAGATGCCCCAATGGTTAGGACACGTGAATCGTAACCAACGATTGCGGATTTAAATCTAGTCAAGTACCTTTGAATTAGCATGTGCTTAATTTGTTTTTCATTTCGCGCCCGACGGTGAGGACGTGAGTCCATCGTGATGCATTTGTGCATATCGAATCAAAAACTGCCACATGTATCTATTGACCCGTACGATGGCATACGGGAGGGGTCAGTCTTACATCTATTGGCACTCATAATACATTAATTTACATAAAAAACTATATATTTGCCATTACATTACATACGAGCTCACGTGTTCCCCTCCTCTTACAACCCGGGTTCCTTCAAACGAGGCGTGAAGAGGCATCTTGGGGGGCGGCAAGGCGGGAATAGCTAGTACAGAACATTCTTCCCGACTGTACTGGCCGTCATCGCGTTTGGACTCTGCTACCACTTACCATCAGGTGGAGTAGAGTCATTTGCCATCCCGGCGCATATAAAAAAAATACAAAATAAAATGTCTCCCTAATCTGACTTGGAGTATATATTGACAGCTCTGTTCGAAATTTAAAAACAAATCGTGTAGCTGTCATCAAAAAGCCAATTATAAAAACTTTTGGGCTTCAAGACAATTAAGATTATTCAATTTAAACTTTAATTTATAGCTTTTATAAATTCGATCATGATTTTATATGTTATATTTCAACGTTATATAATAATCCCTTTCATTATTGCCGTACAGGGAGTTTTATCATCGGTTTTTGTCGTGGCAAGAGATTAAAATAATTTATTACTATTTGATCGTATGCGTCAACATTTGTTTTTATGAAAAACGGAACGTTGAAGAACTGAAAAGACATTCATGTTTCCTTTTTACGAGCGTTGATTGTTAATTGTGTTCGTTCTGTCATTACGCTATTTTTAAAATTATGGAAAGCGAACGTTGAAATTTGTGATGAGGTACCAGTACCTTAAATGAAAATGATATGAAAATACTGTCTGTACTGAATTTCTTAACCGAAGATAGCAGGTTCAAAGTCAGGCAAGCACCAATGGATATACATGTGCTTAATTTGTATCTATAATTCATCTCGTGCTCGACGATTAAGTAAATCACTTAGGAAACCAGCACGTGTCAGAGGAAAGTCCACCTAACCGCATCGGAGCAACGTGGTGTAATGAGCTCCAGGACCTCGGGGTCTTATATATAGCGACTAAAACGTGGTATTTACCATTTGACTGGTTTCCCGCGCCCCCAATATCTATCTTTTAGGCTTTTCTATAGAAACATCATCAAATCATTGTTAAGAAGATTTAATCATACATTAATTTGACGTTTTCCTTGTCTGCGTAATCTATATTGTTATGCTAAAAACATCTTTTAACTTCCAACATACAAAAGATCAAATTAACTTACTATTATCATTTTCATTTTGAATGTATTATATATTAGAATTTGTTTGAATAATGATAAAAACCGCATCAACGTGAAAATGATAGTTCAGAAGATGTCAGCGAACAAATGAACAGACGCCAACAGCGACTGTATATCTTTTAATTGAACATTACAAAAATTAACTTCTATAATATTGTTAATTAATAATAATGTTTATTTGACAAAAACCTCTAATTACATTATATTTTGTATCAGCTAAAACTATATCTATGAAAATATAATCCCACGCTAAGCGTCATTAAGGCCTTGATTAAAGACATCTTATAACGAAGCGCAAAACCTTTATGTCACCCGTTTTCCCACCCGTTCTACCCCCTTCTTCATTATAAGTTTCATAAAGTCGTATAAGAATATTATTCTACGAAAATTATAAAAAACAATATTGCATAATACTATTGGTGTGACTGAAGGATGAGTGAGCCAGTGAATTCATGAGTCAGTGTATAATTACACTTAAAATACATATGTGACATTTAAGATTACAAGCTGAAACTTTCATAAGGTGTGCCGAGATGGGCTTAATTTGTATCCATAATTCATCTCAAAACATCGTAAGGAAACCGGCATGTGTTGGATGACAATCTGTCATCTGTGTATCAACCAATCTGCATTGAAGCAGTGTGGTGGAATAAGCTCCTCAAACGGAGACTTCTAAGCCCATCAGTGGGATATTTACAAGGGACTTTACTTTTACTATTATAATTGGAAGTGAATTATTAGATTTTTTTACATAAATATGCGATGCCGAGAAAATCACGTCAAAAACATCTAAATTAAATACACTATAAAATTATTAGACTTATTTGTTACTAAATTCTGCTTAACGACAATAAATCTAATATTACAGTGATTTACAGTAAACAAAACGTTAATTTTGAATGATTCAATAATAACACATAAATCCGGTTACAATAACACATAAATTAAGTTATATCAAATAGATTAATGTATATTAAACTAATATTCCCTCAAAGCGAATTTAGATTAACGGAAACTAAGCCGTTTTAAGTTATTGGATATGATCTTATGTTATAAGGATTAAGATTTACCTATGCAGTATCCGTAATAATCATAATTAACATACTATTATAATTTATTTTACTAAGCTCCTACATGAATTTTTGACATCATTTCACAAATGAAACAAGTCGGTTAGATTGTTTTTGTGTTATAGGTAGGCGAACAGACAAATAGACCACCTGATGGTAAATGGTCACCACCATCCATAGACAATGGCGATGTCAAAAATATTAACCCATCCTTACATCGCCGATGCGCCATCAATCTTGCGAACTAAGATGTTATTCCCCTTGTGCGTGTTGTTACACTCACACGCTCGCCCTTCAAACCGAAACGTAACAATAATTAGTACTGCTGTTTAGCGGTAGAATATCTGATGTACTGGTAGTACCTATTGAGATGGCTTGCACAAACCTTTTTTTTTAACGCTGAAATAACGCGTTTCCCCCACGGGAACAGTGGGAGAGGTATGTGGGGCTCGCCGGTGTCCAAGGCGCCGAGTGCGCCCCGAACATCGGAATACCCACTAAAAAACCAGCGGTACCCCTTCCGTCTTAACGAGGAGCGCCACAGGATCGCTTTCGCATGCTACCGTGACGCTCTGACGGGGCTTGTGCAAACCTAGTATATGTGTGTTGTTCACACATATGCCAAAAACAAACAAAACTGTATTATTGAAATTCATATATTAATAATTTACAATTAAATGTATCTATTCTGCCTATGTTCTATTGAGCTGAGGTGACTCAGTGGATAATTCGCGGGTTCCACTTCAGGCACCAGTATGCTTTTGCGCTTAATTCCTGTCTAAAATTACAATTATACCGTGACAGGCGCGAAGAAAAACGTCATGATGAAACCTGTTTCTACCAAATATCCACCAGCCCTCACTGGAACATCGTAGTAGAATAACTTCCAAACCGTTTCTTAAGGGAGGCCTTTATCCAGCAGTGAGACCTTCAAGAACTATAAGTTTATTAATTTATCCTACATAAATATCAAGGCATACTAACACCCTGCTTTTTTATCGTCTATCCAATGTTATGTCTATATAAATATAACGGACTCATTTTCAAATGGTTTTAATAATTGTTTCAAGCCTGAATGGAGAATCGCAATTACGAAATATATAAAGTTGATTTGACATTTATATTGAATATAATATAAGTAAGAATTAAGAACGTCTGTCTGTCATATTATATTAAGGCTTTCTCAAACTTATTCAATTATTATACCATTTGTAACGTAAGAATATTGTGCGTCCTATTTTTTCTTCCACTAACCAATCTACTTAAGAAAATAACCGAAGCTAGCCAATCTTTTTGCAATAAAGTGTCTTTTTTTTAGCTACGTAATAGCTTTTTTGTTACTAGCTGTAACCGCGGTATCGCCCGCGTGGAATTTATTTTATGACTATAATACATATAAAAATCTTATTATTAATGAAATAAAATATAATCTATGTTAATTCTGGTGAAAGTAGGTATGTTAAAAGAATTATTAAAAACTATTTATTTATGTTCATTAACGATACACATACATACACTCTAATCATATTAAGAAACAGCGTTAATAAAACTATTTATCTCTTACGAGTATCTCCGCCAATAGGTATGCCTAGCATGCGGGCGAGGCCGCGGGTGTCACCTAGTATAATATGTAACATAAAATATATAATTGAAATGTTCCAAAGAGAAAGAATAAAACTATCACAAATATTTATTTAATTTTTTATTTTATTTTTATCAACTGTATCTACAAAGATGGATCAAAAACTGGACCAAATATAGAAGCAGAAGTTTTAGATTTTCTCAATAATAATTTATTTGTGTATAATATTGATGTCAATGTCTCTATAATACTTTACATCATTTTTTATATTATTTAGGTCAATCAGTTTTATTTATTTATTAAAAACAAAATATTATTGTTTATTTTTATTCTTGACACCCATAAGCATTGTCAGCTTGTTTAGGTGCTGCTTAAAAAAACAAACATAAATTGTAGACCAACTTACATATATAATTAAAAGGATAGTTAGGATTGCAATGCGCCTAGTCAGGATCTTACATTGTGAAATGATTATGAATCGGTCTCAGCTACTCTCAAATTTTCCCGGTGAATTATTTGAACTGTAATCCTCTAGTGGATTCCGTACCATGTAGTGTGCGTGATGCACACTAGTTGTCCCTGACATAGCAACACTTGCCTTGACCGTTAAGACACGGATCATATTCAGACCGCTACAAATATCTACAAAGATATATTTCAGGAATTCTTTAATGAGGTTGCCCGCTAAAATATGATACAACACAGTGGACCTTTTCCTTGTCCGTGGCTCCAATTTATGACACAAAGAGAACTCGTTTTGACATTATTAATGTCGTGCACAAAGCAGAGGACAAAGTGCTCAAAAATAATAATAATTTTAGATTGAATATTGAAAGCAGCGTTATAAAAATTTAAAAATTATATTAAAGCGTCAATAGCGCAATGGGATACGGGTACGACTAGCGATGTAAAAACCGTAGCCTCCTAACACAAGCTTTACGTTTAATTGGAGAGCCAAAATGATTTTTCGTAATTCCTTTGAAGAAGAAACCGGACGCTGTTAATATTCTTTTTAAACAACAAAAAAGATAAAAAAACGAAATTTGACAACAGACGAATATAAATGCACAATGATTGGCACAATTAATACACGCGTGAACATCACGGAAATAGGTGCTTCAATTCAACCCTCCAATAAGATGCAAATAGGCAATTTCTGTTTCCAATTATTAGTTACCAATAAACGGATTTAACGCCTACATCTATAATAAGATTCATAGAATACATCGGATTTCAGTTATACCTGTAGGTATATAAATTAAATTGTAAACTAATAAATATATTCTAATTAAACAATCAAGTAAACACAACATAGAAAAAGACAAGAAAAATTGTTATGTATCAATTATATATAAACCATTACTTTAAAACTAGATTCACTATATTTGTCAAGTTTCGTTTTTATTACTTCGGATATTATTAGGTATTTTTAACAATCTTCCGACCGAATGTATCAATTCCTTGTGCCGGAATATATTTAAAAAAAAGCGCGTTATCGCCCGTTACAGAAGAGGAATATTAATTTTTGGCGCGAAGTTTAGGGACTTCGAACATACAATTTTGTCAAGGAATGTTTGTTGTATTAATTGGTTTTGTTAGCATTTAAACTAATTAACGGTATTATTGTTTGTTATTTGCTTATTATTAATTGTAAAGTCATATACTTATTTGTGATTTTTTTTAAAAAAAAGTCATTTTCTCTTCTGGTTTGTAAGCTTATAATAATATGCAAGTCTTATCCGCCATGCTGGATTTAATATGACATTACAACTTATGACAGGCGAGACTACGGCAAAGCTAACGATATCATATTTGTTATAAAAATAAACTTACTAACATACAACTTTAATTTATTTTAGTAAATTAATCAAAACGACTACAACGTTATAATAATTTGTTATTTTCATCACAAATAGACATTGGCAATGCAAGAAGTGTAACTTAATCCTACACCTTACGGTTCATGTCGTTTTTGCTTGTAATTATACTGACTCACTCGCCCTTCAAACCGGAACACAACAATATAAAGTATCAAAATTTACCAATAGAATATTATGTATATATGAATAGAATAATTAATGAGTAAGAGGTACTACCAATTAGATATGCATATCCTTTATCACGAGTTAAAACTATTCAAATTTTAGGCCTTAAATTTTGCTTTACTATAGTCGAATGAATGAACTAACTTTTGTTTGTGCAAGTTCTTCTCGTTTGAATTTACATTTGCAATTGCAACCGATGTAACTTCGCGTTTAATTAACTGTTAAATTACTTTTTAAAATGCTTTTATTATTATGTCCTGACGATTTCAGATTGCGGCATCTCAAGAGAGATTAGCTAATTGCGCAGGGAATATTATTGTGCACAAGTATGTGCGCAAACACAGATGTACTCTCTATTCCCTCACACTCGTAATCCGGTGGGGCGGCAATCCGACACTACCAGGGCGGCATTCCGGCGCAGGACCAACAGTTTAAGCAGTTCAAGCGGTTTTACGCTTTCCGAGGCAGGGGAGTATACACGCTTCCAGCTTACAGACTCCGGACTGCTACCGAGAATTTTCGACAGAAAAACCCAATAACTTTTTATAGGCCCAGTCTGAACCCAGGACCTCAGGCATCTGCGGTCTTATAATCTAGCCACAAAATTAACAAAGCACTCACTCGTATTATAATACATAATATTAATGCGTTCTTTCTATTTTAGTTGTTTTACGAAAATAAATATGTATTTAAAAAAAGCTTTACCATTATGTAATAAAGGCTCCTGAATTTATAAACATTGTCGTATACATTCTAAAAACAAAGTTAAATATATTCCAGGTGCTATATAAAAACCTTCATGCGACCCTTGAAGATCACTATCTGTTGAAAGAGGGTCGTGAGTCATGACAGTAACTTAATCAAGTATTTTATAAAGTAAATCTGATTACAACCTTTGACTTTCCACGCCTTTCCTTTAAAAAAGTCAGGTTTATAGGTCAAATATATTATTAAACAAAAGTCGGAGTAAATCTCATATATTTCAAATTTAAGTTGGTATTACTGTGTGGGATTAATGGTCTTCGAAAATATTTGAACGATAACCACGTTGTACATTTAATATGTATTTCTTCATGTACAATTTTATGCTTTAACTTTGTTGTAATTCACCGCTAGATGGTGTGGCAGCACCACAACTTTTGCTCAGCCGACTACCAAGAAATGAAATGAAATTTTGTAGGGAAATTCGACATTTCTAATGTTACCAATCGGTATTACGCTTACGTTAATGAGTTAAAGACAGGCGTCTACTCCTTGATGCTGGTATTTTTCAATAGTATATTCCGATTCATACCAGACAATATTTTTGTTGACAGGGTTATACAGATAGTGTGAAGGTAAACTGCAATAGGAGATGCAGGATATCAAAAAATTCTAATACTTTAGAAAATTCGACGAAATATCCCATCAGGTACACACTTTTCGTTTAGATGGTAAAGTTTCAATAAAAATATACGATCTATTTAAAATTAGGTTAAGTGAAATGGAAAACGTGATTTCTGTAATAATCAGTATCACATCGTCTGGCATTTCCACTATAGGAAGATAATATATATATTTTTTTTATAATTTTGACAGGGCATATAAGAAGTTTGTATAATATATTCCAGAATGAATTCGGTTTTCTCTTAAACTATTTTTTATAGAATAGGTAGGCGGACGTGCAAATAGGTCACCTGATGGTAAGTGATACTGGTGGTAGGGCTTTGTGCAAGCTCGTCATGCGAATGTCTAAGGAAGTTGGTGACCACTTACCATCAGGTGGCCCTTATGCTCGTCCGCCTTCCTATTCTATAATAAAAAAGTGGCCATCGGACCAACCTTCAGAACTAAGATGTTATGTCCTTTGTGCCTGTAATTAATCTTGACTGCGAATATATATTATCTTACTGTAGAATAGAGGGTTGCATGAGTTGCTAGCAATTATGCAAATTGCAGTCAGTGTATTTAGAGGCACAAAAGATATTTTATCCATGAGTTTCACGAGCCATTGGCAATAGAAACCTGACTATAAATACGACTAGTTCAAAATGTGAATTGACAAACGATTGTACCTGACTAACAATTTTAGTTTTAGATTTTTAGTGAGATAAATAACATCTGATGAATGGGGTTTACAGCCTTCGCTGGCTGCGAAACTGTCGTGTAATTGAACCGCTTGTTGACTTTGTGTGAGGTAAAGCTGAAGTAGAAACGCGCTTTGAATTGAATATTTAGAAGAGGTGGAGCTTTAACATGCGTACATTGCGAACTTAATTTATTTTCTTAGTTTCCTCTGCAAGAAATAATATATGTTAATATTGTCTGTTCATTAATAAGTTAACATTTAGAAACTAATCCTTATATGATAATGATTTACTATTTATATATTTTATGTTTGTCAGGAAGAAGTGATTCCTTCTAGTAAATATTTATTTTTTGATAAAATCAATTTAATAGAAGCATCTTGTTAATTTTCAATTTTTCGAGGTCACTGAAGTATTATAAAGTAGAGTAATGTGTATTTCTTTTGTTGATAGATAGTGGAAGATGGACACCAGAGCTGATGAGGAGGAGGCTCCTACAGACCCAGCGGCGAGAAAGCACACACACCATGATTACACCGAACAAGATTTCGAAGGTACTTTGACAATAATAAATAAGTTGAATTTTTTTTATTAAATCGCACACAACGGTGTTACATATTTATTTATTAACAACAAAATATTTTAATTTTTTTTCTTAATATCCTTGTCATGAGCCTTGTCAGCTTGACAGAGTGCTGCTTAAATATAAACAAACTAGCATATACAATTAAGACACACATACAAGAATAATAATATAAAAAACACAATCGACTTTTCTTTTAAAAGATGCTTAGCGACTGCTTGGTTAAACACTGGTTTCTCTCTTTCTATCATTGTTTAACTAATCACCCTTATACACTGGTGGTAGGACTTTGTGCAAGCCCGTCTGGGTAGGTACCACCCACTCATAAGATATTCTACCGCAAAACAGCAGTACTTGTTATTGTTGTGTTTCGGTTTGAAGGGTGAGTGAGCTAGTGTAATTACAGGCACAAGGGACATCATAACATCTTAGTTCCCAATGTTGGTGGCGCATTGGCGATGTAAGCGATGGTTAACATTTCTTACAACGCCAATGTCTATGGGCAACGGTGACCAATTACCATCAGGTAGCCCATATGCTCGTCTGCCTACCTAAACTATAAACAGTGTTTTTTTTAATTACGATTATTATTTTAAATGACGATTTAACGTGTTAACGTTCTTTGTTAATCAGACGGGGCACTAATAATAATTTTATTTAATACAAACTGTATACAAATTTTAAATCGCATACATATGAAGAGTGCGGGTGCTGCCACCACAGCGTACGCAGTAAAAGTTTAGTGCTCCTCGAATAAAGAAAATATTTCCAGCAAATTAGTGACTTAGTATAAAAAATTGGCTGTTATATATGTTGAGTGAGGTGTTTCACGTAATCATTAATAAAAAAAGTGTTAAAAATTGTGAATTAACATTATAAATAACATCCATATAGTTTTGTGGTTCGGAGATCAGTGGAGATAATTATTTGTCTACCGCCATAAATCACATTATAAATATCACAGTTACTGTACTCTGTAAACATCATAAGTGACAGAACAGTAAACAGTGTTGCATATTTTCGCCGTCGTCTACTAGCGTCATCTAACGTTTGGCGCATTGGTAACGGCTCTGGTACTATATCCAAGAAGTTGATGGTTCAAACCCCGATATACTACACATTTATCTTCACAATGATTTTTAAAAATAATTAATTCAAAAGATGGTTAATACATGTGAGATATGTAAGGTCAACATATAGGAGTTGGGCAAAAACGTATTAAGTGCAATAATTGTAACTATTTGTTTCATTCCGATTGCGTTCATTTTAACAGTGATCCGAATAACGCTAGATCTACATGGAAGTGTTCAACTTGCAAAACAAGTTCTAAAAGAGTGCAAAATGTGAGTAATAAGGATATCAACACTTCATCGCATAGTAACAAGTCGCCTATACCACAAGCTACGTCAAGTAGTCAAGAAGATATTCGAAACAAAAACTTTAATAATTTAATATTAACAGAAATAAGAAACTTTCGCGCAGAAATAAATGCGAGACTCAATAAACAAGATAATGAATTCAAAAAACTACAATCTTGTGTCATGGAGATGAAAAATGATTTATTTTAATTACAAACAAAGGTCTTAGAAGTCGAACATCAGGACCAAAGAATTGAAAAAATAGAACAGAAATTATCTGATTTAATGTTACAAAATGAAAACTTACAAAGTGAAATAAATAAAAGGGACCAAAAAGATCGTATCAATCCAAGTTATTGAGATATGCGGTGTTACACAAACTCCTAATGAAAACCTAGCTGATACGGTATGTCTGATAGCGAAAACGAGAGTGTCGATTCTACCCAGTGACTTAGAATGTGTATATAGGATAAAAACCAGAAAATATCAATCCCAAATGGCACCTGTATGTGGTGAAGAACAACCCACATCTGATTTGACGTTTGCTAATATAGTTTCAACCATAAAAGGAGAAGAGCCGTCACGCATATAGTTCGTTTTAAGTACAAGGAAATAAAAGACAAAGTAATCAGTTCAGTAAAAAAATGGAAAAAGTCAAATCAAAGGAGGCTGCTTACAACATCGGATATAGGAATAAGCGGTATTACCCATAAAATTTTCTTAAGAGATAATTTGACATTCGCAAATCGGCG
The DNA here is from genome assembly GCF_905147045.1 of Nymphalis io. Lineage (NCBI taxonomy): Eukaryota > Metazoa > Arthropoda > Insecta > Lepidoptera > Nymphalidae > Nymphalis > Nymphalis io. The sequence continues at coordinate 3,734,018 of NC_065890.1, read as the reverse complement.
TCTCCTTCGTACTGTAAAGGATAAGGCTCGCGAACGAAACTTTTCTTTTGTTTGGGTTAAAGATTACAAAATTTTTGGGCGCAAATCAACAAAGTCAGTTGTTTTTCATATAAACTCCATACGCGACATTAGTCGTTTTATATTATGACTATCTTTTATAATCTATGTTTATTGCGAATATACTAAGATAGCAGAAATAAAAAAATATTGTAATCTTTTTGGTACTTTACTTTACAATTGCGAAATTGATATCGTTCAATTAAAATATAATGTAAACATTATTATGAGGAAAATATTTCATGCAAACATTTTAAGAAGGAAATGTTATGGTATTTTATATTATGTAATTATATATATATATGCTTAATTCTATAAAATGGGTAAAAAAGTTACAAAGTTAAAATTATCTGTGCTAAATGCTCAATCACTAAATACAGGAAGAGACGAATTATCACACATTATAAAATATTTTGATCCAGACATAATTTCTATCACGGAAACATGGCTAATGTCACGCTAAAAAATTACAATATCCCAGGCTTTTGCTTTTCATGAACCACGATCAGGTTCGCAATCTAGAGGAGGAGGAGTAGGCGCATATATACGTTCAAATTTGAGAGTAAAAGTATTGCCAGTAGATTCTTCGGCATTTGAGCGACAGTGGATTGAAATTAAGATTAAAAGATGCATAATTGCTGTAGGAGTCATCTACCGACCTCCCAAATTTAGTTTTAGCACATTTTTATCTACGCTAGATGACAATCTATCATTTTTAATACCAAAATATGAATACGTATTTGTAACTGGTGACATAAACATTGATTTAAATTCGCATGGATATACTATATGATATGCATAAACTTTTACTGCACTGAATGTAGCGTTTGTGTTGACAGCATATGTACAAGGCGTAGACTGAAAAGCAGCCTAGCTGAGACTACGACCTTTTCACCAAATTATGATATTGTTAACTCTTTTTTTATGGTTTTGTACCTTAATTTTTTTGTCTTTGTTTCTTTTTGGTGAATAAAGTTATTTATTATTATTATTATATAATTTAAATTATAGGAAAGTATGCCATTTTTTATTGTATGTGACATGTTCTTTGTTAAAACTATGATGTCGAATTAACAAAGCTTAGCATCAAATATTTAATGTAGGCTACATATTGATTTTTTTTAACAACGAGAATTATAGCGTCTTCGTATAATATTATGAAAAGTACTGAATGATTCTAATCAATAAAATGTTATTATTATATATAATAAATATATAGAGTAGAATAAGCTTTATTGTACGCCAAAAGATTTACAGGAACATACAGTTTTAAACACAAACATAAAAAAACGAAAACTACTAATGTAAAGGCGGTCTTATCGCTAAAAGATATTATTTCATTCAATATTATTAAAACATGAAGCAACTAGGTTAATAATAAAATTTAATCGTACAATTCAATTTTAACTTAAGTTCGAACTATTATAATTTGTAACTAATTTAAGTTATACCGCAAACCTTAATCAAATATAACAGAAACTCGAAGTTTGGAACTATTAATTTATATGAATAGCCAACCAATTAACGAAAATAAAACATTTTTTTATATATAATTTAAAAAAAAATTAAATTAAAACAACTGTGACCGACTTATATAATATTATTATATTTATACGATATAATTGAGCACTATATTTATACACCCATACAAGAAAAGATGTGAGCTTACTCTATGAGTACCACGCTGCTTCGCTGCGGGTGGGTGTAGACATGATACAGACTTTCATTTGACCCATGCAGGCTTTTGAGCGCCAGGATTTAGGCAGACTTATTTAACCTTTTACGGTCTTGTCCAGCCAAGTATTTAAGTCTGGTCTAGCTTTTGTTAAACTTTTCGTTGGCATAAGTCGCAGCGCTATTACAACGCTATGTTAACTACAGATTACTTTTTATCAAATAATTTAAAAAAGTGTGACGTGATGGCAAAATGTTCAGCCAATACAGCCAATACGACCGATTTTTGTAGTTTAAGGATCGGTAAACATGAAACCAAAAAAATAAATAAACCGAAACAAAAAAAACCGATGTAGTTTTCTTACGCTGTTTTTACCGAAGTAAATACATATATAGTAAGCACGAAGTTACTAATTCCGTAAAAGCAAAGCACACCCCACCCTTCCTTGAATACTACGCGAAGTAGGGTACAGAGAAACTGTAAAGAATTCCAGAAAAAACATTATAACTGTCTTAAATATAAACTTATATGTTTGCGACATAATTCAAAGATATATATAAATATGAATAATAATAATAACACGGGTGAGACGTTAATAAGTATTTTTTCATTCAAATACATATTACATTACTACACTTTCTTTAATACAGATACAACAATCGCTTAACTTGTAAGCTTTCTCGGGAAAAAACAATTTACAACATCACGAATTGCCGGAGTTTATAAATTAGCGTTTCGGAAATAGGTCAAGAGGGGCGGCGGGAGACGTAACCAAGGGTTGGGATGTGATGTTTAGTTACGTGTATCGAAATCCAACGCCTCCGGATTCATTTGTACGACATGATTTATTTGTACTTGTTTTTAACTAACTTAAAAAAGAGAAGTATTTTCGACGTTTTTGTTTTTGTTTATTATTTTTACTGATTACTCGGATACTTATAACGGCTACTTTAAAACGGATGTTATGAACCTAATTGAATTGTATTTTTTTGAGTATGAGTTTCTTTATTCCTACAAAGACTTTTGCTCGAATCGCATAATAGTCATGATGCAAATATGCTATGTGTTCTTTCTGTTTTTTTTTATGGTATAGGTTGGCGGACGAGCATATGGGCCAACTGATGACAAGTGGTCACCAACGCCCATAGACATTGGCATTGTAAGAAATGTTAACCATCGCTTTCATTACCAACGCCCCACTAACCTTGGGAACTAAGATGTTATGTTCCTTGTGCCTGTAATTACACTGGCTCACTCACCCTTCAAACCGGAACACAACAATACCAAGTACTTGGTGCACTTTTGTTTTGCGGTAGAATATCTGATGAGTGGGTGTTACCTACCCAGACGAGCTTGCAAATGCTCTACCAAGAGTGTTTGCCAGGATAGACATTTTTATAAAAGCCAGTAATGGCTGTTTAATAGTTAAATATATAATTAATGTAATCGAATTTTGTGATCTAGGTATTTTACAATGACCATAAGGCGTTGTGATTTCAATGAGCGTTTTATGTCTCTGAATGCTACAATTCCATTCTTTGGGTTAGTGGATTACTTATAAGTGTGTAGACTGACTGACCTGAGGACCCGGTTATATCCTCGGGTCAAGAATAGATCTTTTCATTCGAAAAATTCTTAATATCAGCAGTTTGGCGGCTGAGTAAGCATGTGTAGTTACAGGCACAGGAGTCATAACAACTTACTTCGTAAGGGTGTTCGTACAATTGCGACGTAATGAATGATTAATATTCTGCTTACAGTGGTACTTACAGTACCTATAAATGGTTACCACTTACCATCAGGCTCATTTACCATTCCCACTAAATAATATATTATGAAATGTTCATTATTATTTCTAAATATATTTTTATTGTAACTTATAATTAAATGGCCTTGTGTTTTTAATTTAATAATAAATCACAGGTTAATAGGACTGAACTGCTTAAGCCGAGCTTAACATGTATATCTCTTATTCCAGTCACGCAAGTAGTAGGTGTGTCTAATCGATGCCTCCTAGTTATTTGCCGAAGGGCTTTTTAAATTTTTCAAATGAATACTTTAGCAAAACTTATTTTGTTATCAAATGTTTATGTATTATATTATGCTATATGTTTCCCCACGAAAATGTATTCGTCATATGTACATTCTGGTTCAAAAAATAACAAGATTTTTTCACAGTTTTTTATTTTTTCACAAATATACAAGGTATTGAAAACATTACGTTTTTTTGCTCTTGTAATGTTATGTATTAATTAATCACTCACCATTCAAACCGATCTATTAAAATATTATTTCACTGTAACTATCTAACTTTAACAATATTATATTCAAAAAAGAAAATCTGTATCGACAAAAATAGAAAACGCTACTGTTCGCAGAAGCTGTTAACAGTATATATATAAAAAAACGTTAATATGACACATACATATATATACACATATTCAGATTATTGTTATATTTATTCGTTCAACATATTATTTATTAATTTTACAAATTTTAAAATAATTATTAGCTATGATTGCTTAACAGTTCCGACAAGCTACCGCTTAAAATTATATTGTATTTTGTAAGCTTAAATACAAGGTTTGTATTTAAGCTTACAAAATACAACATCCGGATGGCACCACCCGGATATGCAAAAATAACTACTTATAAAAAATACGACGTACTTTTCAGACGCTAAATAAACGTTGCATTTAAAATTGTTGTTAAGTTTAATTCTATGTTATTATAAGCATGAAATGAAACCATTGACTTAATCTACGTTAAACGATACCTATTAACAAGCTACTTTTATTTACTTTACTTTATACTTTTTTGTACACCACAAAGAAGAAAAAAATACAAAACATGGATACAATCTAAATAAGAGTAGCACTCAAGAGTTGAATGCTACTATTATTATTAGCGATAATCTCTTCCACGCAACCAACGGTATAAGGAATAACTCATAGGATATGTGGTAGATACTGAAATGTACTTCAACTTAAGTTGAAGCCGTATCAAGAAGGTCAAGTATAAGCTAAGTGTGAAGGCTTTTGTTATATTTGTTTTGCTGACATTGATAATGTTGTAGAACAGTTTTTAAAATTATTATTAAAATTATGAAAGAAGTCTTATGGTAACATAACATTATGAAATAATTAAAATAAGACACGAGTTAACTTAAGTTGCTTTACAAAAGAAGCTCAATATAAATCTTAAATTCATGCTTTAAATAACATAAAATTACACGTACGTTACAATCACAGTTGTATTTTGTTTAAGTACGAGTAATATTATGTCCCACTGCTGAACATAGAATACTAAAAAGAAGGTTGAGTAGGTCCCACATACATCCTAATTTAGAAAGCATGTTAAACAAAATAAACAAAAGATTAACAAAGTGCTCGTAATAAAAACTAAAAAAATATTAATTTCAAGTGTTTAAAAAAAACACCGACTTACATTTATATTTTTATGTTATGATTGTTTTAATTGTTATTTTTAACAAACCGAAAAGACATTTTATATAAAATAATACATAATAAAATTTCTTTAAGACTGAGATATATTTTATAGGCACATACAAAATAAAATTGTAATCGTAAAAATATTTGTAAAAAAAATCTTTCAATATAATATTTAAGAAAATTTCGAAATAACAAGAGGAGATCTCGGCATGAACTTGACCTACAATTCGATAGACTCAACATCAACTGTTGAAATATTTTAAAGTAAAAAAGGTGTTCGTCTTTTGTTTGTTATATATATAGTTTAGTTATCATGGGAAACATTCCTTGGATTAAGAGAAATTTTTTAATATAAATATCGTTACATTGGGAAAAATATATTGCAAAGAACTCACTATTATTTTACTTTTAATATTTATTAATTTTATGTTTATTGACCAAGATAATTATACAGTTGTAACAAAAGGAGGACTCAATGAGGAGGAGCCTGGGGCTATCTAATCAACCTTTGGGCTTATCAGAAATACAAGAAGACGGTAATTATGAAAATAATAGGTCAAAATCTTAAGATAGGGTTCTTTAAGCAAATTTTGGCAAGGTCAAGCCCGAATTATCCATGGTAATTGATGAAATGAATTAATTCTTAATAATTTTTTTAACGAATATCAAATTTATTATCTTATAATTAGCCGCACTTATATTAGAGTCTTCAAGACCTGAAGACCAGTGTCAGTATTTGCACCGTGCCGTTAACGCCACTGCACTCAACTGCTTGGTCCCAGGTGTAGGTTTTCGGGAACGAAACCGTCTGCGTGCTTGTTGGTGCAGTTGTATTGGCCACCTTCTGTATAATATTAAAGAGGGGTAAATTCTCACAGACTAAGTCCCCCCTCAATTCCCGCCAGTCAGGCGTTTATTATGTAACCCACTGACGAAACAATGGAAGACCTTAACACCTACGAAAGATACGTTAAGGTAGACATTTATTAGAACTCGATTCTTATAGTTAAATAAAATCAATCATTTAGCCATTTTTGCTTTCAAATCGGTGTTGTAGTCGACTTAAATTTACAAATTTTTCGATGTTATTTTGCTTTGTAAATCAAGCAAAAAGTAAAGAAGTTTTCTAACGATTCAACTACATTAAATATTTAACAAATTATTTAAACTAAACAACATCGAACAAATTATTTTAATTAATCATTTAGTTTATATTATTATTTCTATTATAATCTCCATTAAAACACTTCATTAAAATATATTTATATAGTTTTATAAGTAAAACAACAATTTTAAACGGTAGCTTTAGACAGTAAAACAAACTGAGAAAAATATTTATATTTCAGACGGAACTTCGATCAGTAAGTACATTCCATTAAAATTAAAATTTAATTTAAATTTACAATACTTTTAAAATGCTTTATACATAATTTTCTTTTAAATTGTATTTCATCAAAGATTTAATGCTTAAGTCTTGTGTACAGATGTGAATGGAATATTTTAAAAAGGTCTTTAGTCAATCATCACTTGGAATGAAACAAGAAAATGCGATATGCGATAAGCTTCGATAAGCGAGGTCCGGTTTTTATAAATTAAGTTAAAAGATTATTTATTTGTTAGTAGAATAGCAAAAGGCCTTGTACCAATTAAAATTGAGTACGTTGTAAAAACTTTAAAGAATATTTACCGTATTACGAGTACGTATTTTAAATACGTACCTAGGTAATACTAGCTTCCGCCGGCGGCTTTTTCTAGGTGTGGAAAGATGGATTGGTTCCGGTATTAGGTGACCTATGCGCTTTTCTGTACATTATCGTTCACCTTAGCGTATCGAGCAGTTGATAAAAGTTCAACATGCAACGTTCATGTTATCCTTAAATTTTCACTCATAACAGTAGTAGAAGTTAACTGGGCGTTTATATAATTTATTAATAATGTACTTATAATGATTCTGATGATTCTTATCTTATATCGGAGTAGTATTCAAATTACTTTCAGACTCGTAAAGAAAACGCCCATTAAACATCACCAACGTCGCCTCGCGGGCTTGCGCCAAAATCCGTCACTGAATCGTTTTAATATTATTGTTTAATTACGTCTGTCTGTACGGCTTAATACAAGCACGTCTGAGCACCTGTTAATCCACAGTTGATCAATGATGTCTTATATAGTTTTGTTCTTGTATGAATAATTAACGAGGTGCTATAATTACAAGCACAAAAAATTTATCTTAATTAAATACAATGGTTGAAAAAGCGGTATTATTACAAAGAAAAATAGGATCTACTTTCCTAATTAGGGTTCTTGTCAAACAATGTCATATTTAAAAACAAAATATTCTTGTATATTATTTATAAGTTAATAAGTAACTTGTTAACAAAATCAAGCTTAGTTCACTTTTTGTGCTTAATTATTTTATGAAATCAGTGACTAATTAGTTCGTAATCTAGAAACCGAAGCGTTACGGTATACGTTTAATAAATAGTTAGAATTTATTAATTTATGGCCACGCCTTGTTCAGATAAAACAATTTAGGAAATTCAATTTTAAACGTTAACTTTAAGATAATTTTTAAAATAAAATTAAAAGTAAATTAACAGCCTTAATTGTCCCACTGTTGGTCAAAAACTCGTCCTTATGAGTAGAAGATTTTTTATCTTATTCCACCACGGTGCTCTAACTCGGGTTTGTGGATAAACTTAAAATAGATTATCGTAAGACACGAAGATTTTCTCACGATGTTTTCTTCCGCCGAGCATGAGACGTTGATGAAAATTCATTGGTGTTTGCTCGTGATTGAACCCACAATCTTCGGTTAAGATTCACGTGTTCTAACCAATGATCCATTTTGGCTTTCTTTCAAAGTCAAATAACTATAAATATTTCTCGTCTTTACATTGTGATTGATGAATAGAGTTAATATATCTTTATATATGTATATAAAACTTGATGTTTGTATGTATATCTGTTTAAAAGACGTCCATACCGTTTGAGAGATCTCTTACATGGAAAAGGTTTTTATATAATAATTATCCAATCGCCGTAACTAGCCGATATGTGCCGCTAAAACACACATAGGTACAAACAGGACGTCCGCCGTGTTTTGCTATTATCATATAAAATATTATCTGATACAGTAACAGCCTGTTAATGTCCCACTGCTGGGCTAAGGCCTCCTCTCCATTTTGAGGAGAAGGTTTGGAGCTTATTCCACCACGCTGCTCCAATGCGGGTTGGTAGAATACACATGTGGCAGAATTTCAATGAAATTAGACAGTTGCAGGTTTCCTCACGATGTTTTCCTTCACTGTCAAGCACGAGATGAATTATAAACACAAATTAAGCACATGAATATTCAGTGGTGCTTGCCCGGGTTTGAACCTACGATCATCGGTTAAGATTCACGCGTTCTTACCACTGGGCCATCTCAGCTATCTGATATCATATAGCTTATAAGAGTATTCTTTTGCATTTCGTCTATTTATTATATCATTCTCATTTGTGATATCATTATATATTTTTTTGTATATTTCTAATAATAAGTAGGCTCAAATTTCGAATGTAGTAACGAGATGATTTGTAAATAAAAAAAATAACTAGAGAAAAAATTATGTTATTTTATTATTTTTATTTTTTATTTTTATTTAAAAGTTAGGTAGTTTTATTTACTGTAACATTTCATCAGCAAAAAGTTAATAACTCAAACTGGCGGTAGCTTAATTTACGACTTTCAGAATGGCGATTCATAAGTAGTTACTTGTTAGTCTCGAATAAAGTTTTATATTATATGATCGCTTTTATTTGCACAGGTCACCGAGCACACACAGTGTTCGTAGGCGTGCACGTGCCGGCGCGACGCCACTCACACCGAAAACACAAACATCACCATCGCAACGGAGGAAAAGATCCGGAGAAACCTAGTGAGTTCCAAATAATTAATAAACGTTTATCGATGTGATTGAAACGTATTTTAATTATTTCTGTTACATATTCTATTTTTAAAATGACTTCATGAAAAAATTAATTTGAAATTTGAAATGTCATTTTTAAACATTACTTTTTGAGCATAAAGGTTATATTATGTTAACTTAGGAATAAATACTATTTCGATTCTTGTGTTGCTAGCTACTAACGATCATTCATTAATGTCTTATTATATTTACTTATATAACTTATAAGACACCTTACATTTCTAATTAGAGATTAAAACTAGTACTTGTTATAGTTTCAAACATAAACAATAATGCTTTATTATTAGAGAAAATAAAGTTTATGAACGCTCAGACGAGAGAAAACTATTTATTACTTGTATTTTATAAAAACATATTAATAATCTTAAACAGGAAGCCATAAATGCTCATCACATTTTAGCATTTACAGTTGAAGCGAAGTTATAAGTAAAATCATCAAATATCTTAATTCTATTATTTAAATAACTGAACTTAGCCGCATATTAAATTTTGTGTAAGTATATAAACTCTATATTTAAATATTGTTTCATCAAATAATATGAATTTCAAATGGTACTATAAAAAGTCTTTTCATCAGATATATTACGTACTTCGTTTGATTATATTATTCACGTCACTTGATTGAAGATTCATAACTATAATTTTCTCTCATTTTGATATTATTCAAAGAAAATATTATGAAATGTTTCGTTAGATGTTTCGAGATGAAAGCATATGGAATAGCTTGCGTTGTTAAAAGCTAATGAGTTGACGCTTGTATTATGCTCTGACTCAAACTAAAAATGTTGACAATCTTATACAAATAATATTCGAAAATGTGACTAAACGGAGGTACTACTAACTTCCCTACGAAGTGATATAAACCAAACAAAAGTTTCTTTTATATAAATTAGTATTTTATTTGAACAATTTTTGATAAAACTTGTATAAATTTGAAAATTCGGATCCGTAGGCCCAGCGATAATGGCTCGAGTTAGAAGACTTAGCGTAACGGACGATGGAGAAACATGTAAGACGAAAATCGCGACTCATCTAGTTTGATTCCTTCCAAATTATTATTTAAACTTTTTACTCTCATTCGCAACTCCAATCAAGCATGACTGTATAAGATCATTCGTTTACGACGTCGTTTTTTCTTTCTCCATCAATGTTTCAGATACTTTCTTGTAGCATCGACATTCTTGTTTTTCTGTTGTGTCATCTAACACAGTCATTAAACATCTCATACATGTATCAATGTATTTTAATATGGTCCATAAGAGAAGTTAATTAACGTTTACTTTCAGTGACCCCACCTGCACAAAGAGTGCAGTTTATACTTGGGGAAGATGTTGACGATACAACTCTTGAATCACACCCACTTTTCTCGGAAATGGAAGAACTTGTCAGAGATGGAGATGAATTAGAATGGAAAGAAACAGCTCGATGGATCAAGTTCGAAGAAGACGTTGAAGAAGGCGGCAATAGATGGTCTAAGCCACATGTTGCCACACTTTCCTTACACTCATTGTTTGAACTCCGAAGTCTTATTTTAAATGGATCAGTGATTTTAGATTTAGAAGCTAATTCCTTGGAACAAGTTGCTGAAAATGTATTGGATAATATGATTGTCGAAGGCGGCCTCGCATATGACAGACGAGAAAAGGTTAAAGATGCATTGTTGAGAAGACATAGACACCAATATGAAAAACGAAATCATAATAACATGTCACGTCTACCTTTAATAAGGTCTTTGGCAGATATCGGAAAAAATCACTCGTCCTGTAAAAGTGAGTACCATCTATTTGTTTAACATAATCAAAAAATCTCCTTGACTGTGTTTATGCGCGAATAGGTCAAAGTATATGGATATTGTGGCGATATTATACCAGATTTCCAGGATGGTGGCTCTCGACGCTCCAGTTCGAGGAGTTGTCGGGGGTCCACCTCATCACCCAACACGGCTCTTCTTCGCGCAGCTGACGCAAGGGGCTCTTATCTAGCTGTTCCAGGTCAGCAAAGCGTGTAACGGTAACATGTGTGCATCAGCTCACTACAATCACGCTCTTTGACTGACACGACACGCTAGCACTTTTAAGCTAATTTAAATATGAATAGTATAAATATATGTTTATTTATTGTGTTGTTGTTTGAATCCTTAGCAATTTCATAAGATATTTAGTTCTATTTGGACTGAAAAATGTTGTTCCTTTGTGAAAAATTGGCGTTATATTACAGTGGAAGAGGGCAGTACAACAAGTGGACATTCTCACAAAGGAGATTTCGGTCGATTCCTAGGCATCTCTAGTGCGGGTAACCGCTTAACATTAATCTCTCTTCATTGGTGTTTTATATTTTAGCGCTGTATTCATTTCAAATTTTATCATTTGTTTACAATTTTAATCAGTGTTCTTGTCCGTTTTTATATTTCATTATTGAATTCAATGATTACAAATTTATCGTTGAAATTATCTTGTTACTTTTGGCTTTTGCTCTGGCTTATTTAATACTTTAGTATTTAAATGTTTTTTTTTTATTATAACTTTATACCTAGTAACTGTATATACTAAAATATTTTGCATTAAATTAATCATCAAAGGCAATATTTGATGAACCACATTTTTTTACACTAATTAAAATGTCGCACAGTTTGATATACTTTATATGTTTTCAATGTTAAATTTCTTATATTGTTGTGTTTGTCAATTATTCTCAATCTTTTTTTAATAATAATATTATTTCAGGTGCTGCACCAGATGAAGGCATGATAAAAAGTCCAAGTAGTTTATCAATGCACCGTAACCATAGCTCTGGCGATCTTCCAATGAATGGAGATGTTAATCACAAGAGTAATACGCACTTTATGCGCAAAATACCACCAGGTGCTGAAGCGTCTAACATACTAGTCGGTGAAGTCGATTTCTTAGAAAAAACATTGTCTGCGTTTGTTAGACTGAAAACTGGCACTATTATGGGAGATCTAACTGAAGTTCCAGTTCCCACACGTTTCATGTTTGTCTTACTAGGACCACCAAATAGTAATTCAAGCTTTCACGAGATCGGTCGAGCTATGGCAACACTAATGTCTGATGAAATATTTCATGAAGTAGCCTACCGAGCTAAAAAACGTGATCATTTATTAGCTGGCATAGACGAATTCCTAGATGCAGTTACAGTATTACCACCTGGTGAATGGGATCCTTCTATTCGTATAGAACCACCTGCTGCAATACCTTCTCAAGATCCCCGCAAACGTCCCACTGATAATAATCTTAAAGAAGAACCCGATGAGGAGGAAGAAGAACAAAGACAAAGAGAAGAGTCTGGCTTAGCAAGAAGCGGAAAACTTTTTGGGGGCTTAATAAATGACTTAAAAAGAAAAATTCCGTGGTATTGGTCGGATTTTAAAGATGCATTAGCTTTACAATGCATTGCGTCCTGGATTTTTTTGTATTTCGCATGTCTATCACCTATAATTACTTTTGGAGGATTATTAGGTGAAGCGACTGGAAAAAATATGGCTGCAATGGAATCATTAGTATCTGGATTCGTATGTGGAATGGGATACGGATTTTTCTCAGGCCAACCACTAACTATTTTGGGGTCGACCGGTCCGGTTTTAGTATTCGAAACAATAGTTTTTGAATTCTGTAAACAAATAGGATGGAATTACATGTCATTTAGATTTTGTATCGGCACATGGACAACTATAATACTCATAATTCTAGTTGCAATCGACGCAAGTGCTCTGGTGTGCTATATAACACGATTCACGGAAGAAAATTTTGCAACATTGATTGCGTTCATTTTTATTTACAAGGTAATTAATAAGACTACTAAACTAATGGTGTTTTATTATAAAACAAAACCATTAACCTAATAACGATGCAAATTTTACAGGCTGTGGAAAACGTTATTTCTATCGGTAAAAAGAACCCAATAAAGACACGCCCTGATGAAGTTCTCAATTATGAGTGCTATTGTTTACCGGGCAATTATTCACGAGTACCGGAACAGTTTAATTGGACGTCCGTTGATAAGGAGTCATGTCAGGTAATGTTAATAGGTTTTCATTGACATCGTTGGTTTGATAATGTCGTCATAGGTACACGGTACTTAGAACGATAATTACATCATATTAGTTGTAATTACATTGACGGTTATTCTGAAAGATTATCCTTAATGAAAAATATTTTCAGTTATACAACGGAACTTTAGCTGGTGGTGGATGTGATACAAAAGTGTATGTGCCGGATGTATTTTTGATGTCGATAATTTTATTTCTTGGAACATTTACTATTTCTATAATTTTAAAGGACTTTAAAAATTCTCTTTTCTTCCCTTCGAAGGTAATGTTTTCTGATACCTAAACGTTTCGGGTACATTTAATATTATACAAGTACTTATAATCGACATAAGAACTAATAAGTATTTTTATATTTCAGGTCAGACAAATAATAAGTGACTTTTCCGTCATCATAGCTATTTTGTCTATGTCATTTCTAGATTTCAAAGTTGGAATCAAGACTCCAAAATTAGAAGTTCCCTCCGAATTTAAGCCAACGCTTCCAACGCGAGAATGGGTCATTACACCGTTTAATGGTAACCCCGTATGGTCCGCTTTAGTAGCTATACTACCGGCTCTTTTAGGAACGATTTTAATATTTATGGACCAACAAATCACCGCAGTTATTGTAAATCGCAAAGAAAATAAATTGAAGAAGGGTTGCGGCTACCACCTTGACCTCTTCATATTAGCGATTTTAATACAAATATGTTCCATTATGGGGTTACCATGGTTCGTAGCTGCTACAGTACTGAGTATTAACCATGTAAATTCCTTGAAAGTCGAATCGGAATGTGCTGCTCCAGGGGAAAAACCACAATTTTTAGGTGTCCGAGAACAAAGAGTTACACATATCCTCATATTCCTAACTATAGGATGCTCAGTTGTCTTAACTCCAGTTTTAAGACATATACCGATGCCAGTTTTATTTGGCGTATTTCTTTACATGGGGGTGGCATCGCTAAAAGGACTTCAGTTCTTTGATAGGATCCTGATAATGTTTATGCCCCAGAAATATCAGCCAGATCACATGTTTCTACGCCAAGTAAGTATATTTCTAAAACTATATAACAGCAACTTTAACACAACAAATAAAAACCTTTGACAATCTAATCATATTCCTTTCTTTAGGTACCGATTCGTCGAGTTCATGTTTTCACTGCGATTCAACTGACCTGCCTTGTCTGTCTTTGGGTCATAAAATCTTTTTCGATGACGTCCATTCTATTTCCACTCATGCTTGTGGTAATGATAGGCATTAGAAAATCTTTAGATATATTCTTTACAAGACGTGAAATGAAGATTTTAGATGATGTCATGCCAGAAATGACTAAAAGGAATCAAGACGAACTTCGCGAACTCGCCGATGTTGAGGTGGGATGCTTTTGGAAAATATTATATTTTTGGTGTAAAAAGTAAGAACCGATCAAAACAGTGTCAAGGGTCTTTTTATAACGCATTGTACTACGTAGGTATTTTATATTAACATATTAAGGCATATATATTACTAATAATAATAAAAAAAAATGTGTAAAGGTGAAAGCGAATTTATATAGAAACGTAAAGATGTCCAGATTTCAGGAATATTCTTGATTATACAAAATTCTTAGGCTGTTCCATTGTAGGATACCAACAAGAGTAATCCACCAGCATTTCAAGAAAATCTGCAAATCCCCCTTATCAATGGCAATATCATGAATATACCTTTGGCATCGATAAACATATCTGAGGAAGTTAATAAAACTGGTATATGGAAACAGGTCAACAATAGCAATAAAGCAAAAGCTCGACTTGAAAGTAAGGAATTGAAAGCAAAATCTGGAAAAAAGACGTAAGTATCAGGCATTGACTAGTCTAAGAAAAACCTAAAGAAACGAATATACAAGATTGACATTCCCGATCACATTACAAACGTACTCATAAAACAGAAGATTTAAATTTCCTTATAGAAACATGATTTAAATAATAAAGAAATCGCACTACCATTATCAAAATTGTTATAATATTTTCACATATTCACATGTATCATTCTATTTTAAAGAAAAGGTTGACCTTCTATTGACATTACAGTATTAAACACAAAAAACTTATATCAAAGAACGCACAATCCGAAATAGAAAGACGTCTATCTACGATGGACGAGGTAGAAGAAGACGATCCTTCAATGAAGGTGTGCATCAGAGATTCAAAATTCTAACCTGACCACATTGTATGACCTGAAGGAGCACGGCATGGCACGCATCCGACACAACGCATGAGGCGCTTTTTTCTCTGAACATCTTACAACCGCAGATATGCCAAACAGATACACAGAGTTCATCATTTCCAATCATTTTGTGGTTTTATTTATGAGTTGTGGTTATATTTATTTACGTATCAAAAATATTTTACGTCTTTGGATTTAAACTTTTGGAATGATAATTAATAGTCGATGCTTATTTATACACAAATGTTTCATTTATAATGCAGATAATATATTTGGTTATAATAATTATTAATGACCTGTGGACTAATTGACTCCAATTATATTTGATAATGAGTCCACAAAGGATGTTCTATGGACTTGATTATGTTTCAATGGATGTGCGGTGAGCTTACGGTAGAGTAAATTACAATCAGCCCGTTTCAAGCCGTGGGTGGGTCGGTCGATCAGTCGAGTACATAAGCGCCTCAACCACCATGGTAGCGGAGAACAAACCTGGAAAGTCGACGTCACCTCATTTTACACAACTAGGATGATACATTTCAAGTGATCGCTCCCTAATATGATTACTCGTCATTCGAACGTTCAGAAAAAGAGGCGTCTGATGCAATCCTTAGATGTAGATCACCATTGTAGATTAAAATTCAAGTAACAGTGTTGTGTCTCCTTAGATATTACAAAGCTAATTAATTTAGTAATCATATTAAGAACACATTTTACATTTATAATATTAAAGGTAATTCTAAATATATTTTAATTGCATCATTATTGTAAAATTTACTCGAGAAATCAATTGTGTATTCATTTTCTCAATATGCTGGTTATGTCAATAATAATGTCATACCTTACGACCACTGCAAATTACAAATTCACTTTTATAATATTATACTCAAAGTACAATAATCAAAGTTGTGAGTTGGAAAGCCAAATTTATGATAAGTAAAATCTAAGTTAGCAAATATTATTTGTTGAATGTTGTTGTACATTTTGTTGTATTTTTAAGGATTATTAATTGTTCAATTTTTTTTCTGTATGCTTTTAATGTCACTTTTAAATCAAAATATTTATATTTATGAACAAAATATCTGCATGAATTCAGTGTTTTCCGACATTCAGCATGCTGTTAAAGCTATATTTATTACTAAACTATTTTTTTATATCCTGTTAAAATCATAAAAATGTTACGCTACATGTATTAATAGTTACATTTAGTTTACGTACGCTACAAATTCACGAATTTAATTCATTATTGCGTTAAGAATTATTTTTTTGTAACAGTTTACAACTTTTTTTCCTATGGACGATTTTCAGAGTGACCTCCTAAGGCGCAAGGATTCGTGGAGTAGCGGATTTAAAAAGAATACATCTGCTGAAACTTCAGTATAAGTTTTCTTTTTTTTAATTCAGCTGTTAGGTCTAAGACATAAAAATCAATTTTCTTTATTTTTATTTTGTGTCAACAAAATAGATTCAAGAAACAGTCTTGTTCAGTTTATTTATTTTTTATTTAATGACTTCTTAGTTATTATTATATTAAACGTTAGTTGTACAAATTTGTTTATTATACTTAACTATTAAAATAATATTAATGTGTCAATCAAAGGAATTGTGTTTATCGGAACTTATTGTTAGCGTGTAATAGGCTAAACCTTATAAATATTCTATATAGCCTAAAATCCCACCGCGAGATATATATATACATACATACGTACGTGCGTGTTACACGCCATTACGCGACTTTAACATTAAAAAAATGAATTGTATCACATCTAGAAATATGAACAAAATAGTTAAAATATAAAAAAAAATAGCTAAAAATATGAAAAAAAATGATTAAAATTAAATTAAAACTACTTGTGGCGATATTTTGATAGGCAACTCAGTATAACCGTATTGTTGTATTCATAAGAGTATTTCGATTGAATAACAGATGGTCATAGAGATCACGCGGCGGGATCTTAGACCAATAGTATATTTGACAAATAATTCCCTTAATTATTTCTTTTTAAAACATAATGTTGACTTTTTTGTAAAAGTCAATTGGCACAAATAAAACATAGATATATTAAGTTAGTTTTAACGGTATGTAATGAAATAGGATATTTTCATATTTTATTTTGAAAATGTTTTAATGAGTTGGTGATGTTTGAATGTTAACCTTTTTTTTGACATTAGGCGAAAATTTTATTTTAATGACGCAACGCTTATAGCACGTGGATCTTAAGATTTAAAAATATATACGAACAAGTGATACTGAGATTTTGATATAAGATCTCAAATCAGAATGTAACAACTCAAATCTTTTAAGAAATAGTATGCTGAAGTGAACATTTATCAGTTGTCTCAATTAGACGTTAACAAGAGAAATTAAAAAATAATATTAAGTTTACATGTTCGATGATATAAATAAATAACGAAGAAATCCGAAAAAACAACAGCGTTTGGGGGTTGAGTAATAAGACAAACAAGATGGAGAAAAAATAAAATCACATCAAATTTAAACAACATAATGAAAAAATTAAAGCTTAAGACAGAAGTCACCTTTCGCTTCACCTTCAATTAATAACGATTATTGCGATATCACATATCTACTATGCTACTTTAGAGAGGCAAAGTTTGTTTTAAAAAGGCATTGTTTCCACTAACAAAAATACTATGACAATTATGGACAAAATTAATACCTAAGTAAGTCTTAGTATGTGTGATAAGTTTTCTAATCATTCAATAAATATTGTATATTTAATAATTTGAAAAATGGATGTCAAATAGTGTTATATTAATTATTTAAATGTAGAATAAGAATAATTAATTTAAATCATGTATGTTATTTTGATTTTAATAAAAATAATGAGGTAATTATTTATGTTAATTATAAAATAACCGCTACTGTAACCCAGTGCCAACACCGTTAGGTTTTAGGTTATTATGCTATGAAATACTACATATTTAGTTAAAAATGTTAATTCCGCTATATATATTAAGATTATATATTATAATTACTAAATTATACTATAATTTCTAAGAATATATTTTTATGTATATTTTTAAGAAGTAATTGTCATGCGAACTGTATTGTTCATACATAATATCCAGTTACCTATATACATTTTAAAATGTATTCATTTTAAGTGAATTATTTACGTCTATATATATATAAAATTTTAATGTGTACTGAATTGCATGTGATTTCAAATTTTTTTTCATGAAGTGTAATATTCACACTTAGTAATATTATGAAAATTAGCAATTGTACTGCCTCCTAAGTACGTTAGTAATACTTGTTTCAAATCTAATTCCTGTGTCATACTTAGTATAATTATTGTCTATGGCCCGTAATCGTAGTAAATATAGTCGTCCCATTATAGTTCTAATAACTATTATATTTTAAAGAACCCGACACGATGTCACATAATATGTAATCATAATTAATATACAAGAAAAAATAAAGATCGTCATTACCATATATAAAAAAAAAACTTTCCTTGAACGAATGAGTTCAAGTGTTGCCATATTCTTAAATTGATATCGACATTCTATCTTTTTTTTAAAGGATCATTTATATTGTTAGTTTACTGTTTCAAAAAAAATACGCTAATTAAATACACAATTAGTTTCGGGTTCGTTATTTGTAATTTACACTAAATTGCCTAAATTAGTGAAATATAGTCGCAATGTAGTCTGAATGTCTAAATAAATGTTTAGTATTGTAATGGAAAACAATTATTATTGTACCTGGTGGGATATGTTTGTTACTCGATTTGTATTGTTTTTGGAGATCTTTGTGGAGTGTTATGAATAAATGGATTTTTATAAATATAATGTTTTTTTTTAATCTGTAGATAGTAGGAAATATACTATATATACATTATAATAATAATTAGGCGCATGCGAGCTACCTGATGGTAAGTGGTCATCACCGTCTATAGACATTGACCGATTGGGAACCGAGATGTTATGTCCCTTGTGCCTGTAGTTACACTGGTTCACTTACACTTCAAACTGGAACACAACAATACAAATACTTTGTGTATTGCTGTTTAGCGATAGAATAAATCTACCTGTATTCATCTCTAGACCAGTTGTTTGCATACATTTTCGGGTAATTTAAAAAAAAGAAAAGTAATTATTTAATGAATTTGTATAATTAAATATTCGACTTAAAATAATAAATTATAATTCTAATAATTTTCTAGGCGGTTAGTTCTTTTTCTTCTTCTGGTCGGGTAGTAAGCCCATTTCTTCTTGGTATTTACGTATCAACTGTTCTTGCACGTCGGGAAGGCAGGGCGAGTACCGGCTGTACTCCATGCTGAACTCGCCTTTACCCTGGGTCATTGACCTGAAAAAAAAATTATAAGTTACCTGATGCAATCGAGCTTTTTATTTTACCGTGATGACAATGTCGTCGGCAAATCGCAGATGTGTAATGTGTTGGCCATTTATATTAATAATCTATACTAAACTAAGTATCCTTATATATATTAAATGCAAAAGTTTAATTCGCATAATTTTTATTTCTATCGTGTATTTTTTAATTTTTGTGCACCTCAAATTTTTTACAAACTAGAGATTTGTCGATTTGTTGGCGGGCGTTAATAACTGCATCACATTTTTACACTATAGCAGTTATTATCTTTCACATTTTGTTTCGGATCTAATATGATGGTTTTTAAATTAAAAAAAAAAGTAGCTCTTGCCTGTCTGGTTTTAGTGTGAAGCAAGCGTGAACTCAAAGGAATGACAAATTCTATTCTTTTATACCTAAAATCTCTATCTCGAGAACTAGTTTGAAATAAATACAATAAAGTAATTATTTATTGGAGATTAAATGTATTATATAATATATAGAGAAGTACAGACCTGAGCTCCCCCGCGTAGCCGAACATGTTGTTGAGCGGCACCTCCGCGCAGATGGTGGTCCAGCCCTCCGCGCCCTCCGTGCCCGTCACGATCCCGCCGCGCTTGTTGAGCTGCCCGATCACCGTGCCGTGGAACTCGTCGGGCATGGTCACCTCCACGTACATTATCGGTTCCAGGATCTGCCACGCGCCGTCGTCGAAAACTGGGTGACAATGTTACATTGTTATTACAATATGTCCTACGTATTCATTAATCAGATTAATTAAAATTAGATGAACAAAAAATCGAGATGGCATAGTAGTTAGAACGCGTGAATTTTAACTGATGATCGTGGGTTCGAACCCGGGCAAGCACCACTGAGTTGTCATGTGCTTAATTTGTGTTTATAATTCATCTCGTGCTTGACGGTGAAGGAAAACATCGTGAAGAAACCTGAATGTAACATTATGCCACATGTTTATTCTACCAACCCGCATTGAAGCAGTGTGGTGGAATAAGGTCCAAACCTTCTCAAAAGGGAGATGAGGCCTTAGTCCAGCAATGGGACATTAACAGGCTGGTACTGTTACTGTTTAGATGAAGATGATAAATAAAACTTACTTTTTATAGTTAATATTAAAGTATATTATAATGCTAGTACATTCAATAAATTTTAAAATATTTTACTCCTCAAATGATTGATGATTTTCATTTAAATGAATTTGCATTTAAATGAAAACGTATTTTATAACAAAAGAACAAAGCCGAATATTCACTAACCATTACATTACCAAAATTTATAAAAAAAATTACATGATTAAGTCACGTCTCCAAAATGTATGCACTAATCTCTTTATTATTAAAATCAATTAATTGTATATAATAAGCTACTATAGAGGAGCAAAAGTACCTTCTTTAACAGCACCCTTCGCGGCCAAGAAGAAAGCCAATTCACTGGAATCCACGATGTGATGACCGCCATCTTGTAACCGGAACTTAACCCCGGATATTTTGTGCCCAGAGAGGTAGCCTTTCTGGCACGTGTCTATGAAACCTCGCTCGACACCGGGTATAAACTGTTTAGGGACGTTAGTGCCTATCGTCTCATCGATGAATTCCAATACTGTAAAGGGTAAAAATGTTAAGTATTAATTTAAATATTAATATTAAGTAATTAATTTAATTTTAATATATTTTTAATTAATAAATAATGAAGAACGTTGATAGACCACGGCATTTCCACTCAAGCTGACTTTGAAGGTATAAAGGTATTTTTGACAAAATACCGCAGTCTATACTTGCCGTTAAGTAAGCTTCGATTAATTATTACAAATAATCTGATTAGTTAATCTGTACTATATTTTGCATGATCTATATGAATAGATCTAGTGAAGGAACTTTATAAATGTAATGAATACAAATTTGTATTTTTAAAAAGACTAACTACATTACAAGTTTCTTGTCGGTTTTGGTAGAATACACATTCCAAACCAGCTATAACGCTTGACGATTCAAAAATATTTGCAAAAGTGTATTTGTGGAGTAGTGAAGTAGATTAGTGGAGATGAAACAGTAAATAGTGACAACGAGAGCAGCGCTCACCGGTGTTCTGGTGGGGCGGCAGCGGCTCCAGAACACCCACCACGCGCGCGTACTGTCCCGCACCGCCCGACTGCTTCTTGTGCAGGTAATCGAACGGGCACGCCGACATCAGCGTCTCCCTGCACGTTCACGTCGGGAACACATTATTAATACACGTTACATGTTGAAACGTTTCACTCAGAGTCGATCTTAATATTTTAAGTCTTATCGCACGAATAATGGCTAGCTAGCTATAAGACCGAAGATCCCGAATTCCCGTGTTCAAATCCCAGGACATTTATAGGATACTGGGTTATCTATCGAGAAAGACTCAGTAGCAAATCCAGTCAGTCAGTTAGGCTTCTGCATCGTAAGACACGTAAAGCCGTTAAGTTCACACGCCAGAACTCTTTCCAGTCGAGTCAGATTTGCCATTCCATCGAATTATAAGAGTAAGAGAGAGGAGACTCCGCTTCAATGCATACACGTTTATGCACTATAATATATCCCATGCAATTTGAATAGGCGCCGTAGCCTAAATCAGTCAAAAGGACTAGGTCATCATTTTATCGCAAGAACGCAGAATTCGATTCAAAAATCGAATCAATGTATATAAAATAACGTCTAGTACACTAGTGTAACTACACATAGATCTGGTTGCGTATTTACCCTGAGACATGGAAGACATAAAAGCCGACATAAAAGCCGAGATGGCCCAGTGGTAAGACCGCGTGAATCTTAACCGATGATCGTGGGTTCAAGCCCGGGCAAGCACCACTGAATTTTCATGTGCTTATTTGTGATTATAATTCATCTCGTGCTTTACCGTGAAGGAAAACATCGTGAGGAAACCTGCATGTGTCTAATTTCAATGAAATTCTGTCACATGTGTATTCCACCAACCCAATAATAATTAAAGAATAAGCTCCAATCCGTCTCCTCAAAAAAGGGAGAGCCCAACAGTGGGACATTCACAGGCTGTTACGGTATGGAAGACATGTTCAGGGGTATTGGGCTTAAATTCGGTGCAGTTTTATATTATTAGTCTATAATTACAATGAAACATCCCTGTTCCACCAACATAGGTCTAAGCGTGATATTAAATAATCTATAAACTTCGTCAATAATGATGTTGTCATTGAGATTATACCATTCGAACAGACAAACTCTTCATTTATATATATATATATTATGTTACCTGAATGCAACCTTTGGTTTGCCCAAATCAACAGGACAGTTGTACTCTCTCTCCATGCGCTGAGCGTATATCTCCAGGTGCAATTCTCCCATACCAGAAACAACTGTCTCCTTGTTGTCGGCGTCGTAGCGGAAATGGAATGTAGGGTCCTCTTTCGTGAATCTGTAAGATTGATAAACCATGTATACATTAACAGCCTGTGAATGTCCCACTGCTGGGCTAAAGGCTCCTTTCCCTTTTTGAGAAGAAGGTTTGGAGCCTATTTCCACTACGCTGCTCCAATGCGGGTTGTTGGAATACACCTATGACAGAATTTTGATGAAATTAGACACATGCAGGTTTCCTCACGATGTTTTCCATCACCGAAAAGCACGAGATGAATTATAAACAAAAATTAAACACATGAAAATTCACAGGAGCTTGGCTGGGTTAGAACCCACGTTCATTGGTTAAGATTCACGCGTTCTTACCACTGGCCGATCACGACTTCAACCATGTATATTTATAGGAATAGTCTGTAATTAAAAGGATAAAAAAGAGTGACTACGGAGTTTCTTGTCGGTTCTTCTCGGTAGAATCTACATTTCCGAACCGGTGGTAGCTTTACATTGAATTCAATATGTACCAATAACATGACGATTCAAAAGTTTCAAGTTGAATAAAGAATTGATTAGTTGATATGGTTGGAGAATCGATCATCAATAATACAATCTGTATGGTGATGAATGAAGGCAGTAAGTATTTTGAAGAATGAATGTGTGAGGATAGTATACAAAATAAAACCAGAAAGATTGATGAGGAGATGGAGAGCGATTAAGCTTAGCAAATATCAAAGGTCATTTGTTTTTTTTTTAAATTAATTTAAACAGTTTGCCTCAAATTCAAAAACTGACCAATGTTTTGTTTTTTGTGTAACAAAAAACAAAACATTGTATTTCATATAAAAATGCCAGAACAGACCATTTAAGATAGTAATGATGTTTTTATCCACAAAGGGAGTAATTTTTTTTTCGAAATGCATGCTTTTAGCATTACACAAAAGTCACAATTATTCAATCAAAAATTTCTACCTCGCAACTGCCTTAGAGAAGTTATCTCTATCCTTATTATTCTTGGGCTTGATGGACATCGACACAACGGGATCAGGTACATGTATCGACTCCATTGATAATTGCAGTTTGGCGTCGTTGACAAAAGTGTCACCTGACGCGCAATCTACACCGAACAACGCGAAGATATCTCCAGAGAGAACTTCGTTTACTTCCTCCATATTATTTGAGTGCATACGCACCAGGCGGGATATTTTAACCTAAAAAATATATATAAAAAATTTGTTGTGTTTTATTTTTTATTAAATCCATGCAAACAATTATAGCCACAATATTTATACAAAGCCGAGATGGCCCAGTGGTAAGAACGCGTCATTCTTAACCAATGATTGTGGGTTCAAACCCGGGCTGGCACCACTGAATTTTCACTGAATTTGTGATAATGTAATGAATAATAATTCATCTCGGGCTTGACGTTGAAGGAAAACATCGTGAGGAAACCTGCATGTATCTCATTTCACTGAAATTCTGCCACATGTGTATTCCAATGCAGGTTGCATTGGAGCACCGTGGTGGAATAAGCTTCAAACCTTCTCCTCAAAAAGGGAAAGGAGGCCTTAGCCCAGTAGTGGGACATTCAAAGGCTGCTACTACTACTAAACAATTATAATTATTTACATATAGCTTGATCATATGAACTGAATATTTATTCTAAACATTTCCACTCACTTTTGTAACACTAAATGACATTACTTGAAATTTCTATATTATATAAATATAAAAAATAACATGCCACAGTTAAACATTCAGCTTTATAATAACTTAAATGGAATGGGACACTTGTGTATACTCAACTTTATGTAAACAAAACTTTGGCAACTGTATTTCAACTGTAAACAAATATTAATTCAAACAAATCTTACCTTTTTACCAGTTCTAGCATTGAAGATATTGTCCCCTCTCTTCAACATTCCTTGATAACACCTCAAATATGTAAGTTGACCAAACTTATTGACTTCCAACTTAAATGCTAACCCTACAAACGGTTTCGAATCATTTCTAGCAGGATCTAAGATAATAGTTTGACCTTCTGCACCCTTCTTCTCATCGATAAGAGCAGTGTTTTCAACTTCTCCTGGATGTGGCAGGTATTCTAATACCGCATCTAGAAGAGGTTGCACTCCCTTGTTTTTCAATGCGGTGCCCACCAAAACTGGTGTAAATGTTCGCTTTAATGTCACACGACGAATAGCCTGTTTCAATTGACTGATTGTTGGTGTCTTTTCCTCTAAGAATAATTCACCTTAAAGAAATTAGAATTCAATCAAAATCACTTACACCTTCGACTATGCCTGTTGCTTGAAATAACTAGTTCAACATGCTTTTATTGTAAATATAAAATACATCTAAACAGTCAACCTATTCTCCATTTTTTATTTTATTTTTATTTCGATTTATATATCAAACAGAAAATTATTATGCCAAGATATAATAATTGCACTACCTTCAAAAGATAAGACTGTAAAAATAACATTAAAAATTTTAAAATAGCTCATTCTTTTTAAATGGATATAATACATGGTTAAATGAATCTCACCTAAGTTTTCATCTACATTTGATAAATGTTCAATTAGTTCATGTCTCTTTTCTTTTACTTCGGCTCTTCTGTCTTGAGGTATTTCATCTAACCGAACATTTTCACCATAATCACCTTCAAAGTACATAGCCTTCTCTTCAACAAGATCTAGAATTCCTTGGCATTCTTTCTCTAAGCCCATTGGTAACTGGAGGAATGCAGCATTATGATTCATCTTGGAACGCATCTGTTTCAGAACCCTGTAATAAAAAAATATCTGATGTGTAAACATGGATTAATGAAATATCAATGAGATTCACATTATATTCAATTGCCTATCCTAAGGGAAGTAAAGATAAATAAGCAATTTTGACATTGATTGATGCTATGTCATTGGTCGATCTTATATCATTTATGGTATTTGTTATGGATTCGTGAAAAAATAATGTTATGAATGTCCGAACTTTGGAAATAAAGTGGATAAGAGAATACGTGGAATAGTGTTGTATTATAAATAAAGATATTTTAATCAAGAACAGTTTGTAACACAGCAAATCACATGGAATATGCAAATCTAATGTTTGTATCTTTTCTCTTTTTTTGTTTGGAATAGGGTATACAGAATGTATACCCTATATGCTAATGTTTATAGTAACTCAAAATATAATATAGTGTATTGAAGTAGAATATAATTCCCCATATATATACTTTATATTATATGGGAATATAGTATATAGTACATACACCTCTATTTTAATTTGTTTATCCTAATAACATTTAAAAATTCCTCTTGTTCGTAATTACCATTGCCTTGGCTCACACCACTTACATATTTAATCATAGCAATACAAAGTATTGTTGCCCTACTATTAATATATTAGTAAATACATAATTGTTTATTCATAATTACCTTTCTGGGTTTGCACCTAACCTATCCAATTTGTTTATAAAAGCTAAGCAAGGGACGCTGTAACGTTTCATTTGCCTGTTCACTGTTAATGTTTGACTCTGAACACCACCAACAGCACAAAGTACCAACACAGCTCCATCTAATACTCTTAATGCTCTCTCTACTTCCACTGTGAAATCGACATGGCCAGGTGTATCAATAATGTTGATATTATGATCCTTCCATATTGTATATGTAGCGGCAGATTGTATCGTAATTCCTCTCTGTCGTTCTAACTCCATGGAATCCATAACTGCACCAACATTATCTTTACCTTTCACCTGTAAATATTAAAAGTGGATAATAAATGTTTAATATTTTATAATAAGCTACTTGTTAATTATTAATTTCTACATGAAAAATATTTCAGAAATAAATAACTATTATAATTATTAAGCAGTGTATATTAACAGATCTTGTTAAATGCAAAATTTATAGAAGTTTAATATAATATTATAGTTGATCTAAGCTGAGCTAATACATGAATTATGTAGTATGTAAATGTATACAATTCTTAAAATCAGATTATTTTCAATATTGACTTTTCAATACTATTTGTGCCAAATTACACATTCTTGTATATAATGAGAAACTACACTTACTTGGAGTTATAGCTAATAACTATTAGTGAATACTTATTTGCAAATTACACAAATAAAAAATCAACATAATTCAATGTCTACATAAGATTTAACGATTTTTTATTTTATTTATTATTTATATAATAAAAAAGTTATACCAACCTCATGCATTTGATCTATCCTGCCTGTGTAGAATAATACTCTTTCAGTAAGTGTGGTCTTGCCAGAGTCAATGTGAGCAGATATACCGATGTTTCTAATTTTTTCCAGTTGCTTGTGCTCCGCATATTTAACGTATGAAGAAAAATTCTGGAAAATAAGTCAAGTTAATTCAGTTGGCTCCTGTGCCCACCTCTTATATTCAAATACATTATTTAATTCAAGCTATCTGTTTATATAAATGTACTGTTTTTCATTTAACTTATACAAGTAATAGTATTGTTCATCTGGTGATTCAATTACGTAAATTATGAAATATCGGTAAAAATGGTTCTACGAATATATAAATTTTGTTTACCTCAATTTGTAGTGCGGTTGACTTTTTAGCTATTCTAGTTAAAGATCCTATTCGAAATAAATTTAGTAAAGTCATGATAGAAATATTTTTCTTTAATTAAAACATAAAAACCTATAATTTCGAAACTTATAGGTTATTGAAATGTCATTGTCATTTGTCAGTTTAACTCCCTACACCCTTATCTAATTTTTTTATAGTCTATGAACACAACTAAAGCAGATTATTAATAATATAGAAATATATACATATCTTATATATAAGTTGTATAATCGAATGTATAGGTTTCATATTTTTTTTACTTCACGCATTTATTTTTGTGGAGAGCAGTTGGCCGACTACGGGCATGGTGAAGTGGAAGAACGCAAGGGAACGGTTTTATAAGCTAACTTTTGTATAAAATATAAATAAATATTATTAAAAAAAAATATTATTTTTTTACGTTTATTTCCAATTTTAACAGCAGTTATAATTTACCTATAGATAAAATTATATAGATCCACTATGAAGTCACATTTATTTATGTTATGTTGGCAATAGGTGAAGTTGAAGTATCGACAACTTCACGACTAAAATTTGTCAGTTTAGATTCAGTTTAAAAAGAATATGGCCGTGTTAGGGCCAAATGTGAGTGTAAATATGAATGGTCATAGTAATATTCATAGTCAGTTAACAAAATCTTTAGAAAGAATTTTAGAAGATGCGTATTTGAGTGGTGAATTAAAATTAAGCGGACGTAAGTTAAGAGATTTCCCGAAACCAGTGAAATATGACTTGAGTGATACAGTTGTTGCTGGTAAGTTGGAATTTATAAATAAATCATGCTGCATTTGTATGCGATATGTATTCAATATTTCGTTTTATATGTATTTTATGTCATCCCGTAACTGTGTCATAGTGTTGGAAGTGTTATTTTTGTTTATTTACCGGCACTGCGTCTCACTCGCCGGCGTGGTCGTCAGATCGATCGTAGTAGATAAGTACAATAAATTTTTTCGTTCGTGAATAATTATCACACTTTTGACGGTACTTATTCTTTTCTTTTCATACAATAAAAAGTACAGTTGTATATTTTTATAGTATTTATTTACAATGCTACACAAATAATACTACTGAAATTGCATGATACAAAACTTGATTCTTAATTAAAAACAAATAAATAGTACCTAAATATTAAACTGCTGTTTTGTTATCATAAATTATTGTACTTTTTAATTTAACAACTCTTTATTATTTAATTCTGACCCTCTTCACTTGTACTTGTATGAATGAATAGCATGAAAAGTTTCCCCTCATATAAATTAAAACCTGTCCTAATAGAGGTTTTTGTAATACACCTTTAGGTAGGGAAAATGTACACTAAAAGAATCATGCATTTTCTAGTTATCATCTTATTGGAATTAAGTTAGAAAGATTTATTATTAAAATTGATGAATTTTCTTCTCGAAAATAAAGTGAAAATAAAACGTGATATTATGACATACATATGTTAAATATTATATTATTTACTAGAAGTACATTTTATTATATATTCCACAATAAGAGTTCTGTGTCAGTAAACATTAAAGAACCACCTTCTTGGTAATGCCAATTTGATAAAAAGTTCAGATAAAACAGGGAAAGAAATATGGAAATATATTAATACACAATAAAATGACTTAAATGTATCTTTAAAAATTTAAAGTATTTATTTATTTTAGTTGTATTTAAATTACATCAAATCACATCTTGATTTCAAAAAAAATCATTGACATGAATATGTAATATAACAAAATGAATTATTATTATTCTAATTTATTTGGTTATTAAGTTTTTATAATAATTAACTTAATAAAATTTAATACATTTTTTTATTTAAAATTAGATTAGCCTTTTTTGAAAGACCTTAGCCTTGCTTGACAGATTTATTTCAAAATGAATACTTAAATGATATGAATCTCACTTCATATTGTTATTGGAATTGAAAGATCTATATTCATATAGGATTAATATAATGGAATATTATGTATAAGCATATATATATCTGAATTATGATATATTTATTATAATCAAAATAGGTTTATGAATGTCTATAAGTAAATAGGTTAAAATATTTATTAAATAAACTGTGCTATAAACAAAGAAAAACAGGGTTTGGTTGGTTTATTTATTGAATAATATTCTAATAGACCCTGTCTACATTGTGACCGATAACCTAATTAATTTGGGAGTGCCATGGCAAAGCTAATGGTTGAATGGTTGCTAGCCGTTTATGAGCACTAACATTATATTTGTGTTGAGTTTCACGAAGTATATGATTGTATTTATTATGGTAATGATATTGGATGGAGACACATTTTTTGTGTATTAGTATTTTACCTGATATATTTTTGTTATTAGAAAGCATGAACTATTTTACATCAAAAACTTGTTGTGGCCAAGGATTCTTTATAGCCAGCACATTGTTTAATATGCAATTGTTTGTTTTTTTTTTTATAAATTGTTTACATAATTAATAAATTAGATAATTATAGTTTAAAAATGTACTTCAATATATGTATACAAAACTATCTTCATATATAATAGATTGCTATTCTTGCGTTTGTGTAGAAGGAATTGAGGAAAGGTTACGCTTGTTAAAAAAATGTATAGTAACCGCCGGCCAATGTCCTACTTCTGGGTAAGACTGCCTTTCCTTTTGAGGAGAAGTAAATACGGGTTGGTGGGATACACTTTATCACTTAAAATTCCTTGTGCTTTTTCCCTTTCAATTGCCTATCATGATGAGCTGCACCAGATGTGAATCCTAAAGCACATGACTAAGATATAGATAAATTGCATATATTTCCGCGCCATGTAGACCCGCCGGAGTATATTTGCCTTTCGTAATATGTGAGTCCAACTTTCTTAGCTCATTTTTATCTCAATATTAAACTATTGTTCCAAATTTGAGCATAATAAACTTCTGTTCCGCGGCTATATTCGGTATTTTTTACTATTATGGCGTAGCTTTAGTAGCTCGTCTTTATAGACGAGATTCTATAAATGTTTTTATTCACGCCAGCTGTCGTGAAATGTTTCTTGGCAGCGCTTTTGTGATGCTCCGTAAAGAAAATTTGAATTTCGAATTCATATCTAGTTAAAATTCGGGATATAACGAACTAACTGTAAATTCCAATTTTTATAAGTTTTAATGAATGGCTGTATCCTTGAACTCTAGTAAAGTAATCTCTAGTAATACTAAGTAGACAACTAAAAAGTTTCGCCAAGTCCAACGAATTCAAATCTGTTTACAAGATTCAATGAATTTTTTTTTTGTTATACTATCTTTTTGTAAAAGATTTTGATACGAAGTCAAATCCAGCTGTGGGAAATTTATTTGCTACAATCTAGACGGTTTGATAGACTTTGTGCCACCTTTTACTAATCATGAAAGTAATTATCTACGTTTCTGAATTTAATAAGTTTATTTTATCTATCAAGTGTGTTCATATTTGTTAAGGACTTGTTAACATGAATAAAAGCTTATATCGACAGTGTGAAGTGGAAGTAATGAATTAAAATAGAATGAGTTCGTTTCGAATCTATTTCTACAGTAACGGCCCGTTCCCATTTGTCGGATCCTTCTTTTTTATCGGCTTTCGTTCAGTAGGGCTATTCTGTAAGAACAAACTCGAAACTCGCTGTAGAAAATGGTTGTGAAATGTCAGAAAGTGATATGCGACTTTGACCGTAATAATTGTATCATTTCAAGAGTGCACGCATCAAAACAGTAGAATAGTATTGCAGATACGACTGTATGCTTTTGTCGCCAATAAATAATTGTAATTTACTTTGCACATACATTAGAGATTGAAAAGATAAATAAAGGTAAGACATAATAAAACCAAATCTAAAGGAATGATTTTTTTTGTATTAAATGTTCTTTTTTAGACGAGATTTTGACGAGTCCGACATCCGAGAAATGGGAACAGGCTCTTAGGGCATACTAAACTAACACAATCCCACACGTCCACGTCAACGTATAAGAATTGTTGAAATGCTGCTTTTCTAAGTAGCGATGAGTTACGATCGTTTCAAGTGGATTTACTTTTTCTTGGTCCAATCTGTTTACATTTATGCCTAAGTTAACAAACATTGTGTTTATATATTTTTTTGTTATTAGCCCTACGATCTTCTCGTACATTCCTTAATGTGAGATTTGAGCAAAATTACTGACAGTATCGATATGTCAATAGGAGTTCTTCAAATGTATTAATAAGATAAAGTGGAGCTTTTGTATTATATAAATAGGCAAAGACAAAACAGTTTAGTTCCAAATTCTCCTCTGTTTGTATGTTTTTTCAGCTGTTGAAAGGTTTTAGAGTTATTAATAAAAAAAATGAAAATAATAGAAATAATGGAAATAAGTAAAGTAAGTAAATGGAATTTGCTTAAAATTATTTCATATAATTAATGTAAAATAATTTTATATTCTTAGAATTGTTAATTAAGTACCGTTAATTAATGCTGAAATAAAATTTTTAATACTTTTAATTTTTAGTAGGTACTTATTATATGCATTTAAATATTTTAAAAATATTTCCATAAGCATAATAAATAATATGTTTTATACATTATATTATATTCGTTATTTAATTTCCTCATAAATAAGAAGTATATACGTCGATTACTTAACAGAGAACCAATTTCTGTTTTAATAACATTAAACTGGTGCTAACTTTCCGAGGAATTGCAAACACATAAAATGTAAATTTTAGTTGGGTTCATTGCTGTAGAAACGCACCATAACACATACATACAACTAGAAAATAAATTGCCGTGAAATGAGGTGAAAGTAATGATATTACGATTTCTATATTCTCAAACATAGTTGATGATACCGTGATTTATCTCATCACAAGAAAAAACTCGATATAATTAAGTCAATTTATCCTCACGCGACATATTCGTAAATTCATATTACTCTGTTTGTTTGTTCGTCTAATTTAACGGGCATTAAATTAATGTACAGTTATGTGTATAAAAATATTAGATTAAGATAAATGATCATCGAATTTTAAAAGATATTTATAATCTCAATCATAGGAGGTTCCCAGTTCGATTGTATTATTTCTTTGTATCAGAACTCCATCATATAAAAACAAATTTGGAAAAATATTTTTTTGTTATGGTGTTATGGTATACTGACTGCCTCGTCTGGTCTAGTGGCTTGGAGTAAGGTTGCAGACTCGGAGGTCCTGGATTCAATTCCCAGGTCGGGCCAATAAAAAGTTATTGGGTTTTTCAGTCAAAAAATGCTCAGTAGCAGCCCAGAGTCTGGTATTGGAAGTGTGTTCACTTCCGTGCCCCGGAAAGCATGTAAAGCCGTTGATTCTGCGCCTGAACTCTTTCCGGTCGTGTCGGATTGCCATTCCATCGGATTATGAGAGTTAGGGAATAGAGAGTGCACCTGTGTTTGCCCACACACTTGTGCACTATAATATCTCCTGCGTAGTTGACTAATCTTTCTTGACATTGGCCGCCGTGGCCGAAATCGGTCTGGAGGACACTATTATTATTATTATGGTATACTTCCCATTTGGTACTCAAAAAAATCATCCCCAATTTTTCTACCCCTAAGGTTGAAAAATAGGGAATGATTTTTTTAACAGAATTAATTTAATAAAAGGAAAAATTCGATAATAATCGTAGACTCCACAATGACTTAATCCACCAGCCTACTAAAAACATGACATGCGAGCATATGGGTCATTCATTCCATAACCACTGGGACCATCAATACGCTGCCAACCATGGACCAACATAGACTTTAAAAGTTACATTTCATATATATCTCCAACACAGGATCACTTATCGTGACCCAGCAGTACAAAGTATTGCCGTCTAGCGGTTGAATAAATGAGAAATGGGCACCCTTATCATTGTTAATACGAGATAATCTTTGGCACCTACTTACTTGAATCGAATGAAGCATTGCACTTTCAACAATTCAAACCTGTTATCTGATTTCTACAACTCTATCAGCGCTTCAAAAGATTTCCAATTTTGTAACGACTCGTAAAGCAACATCGTAACCATCGATAATCCAATTCACATAAAAAGAGAAAACTTGCCTTTAAAGGCGTTTTGATTTCGTTTTTGAATCGTTACTGCAGGAATTCTAACTCATTTTCATATGTTATGTAAAAGCGATTTGATATAGGCATCAGTTGTTGGCCGCGACTACGTTCGCGTGATTTGAATTAGTTGAAAGTGTTCGCGCGCCACATATTGTAAAATGGTAGTGATCACTCAAAAATCTTAGCAGGCGAATGCGATAACTCGACAAGGTTTATCGCAATCGGGTTTACAGGATAATATAGTCCAGACAAAGAAACATTATTTTGATATAACTATATTGATATGGGTGATGTGTCGATCTTTGTCAGCGTCTCTGGGAAGTTCATAATCCCATTTGAAAGTCATTGTAATTTTCCTGTAACCAAAATTACAAGTATCTATTTATTGAGGTCTCTGGAGATTTATTGGTGGTCAGTGTCAAGCTGCATATGTCCCGAGCTCCAAAGTCCAAATTCCAGATGGGACAATAAAAGAAAATCACAGTAGGCTGGAGTTTTCTATTTTTACAATCACATAAAGCAGTTGGTCTTGACATGGCTGTAGTTATACTAATTCCATTCGACGTGCCTTATTATAAATAACACTTTCAATTAGTTTTTCAGTTTTTCTGAGAAACCATTTTTTAATTTAAAGAAATTGTATTTTTAATATACAAGTAATAGATAGAAATACGCAAGAATAAACTTTAATGAGAATATTTTTTTTCCCATATATTTTGTCTATTTTTATATGTTCAAAACAGTTGAAGCAATTATTACGTAAATAAATACGTTAACTTGTGTTGATGTTTAATTCAATTAGTGACTAAAAAAATTGAAGTAGAGTTTTTTGTTCTTTTTTAATTAAACAAAGAATATTCTGTTCACGTACTAAAACTATTTTGTAATGCAGTATAAATCACAAGGCGAATAGAACGTTTTTTTTAAAAGTATGAAACATTTTTTCAGCATCATGGTTTAAGCTTAATTACAAGGACACTGGAAGTTTAAATTCAGGGTAAAAAGGTGAAAACATTTTTGTATGAACAGAACATTCCGTAGAAGATTTTGGACATTAAAAATAGAAAATTGCATATACCTGTTTTAACAATAGAATAATACGGCTTAATAAACTACATACATATATGTAAAATATCTATTTTTATATTTTTATATCCGTATTAATTAAAACATTCGTGAAGTTCTGTATACTTTTGAAAATATATCCAGTCCATGAACTTTGTTCAGATGCGTTCACGTTAACCGTTTCTCTATACTTCTATACAAAAGGCATACAATGATGGCGACAGGTGCATAGCCGTGCTCGCTCGAGCGTTGCAACTCCGGATGTAGGGGGACGATCACACCATCGATACCACTTTGCATATACTTTATTCTTATTCGCATTTATATCTTTAGAATTTTGACAAAATAAATTTGATCCTAATCAAATATGTATCTTTACAATACCATCGAAGCCCTCAATTATTTACTATATAGGTATATTATGTACTTAACGTAATTTAATTTTTTTTTTAAATAAAAACAATTTTTTAAATGTTTCTTGATATCTATCGATACAAACCCATTAGCTAAAAAGTAAATACAGTAAAAAAAATTAAACAAGACATTCATCAAATTATTATCGAAAAACCAACTGAAAAGTCAAAGCAAGTCATTAAAAAGATAGTTTCAATTGTAGGCGCCATTAAATGTAACAAAATACATACAAAATAACTGAAGTAGAGACTCCCCATTCAATATGTGACACTGCGCAGGTACTCAAAACCTGTTTTTTGTTTGGTCGGATTGTGGGCGTAGTTCCAGAAAAGTAAACAGATCGCAGATAAACGTATCTATCGTTGTAGTTAAACTAGCTGTAGCGAAGTACAGTCGCGTTAAATTTTGATTATACATACATAACTGTTTTGTCACATGACAATTACTTCCTACATATATAGCTTCCTCTAGAAAATATTTCTTCAAATTAGGCTCTTAGTTTTTAAGATTTCTATCAAACATCTTGAAATGACAAATAGACTTACTAAATAAATGGTAACACATTTACGAAAGTTGTATCGGATATCATGTGGTTTGCGCTAATGCGGCTTATCGGGTTACAACTCCTTGTAACTTACGAACAGATGAACTGCTTTCTTGCTATGGCTTCATTCGTGCTCTTAAATCAAGGAATGAGACCACGACATAAAACCTTGACATGATTAATTTATTCTCTTGTTTGTAGGCTGGCATATGTAAAATGCTTTTTATAATTTCCACCTGGTTAGCGGTTCGTGGGAAGCTGAAAAACGCTTGAATTAAATATAACCCTTTATTGAGTTCTCGTGCAGAGCCTCTCTGTATTTTTAATAGGGCTTTAAGGCCGGTGAATCTAAATTACT
Organism: Nymphalis io; assembly: GCF_905147045.1. NCBI lineage: Eukaryota > Metazoa > Arthropoda > Insecta > Lepidoptera > Nymphalidae > Nymphalis > Nymphalis io. The sequence goes on along the minus strand of NC_065890.1, from coordinate 3,697,846 downwards.
CTCTTTATGTTTTCCATTTTACCGGTTCGTTAACTCACATCCGAAGGTAACCCACAAAAGGGTAACAATATTTAATTAATCGAGAACCAGAATAGATACAAGTCGTGAAGCTAACTCGGTTACGTGTACAAAGTCTACACACGACCATACTTTTGGCGAGGCCAGTTTGTAACAATAGGCGCGTCATTTTTATTCACCTCATAGACAGGTATGGTCCCGAGAATATTGATAATGTTACCCCGACCATTAACGTAGGCTGCCATTCGATGATGAATCTTGAAACCTTAAAGCTCTTTCATTTGTACGTGTTATACTATTATCGTGTTAAATTAGTATGCAGGTTGTTTCGAGCTTCCTTTGCGTCGATTGTCTGGTTATGTCCTCTAGAATTTACATGTTCGAGTGTACAGGCAAAGTTGTAGGAATTATGTTTGTTGAATTATCACTTCAGCTGAGCAAACTAATTTGAAAATATTCTCGTTTCTCCTCTGCTAACAGTCTAATATTTTAAGACAGGCTTTGAATGGGATCACGGCGGTAAATGCTTAGTAAACTAAATTGCCTTTTACAGATTAAGCTGCACCGTCTAGACTATTTAAGATGTACATATTTTAATCATATACTATATTTACGCTCAGCATATTTTATGTCGTTATATTGCCTTTTTGCCTTTAAAACGAAATACAATTTTATTAAACATTTATCATATATAATTTAAAATTATTATCTTAAATCAAATAAAGTTATTATTATAACACAAATATATATAGTTATTATTTTGGTCAAGTATAAAAAAAATATCTAAGTAGCTCGTCAAATCTTCCAATTAATCAAATTGAATGTAGAATTAAAATTGCGAATTAATTGAGAAGTTTTTTAGTGATCGTAATAAAATTTAAACTGGTGGTAGAACTAGGGTAGCCACGTATCCGGCTTTAGTCAGACGTGTTTGGCTTTTTACGGTCGTGTCCGGTCTGTCCGGATTTTGTTAGGCTTTTTGTCATCATATTACAGTGAGTGTAACGAAGTGCTAACAGGAAAAGCGAGGCAGTGACGAATATTAGTAAAGTTATATCTAGCTTTTAAATTTGTCCTACGTCCGGTTGAACATAATAACAGCTTTTAGGACAAAATGTCTAGCCGAATCGAACGTCGAGTCTGGCTCTTTTGTAGGTATGTCGGTGGACCGTCGGTATGTAAATTCCGGACTGGTGGTAAGCTTACAAGTTTGATTGACATGTTAGATTTATAAATTGACTAATTAAAATTCTTCAAACAGTGTTACTGAATAAGGTATATTCTGATTTTGTATTGTATTGCTGTATCGGACCGAGTGAGCCAGTGTAGTAACAGGTATAAGAAGCTTAACAACATATAACTAGATTGGCTGCGCTTTGCTAATATAAAATGATCTTTTACAATGCGAATTTATTTATATATGGAATGGAATCACATTGTTTTCTTTTAAGCAAACTGAACTTATGTTATTATCAACAACGAAAAAAAGTATGCGTCGATTTAATAATTTGTCAAAAAAAAAAAAAAAATTTTTAACAATTGTAAAACTTTTCAAGGTATTTCATAGAAAACTATTAATTAATAAACTATAACTCAATAACTACCCGGTATATTTAAATCAATAATACAGCGACGTGTGCCATTATAACCGGCACTCTTATCTCGCCCTCAACGTTTCACTTCATCGCCTACTGCCTTTGCATCGTCAGTGACCCACATTATGCTTAACAACTGCTTGGTACTTAACTACTTTAAAAGCGGCTGGATATAAACCATTTTTGCTTTTTAGAATTTTAGAAAATTTAATTTGTTCAAAACTACTTCATCTTTCATTTTTATATAAGTTTTATTATATCTCACATGACATTATGTATTTCTCTTCCATTTTTTTTTTTTATAGAATAGGAAGTCGGACGGAATGGTAAGTGATCACAAACGTCCATAGACATTGGCATTGTAAGAAATGTTAACCATCGCTTACATCACCAATTGGTTGCGCAACCAACCTTGGGATCTAAGATGTTATGTCAAGGGACATAACCTGTATTTACACTGGCTCACTCACCCTTCAAACCAGAACACAAAAATACCAAGTACTGCTGTTTTGCGGTAGAATATCTGATGAGTAAGTGGTACCTAACCAGACGAGCTTGCACAAAGCTCTACCACCAGTAAAATGTGACTGTTGCAATTTATTATATAAACCTAATTAAACTCGAATAGCTCGTAATGACAATGAACCCGTACATTTATATTAAGTATATATTTAATATAAATGCCATTTAAATAAGGCCACTTTACATGTCCATTATTCAATACAATTTAAAACAAAATTTTAAATTTAAACCTCAAAATTATCGCTTTCTAATTTAAAGATTTCAATTAATATGTAAATGAAACAAATAAAATTAATATTTTTAAGTCAATACTTATGACCGTAAGTGTAATATAAGTGTCGCGAAATTAAAATTCAATAATAAATTGTTAAGCCGAGATGGCCCAGTGGTAAGAACGCGTGAATCTTAACCGATGATCGTGGGTTCAAACCCGGGCAAGCACCACTGAATTTTCATGTGCTTAATTTGTGTTTATAATTCATCTCGTGCTTAACGGTGAAGGAAAACATCGTGAGGAAACCTGCATGTGTCTAATTTCATTGAAATTCTGTCACATGTGTATTCTACCAACCCGCATTGGAGCAGCGTGGTGGAATAAGCTCCAAACCTTCTCCTCAAAAGGGAGAGGAGGCCTTAGCCCAGCAGTGGGACATTAACAGGCTGTTACTGTACTGTAATAAATTGTTATCAAAAGTGCAGTAACAACTTGTGTTTAAATAACTCTAAAGTTTTCGGTCAGGCGCTATAAACGAATAGCCCATTGACTACACTTCTCCCAAAAAGCTTACATCTTGAACATCCAAAACAATATTATGCTACTTACTCTCTACTTAATTTTTTTGTGTGATAAATTCAAGAAATAACCGTCATTAGCGAGACGATGACCAGGAAGCTTGAATAAAAAACTGAGAAAATTTAATGACAGGATGAACTCCAGTTTATTGAAGTCCATTTATAAGATAACAGTCATTAAAGAAATAAGTAAATTAGTGTCTTAATCCTAAGATGATTTAAGCTAAAAAATAAATAGTTTTAAATATCTTTCTTATGCATCTTTATCAGATCTGGGGACCAATTCTACTAATCTATAACGTTAACGTAACGTTTCCGATTCAATTCCAATCCAACTTTGACTACACTGTATATATTGTGTAAACCGGAAACCAAACCGTGATGTTATTATCATATACCGTAAGTTTATAACCAAAATTAATTCTTAATTTTGTATGTCAGTAGTGTTTAATTGAAGTAAAGAATAGAAAAACGAATAAAAGACAACGATTACGCTTCGATTCGATTGCGATAAAGTGACAATTCGTTAGGGTCCGTTCACACAGACCGGCTCGGAGAGGAGAGCAGATTTTTATCACGTTGGAAACAGTGTTTTGAGTGATTGTAGTAAAGTTTATTTTTGCATTTGCACCTTTTTTGTCATTAAAAATGCCTGAACGCGCTTCGTGTGAAGTAATAAAAGGAGCCGACCGGCTCCGCTTGCGTGCTCTTTCTCGCTCGCACCCGCTTTCAGATCTCTTCCAGCCGGTCGATGTGAAATAGTTGGCGGCTCCGCTCCGGCCAATTCCAAGCGTATACGACCCGGTCTGTGTGAAAAGAAAAAAGCAGGCCGATGCTCTCCGAGCCGGTCTGTGTGAACGGACCCTTAGTAGAATTGATCACCTTATCAGTATTTTTATCCGATCTGTTATTATAGATGAAGGCAATTGAGTTAGTAATCCTATCATCGCATAAGCCGTTCACGGTGGTCTATCAATAGCTTGATGGCTCTTCGAGCGTGTTCGGCGGCTTTCATAGCACTTTACTGTTGTGTAATTGTGTTTATGTTCACTCGTTGGGCAATCCTCTGATCGTTTCTGTTTTATAGCACATAATCTAACAAAGGGTTTTATAAATTAATGAGAACTACTTTCTAAAAAGACCAACACTTATTTTTCCTTTGGGTCGTTCTTATCTCTTTGGAAGAAAATACATTTTCAGTATATAAAATTATAAATTATCTTAATTTTTAATATTTTGCTTCGGGCTCGAGTTATTTATTACTTACAGGACAAAATAAATACTAGTTGCCCTTGGCCTCTGCTGCAGTTTTCGTTTATTATCGTTAATTATATATGTTATGTAATAACTTTTATCTCTTACTTTGTTTGAATTTGATGATGGTGATGATGATTTGGTAAGATAGTGCTTTTGATGATTGATTTTTATCATTACTTAATTTCGTTGAAAGCCGAGATGGCCCAGTGGTAAGAACGCGGGAATCCTAACCGATAATCGTGGGTTCAAACCCGGGCAAGCACCACTGAATTTTCATGTGCTTAATTTGCGATTATAATTCATCTCGTGCTTTACGGTGAAGGAAAACATCGTGAGGAAACCTGCATGTGTCTAATTTCACTGAAATTCTGCCACATGTGTATTCCACCAACCCGCATTGGAGCAGCGTGGTGGAATAAGCTCCAAACCTTCTCCTCAAAAAGAGGAGAGGAGGCCTTTAGCCCAGCAGTGGGACATTCACAGGCTGTTACGGAATTTCGTTAATGTTTACGGAATTTGGTTAATGTTTCCAGTAATTTTCTTTTGATGATTATGACGTCATGACTAACTTTTGTCACGACGGTCAATCTCAGAGAACACTAGCCAAATGTGCAGTGCATCCGATAGTCCTATTGTATTTTAGGATCAAGACCTTAACGGTTTACGAACGGCCTTACGTGCTTTCCGAGGCACGGGAGTCTAAACACTGCCGACTTCTAAACTTCAGGCTGTTACTGAGAAGGTCTCGATAGAATTTTTATTGGCTCGACCCGGGGAATGTACCTAGGACCTCAAGCGCTACACAGCCTTATAAGTTAGCTACTAGACCAAAGAGTAGTCAGTTGCTTTTGATATTAACAAATAGACAAAAGTTATAGCTAATAACTCTTAGGATAACGAAACGTCTTATATAGTGATTTATTATGTAATAGTAAATAAATTATTATTCGAACAGCTCATAAATACAGCACTCCCACATGAAACCATTCTGGTTATTGGAAAGTAATCGTGTAGTTTGTCTTTTATTAACGTTTTCTACGGTTTTCGTCAATACTTATTATCTATGCTGAAATTCAAATTTAACATTCACTTCATGAATAATAAGATAATCAGATTTGTAAGTAGAATATGGATCGCACTTCAACGATACTCAATGAACCAAATAATAAATATTAATTTAAAACGAATATATATCATGTAAATAAAATATAATTAAAACAAAATGTATATTATAGTAACGACTCAGAAAATGTCTATTTCAGGCAAAACATCGCTATATTTAAATAAACGTTTAATAAAGTTTTATGTGTCGAAATACATTTGAGAGTAATATCTGCTAACACTGAGAGTGTTGCCGCTTGTGGCTTAGAATTTGTAACATAAACAGCAACGAGGTGCATGCCATAACTTCGCCTTGTTATCACCTCCTTTAGCCAACTTTATTAAGAGGACTGTATCAATTACTCTTCAAGCGATGCGTTTTTTTTTTTATAGAATAGGAAAGTGGACGAGCATATGGGCCACCTGATGGTAAGTGGTCACCAAACGCCCTTAGACATTGGCATTGTAAGAAATGTCAACCATCGCTTATAGCCAATGCGCCACCAACCTTGGAAACTAAGATTTTATGTCCCTTGTGCCTGTAATTACACTGGCTCACTCACCCTTCAAACCGGAACACAATATCAAGTATTGCTGTTTTGCGGTAGAATATCTGATGAGTGGGTGGTACCTACCCAGACGAGCTTGCACAAAGCCCTACCACCAGTGCGTGTATTTGATCATAAAATAAAATAGTACTATTTATTAAAACTAATATCTTCATCACCGATTTCATATGTACGCGAACACAGGTGCGCTTTCAATTCACACAAACATAATCCGGTAGTACGGTAAATCCGATACGACCGGATATAGTTCAGTAATGAAACCAGCGGCTTTACATATTTTCCGAACTAAGGATGTTACGCTTAAATTCTGGATTTCTTAACAGATAACTATATAGCTTTTTTGGTCCACCCGTGATCATAGCCACTAGACCAACGAGGCATTAGATACTAATGCTCCGGCATAAATATTATAAAAATACAACACACTGTCAAGTTTCTTTAAGACTATTTTCACTATGTAGTGTAATCCATATTCTAGACAACACATGATTTTTGAGCAGTTTATTGTTTATTAACTTAAAAAAAAAAACACAACTTGGCTAGTCTCAGTTGCGCTAGCTATCAATATTATTAAAAAAGTCATTTAAAAGACGTTAGCTATGTCATGAGGATGTCCCGTCGTACGTGAAACGGAACTACGCTTCCTTCACTTTACACTTGGTTGGGTTTCACAACCCTTTAGTTGCATGACCGCGAGGTCACCATTGTCTTTAGTCATTCATCTTGATTCTGATCACTTATCTATCTAATTATCTTTATTCACATAGGTACCTCGAGGCATATCATATTTTATAGATATACAGCCTTACTTATAAGTTGCTTAGCTGTTGTTTAGTTAAACATTGATTTCGTTCTTTCTGTCATTATTACAATATCATCATTATAACATTCCAAAGAAAACACAGACACATTATTGAAGAAATCACCCGCTAAACAACGTCTATAAGTAAGGCCGTTAGACAATAAAACAAATTTATAAATATTTCCGTCTTAACATTTTTTTGTAACAGCCTGTGAATGTCCCACTGCTGGGCTAAAGGCCTCCTCTCCTCTTTTTTTTTGAGGAGAAGGTTTGGAGTTTATTCCACCACGCTGCTCCAATGCGGGTTGGTAGAATTCACATGTGGCAGAATTTCAGTGAAATTAGACACATGCAGGTTTCCCCACGATGTTTTCCTTCACCGTAAAGCACGAGATGAATTATAATCACAAATTAAGCACATAAAAATTCAGTGGTGCTTGCCCGGGTTTGAACCCACGATCATCGGTTAAGATTCACGCGTTCTTACCACGGCCATCTCGGCTTAACATGAACATATGATATTATTTATTCTAAATATAAACAGCTACCGTTAGATTGCTATAAACGTGTAAGTGATGTTTCATTATCCGTGCTAAAACTGCCAGCACGAATCACATTTAGGTCGCACATGATTTTCGTATTTACACGATTATCCAACATGCATTGTTTATGTATTTATTACAAGGATATTTTTATGGTCTGTTCCAAAATTGCTAAAACATTTGTTGTAGCTAAAAACAATTATGAAAAACGGATTTGTTAATGAATATCATAAAAAAAAGTTTAACATAAGAGGCACGCTCCTATTCCTCTTTTTGTGTCATATGTCGTAGATTTTTTTCATATGTATTCGTGTCTAAAAATAGTAACGTTGCATTCCCCCACCAGTCATTAAGCGTTACCTCCTTTGCGCCGGCGCATATTGCGGTCCCCTCGCACGTGCTCAATCACAAATTCTAATCGTGTACAAACAAAACGACATTGATACTGATACAATATGATCAAGGATAATATTTTTTTTTTGCCTGTTTCTTAAATAACTAGTCTAATACTATTTATAAATGAAATTTGATTTTTTTACAGATATTAATCGCAAGCTGCTGAAATTATCCAATTTATAAACTTCCAGAACTTTTATTATTTTAGTACAATATTTTGTAAAAAATAAAGGAAGTTTTAATGAAGTCTAAAAGTCTAGAAATTCAGATTCAAATCGACAGTGTGAAGATGGTTTTATTTGCTCTTCATCGTATCGTTCAAAATTAGTCGAATCACCCGGATGCTTGCATTTTGGGATATATGGTGGAGTCCAACGACAGTTTAGAATCGCTTCCCATTCTATTCCCTTGAACCATCTGTGGTTTTTGAAATCCATCACACCATTTCTCATTACTCCGAACCTCTTAGTTATATCAACTTGAAGTGTATTGCGAACGATATCGCGTAAATCAGCATTAAAGCTAGAAGGACAACGGTATTTCCCGGCAACAATTTTTTCATATGTTTTCATTGGATCATTTGCATAAAATGGAGGATATCCTGCATTCATTTCGTATAATAAAACGCCAAATGACCACCAATCTACCGAAAAACCATATCCTTTACTTAATATCAGCTCTGGAGCCAGATATTCAGGTGTTCCACAAAGAGTCCAAGTCCTGCCCTGTAATACTTTACAAAATCCAAAATCGGTTATCTTCAAGTATCCGTTCTTATCTATCAATATATTTTCTGGTTTTAAATCTCGATATACTAAGTTTGTAAAATGAAGATATTCTAAAGCTAAAATAACTTGACTTGCATAGAATTTCGCTAACGGTTCCTCAAACTTTCCCATTCGCCGCAGGTGACTAAACATTTCCCCTCCAGGTACGAATGGCATTACAAAATAAATGTAACTATTATCTTTAAAACTGAATTCCATTGAAACAGTAAATGGAAATCGGATCGCTTCAAGGATTCGCTTCTCGTAAAGCGTGTGATCAACTTGTTTCATCTTTATAACTTTTTCTTTTTCCAAAATCTTCATAGCATAGAATTTATGCGTTTTAGCATATTTCAATAAAACGACTCTGCCAAAAGCGCCAGTTCCTAACGTTCGTACACGTTCTAAGTCTGAAAAGACAATTTCATTTTTTTGTTTCTTACACCATCTTTGATCGAATTCGTTTTTGAGTTGTTGAAGATATTTTCTATATTGTTGCTGTTGTTGTTCCGTGTACCCATTGCGAACTTCCGTGGAAGTAGATTGAGTAGCTATTTTAAAAGACATGTCTCTATTAAATGTACCACTCGTTTTGATTGAACTTTTTGTTGTCACATTGACATTAACAAAATTGTGCCGTAGCCGACCAGATTAGCGTGTTTACGGATTAGCAAATATTCGAAGAAAATTACGATTTCCTTTTAAAAGTGTACAGGGTCGCTTGCGAATGTTGTTTCGAGTTTCAAAGAAAGTGAGGGGGTATGAGAGTGTAGGGTGAAGGGAACGCACCAGCTGAGGGAGAGGGTGGTAAAATCAGCTGTGCTTAGGGTGATATACCGCCGGTCGACGTCCCGACTAGCGTATTGATCAGACGGCACGTGGAACTTATTATATTATGTAGGTTTCCGGTAAATTTTTCCCCTTAAATGTTTGTACGAATAAGCAATATAATGAAGATATTTAATTACAGTAAGGTGTTTAAGGCAAGATATAATACATGTTAATAAATATGTAATTTAGGGATACCTAATAAAAAGGGACTTCCTTCCTAACTTGACTAAGAATGGCTTGAATAAAAACTATGATAACAGTGTTATGAAGTCAGGAATACCATTTTCTGTAATTTACTAAACCAATAATCATACCAACCACAATAATCATTATATTATGAAGCTTTTTCCTGCTAGATTTACTTAGTTTGTAGCGTAAATAATAATTTATATACATTATATATAAATAGTGTTTTCATAACAAACATCAAAAGAGTTTTATGCCACTTATCTTCCGTAGGCGGCTGTGTCGAGTCGTACTGGTTTTCGTAATGATACGTACAAATTGTTTGCGATATAACGACAAAGCTGCGAACTGACACTTTATTTTTAAAATCGATTAAACATTGTGCGTAGTTTTAAATGTGCATTATATTTCTCTAATCAAGGTAATTAGTATTGATTTATAAATTTGATTAATTTTGATTGGTTTATAAACGCGAAGAATATATTATAAATGCGAAAGTAACTCTACCGAAACACTGAACCGATTTGATAAAAATTGGTAAGCAATTGAACCTTAAAAACGGACATAGGCAACTTTTTTTACCAAACGCGCAACACGCGGCCGATTACTAGTACTTATATAACATTCGTGTTTGTGATTTAAGTGGCTTATTAATTACTATTAAATAAACCAATTAATTATAAAGATAAAATGTGTCTATGAAATAAAATATATACATCAGATTAACAAGCTTTCCACGATAAACAATTCTACAATCAGCGACGTACGTTAAAGTACCGTTACACACTCGGACAAGCGCAAATTGAATCGTACTAACATTTTTTATAAGGCTGACACACATGCAGCGTTCGGTGACGTGTGGACGTATGTATGTTTAATGTTAATTTCGATTGCCGACCTTCTTGGAATATGTTAGTCCTTTGAAACAGATGCTACCGTTGTAATTAAAATCAATAGATAAATGTAAAATTAAACCCATAATAAATAATTAAAATATTCCATTTTAATCATTTTTAAAATGTACAACATAAATACTACAGGATTGAATTGATTGTGAAACTATCACCAATTCGGAAAGTAGATTCTACCGAAAGAACCGGCAAGAAATTTAGTACTTAAATGTAATTCTCAAATAAAAATATAAATTATAACATGTAAATAAATCAACGAACAACGAACTGACTCATTCCACGTTATTTTATCATCTATGTATTATTTTGTATTAAACGCTCTGTCTATTGATGTTTTTCTTGTATATTTAAACCTTATCTTATAAAAAAAAAATCATTAATAGGCAAAGACTTCCGAGATATACTTTCGTCCATCAGTGAAAGTATGTATCTTATTTATGATACATAAATATGTATCATAAATAAGAGATTGTACGATGATTTAATTATTTCATTAAACCTAATTGCTATTCAGTGTATGTATGCAATATGCATTATTTTATAGTTTGTAGAATGAAGAAATTTCGTCGGGCGTGATATAATAATAATGAATAAGTTAACTGTCGACTTAATAAAATCATTGTCGATCCAATTATACACTCAATTTCAATCGAGCCGATGATTGAGAAAAACGCAATTGAATAAGGCAAACCGTTTAAAAAAAGGTAAAAATCGATTAGTTATTTAACCTCAACGGTAAGATCATATATTTGTTTTTAATTGATTGATCAGTTTGTATGATTAAATAGAAATCCTCAAATATAAAGAGTAAAACCAATTTTTTGAGTCACTTAATATAATAACGAGACATATTAATATTTCGTTATAAACGTTTAAATTTATTCAAATATGTCAGTTTATTTTCAATGTCTTTTATTTCGAGTTACAGTAACTTTATGAAATAAAAACAAACTAGAATTTTGGGAACCTGGTTTTTTTTATTGATACCATAATTTAAACTTTGTTATGTAACTTCGCTTTGTTTTGTTAGCATACTAGACAGTATTATGCGTGTTTTCATTTATTATAAAAAAAACATGGTTCAAGATCTATTAAATTTATGTATGTCACACTCAACTTATGTATATCGTAATGAATTAGTTTCTCTCTGTGGACGAAGATATATTACGACGAATTCGGTCATCGCTATTTAGAACTATTATTAACTCGTGTTATTGTTCTTGAATGCGAATGAATTGAATGGCTTATGGCCCTGTATAATTTTAAGACGCTCGAAACTTGAAGTTATCGGGTGGAGAACTTTGTTATATCAGATTAACGTCGGTCAAGGTTTTCGGAGGCCCGCAGTCCGCAGTGGACTTGGCACGACTTCGACTGGCGGGCGCATTGAAATATTTCCTTTGATACATCGTAATATATATCAAAGAATGCATAAACTAATAAAAATGACATTGCGATATAAGAAATTGTAAACTTCTCACTGTTTTTATTACATCGATGTTTATTTGATATTTTAGGTAATAGGGAGATGTTATGAGTATTCACTATGTTACATTTAGGTCGTCGTACAATTAGAACAGGATAAGTCAACTAGTAACGTTGAAAATAAATTCGTTAATGTCATGTGTGCTTGTGGCGGTTATTTTTCGAGGACGTTTCGAACATAAAAAATAGCGCACGGACTTGTTTTTAAAACATTTGTTTCAAGCCAGTTTTACTATAGGAACGTGCGATAATTATGATTACCATATATTAGTGTAGTAAATATGTTATTTTTGAGTTTTTCTCAATTCGTTACTTTGTTGTTTAGCATGTTCAAGATTTTTGCAGATTTAAAATATGTGTTCTGTTTCGTCGGATATATGAAAATGTCGTACGTAGCAACGATTAAATTCCTGTAAATTGTCAATAAGCTCCATCTATTTTAATTTTCATCTTAAAAAACATTCAACAACTACGTTGCAAAATATTGAATAGAGTTCTAGACTGTGGAGTAACAAAGCAGACGTGAATGCCGTTATTGCTTTTCTCATATTTACATAATCCTCGAATGCAAATCTTTAAATCGTAGCTTAATTTAGATGTGAAACAATGAACACTAAATGCACAATGGTAACTTTATCTACGAATTTTGTTGTTGATAAATATGTTTGAAGCTATCAGCAACTATCACTCGCTGACGCTGGGATCAATAAAATGATTTTGATAAAATCCATTAAGCCAGAGAAACGCCGTTTGCGTTATGATTATTATTATTAACAGATTCTTGCAATTTGATATAATATTCGATCAATATTTCTATTATTTGCTGCTCAAGTCTAACCCGTTGTAAAAAATTATGATAATGTCACTAGAAGGTGCCATCTATTTTGATCTATCTAACCTTTTCGCCGAGCCAATCATTTGTTCATTGTCATTGTTCGCCCTTTACCGATCCTCATTTGCCCTTCTAAGTAAAAATATCTCGTCTCCTTTACATTATTACTTTATCGTTTTGTAAAATTAATAATAATTAAAATCATAGGGCAAGTAATTTGACGACAATGCTCTTGATTATTTAAAAATAGTAGATTTCCAAATTATCGTTTTATTTATACAAAACGAACACATTTCAGATTTAGATAGTAATAAACATATGTGACAAATTACTAAAAATATAATGTTTATTACATATACACTTAAAATAATATATCGTTGCCATTGGCGTTTGTATCAGAGTTTTTACGGAATTAATTAAAATCCATCTGAGAATTTTTAACTACATATAATATATAGGACATACGTTATGATCATTCAGACGTATCATCATCATCTATTTTAATATTAATCTAGCAACTTTATTTAAGTACTTTAAAAAAAAAATGTATCTTTATAAAATAAATCTAAACGATGTTAGTTTACATGGCCCAGACCGTATAGATTAACGGTCGGGCCTGGTTTCGTTATATCATCAAAATTGCAGCGTTAGTGCTTTGGTTTTTTAATGATTTTGTCTGCTTTTATTCATCGTTTAATCATTACACATTTAGACATTTGTAATGGTGGCTCACGTAATATCTTTAAACGCGTAAATGTACGTTTTGTAACATTTTCTTAATACTATCGTTATTTAAATTAATGTAATTGATATAATGTCACATTCATTTTTAATAGTGAAATTGTATTTTTTTTATACTAATAATCCGTCACAAAAATGTAATAACCAGGCCATCGCGCAGAGTTAGCGAACATACTTTCAATATGTCGATTGGCCGATTGCCTCTTCCAAGGAACCATATATATCTATATATAAAAATTAGCCATATAGATATCAATTTTAACATTGTTATTAAGCAGCACATAGCATAGTCGGTTTTGATTTTAATTATCATCATAAAAAATCCGTAACCTTTGTTAAAATAAATAATTATATCAATTACTAATTCATCCATAAAAGCTGCGTAGTTTCTGCTAGAAAAATAGCCATGGTTATGAACCCGTGAATATAGCTTGGTATTAGAAATCTGTAAATATTATTACAAAGTTTAAAAGATCATCTTTACATCCAACTCGATTTAAAATGTCTCACACATATTAACTATCATAATATACTTAACACGATTTCCTTAAGCGAATTGTTTATAGTTGATGCACAAGCAGGCATATCAAGAGGTTATTCAGCGTGGTCTGATGTGAGTCACGTCTCTCGCAACGCCGTCTTGTATTTACGTTACGCAGCGGAAACTATGGTGTGTAATTATTGTAAGGCGAGGTCTTGAGTTTTGTCCCGATTACGTTTACTTGGAATTAGATTGACACAGTCTTATGTAAATTTTACGTTCGTAAACGCCGTCCAATGTTGTTGAACAGGAACAGAATCTATGCAACCGCTAACTTTATACTTAGTTTCAGTATTTAATTTCTCTCTTGAAAACACTCATCGTGTCTCGAGCAGTGAACTCCATTGTCTAAGGCCTCTCAGAGTTGCCACTTGGGAGCTTTACGTAATAGATACTTCGCAATGAATTAAAGTAACAGAGGACTTTTATTGGAACTAAAAATTTTGCACTGATATTGTTTTATTTGACTTCTAGTGTACTCAGATTTAACAAAGCATATATGTTTTTGTTTCCGAATGGGTTTTTTTGTGATGAATTAAAGTTTTAAATTCCTATGTCTTGTGTATATGGTTTAGCAATTTAATTAATTCTGATTATTATCATTTTATATTGTTATTAAGAATACACTAACAATACTTTAGTATTCAATAATTAGTATTGCTTCAGAAAAAAAAACAATAACGCCGTTATATATATAAAAGTACATGAAACTAAAACATTTGACCTATATCATTTGCTTTAATATAATTTTATATTTATTATTAATATCATAATTTACTGGTGGTAGGGCTTTGTGCAAGCTCGTCTGCAGTACTTGGTATTGTTGTGTACTGGTTTGAAGGGTGAGTGATCCAGTGTAATTACAGGCACAAGGGAAATAACATGTTGGTTCCCAAGGTTGGTGGCGCATTGGCGATGAAAGGGATGGTTAATATTTCTTACAATGCTAATGTCTATGGGTGTTGGTGACCACTTACCATCAAGTGACCCATATGTTCGTCTGCCTACCTATACTATAAAAAAATATAGTAAAACTAATTAAAATTTTTCGATCATTATGCATTATTGATCGAAAAATTAATATTAACAGTATTTATGGTACCAAAATATAAAATACATCTTAATTTACATGGATTAAGACAATACTTGAACATTTTAGTGATGATATGTTATTTCTTTTATTAAGACGACATTTAAACTATATAAGCATTTTTGTTTAGATTTTAAAGTAATAAAATCTCACCACAACAAACCCTCAGCTGAGCCGGTGCCAACGAACCTATTAACCGGTTTTCGTAAGAATATACGACGTTCGAAAAACTTTGCGTTATCTATCGCTTTGATTAATTCAAATGTTTCAGTTATATAATTTGAAGAGAATTGCGTAAGTTTAAATTTATGTTTTGAATTTGATTTAATTTGACTCTTTAACTCGAAACTTTAGTTTGTATTTTATTTAATTTATTATCAAAATATGAATTCAGCATATATAATACACTATAATTAAAATAACAAGAGAGCTGAGCTGGTCCAGAGACTAAAAGACGTGTATCTTCACCTACATTTGGGGTATCCTAAAACAGCCAAACTTGTTTAAAAGGAGAACTCAACCACAAAATTTGTGTAAAACTTGTTTTTGCAAAAAAAGATTTTTTTTATATGTCGGATGAAATTCATACACGTATGACAACCGACATTAAAGCAGCGTTATGAAACAAGCTCCATACTAGTGGCTCGAGAGGAAAGGCGGTCTTTGACCAGCCGTGGGACACTTACAGACTGTTACAATATTTTAACAATTAAATAAACGTATCGTCTATTTTTATATAAACCCTGATGATTCTAACACACATGGGTATATTTGTCGTTTAATTATCGTCTTATCTTTAGTTTATTTTTAATACCTGTGTTTCTATTTGTAGCTGAATATTTATTTATCTTGATCTAACATTTATTTATACTTACTAACTATGTGTACTTCATTAGTGTACTTAAATTATGTGGCGTTTTCATGATTACCCATAATCGTAAAACAACTTTATTTTCGTGAAAGGAAATATTCCTTTTTTTTATTATAGATAACTCTTAAATTACGCCCTAAAATTATTCGTAAAATTAATAAACAAAGGAGTCTAGTGGAATATGTTATTAAAGCAACACTTTTGTTTGTTACAGATTTGTCAAAGAATCGGTTCAGCGAATTGCCGGAAGAAGTAACCACATATATATATTTAGAGAAGTTAGTGTTGTCACAAAATATCATCAGGAGTATACCAGATGCAGTTGGTGGATTACAGTCACTCACATATTTAGATCTCAGGTTAGTACACAAATAAAATATGTATAAGTCTCGACCACGGTATATTTATGTTTAAATTGTTGTGTAGCCGTTGAATAGTTAAACACCGATTTCTCTCTTTCTATCATTATTGCTTTGACATTCGAAAGAAGAAAACAACAGCATTGTTTAACTAATCATCCTCTAAAAAAATTATAAGTACGTTCATAAAGTAATGTTATTTGTTATCTATCTAAATTATTTTATGTTCGATTGCCGTATGGTAATTCGCATTTCTCAAAACTTGCATCATATCCATTTTAACGTTGAGACGCATTTCTTCGGGTATCGATTTGAAATGTGGGAGTAGTGACAAAAGAAATAATTTATCCGGATCTTCCAGGTCGCTTCTTACTTGTGAATCAACGTTTGCGAATGCGAATTCATCGATAACGTTAGATTTACTTATGACGTTATGCTTCTGTGGCATATCGATGGATATATCTTCGTTTAGATGATAATCGTCGTTGTTATCGTTTTCATTTTCCTCTTCTGAACTCTCTTTGGTAAGTTTCAACTTTTTCTTAGGTCTCCATGCTCGTCTTTTGTTTCGTCCGTCGTCAGATTCACTCGAACCAGTTTCTGGATGTTCCATTTGTTTCTTTAGAAGGAATTGTAATTGCTTACTGTATAGATAAGGCCGTCTCGTTCTATTTGGATGACTGACGTACTTTTGAAAACAATCCCTGATACTCTTCCATTTCTTCTGAAGTTGAAGTTCTGCAATATATAAATTTATATTACGCGTGCTAGTATAATAAATTGTGTTTTTATAGCAGCGGGTTTTTAAACGACAGACTAAAGTCGACAGTCGAAAAATATTATCCTTCTTGATTTAATTATTCTAAGTATAACTTCATTTTAAGGTTTTGTAAAATATAATATAATTATATTACATTAATTCATAAAACAATAGCACGTTTTTTACGTTTACGATTTTAAACTTGCAAATTTTACAGTACAGTACAGTAACAGTAACAGCCTGTTAATGTCCCACTGCTGGGCTAAGGCCTGCTCTCCCTTTTTACAACTAACAATAATTCTCAGTTGTATAATTTATTACTTCAACAAATAACTTAATTTCCAACTTCAACTTTTTTAATCATAATAATAAGATTGAAGTAAATATTATTTATATATTATATATAGGTATTTGAAACTTATAACTTGGTGCATAGATATAACAAAAAAAATATTTTGCAAAAATACAATACGATAATTATGCAATATGCTGTTTACCTAGTTCTCTCATTTCGCTCTTTGAAACCTTCACATCGCTCGTCATTAGTTCGTTAACGACCTCCGTCCATAGCCTGTGTCTTAAATTTTTCGTTCTGTATTCTACATTTTCGAAGTCCCATATACCGGGGCGTTTTTTTACCTCTTCGATGAGACGCTCCGGGTCATATTCAAACTGCACAGTGGACATCGTGACCTCTGTGTAATGACGTTGGGCGTGCGAACGCGGGCTGTCTACACGAGCAGCGTGCGCCGGGCGACTGACGCGCGGCGGGGGAACGCGCAGTGTGTTTCAAAATGGCGCCTGTGTTGTGCTAGGTTAGCCAACACTGATAGCTTTCGAAACAGGACAGGACTACGTTACTCTTAAAACATTTTTCTTATTTATTTGTTGTTATTGCTTAAAATGATCTATATTTTGTAATATTTTAATATTAATTAATCTATACATACATATTAACTAAAGTACTCTTGACTGATTTTAGGTAAAATTTAATTATTTAAAAAAATATTTTTGTTTAACATCGATAGTTCAATGAAGACAACAATGTAATATAATTCTAAATTTAATAAGTTTTTATTTCAATTGACCGTAATCTTACATTTTGAGTTTATATACTTTTGCTACTAAAAAAATAACGCGATATATGTTCCACGGCTAGTTCATATAAAAAATGGCTTATAGAATTATAATAAGATTAGCAGAGACGATTCACTACTGTAAATGAAATAAAGAATATAGTTTTTTGTCCTGGGGAAGTAATTGCTTGGACACACTACCTTAGTGCTGTCGGATCTATCGAGCGACGCGGCGCGACCCCGGCGGCGGGGGGAACGAGCGGTTCGGAGCGGTCGACCGCAACAAACGCTGCCGTTGTTTCGTAATAAAAACGCTACATTTCACTGCAAAATTTATCGTTATTGCATTTTACATTAATTTTATTCGAAGGTATGTACGACATATCATTCGATAAATTAAAATATTTGATTTTTATATTACTAACCGATTTTTTTCTGGTACAAACAGGTTAATCTATATCAATCTAAAACGAATTGCATTTCTTGCCAATATTTTTTTAGAGTTCCGTAACTCTAAAGGAAAATCGAAATCATATAAGGATAGGAACACTTCGTGTTCTGTCTGTCGGTCTGTCAAGACACTATTTCTCAGGAACGCGTGAAGGTATAAAGTTGAAATTAATACTTAAGTATGCATTTTCTTGGAGCAGTGAAAAAATCATTCCATTTGCAATACCAACACAGAATAATATAAACCAGTGTCAATGGAACAAGATTATCTTAACAAAAGATCGCAAGTTCATATCTGAACAAGCACCACAAATTTTTCATAATTCGGCATAATTCGCTCAGTAATTACGGAATACCACGTACATTCACTATCCATCGACCCGCAGCGTGATGTTTTTATCGAGCAGACGAATATTTACTTAACAAAAATATTATCAACGAAAATAAACCAAACTGGTTTATAAAAGTATATTTTGAAGTGATTCGACGAACGCGATAACACTTATCAGCGATTTATTTTCGGTAAAAGTTTTATTAATGCTCTTGATAAAGTAGACAAATTAAGTGAGAGTGACACACATCAATGACTCACATATTTTTTATTTTATAGCATTTTTATGAGTTTTAATTTTCCCAAGTTATTAATATAATATATTAACAGCTGTTATCCTTCGTTCGGCGTGAATAATTCAATAGTATTGATTTTCTTTTATTTTCTTAATGATTTAAAAAGAAAGTGTACCTACGTTAGCGCTCATATCTTTGCAATATAGAGGCTGATTTACGCGTACTAAGTTGTCAAGCAATAACTGAATTACTCACAATTGTCTTGTATGTATTGTATTAGATGATGTTTCACACTTGTTATTGGCATGTGTTCGTAACCACAATTTTAGAGAAACGCTAAAATATGAACAAAATTTAAATTTTATGAATGTTGATGTTTTTAATTATATTCTTAGTAAACCTTCGAGTATTTCGGCAATTGAAGTATATGAATTTGTTAGTGATTCTCTCAAACTGAATGTCTTAGTTTTTGAGCCTTTTTTGTTTTAATTTAGCGTGTAACGATGGGGCCGACATAAAGGCTGTCGATGAATGGCCCCTTAAAAGATTTAAAACCATAGGTATTTAATAGTCTTCAGTTCATCCAAGACGGCAATGAAACTTTTACATTTAAACTTAAAATTCAGTTGTAATTTAATTATCTACTTTTTTATTTGTTATATACATATATAAGCCTATAACATATACAGTGCAACCTCGATATAACAAATCGGAAGGGAACAATTCTAGTCTAAAATTCGTTATAAAGAGGTAAAAAAAATAGTTTTATTCAACATTACGTAATTATTAGATTAGCAGTCATACATCGGTGGGAACTTTATATAAAGGTTTCGGTTTGATAAAAATCGTTAATTAGAGGTATATATACTTTTTCTTGATAGTTGAAAATTCGTTCGATATAAAGAGGTTGTTCGAAAAAAATGTTCGTAATGTTGATAATGATATTTTACATTGAATCTTATGGACAATTCAAGGGGGTTACGAAGAATTTGTTAAATCGAGGAAGTCGTTATATTAAGGTACGTTATATAAGGTTGCACTGTATTACTAATAAGATTCTACTGGTGGTAGGGCTTTGTGCAAGCTCGTCTGGGTAGGTACCACCCACTCATCAGATATTCTACCGCAAAACAGCAATACTTGATATTGTTGTGTTCCGGTTTGAAGGGTGAGTGAGCCAGTGTAATTACAGGCACAAGGGACATAACATCTTAGTTCTCAAGGTTGGTGGCGCATTGGCTATAAGCGATGGTTGACATTTCTTACAATGCCAATGTCTAAGGGCGTTTGGTGACCACTTACCATCAGGTGGCCCATATGCTCGTCCTCCTTCCTATTCTATAAAAAAAAAAAAAAGAAAATAATGACGTCAGTTGCTGTAATTTGTAGTTCCGGAGATGTGGAATAGTCATCCCAACTAAACGCGTGTGTGTTATAACTAAGGACTAAGGGTTTTTCAAACGTCTTAAACATTCCTAAATTTGTACGAACTAAAGCACCAGCATTCCCAAGGATCGTTGGCTTCAGGCCCCTGCCCAAATATATGGTATAAGAGCAAGCGAACGATGATTATGATGAAAATGTATTTCATTATTATATTAAATTATATCATTCTTATATGGTAATGTATAATAATATCCTGGGACATTATTCACACAACGCCATCTGATCCCAAACTAAGCAGAGCTTGTACGATAGAAATCAGACAACTGATATACTATACACACTTCTTTTTTTTGTAAATACGTACTTATATAGATAATTACACCCAGAGTCAGGACAAACAGATATGTTTATGCACACAAATGTCTGTTCTGGGTGGGAATCGAACACCACAAACTTAAGCGCGAAAGGCAAGTATCTACCAACTACGCCAACGGCCCGTCTTTTTTTTTTTTTATAGAATAGGAAGGTGGACGAGCATATGGGCCACCTGATGGTAAGTGGTAACCAAACGCCCTTAGACATTGGCATTGTAAGAAATGTCAACCATCGCTTATAGCCAATGCGCCACCAACCTTGGGAACTAAGATTTTATGTCCCTTGTGCCTGTAATTACACTGGCTCACTCACCCTTCAAACCGGAACACAACAATATCAAGTATTGCTGTTTTGCGGTAGAATATCTGATGAGTGGGTGGTACCTACCCAGACGAGCTTGCACAAAGCCCTACCACCAGTAAAAACCGTCTATTTTATAATAATCTAATAAATCATTATTTTAATCAAAAGTATATATTATTGTTTTGATTAGTCTTATTCGATTACTATTTATCGTACTAATTTTTACAATAAGTTGTTAATATTAATATAACGTAATATGATTCGCATCTAGTTTCCAAATATGTTTTAAATTGAAGTATAATGTTTATTAATTTATATTTAATTAAACTGGCTTACCTTACTAATTATCGTTTTATTATAATTAAAATTTGTAGATTTATTTTGACCTATATGGAAATTATACCTGTGTCCCGTTTGCAGTTGAAACTTAAAAAACTTTGACGTTGGTGTAATAGTGCTGAAAGTTTTTTAATACATAACCCCCGCCTGTTATTACTTTAACTGATGATTGGAACGCTGGTATATTTTTAAGCCAAAGAATCGAAATTGCGATTCCACGGTTAAATGCTGCTAGCATTCTTGCTACCATACTTCGCGGTCATGATTTGTACAGCAGCTATTTTTTTAACTATTATTTTGTTTTGTGTATAAATATGATTTAAGTTTTTAATTAAATAATTCTTATGCTTTTAACATATTATATGTATTTAAGCTTTGATAATTATTTGTGTAGTGTTATCGGGAACAATATTTTGCAATGTCTATGTCAATAGTCTTTTTTTCCGTTACACCTTACATCATATTTTCTTATGTTTTAAATTATTACTTAGATACAATATATTGATACATTTTTTAACAATTAATTATATTATTATATTGTATATAAAATGTTTTTTAACAAAGTTAGAACGTTAATTTTTAAGTCAAAAACGAAAAAACGACACTAAAATTATGAAATTATATTTTTTTATTTATTTAAATAATATACTTAATATGGCAGAAAGTTCACCGAATTTAAGCATAACTTCTTAGACATTATGTAATATTTTTTGTCATTAACTACTAAAGGTAAGAAACAGTGATTTTTCGATTCAACTCAATGTCTTGATATAACCTTGGAAGAACTAACGAATGTATTTTATGGTGTTTTATAAACGTTTCGCGAGATCCGAGTGACAGAAAGGCGTTGCCCTTTTAGACAGAAATAGCAGCAATACTGGCAAATTTCAAATGATGGCACTTGGGATTGTATACGTTCATTATAAAGCTCACTGTATTTATATCAAAATGTCTAACACTATTAATAATTATTATTGATACAATATCAAGTATGAAATAATAATTTAGCATAAGTTTCCTAAAAGCATAGAATGTCATTGCCAAAATAATATAATTTTTTAGACAATGATAGTAATCTAGTTGATTTATTAGTTATATAACTAAATAATTGGTTTCTAAAGTTTAAAAAAATCGATATTTAGTAATCGTTTATATTACTTTTTTAGTTCGTAAGATTCACAAGTTTTGTCTTATACTTGTTTCGACAACATCTGTTGTCGAAAGTGACTTGACTTCATACGACCTATTTATCCAACTACTAAGGTACTAATAAAAACTTCTCTGTTTTTTATAACATGTTAACGGTTTTTTGTTTGCGTCAAATAGAGAATACAATTTGATAAAGAACTAAATTTTCGTTCAAAAATTTAGCAAACATTGTAGTTTTTTATTTAATTCTTCTTTCTTCTTCTTGTGCCTCTCCACTACTGGAGGTTGGCCGTCAGCTCAGCGAATTTTTCGCGGTCTCGGTTTATTTAATTGAAGAATCAAAATATAGTCAGTCGTAAGTGAAAATTAACCGCTGACTAAAATTAAATTACGAATGTTAGCCTAATTTTTTTTCTCTAATATGGCATATATTATTATGAGTTCCTATTATATAACTTCTGTAACACAAGGTAAAACCTGTTATTGAATATTAATTCCACGCAATATATTTGACCGTGAACTTACCTTCGAATAGAGACGTAAGTGTTCATTGAAGCGAAACACTTTTTGCTTTAGTAATAATATCTTTTTTATTACGAACAACTACATCAATCGCGAAATATAAAACTTGAAGACATGAAACTCTGAAACGAACACGTGAACTTTAATAATAGTAGATCGCGGGATCCAGTCCAACTGAGTTTTTATATATACTTATTTTGAACCGGCACGTGTTAGATAAAATTCAGCCAAACTTGCACAACCAGCATGGTACATGGAGTAAATCCATGAAATTCTGATAAAGAAAGTTTTATTATTATTAAATATTTGTTAAGTAATTATTGTAAAACAATTTAAACACGTAATAGTTTTAATTTTACACGCGCTCATTTGTTATTTAATTATACAACCACACCTCCGACCCGTCTGTCGCGTGTGAAGTGGTAATATATCAAACTTAAATGGTTATTCTTCGATGTTCTGCGTTAATGCAATAACGTCCTCCTTTCGCTGTTACCACATCAATACTTTATAGAAAGTGTCATTATATTTTATGTATTATTTAGTTATAGCTTACAGCTCAAACCGCATTGTATTGCCTAGACATATCTCTGTATCTAGACAATGTATTCTCGGATATTTTCTTATTCAAAGGATTACTATGTTTAATAAAACCAATTTATGAGACGATTTATTATGAAAAAATATTTTTGTAGCGTTTTCTAAGACTTAATTCTATTTAAAAGGTCTCTAGTTTGAACCATAAAGCCGAAACAGCTATATAAGCCAATGATGTTGTTTTATCGTTAAAGCCGTCACTGCCACCTTTATTCCTGTAACAAAAAGAGTGCATTGTGATAGTGGACCGCTTTGTAGGTCGGTATAAAGATCAGTGGGCGGGGTGAACGACCGAGATGTCACGGTCCCATGTTATATGTTGAATGGTGCGAGTTAACATAGCCTTGTTATACATTTATTTTAGCACGTTCTTTATTTAAAAATAGATTTATTATTATATAATATTGTGTCTAATGTCCTTTTGAATTATTTGTCCCAAAATTAGTGTGTACTGTTATTATTGTTCTTCTTTTAATTGACAAAATAAAAGTAAGTGCGTTTGTAGTAATTACGCATGAATTGAACGGTTTGTTTTTAAACATCACGCTTAATGTTTGGATATCAAATAATACGCATATAATTAAATATGTATGTATGCTTATTTATCCCATAATTTCGTCTTATTAATCGTATATACTAAGATCATATATATTCATGATTTAAGACTGGTAAATGGATATTAAAAATTACAGCACTATACATTATATATGTATAAATATTTTTATTTCATTATAAATCTCAGCTGTTGCTGTGGTTTTATCCGTTTTTAATGTGGTTATACATGTCTGTGTATTACATAATATGCATTATAGGTACCTACTTGCTTATATTTAACCAGATTGGGTAACTTTTATAGGTACTACGCCACTTCATAGCCGACACGACTTAGTTAGCGTTGATCAGTAAATGGACTATCTAACACAAAAATTGTAATTATTCAAATCTAATTGGTTGTTCTTAAAATTAACGCAATCAATCATACAAATCGCAAAACAGCAGTACTTTTTATTATTGTGTTCCGGTTTGAAGGGTGAGTGAGCCAGTGTAATTACAGGCACAAGGGACATAACATCTTAGTTCCCAAGGTTAGTGGCGCATTGGCGATGTAAGCGATGGTTAACATTTCTTACAATACCGATGTCTATGGGCGTGACCACTTACCATCAGGTGGCCCATATGCACAACCTATACTATAAAAAGAAAATATATCTATATATATATTATATATATATATATATATATATATATACATATATATATATATACATATATATATACATGACGACGGTAATGTCCTCCTACTAGTGACTGTGTCTAGTTAACTGCACAGGAGATATTATGCACAAGTATACGCGCAAACACATGTGCACAGTCTCTTGTGCACTCTTATGGCAATATACATATATGACCGGTAAGAGTTCAGTCGCATGACGTTTTACATGCTTCCAAAGGCAACATGTCTAAACAATTCTAAAGTCTAAACTTCGAACTACTATTAAAAACTTTTGAAGGTCCATCCAGTAACTTGAACCCAAGACTTTGAACCTAAGGCCACATTTTCTGCAGTCTTATCAGATAACAACTAAACCAACTATGGCGTTAAATACAATATATAGTTATGTTATGTGGTAGCGAAATGTATTATAAGGAAGTTTGTTTGTTTTACTATTTAATCTTCGTTTTATTTGTGTCACGCTGATAATATTTTACTGACAGACAATTGGGTCACCAAAATATACTTTACAACTTACTTATTATTATTGATATACATTATGAGTTATGTAATTGGTCTTTATCAATATATCAAGACAAGTCTGAACTATAAAATATAAAAGCAATATAGAGGAGACCTTCGTTTCTAATGAAAATGATATTCCATGCCTAGGATTTGCGAAATTTTGTTTTTGAAGTAAACTCTGCCGTTACTCCATCTTTATTTTTAGAACATCAGAATATACACATTTTATGTCGTACACATTTTTTGGAATACAAAATTGTATCGCTGAGGCTTGCGTTTCTTATATTAAATTAATTCTTATATTAATTAATATTCTTCGGGCGTCAATATTGTGGTTTATTATATTAGTATGAATTACTCTCTATCATACATACTCAGTAGGTGATCCGTTAAATATATAAAATGCCGTTATCTCTTTTAACTGTATCTTTAAGTGTGTATCACTTCACATATCACATGCATTATATGACAATATGTATGTACAAATGTGCGAAAGCGAAAGATTTTCGCGTTTTTTTGTTTTATATTATATAAATTCTTCAATGTATTGTAAGAGTAATGGGCGACGTTTCTTCTCTGGAAGCGAGGTTTTAGACCTTTTTCCTCCTGCTCTAATATGGGTTGGGTTTTCTTCCATGAAAGCATATTTCCCGATTTGGAACCCGCAATCTTCGGCACAAACTGAGCTCGTGTATTTTTTATAGTATTGGTTATAGTATAGGTTGGCGGACGAGCATATGGGTCACTTGATGGTAAGTGGTCACCAACGCCCATAGACATTGGCATTGTAAGAAATGTTAACCATCGCTTACATCGCCAATGCGCCAACAACCTTGGGAACCTTGTGCCTTTAATTACACTGGCTCACTCACCCTTAAAACCGGAACACAACAATAACAAGTACTGCTGTTTTGCGGTGGTGTATGTGATAATGACGAAACTAAAACAGAGTAAAACGTTTTCATGTTGTATGTATATATCGTTTAAATATTCGTTTTTACTGGTGGTAGGGCTTTGTGCAAGCTCGTCTGGGTAGGTACCACCCACTCATCAGATATTCTATTACTGGTGGTAGGGCTTTGTGCAAGCTCGTCTGGGTAGGTACCACCCACTCATCAGATATTCTACCGCAAAACAGCAATACTTGATATTGTTGTGTTCCGGTTTGAAGGGTGAGTGAGCCAGTGTAATTACAGGCACAAGGGACATAAAATCTTAGTTCCCAAGGTTGGTGGCGCATTGGCTATAAGCGATGGTTGACATTTCTTACAATGCCAATGTCTAAGGGCGTTTGGTGACCACTTACCATCAGGTGGCCCATATGCTCGTCCTCCTTCCTATTCTATAAAAAAAAAAAAAAAAAAAAAAAAAGACACATGATAAATGGATTCAGTACAGTCCATAGTAAGTTACCGGGAGCCCGTTATTCCGAGAAGAAAAACAATGTGCCATTAGTAAACGTCAACATACTTATTTATAATTGTTTAGCTTACATTCGGTTTTCAACATCAATTTTGTAGATTCTACTACAATATTAGTTGAAGTAATTGTTTAAATATATATTCATATATTAAACTGCTTTATTCACCGATTCGTTGGTCTAGTGGTTAGATCCTGAGGTCCTGATTTCGAACCCCAGATCGGGCCAATAAAACGTTATAGGGTTTTTCTGTCGAAGATTCTCCTCAGTAGCAGCTCAGAGTCTGGAAGTTGAAAGTCCCGTGCCTCAGAAAGTACGTACAGCGTTGGTCCTTCGCCTGAATTCTGTCTTATTATGATTATAAAAGTGACGGAATAGATAGTGTATCTGTTTGCGCACACACTCGAGCACCTGCGCAATATGCGCAATAATATGACCAGCGCAGTCGGCTATCCTCTCTTAGGATTGGTCGCCGCAGCCAAAATCGGTCAGGAGAACATTATTTATACATAATAAATTTAATTAAAAAAAACAGCACCAATTACACTAAATATTTAAATTAAACTTAAACGTTATTTATGCACATTCACTCAAAATGACAGCTGAAATAAGATAAATACAAACGGTTTTGAATTAATTGTAATTTATGTTGTAAACATCATGCGTCCTCATAGACAGACTTGCTTTCGCATTGATAATATTAGCATAGATTAAAATCAGCGTAGTTCTATGAATACATAATTTTACTAATAAATCGTACGATTAACGAGTGATGTTAATATATATAAATATATATATATATATATATATGACTTAGTAGCTTTATATTATATTTGTAAAACCTCAGCGTATCTCCTTCGTTATGTGTCGAGCAGAAGAAAATCTCGGGTATTGATAAGTTAGGCTTTTTACAAGCTCGTCTGGATAGGGACCACGCACTCATCAGATATTCTACCGCTTAACAGCAATACTTAATGCTGCGTTCCGGTTTGATAGGTGAGTTAGCAGGCACAATAAAAGTAAGTTCTCTTCTTCTTGGTTACCAAGGTTGGTGATGTAAGGAATGGTTAATATTTCATATATTGTCAATGTTTATAGGCGGTGGTAACCACTTAACATCAGATGGCCCTTTTACCCATCCGCCTACCTATAACATGAAAAAAAAAATTGAAAATACCTACTGACTTATTTAGGAAAATTAATATTTAAATTCGAAAAAAAAAAACTGTATTCGGCCATCGAATCTGTATAATTTACGAATTTGATATCAATTATTCAAGTTATCTTATATCTAAATAAACATTTTTCGTAAAAGCAATAAATAAATATATATCCCACCATAATAACACGGTTAAAGTCTAACAAATAATTGAAACGCAGCCATGAAACCTCTGTCCGTAACTGACGCGCACGCATTGTCGTAAACGCATCATCCATGACGCCATAACAAAGAATACATCGAAATTAGAACGCGCGCCAAAACTATTGTAATTATACTTGCGTAATCGACAACTTGTATAGAAGATGTATGTTTCGGTAGTTTTTTTATCATTCTAATACTTGTAATAAAAGGGAAAGTTGTGTTAATCAATTACAATTAAATAAAGGGTCGATTTTGTTATGAAAAAGGACGTACGGTACTTTTTTAATTAGATATAAAAGTAATAACTAATTACCAGCTAGGTACCCTAGTTAGGTAATTACTGGTGGTAGAGCTTTGTGCAAGCTCGTCTAGGTAGGTACCTGGGTGGTACCTCATCAGGTATTCTACCGCAAAACAGCAATACTTGATATTGTTGTGTTCCGGTTTGAAGTGAAAAAAAACTCTGTTTTGATGGTTTGAAACTTTTAAAGACATTTTTGATGTTTAATTTATTGTTAAAGGGTTAAAATTACTTTAACAATATTCAAAATAAAATCCTTTAGAATTAATATCATTCTACAGGAAGTTACTCATTAAATATAAGAAATAACATGGTTTAAGTTATTCTAAATATTATATTATATTCATCAAAACATATGATTCGTTCCCTATTAGTACTGTTCCACGTGTCATGGCACCCCTCGAACTAAACTTGGAAATAATCAATAATAACATCGACCTTGATCCGTCCGACCGTAGCGATGGAATAATTTGCAAAAGGGGACACAATCTGCGTACAATAGATAATAAATATTTTTATCACAATATTCAGGACAACAAATATTATTGTTATATGTAATAAAATATTCTTTTTTGAAACTATTGACTTAGAAAAAGCTAATTTTTTATGTTTATGATATAACGATATGATATAGTTTCCGCCCGCGGCTTCCGTCGATTTTGAATGGGCAGATGTTACGTAGCTATTCTGAATAGATGTATGCAAAATTTCATGATGATCGAGTAGTTAAAACCAGACAACTTTAATAAAAAACAAACAATTTTTGCTTACTTACTCAAAAATGCTTTAAAATGTCTCAACGTTTAAACATATTAGTGAGATTTGTTGCACATACACTGGATTAAACGAGTCGATTGAATTCGGCATATTTCTATAAAAGGAGAAAATCATAACAAGAAAGTATACAAGGAATGTAAACATCTGTGTAAGATAACCGTTAAAATTAATGCAATTAAACGAATACAAACACAGACACGGCCTCTCAATTAAAACATCAAATGATAATTTATTTACTAGGGGTTGTTTACACGTCGGGGTGCCACCCCAAGTACTTGTCTTGCGGCAAAATGTTGCTTAGCCAGACGTAGCGTTATGTTTATCAATAGATATAGCATTTGCTTGAAAGACGATGTACCTATGAAAGTAATGATAACCACAATAACTTTGATTACACAAAAAATAATGAAACAATTAAAAGATAGTGATTATATTAGAAACTATTTTAGACGGTATTTTTTTTTTTTACAGTCAAAGAAGAAAAAAATATATAATTAAATTTTCTATTGGAAGTTTTTAAAATTAACTTTAAAAATAAGTTGTTTTAATTAAAAGCCCGGTCTCGTTTATATTAGCTTATTGATAATCCAAAAAACTTATCTTATTTCCTCTTAAACCTAACTGCTTTTAAACGATGCTTAGCGTCTGTTTAGTTATACAGATTTCGCTCTTTCTGCCATTATTGATTTGGCATTCGAAAGAAGGAGACAGCATTGTTAAACATTGGTAAAAACCTTCCTACAATTATTTTCATAGATGTTCATATATATAATTATTTAGTACGTGTGTATGTCACTGAACTCCCTAACGGCTGGATATATTTCGATGTATGTTTATGTGTGTGTAAGAAAGGATGGCTTAGATTGGACTCGGTAGGTGACGCAGCGGTGGGGTTCCAGTTAAATCATTATTTCATCCGTAATTGTAAGCGACGGATATAATCATTACCAAGTAATATTTATAGTGATTAATTGAATTCCGACACATTTATATTTTATATACATGTTGTATAACGATGCATAATGATGCAAGTGTTATTTTAATTATATTAAGTCGGTATGTTGTCGTGTTTAACGCTTTTTGCAATCAAGAGTTCCGGTCTGCTGATATATAACTGTAACTTATCTTTGTATCTTGTAACTATCAGCTATGGGATCCAGAATCGCTAGATCATACGTTATTTTGTTAAATCCGTGAGAAAAATCTTTTAATATTATATTTATGTTAATGAAGAAAATCCTTCCATGCAAAATATTATGTTTTCTTATATACATTTTAAAACTTTACAGATATAGTTTAAATGATTAAATCGATTGAGATGTAATTTGGCATCTATTGATTGATTGATAATCGGAGTTTATTTGTGTTTATAATTCATCTCGTGCACGACTGTGATGGAAAACATTTTCAGGTTCAGATGAAAATCTTCCACATAACCATGTGGATTTTTTTCCACTAATTAACATTGGGGCAGCGAAATAGAATAAATTCTAAATGTTCTCCTTGAAATGAGAAAAGGCCTTACTTAACCCAGATGTGGAACATTCACAGACCTTTTATTTTGCTCTATTGTCGCTTTTTTCATTAATTTAACCATTTTAACCGTTTAGTGTACCAGCTTGTAACTGTACTTGTACTTCAGGGTAATACAGGTTTTAAAACCCTATTGCATATCGAAGACCGGTATTACATAACGAGATAGGAAACAAAATGTGGTTGTAAATTACATAATGATTAACTAATAGCTACGTTCGTATTTCTCTAGAGTTTAAATCGATTTTGTGACATTTCATCTAAAAACGAAATCTATGTATATATGTATACATAGATAACAATAATTTAAAATATATAACTAAATATTAAATAAAACTAAAATACAATTTTATTATGTCCATTGTTCCATTGTGAGAAGCGATTTAAAAAAAAGCGATGACGTAACACTTCAATATCAATGGCCGATGGTCTGATACTATTAAAAATGAATACAAAGATAAACATCATCGAAACTTGTCTGGTTTCCCGTATGTAGAAAGCGTATTTACATTGCAATCGCCCATACCGTTCGTCTTCAGAATCTGGTGAAACTCCATTGTTAGCCTTTTACGGTTCTTGATAACGGTCGTTTATTGGTCGCTGTGGTGAGAAATATCGGTATGGCCTCATGATTGGATCAATTTGCAAATAAATCCATGATAATACTATGCCAATGCCTTGTTAAAATTAACTTTAAAAAGTGAGATTCATCCTTTCGAAAATACAGCATTGAAGTTGGTACATTACGTGTTTGTGGCTGGAATTTACATGATAACTGCTAAAAATAGTTATTCTAAATGTTATGTATTTGTTTTTCAGTGGAGTGTCTACAATAAAAAGCTATCGTCTCACTGCTATATAAATATTGCAAATAAAAGTAGTATAATAGATACGTCGGATATTGTTTAACTTTCCATTGATAGCACTCTCTAATAGATTGTGCACAGGTTCCAAGTGTTACAAGATCTCCTGCGCTTCTGGTATCGGCTTCTTTCAATGCACCGTCCATCGACCCCGTCTATTATTAATCCCGGCCTACCGTAGTTGAATCCAGTTTCGAAGCACGTCTAGGCGTCTAGACGAGGTATGGGTATCTGAGAAAAAACTACCACGTATGTATGTAAGTGCGTAAGGCTCGTTCGTTACGATTTGTAGAAATTCTAGAACGCAATTCGTTATATATGTATATATGTCGGTAATTGATACCATCAAATACTCAACGACAGGTTTGTCACCTAATCCGTATTGTGGTTGTTTTGTATTCACACGATTGGATGCTGTAATGAATCTCGTGGTTTCTAATTGCCTTGTGACATATTCGGCTTAAAAATAGTTGCTAAGTTACCTAGTGCTCGTGCTCTAGTTAAATACCAATTACATAAACATGTTGGTTATACATCAAATGTGAAAGCATTTTTCTGTTTTGTTAATGTTTAAACAGCGGAAATACATTTTTTTTTTTGCGGTACGTTAAGCACCTTCATATAGAATGGACATAGCGCGTGAATGATAGTTACGACTTGATAACAGCCACGATAGTCGTCCAGTGGTTCTTAACCTAAGATCATGGGTTCACGTTTTAATATTGACGTCATTCATTTAGAAGTAATCTTTTGTGAAGCCAATTTCGGGTAGGGGAAAAAGCAGCAGCAGCCTGCAATACAGGTAAAATATTTAAAAAAAAAACAGTTAATCTAAGCTTGAGCTGACAGCGATAATCTGAATTTGACAATATTTAGGAAATTATTGGAAAAATTTCAGTAATCCACGTATATGAAACGTCCCTAAAGCGTCAATATTTACACGATCTCATTTAGCGGCAGCGACCGAAATATTAGGTTGGGCGAGGAACGATTTATGTTTGAAGACGTGTTATTACACGCATACGGTAAAGTAGGTTCTTTGATTAAAAATAGTTTGCTTAGATTGATCGTTGCGTTCACACATGTTTTCGATACATTTACAAAACAAAACGTAATAACGTAGACTTTTTAGGAACAACTTTCATCTCATATGGGGTTACTTATTTGGCGACCAATCTCAAGGAAGTCTACCCAGCTGCGCAGGACATATATATTGCAGAATTGTGTGCGCAAACACAGGTGCACTCTCTATTCCGTCTGTCTCACAATTCGTTGGTACAGCAAATCCGATAAGACCGGACGCTAAGGCGCAGGGACGGCGGCTTCCGTGCGTTCCGAGGCACAGAAGTTTACACACTTCCAACAGACTCCGAGATGCTAATGCGAAATTTTCAACAGAAAAACCATGTGTTCTGAGGTTTGAATCCAGAACCTCGGGATCTGCAGTCTTATAAGGCCATTAGACCAACGAGGCATGGATGTATATACAAAAATCTTAATTTAATATCATAATTGTTTCTGCTTATATAAATGAATATCAATAATTATATGGTTATATCAATGTGGACCTTATTATTATTGTCATAGATATGCAATTTAACTGTTGCAAAAGATTTTTTTAGTTTCTTGCCTGCTCTTCTCAATAGTATCTTCATATTCCGAAACAGTGGTAACTTCTATTTACAATTAATATTTTAGAATGTCGATTCAAAAGTCACATAAGTCCCTCTTTGCGTTAAGTACATTTTGATTTTATCTGTAACTCGCTATCTGTCCCGGCTTCGCTCGAGTAGAAACGCATTTTTTTTTTCCATGGAACTTTCGCGGGTGCTCACTGAATAACTGACCAGTTTCATCACAATCGTTTGTATGGTTTAGGAATGCATAGAGAATGAACATATAAGCGTTCCTTTTTATTTATTAATAAAATAACTTGTTTTATACGTGATTTTTTTTTTTGAAATTCTCGTTGTTGACACCATAAGACATTTTGTATTAAAGTATTTTTGTTTTTTCACAGTTCAAACCAGCTAACAGAGTTGCCTCGTGAGGTATGTATGATGCCGTTACAAGTTCTTCTTCTACCGGACAATCTCCTGACGAGTTTACCGAAAGAGATCGGCAAGATGACATCTTTAGCGGAATTGGACGCGTCAAACAATAGGCTAACACAAGTTCCAATGAACCTTGGAGACTGTGCTGGTCTTCGATGTTTAAACCTTAGCAATAACCAGCTGGGGTTACTGCCGTTACGTAAGTTGCATATTGTCACACACACACACACACACACACACACATATATTTATAGTAATAAAAATAATTTATTATTTAGGAATTAAAAGAAAAAATGTTATAAAATATGCAATCTCAGAAAAGGTTTATAAAAATAGGCGGCAATTTCTGTCTAAGGCGAATGAAGAATGTTCCTACGATATGTATGTATGTACAATATACATGCACACACACGTCTATTAACATTCTAACGT
Source organism: Nymphalis io (assembly GCF_905147045.1). Lineage (NCBI taxonomy): Eukaryota > Metazoa > Arthropoda > Insecta > Lepidoptera > Nymphalidae > Nymphalis > Nymphalis io. The sequence continues at coordinate 3,663,633 of NC_065890.1, read as the reverse complement.
AAAATTTACATACAGAAATTATAAATATTATAAAAAATGAATACTTTTTTATTTAAATTTATGTTTACGTTCAAATTAGTCGATCATTATAAATTTACATGAACTTTTAATAAAATGACAGGCGTAAGTACCTTTGTCGATGCAGGTATTATAGGAGGCATTATGGTTTCTTGCATTATTGCTAATGCATTGCCAACCCTGCGATTAACTTGTAAAGCCCCTTGCGTCTGTCATTACTATAAACTCAATGTGTTTACAGAGTCATTATATACATTCTCAAAACATTACGATTGTCGCGCAAAAACATTGTAATATCTCGAGAATTAAAGATGAATATAAATTTTAATAATATGAGTAAATGATAAGGTACATATGATGGATATTATTTATAAGATTATATAATCTTGTCTTAAGGACAAGTCGGCGTGGTATTAGTAATATACAGTTGAATAAATAAATACTTTTTATATTTTTTTTCTTTTATAGACATGTACTTAATATATGCAATAATACTTTGCAATTTCTTTTTCTCTTCAATAACATGTAGGCAAAGATTTCTCTACTCCTCCTCTGTTAAATTAAAATAAATAATTTTTTTCTCGTTTGTGATTTTGTTTACGACTTAATTTATTATATAATTCATGGGAGATATATTTTATGATGAACTAATTATTAAAAAAATAATAATAAACAAAATGGTATGACGCCACTCGCACGTGATTTCGACGCACATGGCAGTTTGCGTAAACTGGTTTATTTCGAATTTATGCACTGTGAGTTACAGTACTCCAAATGCAAAAATGCATTTTTCTCGCAAGATATTAATAGTAGTAGTCTGTAGTAAACGTCGATATGTCAAAATCGAAATATTATTTATTCAATTAAGTCTCTATGCACTATTGAACTGTCAGATTTTTTTTTCGTTTTTTTTAAGGGGCCTTTATAGGCAGCCTATATGTCAGCCCCATCGCTACACGCCAAATAAAAACAAAAACAGGCTTAAAAACTAAGACTAATTCAGTTTGAGAGAATCACGAACAAATTCATATACTTTAATTGCCGAAATACTTGAAGGTTTACTAAGAATATAATTAAAAACATCAATATTCATAAAATTTAAATTTAATTCATATTTTAGTGTTTCTCTCAAATTATAGTTACGAACACATGCCAATAACAAGTGTGAAACATCATCTAATACACCACATACTTGACAATTGGGAGTGTCACTTTTCCTCATAAGATGTTTAAACTTGCCTAGTGGCATGTGTCCGGATCTAAGTTTAAATACTATAACTAACTTACTTCTATTAATGTACTATTTACAAACCAGGGTATCCGAGGAGGCTCGGATTGCATCGTTCTATACCATATCCCCTTATCAAGCGATCTCTCATTAAAGTATTCATTCCAAATTTTAAAACAATTAATTTAGAATTTTGCAAAAACTTCGGTATAGTGTAGTTTAACATGGTAATCATCTCCAATAGTAAGAGCCAATCGATCCGCTTCCTCGTTACCAGTCGGACCGATGTGAACTGTCAGGTTAATTATTATAGTATAAAATTGAATGTAGGTAGAACTGCCACCGGTTCGGAATGTATGTACTTTCTATTACAAATAATTGGGAAGTAACTCCGTACATAGTCAACTGTATACAGTTAAATATATATTTCCAAAAGTTCTACTATGTAAGAAGTAAAAAATCGCATCTCAATCGTGATATGTTGAAAACCGATTGACAGTGATATACTATTTTGATGAGCGTATAATTTAAAGGTTATATTATTTATTTTAATCAATGTCGCATATAACTTTCTGACATTTCACGATCTCGTTCAACGGTTAGTTGGTTTTTATATTATAGGTTTACTGTATTTAGTTGCTATAATAAGTACAACCGATTAACGAATGAATTTCTAGTCGACTCTTCTTAGTAGATTCCACATTCCGAACCGGTAGCTTCGCCTATATCGATGGTAACAGTGAATGAAACTAAACAAAAACAATTAATGGTAAACGAATTCTTAAATAAAGTATTTTTAAGGTTTTTTTAAATGAATTAAATACTTACAAACAGCAAATAAAAATAAATTTTAATAATAGCGTAGTTATAAACAAGTTTTCGGTTAACATGTTTTGTGAATGTAACAACATTTTTAATACAACCTTTTTGCTTAGTCATAATAATGCTACCGGTCGTCAGTATTTTTTCTTAGAATCCAGTATTTATATCCTATAGTTTGTAAAAGGGGAACTTATAATCTATATGTATAGTTATTATCCCTTCACTTGCCTTGAATGAAATTGTATATTTTTTTATTTCATAAGTTCACAATATTGTTGAGTTATTTGCTTAATTTTTTAAGACATACGTTCCATCGTTCGGGCGTGATTGATTAACAAACGTACAAACACAGAAACTTATTCATATTATATTATTCTAATTGATTAAAATAATAAAGATGGATACGTTGATTAAGGTTAAGGTGTACTTATTTTTTGTGTGAGCCAGTGTAAATACAGGCACGATAAACATAACATCTTAATTTCGAAGGCTCATTGGAAATGTAAGGGATAATTAATATTTTTTTCTTCACTGCCAATGTCTATAGGCGGTTTCGACCACTTACCATTAGGTGGCCCATTTATTAGGAAATCAAGCTATTTAAAAAAAAACAACAAAAATATCAAATTTATAGAACTCAACAGAACAGATAGATTCAAAGGAAATACACAAAAATATCTTATATTGAAATGGAATTTACATCTCAAACCATTGCTAGCGTATACGTTTAATTTACATCCAGTTTCTGAAACATTGGTCAAATTCAGATTAACTAATTGGGCTTTAATCTTATAACTCATTGGCTGCCACGAGCGTTATCAGCCTATCAAGTTCACCAAAGATCATTCGAATCAGCGTTCCAGAAACTTGTTAACTGTCAATTCAAAGTTGAACAAAATTTTATTTAGATTTTTTTCTTCACGTGTCCCGTATACGTTACATTATATCCCAAAATCATTTTGCAATGTATAATTTTCACGCACACCAACGCAGTACATTTGACTTATGATATATATCAAATTTCCTCAAAGATATAGCAGTTTTTGTTAATAAATTATTGTTATATTTACAGAGATCACGTACCTCCGACTCGAGCACTTGGACGTGAGCTGTAATTGTATATCTTCGCTTCCATTAGAGCTCCGCAATATGAACACGATTATAACATTGAATTTGGACAACAATCCTCTCGTGTCACCACCCACTACAGTGAGTATCGATTAATAATATAATATAGGAATATATATAATTTAATATCGCCATTTGTTAGATTGCTTTCAATTTGACGAGCCTGGCGTGGTTGGTAGATACTTGGCTTTTCACGCCGAAGGTGGTCGATTCCCACCCAGGACAGACATTTGTGTGCATGAACATGTCTGTTTGTCCTGAGTCTAGGTGTAATTTTCTATATAAGTATGTATTTAGTACAAAAGAAAAGTAGTATATGTAGTATATCAGTTGTCGGGTTTCCATAGCACAAGCTCTGTACAAGCTTAATTTGGGATCAGATGGCCGTGTGTGAAAAATGTCCCAGGATATTATTATTATTGATTGAATGAATTCCATTATATTTAATTGGATTTATCGTCGTTACTCTTTAAAGCATTGTGCCTTTAATCTCGCTCTTTCAGGTTACCATAATATAAATTAAGATATAAAATTAAGGTTTATCTATATAAGTAATTAAGCATTTCAAGCAATCAATCAATGATGGTGATTCCGTCGGAATTGGTACTACCCACTCGTCTATTATTCTACCGCCAAACAACAATATTCTATATTGCTTCATGTTTCAAAAGTGAGCGAGAATCAGCTCAACAGAACATTTAATCGTAAGACCTCATGGTTGGCGGAATATTGTAGGTGTCGTTGTTTGTATCTACATCTTCGAAAGCAATGTCTAAAAGACACCGTTAAGAAGCCGAGAAAAAGAGCAGCTGGAATTTCGATAGGCATATCTTTACGCTCCTGCATAACTATCTCGTTATCACCGAGTGAAAGGCAAAAGCAAATATTGACTCATTTATCGACCCCGCAGATTCCCGTTAAATAAACACTTGCTAAGTTATTTATATATCCTTGTAATTATAACGGACCACTATAATATATTTTTAATTTTGATAGTTTTTTCATATGATATAACAAAAATTATGCTACCATTATTATTTTTTGTATATTATGTAAAAATTAAATTCAGTTAATTGAATTAATATTCGAGATTCTTATAAAGCATCGTGATCATTACAGGAATACTAGTGGTTGTCAACTGTTTCGAGTTTGAATGAGTTTTAATACGATAACGGAGATAAAAATATAACAGTAACAGCCTGTTAATGTCCCACTGCTGGGCTAAGGCCTGCTCTCCCTTTTGAGGAGAAGGTTTGGACTTTATTCCACCACGCTGTTCCAATGCGGGTTGGTAGAATACACATGTGGCAGAATTTCAATGAAATTAGACACATGCAGGTTTCCTCACGATGTTTTCCTTCACCGTCAACCACGAGATGAATTATAAACACAAATTAAGCACATGAAAATTCAGTAGTGCTTGCCCGGGCTTAAACCCACGATCATCGGTTAAGATTCACGCGTTCTAACCACTAGGCCATCTAAAAATATAACAACGGTGACAAATTAAACTAAACTGATATTTCGTTATGTTATTAGATTTGCATGCGCGGGCGCGTGCACATATTCAAATATCTCGAGAATATGGCGATAAAGGATTCGTTGCCGGCACACAGAAGAGTAGACGAAACGAGACGGTCAGCGAAGCACACATCGTACATCAGCACACCCAACAGCGGAACACATCAGATCACGTCGGGTAACGCGACCATCGACTGCCTGAGACACAAACCGAGACACGTCGTGGACAGCGGATACTGTACTGATGGCGTGGAGAAGAGGTGGTCGAACGATGGTAAGTGTTTCTTATAGTGACTGTTTTTTCAATTACACGTTCAAAATATCTTATTACCAGTATATAGTTTAGTATTAATAAGTATGAGATTTTAAGAAAATTGTGTCGAAAACAGATAATAACATTATATTAGAGGCTTTTGATCCGACCTGGTACTTTTGTTTACATAGGTATCAACGCTGTAACGTAATTTATTATTTTCCTTTGTAATATTGAAACTTCTTAGCCCACTTTGCCATTCTGTCGGGGCGCAATTTTTTCTTAAAAATATGTTGTACGTGCAGCGTGTGGCGAGGCGGGCGGCGGGTCGGGCCGCTCCACTCCCAGCACGCCCTCCACGCTGTCGCCCGGCGCCGCTCTGTCGCGGGCGCAGTCTCTGTCCAGCGAAACTCCCCTCGCCCCCCTCACGCCTATACTCACAGGGTACGTACCACGAGTTATTATACGGGGGTCTTGTAGTATACGGATTTTTATAGACGTTTAATCTTTGCAATATTAGAAGAGTTGAGGCTTATCTTATTGTGATATAGTTTCTTACATAATTATAATTTTTAGTCGTTGGTTTCGAAAAGTTCAGGGATTTCGTAGTTTGAGCGTTACAATGTCCTATTTAACTTTATTTTTATATGTATTATAACAGTTAAAGCAATTCACTCTATATCGTACTCAATTCGACAAGACTAAAGGTCAAAATTAATAATGAATGGTATATATTCTGTTCATTTTCATGATGAAATATTATTAACAAAATGGTATGAGTTAACAAATGACGCTCTCGTGGGAGATACATAATATAAGTGAATTTTAATTTTTTTAAATTTATTTATTTAGTTACGACCTCTTTTGTAGAATATTTTTTCACGCAACATAATGATCATAAAAATGATATATTATATCACTTTAATTATATGTAATTAAGGACATTAAAAGGAAATTTATTACTTTAAATATTTTAAATTAAATTTTGTAGTCAGTTATATGTTACATGAAAATACAATACAAAATTTAAGTAGTAATAAATGCTGATATTGATTTTAACAAGAAATAATAATTTTCGTCAAATATAATACAGTACATTACCCAGAAATATGTCTTTGTATATTTGTAAAACCTTAAATATTAAAAAACACGACTGCTCTAAATGAATGAATTAATTACCAGCGGTGTATGGTTTCTAACGATACCCCATACATCCAAATCGGTTCAGGCGTTTAAAAGTTATGTTGGAATAACATACATACATAAAAATCTGAAAACATTACTCTCCTTTTTTGGGACAGTTGTGAAGAAGACCCAGGAGTAGATATTTTACGAACGACTTAAAATTGTCAATAAAATTAAAAATTATAATAATAATACTCCGCTTCTACTAGTTAATTTAATTCGCCTGTAAATAACCCAACGTTGGGCAAAAGCTCGGAAATCGGTTTTGGAGCTTTCATTCATGTATTTTAATAATGTGATCAGTTAAAATTAACATTTAAATTGTAAAGTAAAATAATTAAATGATTCATTTACAATTATTATTTCATCTTGAAAGTGTATAGTATATAATGATTTGGGACTTCCGTAACGCTTCTGTTTTCGACACTTCTCACTAATAGACTTCTTCTAGTGTTTATCTAGTTGCTTATATAATTTTTTAAATGTTTTTTTTTTTATCTATCACGTTGGCCGATTCAGAGGTAAACAAAAGTTTTGGCTCGTCCTCACATCATCACCCTTCATATTCCGTCCCCCTTTTTATATTAACCCCGGTGTTGTCCCTTTCAGCCTCCGTATATCACCTGAAGGGAACATTTCGAATGGCGAGGATAAGAGTAAATTAGCTCATCAGCAAACGTACAGGTACATCATACACATTCACGGACATGCGGCACTATATGTTTATATGTTTATTGTGACGTCATTTTGCTACGTCGCATGTGTTTATGGCTTTTATTTATTCGAATGGATGTAAAATGCACCTAAATCTTTATGTACGTGGTAGGGCCTCGTGAAAGCCCGTCTGTGTAGGTAACGCCCACTCATCGCATACACGTTATACCGGTAAATTGTATATAAGTATTCATTTACTGGTGGTAGGGCTTTGTGCAAGCTCGTCTGGGTAGGTACCACCCACTCATCAGATATTCTACCGCAAAGCAGCAATACTTGATATTGTTGTGTTCCGGTTTGAAGGGTGAGTGAGCCAGTGTAATTACAGGCACAAGGGACATAAAATCTTAGTTCCCAAGGTTGGTGGCGCATTGGATATGTAAGCGATGGTTGACATTTCTTACAATGCCAATGTCTAAGAGCGTTGGTGACCACTTACCATCAGGTGGCCCATATGCTCGTCCGCCTTCCTATTCTATAAAAAAAAAAAAAAAAATTTAGTATTATTGTGTTCCGGTTTAAAGTGTGAGTGGGCTAGTGTAACTAAAGGGACATAACATCTTATTGCTCAAAATTTGGTAATGTATTAGCGATGTAAGGATTTGTTAATATTTCTTACAGTGCCAATATGAATGGAAGGTGACGCCTTACCACTAGTAATCTCATTTGATAGTCTGCCTAACAATTAAAAAAAATGTAACGCGATAAAGTATATATTTATTATGATCATAACGATGTAATCCTCCAGACCGATTTCGGCCACGGCGTCCAATCTCAAGAGAGATTAGCCAACTGCGCAGGAGATATTATAGTGCACAAGTGTGTGCGCAAACAGAGGTGCATTCTCTCTTCCCTCACTCTCATAATCGGATGGGACGGCAATCCGACATGACCAGCAAGAGTTCAGGCGCAAGACCAACGGCTTTAGCGAGGCACGGGACTGTACACACTTCCAACTTTCTCCGGGATGCAACTGGGAATTTTCTGACAGAAAAACCCAATAATTTTTTATTGGCCCGACCTGGGAATTGAACCCAGGAACTCCGGGTCTGCGGCCTTACATTAAGTCACTCGACCAACGAGGCAGTCAAGTCATAACGATTTAATGGTGCACTTTATAGACATTGGACCATGTGAATGTGATCAAGGCTCTATGTATGCTTCCAGTTGTAAATGCCGACTTAACCGACACTTGCGTGGATTGAATGGGGTTGTAATTGAAATCGCTCTTTTAACCTTCACATATATGACAAGGGGTCTTTTACGAATACCTATGGGAGGCTTTTAACCGTACTAATACCGCTATTACGTCAGCTTTGTATAATGCTTCTACTAAAAATTCGCACGAGCTTCAGTACACGTTTACAATTTAACGTTGAATAGAAAAAAATTATAAACCACGCAAGTACTTCATAAATTTCGTTGAACTAATGAAAATAAATTCGCAAATTGCAGACAATACAAAGAAGCCCTAAGACAGCAGCGTCAGCAGGACGTGTACCGGCCGCGCTGCGACCAGCCCTCCCCCTCTCCCGAGCTGGACTCCAACCCGCACTCCCTCAACCAGAGCCCCGTGCACTTCCAGAAGTCCCCTCACTCGCCCATCAACGGATATAGTAACGTATCTCCCTACAACCGTTCGTTGTCCTCGAACTCCACAACCTCACCTAACGCTTCCATTGTCGCACCCAACTCCCCCGTCCTCCATTCGACGCCCCGAAGATTTCAAGCACAGAACGGCAATCAGGAAAAGGTGGAGGAGACGAAACGACCCGTCCAAAAAGTCGTTCCGTCGCGAAACGTCAACAAAATGTACACGTCCGTCAACGGCAACGTCGACTACACGCGACTGAACGGCTCGGACACGTATTCGAAACCGACCTCCCCGAGCAAGTCTCCCACGAACACGATAGGGTACACGAACAGTCTCAAATCGAACATACCGAGGACGGTGAATGGTGACGCGAAATTGTTAACGACGACGGTCTCATACTTGAAAGGAGCGGGCGCGAAGCCGGCGGCCAAGATTGCCTGGAATAAAGACACGCCTCCGGACAAGCTCAGCTTCACCATGAAGAGAGAGTTCGATAAGCAGAAGGAGGAGTCGGAACTTCTGCAGCAGTTGAGGACGGTAATTATTACAATCTAATGAAATGTTAATTTTGCAGCATAACGTGTAAATATCTATTTAACTACCGCAAAACGTAATAAATCGATTGGTCACGTATAAGTTGAATTTTCCAGATAATCGAGAGCCGACTGAAGATGTCGCTGCCGGAGCAGCTGGCGCCGGTGCTGGCGGACGGCGTGGTGCTGTGCCACCTCGCCAACCACGTGCGGCCGCGGTCCGTCGCCTCCGTGCACGTCCCCTCGCCTGCGCAGGTTAGTTCATACCGTGTGTGTTCTGTCTCTCTCTCTTTTTTCTCTTTACTAAATGTTAACACGTATACAAAAGATGTTGTGTCCAATAATAATTATTTTAATATACTAAGAAACCATACCAAAAAAATTATATTTGTTGTTTATATAAGTAAAATATGTGCGAATTTTTATGTATTATAATTAATTTTTTTTCAGCCAAAATTAACAATGGCAAGATGTAGAAGAAACGTCGACAACTTTCTGGAGGCGTGTCGAAAAATAGGAGTCGAAGAGGTGCGTTAAAGTTTTATATTTATATCTTGGATAACATACAAATTAAATTGAAGTATTTTTTTATTACTTACTATAATCGATTGCTCGTAGCTTTAGATTCTGTCAATTCTGTAACTTAATTATTATTTTATAACTGAATGCTTTACTCGTAAAACTTAACATATTCGTATACCGTACTCGTAACCCTAGTTTTTTATATATAAATAAGTGGAAACATTCGATTTAAATAATACGTCACGTCGTTTTCGTACGTCATCGTCTTTCCAAATTTCGGCACGCGTCGCCCGCCGTATGTGTCACTAAGCGCGAGTGGCGTGTGTGCCGAATGTGTCACTAAGCGAGGGTGGCGTGTGTTCCAGGAGGACGTGTGCGCGGCCGCAGCCGTAGTGTGCTCGGCCGACACGCCCGCCCTGGCGCGCACCGTGCGGGCGCTCCTGGCACACGCCACCGCCGCGAAGGCCCCCCACCCGCCGTCCGACCCGCCGTTCGACCCGCCGTCCGACCCGCCGTCCGACCCGCTGTCCGACAGCCCCGAATTCGACTCCATCGAAGTGAACTACGACCGCTCCCGGCACAGGTACGGCGAGGACAGGTACATCAGCAACTTCAACTACAACGATCAGGACTACACATTCGACGAGTCGGAGGAGCACCAGCTCGGGTTCGACGGTAGCGCCGAGTCGCCCCCGGGCGTCCAGTACTCGCCGGTCTACCCCGAGGAGACGAGGGTCCGGGGACCGTACTACCAGAAGAATAGGATTCAGTTTGTCACACCGTTCTGCAAGGGCGACGGCGTGTTCAAGAATGATAATTTCGAAATATATGACACGGATGAGGTCGATTTTCCGATCGTCTTGACCGAGAAGACGATCGACGCGGATAGATACGACAGGGGGAAGATGAATCTTGACATACGACGCAATTACGATTCCAATACGACAGCAGTCGAAACTGAAACGGCGAGAGACAGAGAGAATAGAATTTTCTATACTTGTCTATGCCTCGGAAGTTTTATTGTGTCTACGATTGCGCTTATTCTATATCCTCTGTGAATAAGAGCGGTAGATTGTTTCCAATATTCACCACTGCCTTTCACATTTGATCTGATTTATCATAAAAATAAGACCCTATTTATACAGAAACTTTTGCAGCTATATACTCAATATCAAACTTGCGACAACACCGATTCACTTTAAGTGACTTGGTTGCGGATGAATGAGGAATAAATACGCATTATATTATATTAATGCGACTGACTACGCGGCATGAAATATGGATTGCCTTCAAGAAACATCGCTATGGTATAACATTTTTACAAATTGTAAATTTAATACAAGAAAACTTCATGTGTGACGCGACTTTATCGCTGCAAAATTAGTCACGTCATAGAAATAAGGCTGTAGAAATGAATAGTTGTTAGTGTAATGAAATACACGGTTATTTCCATTTAGTGCACACAATGCCTTATAATGTATAATATAACAGTTAAACTGTGATCGAAATCAAATTGAGGCTGCTGTTTAAGATTGAATGCGGCACTTATATATTTCTATTTAAAATTACGCACAAATGAAATATCCGAAAAACCAAAAGGTAATTAAATATTTAAAAAAAAACATATATTAATGCCACACAAATGATAGTCTATGTGATTTTGTATTTGAAAATATCTTGACTCAGTTGAAAAATTATGGAATTGAATAGTGATTTTTTTTTACTATTGTCTATTTTTAATAAAAATTTTTGAATATTTTCTCCATAAACGATAGACAAAGTGCCGCTTTCGTATCTCTTAAGACTGATGAAAGGAAATTGAAAGTATTGAAATGTTTAAGGAATTGTATTACTTTAATAAATTCGGTTTGTTGGTACAAGTTTTCATAGTCAAGTTCGGTGGAATACGTCGGATTAATATGGACCAAATCAAAAATGGTGTGATTTACAAATAATCAATATGAGCCAATGTTCTTAAAATGAAAAGATGCGTTCCAGTAATTATTTTGATGTTTTGTGTACATTTTTATATTATTTAATGTTAAAAATAATTATAATCATTGATTGTATTCTCTGTAACATTTTCTATCCGTACTTAGATTGTCATTTTCAAAGAGATTCTATATTTAAAATTTCATGAAATCACTAACACTCTAAATAAACTGCCAAACATATTTTTTTTAATTAAGTACACAGGAATGTTTTTCTATGTTTAATGTCTCATTTTTCACTCTTTTATATTTCTTTGCTATACATATTTAAAAAATAAATTATATAATTTTTAGGTGAGGTAGGTACTATTTATTTAATTATTGTTTCGTTATAATGTGTTGATTGATGTGTGTGTTTTTTTATATTTTTATATAAATAAAGAAGATCTCAATTTTTGTTTGCAATGTAATATGATTATAGGGGTATGTATTTACGTTTTATATTATACATTAATTTATTTAAAAACTTATTTACCCAGGCTTAAGCCGAGCACGGTATTGATACAGCTGCGTTATTTTGATTCCATTATATACATATAATGAAGTTACAACTTCAGATAATCTGATGTAATTATACCACAAGATAACTACCCTTGTATATAAGTCTGTCTTCCTGAAACCGTATTTTTATATGAATATTTAAATTTTAAATTGATCATTTGTAGTGCCAATGGTATTCTTACGTTATAACGAAATAATTTTTCAGTTGTATAAATACCGTTATAAATGAATCGCATTAAGTTACGTGTATCACAATGACTTAATTACTATTGCACTTATTAATAAAACGCTTAGATATTTTAATCTTTTTAAATTATATTGTAGTTATATTCATATGTTTGTAACTTTTTTTGTGTAAAACAATGTACGCTTCGCATTAAGTGTCATAATGTTATCGATGTGTACTGTAAAATTACGTGCATAAAAATTTGTATGTGCATAGACCCACACATACACAAATGAAGTTTTTTTTACTTGCGTTTCAATAAATTGATATATTATAGTAAGCCGTCTGGAGCGGACTTTATAAAAAAAAGAGTAAGGATTACTGCGGTGCAATGCATAAAGATGTATGAAATTTGTGAAAATGATAATAAACTCAGTTTGAAAGTACAATGTTTCACGAAAATATTGGTGCATTAGTTTTTATGGATAATTAAGATCGTAATTATAATGTACGAATTAATTTAAAACGTAGTTCTACCCAATTGAATATTTCTTATAAAATAAGAATCGTATGCCTTATTCGAAATTTCATATCGTTATTGTATTTTTAATGCAAACGCGTAATTATAATATTTAATCGTAGGCCGTTTACAGTTTAAAAACATTAAGCAACGAACTTACAATTAATATAATTATTGTTTGTAACGATATTTCTATTACAATATCTCGGAACCCGGATTTATAATTCATTCAACTGTAAACGGTTCTCGGTAGTTCGTAGTGATATTTAGACTTATCTTTTGAGGCTTTTTTCGTATAGTAATTGGATAAAAGATTTTTTTTAAAAGACATTTTTAAATTTAATCAACAATAACGAATATTCCTAAAAAAATGCCAACCTTACCTGTGTTGCCAACTACTTCGGTGATTTTGCATTTATTCATAAGCTTGTGTATTAAATATATTATTACCCATATATTTACGACTTAGCGACTTGAAATGTAAATTATACTCTTATTTCAAATTTGACATCAAACAAATATATTGTTTGCTTATCTAACCGCTAGGGGCGCTGTACGCACACTTCACAGACATTTTTAATGTATACACAGTATCAACTGCTGTATTGTTATATTAAAAATGTCGTTTCTTTTATTGATTTCATTATTTTTCTCAACTATACAATTTTTTCAAAACTATTACAATAGTTTTTATAGTAAGGTAGATTATTCTACATTTTTGGTCGTTCGAGTCAACAACTTGCATTCCAAAGATGTTTTAATATTATTTAAAAGATTATAGTATTTTTATTAAATAAATAATTAAACAGTATTTGTATGTTTTGATTCTAAAGTTTGTTTATGTCTTATTTTTTATAATTAATGCGTATATGTATGATTTTTTTATAATAGGACCTATCTATATATTTTATTACAATAACTGTAAACTTGCACAAGAATAAGTATATTCATTTCCTCATTTAGCGTTCAAGTGTGCATTTTTAATGCATTTACTAAGAATATATTGTAATGTTGCCACAATATTGAATATTTTTGCAATCTATGTATTATTTTATAATAGTTCTTAATTACAATGGTTATATATAACGGACAGTTGTTTATATTTTAGTCGCATTATATACATTGGTAGCCAACATAGATATATAATAGATTCACATATAATTACTTTCAGATTTAACATATTTGAAGTCTTTGATCTTTCTATATGATATTTTCAACAGCTTTTTAAAAATTAATTATTATTGAGCTTTAAATTTTCAAGTACAACATTTTTATATACTTAAGTACATACATAATATTATATAGACTAATATATAATTTATTCATAAATATAATATATTTATTGGCTTGTGGTGCTTGGGTATGTGTTTAGTATATGGCTGGTTTTAATGATTTAATTGCAAATTGTTTGGCTAATTGAATTATATGACTGATTGTAAAAAGACGAAGCGCCGCGGGTCGGTTGCTTGTTTGTGTTTATTGGCTTAATGTAGTTTCTTGCCTCGTTTAGTTCAGGCGTTTAAACCAGTCCGCCGATCTATTCCATTACAAATTTAAGATGTATATTTAAATTATTGAGTATTTTCTGTTGTTTTATTGGTTTCTTATTTAATAAGCACACTATTGTGCGAACGCTATCATCAAGTGTTTTTTTTATTAATATTACATAAATTTTAAAATGTTTGTTTATGGTTACTGTACGGATGCGTTTAGATATATTTTCGGCAAACGTATTTACGAAATGTACTTCCTTTGTTTTGTACTTACGATATTTTTTCTCAATTTTAAAATAAATTTCTCATTGGCATCGCAATTGTTTTATTCGACTCACATTATCCCCAGGCGGGCCTCCGGTCGTAAATCCATACGATCTCGTCGCCAAATATTACCCAAACTTTATTTGTGCATGGGACATTGAAGTCAAACGTGAGTATTAATTTGGACTGCAATATAAATTCCCTTCCACTCAGAAGCTGATGTGCTGCGCGGCGGACGTGCTGGAGGGCAAGGGCACGGTGCAGGTCGCCATCACGGTGACGGAGCTGCTGCGCCGCCACCTCGCCTCCCCCCCCGCGCCGCCCGCCACCTAGCGCCGCCCGCTCGCGCTCGCGCCGCTCTCGCTCACACTGTAGACCGCCCGTCCGGCTCGAAGGACCACGTCACTTCCCGACCGGTGCTGCGTGCCGCGCGACGGACTCGTACTCGATCTGTCGTCGCTCGGGACCGTGTGTTTCGAATCGTTCCGGGGAGGTCGGGTTCTTGACGAGTGATTTTTATTCGTGCTACCTATGCTCGTAGGTTAATGATCGGTAAAAGTTATTACTAGTCAATAGAAATACTGATACTATATTTGATACTGCGTGCGGTTATTTACGACGGCAGTGTATATTATGCATTTATCGCGACGAATGAATAAGCCGATTGATTGAAACGTCTTCCGAGTAGTAAAAATAATATCATCAAATCTTTGAAGTAATCATGTAATTTTTATTTCGTTTGTTTATCGGTTGGTGCACCACATTACTTAAATTTAAATTTAAAAATAAATACGACATTTTCGTAATGCACTTGAATAATTAGGATTTAGGTAAAATTAGTGATTATTTAATAAGTCATTAACATTGAAAAATGTTTGGCTAACTTGTTAGCTATGACTGTAATGAAATTATGCGCACATGCTAAATTTTAACGTGTTTTTTTGTCTTTTAATTAAAACTTTTTGATTATTATATGAGTGATTGATGATCAGTTAAAATCATTTAAAAAAATTGATTTTAAAAATAGTTTATCTATTTAATGCACTACTTCACAAAATTATTACAATTGCATATTATATTGCATTACGATGTTTTGCTATGATTAATGTTTTGCTGTGATTGATTCTAATTTTTTAAAGCACAAGCTGTTCATAGACGATTTTCACAAGAGTATCAAAAACCACAAATATGCTTTATGAAATGCGTGGAGTGGAGATTTTTCCGTAGGAAGAACTACTACGGAACTACTATCTATATGGAAATACTATCCAGCAGATGGCGTTGTTTTTCCACGAATTTCTATCAATAGCAATTTAAGTAAATTCCTGTTAAATAAATCTTAACTGAATCACATCATTGAATTGTGATGCTCCCAAGGTTGCTAGAACTTTGACGATGTAAGGGATTTGTTAATATTTCTTATAAAGCCAATCCATGGTCATTAGTGACCACATATGATTATGTGGAACATTAGCAAGTCTGTCTACCATCATTAAATGAAATTTCACAAAATTTAATTGAATAAGTATATGTAATTTTCCATCAAGTGCTTTACGCAAATCACGAATTTAATATAAGTGAATTTTTCGGTACATTTACACATGTTAGTTGTAGGCACTTAGGACTTTTTGTCGAACTATTCTAGACAGCACTTCACGTTGCCTTAATATTTACTTAATCTCGGTCGGATTTTACCGAGCTCGGATGTATGGACCATATTGTTGTGCGTTGAAGCTTAATAAAATCACACAAACGCCATTGATATGCTTTAATTCGTATTTTTATAGTGTTATAGACTAAAATGTAATAAAAACATTCATCACAAATTTGTAATAAAGATCTTTAGTGCTTTGCAATAAAGTTCAATATTATTCGATATTGATGAATTATCTTTGAATGATTTTACAAAGTATATGTTGATTAACTAAGACTGAAAATCGGTCGAATAGGTTTTGTAATATGCTTACAGTTTAAATAGAATATCGACTTGATAGGATCTCGAGACTGACATTACGTGCTTCGTCGTAAACCATAGTGCCATTTTTGTCAATAATTTTGAACTTGATCACTTCAACAAAACATGATCAAATTTGAACAAGCCAATGAGCTTCTTAGATTTGAAAATAGAAGTAGGTTTTTCACATTAAGTGTACCTTATGAGTGTTTCACTCAAAGACCATTTACAAGAAGCGATATTTTATATAGTGTATCTATTAGATTAATTGTGTGAATCTTAGAAAAAGATAACATTGATTCTGACATTTCGACCTAATGGGACATACCTGTTGATATTATGCTCGAAATTATGTATGATCTATCTATATCAGATGTTATCTAAGGAACACACTGAATAATTGTCTCACAAAATTGACCACTCTCTAGATAGAGACAAAACGATTGTGCGTTTATTATCTGTCACCTGTGTATAGGATTGTATTGACTAATTATTGGACGTATCTCTATCTCTCTCACACATAACGATACGTATTTTCTTCAAATGTCCATTCTGAAAGTAATGTCGCTATCATAATAAAAAAATCACGATTCCGTTCGTGTTTTAATGTTAACGTAATTTTGGAGCTTTATGATTATCATGACAAAATATTGAATTAATAAGAAGCTTGTGCTCACTCACATTCATTCAAGGTTTTATTATATAAGAAATGTCGAATTATATTTTATTTAAAAATTTAATCCTTTGTGCCAATCATTTATTTTTACCAATATTGGTATTTAAGTGCAAACTGGTCTCCACGGCGATCTTCTAGATTTACAAGAATAATGGCATAGATTGTGTACAAATTAAATTTTTCACCATAGACAAGTCATGTCATAGAACGCAGAGTGCGTGCAAATTTTTTTTCCGGCGTTCGATACTTAAGCTATATTTGTATATATTAAGAATAATACACATTTTATTATAATTCATTCACTACCGGTTTCGGTGAATTGAAATAATACTCATAATTATTTTATATCGATTTAATTAGGATAAATTTTATTCTCGTCAATATAAATATAGTCAATTCGATTGTAGAATAAATTATTTGATTGTGATTATTTTGTGTTATTTTGTGATTGTAATATAAGCTGGACAAGTGCTTTTAGTTTATATGATATCTATGTAATTGTAATTTAATGATTTATCATCACAAGAATATTCATTTTATTTTTAATGATTTATGTTGTATTGTAACGGTGTTACCATATTATTTACATTTTTTTAATAATACCGAATATAATATGTGTTTGCTAATTCCTCGTCAGTACATTTTTTTTTTATTTTGATGAAAGTTATATTGTGATAAACATTATTATCCAACTTTTTTTTTTCAATATTAGTTTTTTTTCACTATAAATGTTTGTGCATATTAAAAAAAATGATATATTAATTAATCACCTGTGTATTGAAATTATTGGTATGTATAAAGTAGGTAGGAAAAAGAACTGAAACTAGAAACGAGATGAAAAGAAGAGTCGAGTCTTTGTCCTGTTCAAAGATAATGTGCCAAAGACTATGGTTGAAGGTTTTTTTTTTATTTGTAAAATAGTAATTTTTCCTTGTAATGCACTGGTCTCTTAGTTTAAGTATGATGTAGCAATATCGTATCGTACCCACGTGTTTATATGTAGATACAAATAAAAGTATACATATACATTTTAGATATTTGTTTTATTTACCTTATATTTGAAGAAATTATATGCTTAAACAAAGGTAGATGAATATTTAGTAGTACTTGACGTTGGTAGCTTTCTGGTCCCCGAAGGAAGTGTGACCTAATTAGGCAAACATTTTTGATGTTTGAGTTACAGTTTACAATTTTAGTTTTAGTGGAAGAACGGGACTTGCTTTTTTGCTCATTTTTTTAACACGTGCGAACTAAGCAACAGCTAAACTAAACTGCGGTGCACCGTACACGGCGCCGTGCTTCGGCACGACGCCGCGCCATCTACCGGTAGCGCTGTGCCATAACACGGTGGCCGGTGCCGAATCGTAAACATGTGTCCACGTCCTAAGGCGGATAAGTTTACTATTAGCTTTTACACAAGAGAGACAGCAAAAGAGAGAGAGAGAGAGAGCTACAACACAAAAGAGTTTGTTTTCTTTACTTGTACTTACATTTTTATTCTTCTTTGTTTCTTCATTATAATTAAAATAGATATATATTTCTATTTTATTATATATTATTGTCTAGTGATTGAATTTTTAAAACGAAAGTGGCCTTATAGCATATTTAGGCTCAAATGTTGTTAAAATATAAAGATATATAAGTTAAAACAAATATATATATATACAGTTTTCTGTTGAAAAAGGATATAAGTACTTGAAGAACAATTTGGTTCGAATCAACAAACCTAATAAAATAATTATCGCAAAAAAATATTAAGCCTCTATGGTTCTTTTGGTCTTATCACTACATATTATAAAACAAAGTCTCCCGCCGTCTGTGTGTCTGTCTGAACATGAAACTTAAAAACTGCCGAACGCATTGTTATACGGTTCTTACGATATGTGGGGCTCGCCGGTGTGCAGGTTCCAAGTGCGCCTCGAACATCGGAATATCCACTAAAACACCAGCGGTACCCTTTCCGTCTTAACGAGGAGCGCCACGGGATCGCTTTCGCATGCTACCGTGAATATAATGTACCCTTTTTTTTTTTTTTTTTTTTTTTTTTTTTTTTTTTTTTTTTTTTTTTTTTTTTTTTTTTTTCGGGGAGGAAAGGCATTTACGCCTGCCGCCCGGTCCGGGGGGACCGGGACGGGTATGTGGGACTCACGGGGCAGAGGGCCACCGTCCTACCCACTAAAACCTCCCCGGATTTCCGCCTCTCCGCAAGGCGGCGGGGTCACGGGAACGTTGTGACTTACAACCGCAACCCCGCCAGCGGTCGTCGCCATAAGGCGACCCATCTCGAGAGCGCGCCAGGATGTTAGGGGCGCGCCTCCCTCCTCTCTGTGCCTCCGTCCTGTTACGTGACGGACTCCCCCGAGTCCGCCACTGGAGGCTGGGCGTCAGGGCTTGAAGCCCCGCGGCGGATCAACAGACTGGCTCCGCCGCCAACCACACCTTAACTCTGCGGCAGCGTCCGGCCTGCGAAGGCACGTCGCCGTCGAAGAGGTCTCCTTCTTCGTTGCGGGAGCGAGTCCACGTCGTCCTCCCGCTCCCGCTCTGCCTCCTCCTTTTGCGACATGACACATGCGCTGAACCGTGACACTGCCGCCCAGATCTCTTCGCTTCCGGCCATCTTCTCGACGACGGCCGGAAGCGACAGGTCCCCACCTACAGCCGTGGATAGGACCGCGCGAGGCTCCGCCCAAGCCGGGCACTCTACGCGCGTGTGTTCCGCCGTATCCACGGCTCCTCCGCCACAATGGTGGCACTCCACCGTCGAATATAATGTACCCTTATTCTACCCAAGCTAAGCTGGGACGGTTAGCTAGTATGACATAACTAAAACAAGAAGACAATATTAATTTGTCGTCTTATATCAGCTCTCCTAAAACAGTAAATTCGTAACTTTATATTTTCCACCAGAAACATAATTTACATATTTCTTGTTGCAAAGGGAACAAATAAAATTTAGAATAAATTTTCTAGACTTAAAAATAATGATAAACATCTATGCGCGTTTCAGCTTTATAATAATTATATAAGATTATATGATTAAGCGATATAAATTAAATCTACTTATTTAATTTATTTTTATTAAAAAAAACTGAAATGGAGCCACTTTTTAGTTTTTCAATAAGTACGTGGTGTAGATACTACACTTTACATTACCACGAAGGTACCCACCGGTACCAATTTAATGGCCAATAACATTTAAAATAAGTAATTTAATCAAAAAGGTTTTATAAGGAATACAATTAGTGTTTTTTTAAGAAATAAACTATGAATGTATGTGAGATATACAATATTATCAATTTTAACAATGTTAACTAAAATAGTTTCTTCTATAAGTATTCATTAGTATATCTAAAAGTCTTATGTTTTTTTTTCTATTATCTTTCCTATCAAATTTGTAATCCGATGCCGTCTCGTGTCTTTCACTCATAACCAAGTAGGCGTAACATAATTTAAATTACATATAACAAAGAACTAAAGACGGAAGCGTTCAAACAGTACAAACATGACAAAAACAAAAATATATTAAAAATCTGCATGTAATCCAATATTATATGCATTGAAACGGGCGGGCGGGGCGCGTGTAATCGTTGGCCGCTGACTAGCATGTTGGGAGCTACGCCCTCTCCTCTGGGTGATTATGCTTGGCGCCAGGTGGTTTTTCTGTTGATGTCGAAATTGTTTATCTAACTACTTGATATTCTGTCTTAAATTTCAACAATGTGCATCAATTGTAAGCGATAACTTTCATATCGATTGTCCTTATTTATGATCTCTTGGTATAGGTTAGGATAGAATAGGTCGCGTGAAAAATATAATGAGGAAGTAATATGAGTATTTTAGCTAAATATAAAATAAATGTTCAAAGTTAAGTTATGGTTATAGTTTCTTCACCTCTAAAAGAATCCTACTAAATTGTAACTTATAATACACTTTATTACACACATCGACAAAACAATTCCATTAGAAACATTTTTTTCCAATATCCGAACTTTTTTTTTATAGTATAAGGTTGGCGAACGAGCATATGGGCCACCGGATGGTAATTGGTCACCAACGCCCATAGACATTGTAAGATAAGTAAGCCTTGCGCACACTACCTGGATACATTTTCTCATTACAAACGACAAATAATGCAATTGTGCCCTAGTAATATCTAACTTTACTTATTACTTTTAATTGTACCTTACTCTAATTAAACATGTCTACCAAGATAAGAAACTAGGTAAATACTAACGAAATCACTTTTAATTCACTTTTAATTTTTTTTTACTTTTAATCTATTTCAAATATTTTTTGATTTGGATGTTGAATTGGATTAGAAATTAATTTATTTAGCTTTATCCCCCTAATATATAACCCCAATAATTTATTAAACTCGGAAGATTCTTTTAATTCATCGAAAATATTTAATTATTTGTTCATTTCATTTCTTGATCATTATTGGAAATAATATAAATAATCATAAAAAAAAATTGTAATTTCATTGACAAACATTAAGGATATTTCACTATTGTAATTTTCCAACACGATGTAATAAATCTACGTATACATAAAAATGAAACAAGGTATACCAATATATTCTCATAAGCACCGCAGCTACCTGTATTAACATCCTGAGCTCATTCAGGTAATTTTTCATAGCACGTAATTGACGCCAAAAATTAATTAAACTTCTATAAAGGAAACATCCAGTTACCTAAACGGGACAATACGTTCATTCACAATCACCGAAAGCAAAAAGAAGGCGTAGAATCAACCTCCATTGTTATTTCGATACCGGTTAGCTTTCTACGATTATTATTTACATTTCGAAAATCATCGCCCTTGTTTACAAGTAATTAATTAAACACAATGAGCGACGGTGGAATCGACTGCTTCGCTTTTTTGTTCGCTCCACCGTGACTTGGAGAATCTTGATAGGGCATGTATTTCGATAAATCGAGCGGAAAATTGCTTATTTCTCTATGGGGTTGCAGAGCGAGGGCGTAAAAGTTTTATGGTGCATAATAATTACCTTTGTCTAATGACCATATTCTCTTTTAACGATGTGTCGGAAACGATTTCGTTAAAAGGTGTCGTTTTTGAGAAGATTTATTTTTATTCAAACAAGTTTCGGCTGATTATATCTAGGTACTACACATAGCAGGTAATGTAGTAACACACATTTTAATGTGCGTTACACAAGGGTAGGGCATTGCAAGATACCTCGGTGTCCTTTCTCAAAAGCTTGAAAATAATTTTTTTATCAATTTTATTTTATATACACCCAAGTAAACACGCCTTTTCGGGCTGTCGTTCTAAATGTTGGGTTACAACGAAACTGTACTTTGAAAGTCGGATATGCGAGAACTGTCGAATTTGTGAGAAACGTAGTTTTTTTTTAATTTATTACTAAACAAAAACCTTGACGACAATCATGTCTTAAAGGGCAACGATAAGGTCTAGGTTGGAGCGCACTTTCCTAAAAGATGAAAAGGTTTCCTGCAGGCCTATCTGGTACCACAAATGATCAGTTATTGTTTATCATCGTTGATATAATATTGAGAATGACATCAATTATATTTCTTCGGTACAAATGTACATATATGCGCAATGTTGATGGAATCTGAAACGTATTTTTTCATCAGAGAACTAAGGCCGACAGAGCTAAGCGAATTAGCAAGCTAAAGTGGCAATGGGCAAGTCACATATGGCCGGTGGAGCAGATTAACAAATGTAGTAACAAAGAGCGCCCTGTAGCTAGGTTGAAGTTCGAGTTCAGTGACATGGGACAGGCCTAAGTGCAAAGGTAATATGACACGAGATGATGATGATGATGATGATATCTAAGAAAAATACATAACCTGTGTAAATAAAATACAAATCATTTAAGTAATAAAGATAAATATTTTGTTTTTTTTATATCCGTGAATACTAATTTGATTTATTATTATTATGTACATGTTTTGATACCTAAAATAGAATTACTTAACTAAAATTTTATTAAGGTATGTCTGACCAATAAATTTAAGCAATAATCGGTCGATTTAGAATACAAGCTTCAAGCAACTTTATTGCCTGTCCACCTTTATAACTTTATTGTACTTAGAAATTATATGAGTTATAAATTTGTTAAATTATAACACAACACAAATAATACAATTCCTGCAAACGATTGCTTATTCAATGTACGAGATAAAAGGATATGTCTCGGTTGTTGCCACAATATGGAGTGCCTAGTTATTGTGACAATATTTTACGATACAGGTTTTAATAAAATATATATATTTATTGTAATTCACTGTAACGCAAATCTTTTGGATATAGTGAGCAAATGATATTAAGCTATAAATTATATTTAAAAATCGGGTGAATTTAAACTTACAATCTTTTTTGATAAGATTATTTTAGAAGCAGGTCATAGTTTGATCTTTGATAGTGATTCTTCTCCCTTGCCCTGGTAGGGAAACACTGTGGAGTATACAAAGCGATTAGTACTCTCGCTCTTGTCGGGTTCGATTACCGTCTCATCGAATTATAACCGTGAGCAAAGAGTGAGTTCACTGTATTTGCGTACGCAATATAATACTTCGTACGAAGTTAGCTATTTTACTTTGAGAAAGGCCATCGTGGCCGGAATATACAAAATAAATAATTTCTTAAAAAATATCAATATTTACCATTGATAATTACTAAATTAGAATTTAAAAGTAGTGATTTTTTTAATATATAAGTGTATTTATTATTTCAAGGAGGCGTTTATTTCTTGTGTTATTTTTGAGACATAGTTATTTAGTAATGTTAATAAGTTTATGCGGTAAAACTTCAGAAATAACACTAAACGAATAATAATTGAAGTTATCAATTTAAATAAATAAATAAAAATATTATGATTAATTAATTTTTAATATAAATTTAAGACGTTTAAATTATTAAAATAAGGATATATTTACAGTCACCTTTAAAATGGCCATAACTTCATCGATCGGCGCACGCGCACGCAGCATGGAGTCGCGTCGCTCGCGCACTCCTATTGTCACAATTACCATACGTGGGTCGCGACATTTAAGTTAAATTCTATTTCCATTAAACTTGTCGCTGCTGGATGATTTTATTTAATATGTAAATAGATACAACGTCACATAAGCATAACTGATCAATTAGCTTACTAATAAACTGCTTTGTCGGCACCTACTTGTATTTAAATAAAGAAGTGACATTTAAGTTCTTTTAAAGTTCGAATTATGCAACGACAACGGTAGTTCAACTAATTGAGCGCGTTCAACTAAGCAATTAATGTGTCACAATACACAATTTCTTACATGCCTGCCATGCCCTACTAAAATAACATGTTCTACGAAAATAGGTGTCAAGGGTGTCTGTGATCAAGCGACCCGACCTGAACCTGAATTG
The DNA here is from genome assembly GCF_905147045.1 of Nymphalis io. Lineage (NCBI taxonomy): Eukaryota > Metazoa > Arthropoda > Insecta > Lepidoptera > Nymphalidae > Nymphalis > Nymphalis io. The sequence continues at coordinate 3,639,158 of NC_065890.1, read as the reverse complement.
AGCATCTGAGATACCCGGTCTTCGAAATGCAGAATGTGTGTATGCGAGTATTTTCTTAAAGATGATTGATCTGTATGCCAAGGGAGAAACTAATGGAAGATATTCTTTCGGCTACAATAACAATTTCTCTGACTCTTCCATGATTTTGAGGAATGTTTATTGCTAAGGTGTGATGACTGTGATGTGGAGTACAGCTCATCTTCATCCATTACCGAACGAGGTCTCTTTGCAAAGTGATCGTGCTTCTTGGGGGTGCGGAAACAATTTCCCTACTAGGTGTCCCAGCACCTATTCATCAGCAAAATATACAGCGGCAACTTCTTTAAAATAGGGGTGCCAAGATCGCGTATTATTTGCTCGCTGAACGATATGGATGCCGCTCTATTCAGGCCAACCAAGAGCCTGCCAGCAAGGTTTCTTTCGAGCCTGCATCTTAGCGTGTTTAATTGCCAGCTGCAATTTTATCATCACCTGGCGATAACCGCTCTGCAGCTGTTCCTCTACCTCCAAGTATATCATTACTCCTAGGCTTAATATAAAAAAAATAAACATTATTATATTAAATGATAATAAATGACCTTCCGGCAGTCCTATATCTTTAAAAAAAAATAGTAGCAATAGCTATTTTTTTAGTTCAGCGTAAAACTTGAACCTGCTATCGTCAGATCCTGTGAAGGTCCGTAAAATTGAACGAAAATATCAAAAGACATTATCCATTTTCATGCTGACAGAATCATTAAAACATGCAAATATTTGTTAACAAAATATTTAAAAAAAAGTAGGTAAGAATGTTTTTATACGTAGGTACATCATTTAGGCGGCCCCATACTGCTCAATATCGTATTCACTCTGCATAACATCCAACGTCGAATATGAATTAAATTGAAACATTTATCATTTATAAGTAATGCAATGAATTTGTCTAAGTTAGAATTGTATCGTATGAAGACAACACAGGCTGCGTAAGCGCATTCGGCACATTTGCATCGTGATTGTACTGTTTGTTTTCCGCGCCTGATGTATTGCCTCATAAATAACGAGCCTCGGGCCTTTCCAATTACATTTCCATCTCAAATCGTACAGTCAAACGCGGCGTGTTCTAATATTCTATAACATAACAACAATTGTACAACAACAACAATAACAATGTCATATTCGATTAATTATTTGGTTTGTTCATTTAAGGAATTTATATTATATATATATATAATAATAGTATAGTATAATAATATATATATATATATATATATATATATATATATATAAATCTTATATAATTAACCTTTGTAAGGTGTTTTTGAATCTAAGCAAATTAATTTACTAATAATTCTTAAGCATTACAATAGGCATGATGACCAGTATTAAAGAATTAAAAAATAAATGATTTTAGAGAAGAATCTATTTTAAAAGGATTCTAAAAAAATATCCATTTTAATATACACATGGAGATCAATAAGATTTTTAGTAAAATAAAAATATAAAATTCTGCAATCGGCCATGTTATTTGAAACACCAATCAGAGCGAATGACGTCACTCCTCAGTATCTATAACCATTTCTCTTGAACAGTTGTTGTCTTTACGCGTTTCAAAATTAATTTTGCATTATTTAATTAGTTGAGTCGTTGGTTATTCGCGTTTTTGTGAAGAAAATAAAACATCCAAGATCTATCAATGATGGAACAAGGTTTTGTTGAGGCAAATTCCTCTAATTTGCCCAGGATTTGTTAATGTTAGGACAATTTTTTTCATCAAATAAAGACTTGCTTATCTAAATTTCGAAATGTGAAAACTTCCTTGTAAGTACATTTTTATTTATCTTTAGTGTTATCATAGGTTTCTTTTCTGTTAGCTATATAGTATTACTCGCATATGAAGAGCCCTAATATTGTTACCAGTTTTTACTTTTAAGACAATATTTCATTTAGCTCCACTAGTACTGAATTTGTGAATTTACATATTTACAAATACTTCTATAAATCTAAATATATCACAAATATATAATAAATCTTTATTAATCTCTGCCTCAATTTGCAATTTCTTCAAAATGTTCTGTAACCATACTTTCTTTTAAGTGCTTTTCATATTCTTCAAAAACCATCATCTTTCGTTTATTATATGGTCGTTCTGCTTCTGTAGATTGTTCTTCAATCTGGTTGGCAATCGAATGTATTTTTACATAGAAAGACCGCACACCACTAGTAAACTTTGGAATTCATTTTTAACTTTAGGAAATACGCAACAATTTCTGCCTTTCTTCGTTGAGTATAGACACAATACAACGTTTACTGTCGTTCACTGAGGCATGACGTCACGTGCAGGCGCCATGACACCTGCGGGTGTTTTCGAGCGACATTCAAAATAGGTAAATGAAAATGTAATTATTTGCGTAAACAGTTAGTTTATTACTGAAATAAAATGATTTTCAGTAATAGTAGACGTGTACCTACATTATAGAAGGTTATTTCAAAATCAGTCATCATGCCTATTGTATTTTTTACAAACACAAGTGCATTTTTTGCGTTTATTACAAAAAAAAAACGCGAATGAAACTAATTTATTACATGTTTCATTCCACTTCATTATAATAAATACAACAAATGGCGGACTAGCAATAATTTATATCGGTTAATTTTGTAACTTACTGTTAATATACTAGGATTGTGTATATATACTAATTACTATACATATATGAAATATAGAAATGTTTGTCTTTCATGTTGCTCCATTTTATTATATACTAATAATGCTCCGTCTCGATGTATTTTAATTATAGTAATCGAGATTTTGAATTGTTAAAACTAATGATTGCTGTAAAAATTCAGATATGTCTGACGGGATTTAAACCCGTGACTAGTGAGTTATAATGAGTCTTTCAACTACAAATATATAGTCCATATTGCATACATAGTATGTTACGTTAAAGTAAAAATATTTTATTCTGCTTACTCAAAAATTACATATATATTAAATTTCAGCAGCGAGTGTTGAATAATTGATAGATTGACTAATGATATACGTTTTAAAAAAAACAAACGCATTAAACTCTTTTAGTATGCGGTTTCGGTTAACCCTAATAGAGTCTGAGGTAAGAGGTTAATTTTCTTATATAGATAAATTATTGTTGTTTTATGCAAATGATCCAAAGCTGGTTTAAGAAATAATTAAACAAGTGCCTCGGGCGTAATGCTCGAATACTATTTGTAAATGTTTTATGTGATTAGGAAGTTAGTTTTTTTAATTCTATAGACCGTAACAAATTCACGATTATTACAACATACTTTTTATCTTGCTTATTTCATTTACAAAATACGATATTGAAATTTTGTGATATACAAGACTAACTTGTGCCACGCGGTTGTTCTTATACGTGTAGAACACACATAGTGTGTATTTAACTATAATTTGCCAGATTTTATGTGCACAGCTTCGCTCTTAATGATCTTAGCGTGGAATTATATAGCTTATAACATGCTCAACAAACAGAGTATTTGACGCGTAAATAATTATTGAAATCGTACGGATAGTTCTTGTGATTTAGCTTTTATATATTTTCTACAAATATAAACATACTGTCGAGCTTTATAATGTAAATACAGATATTGAATAAATTTAGACTTGAGCTTAGGAAATACAAATTTAAAGAGAACATATGAAGTTTAATGTAATTAAATCTAAATAAAATGAATAAATAATAACATTGCTTAAAACTATAAATTCACTTTAAAAACTCAATTTAGTACGATTTATGATATGAATAAAATAGTTTTAGTTTCACAAGCATTTAAAATAAATAAATTATATTAAAATATTATTTTAAGAATTGCCAACATAACCAATTTGTGTTCGTATATTTAATAAAAATATATATTACATACATTAATAAAAATATAATTACCGAATGCCTCGCTTCATTATTTAATTTCAATTCCGTTATCGCCTTAGGGGTAGTCACAAATATATACAAACTCGAATCATTATTCAAAAATAGAAAATTCGTTATTTAACTATATTCTAAATATAATTTGTAATAAGTAATGAAAAAGAATGAACGCATGTCCAGCAGATGGCCGGAGGCTGTGAACGTTCGTAGCGGTCGCATCCTTCACAATCAAAGAATTTATTCGACTCGCAAGCGCCGATACAATAAAATATACTTGATACAACGAACTCCATTTAGCAATTAACTTAACAAACAAACGTAATATATTGTGGTTAAATTTCAATACAAAATGGCGTCTGGTTGGACGGCCAATACCTTACTCGAGAACTTGCCTTAATAGGGTTGTCAATTGTCATCGATTAATTGATTTTATTTTTTAAGCCCAACAAAAATATTAACGTTCTTAAATGAAGCATTAATTAAAAATGTATATAAAGACTAAAATCCTTATGAAAACTTAATTAAATATTTCAAATAAATAATTAAAAATAAGAAATCAAAATTTAAACTATATCCATACCTTTTGTTTCAACAAAAATGGCGATAATATTTTCTTTTTTTAATGTAAGATGTGTAGGTCCCAGCCCTATTTTAAGAGCTCACATGTCATCTTTAAGACTTATCGCGTTTGTTGGCTTAAATTATTTGTTTGAATCGGCTCCGTCGTTAATTCGAAAGATAATTGACGCGTGTTTTGTTCTTAGTATTCAGATTTGTTACGAAATTTAAAACGTTTTACAATATAAAACGTTTTTAAACCATTCAATTTAAAATATAAAGTTAAATAAGAGCTTCTAAAAGTCCCACCGCTGGGCAAAAGCCTCCCCTCCCTTTGAGGTTGTAACAAAAACAAATACCGAACTTATTTTAATATTAAATTATTTGAATTTGTGATCCAAGCGTTATAACTTAATTTTTGTTATAAACGGAGAACACGTGGTATAATGTATGTGTAAAAAACGTTACGTGTACAAACGTTTCACTGATATGCAACCTTGATATTTCCACCATCGTCTCTGCGAAGAAATACAACTAAACACTTTAACAAGTACTTTATCAAGGAAAAGAGTACAAAAAATATTTACTCTTATAATAGACATTTTTAATTTGCAATTAGAGTGCACTGCGGAATAAAACTTATGCTACGACCACACCTGTGCATGACGTGACCAAGCAAGTTAACTGTATTAAATATAGACTTCACACATTGTGTATAAAACTATTTATCAGATTAATTTTAATAACTCCATAGTAATGATAATAATAAAAAAAAAACAATTATTCAAAAAGTATAAATTTGTATAAAATGAAAACACAAATATTACATAGTGTTAAAAGTAAGAGAAATTAATTATAATTAAAAATATATTTAACTTTCAGATAAAAATTATCGTTCGTGCTGTTATTTGATTGTAAGATTTAAATTTGTCGGTATCTAATTACAGTTGATCTTTACACAAAAAAAACGAACGTATTAAATTAATATCATTTATATTTATGCAAATGAAAACGTACGATAGCAAATAAAGGACAACGCACATTATTTTACGTACATTTCCTTTGAGCTTGTCTTTAATAATTACGTTAATTTTCAATTTTTAATTAATACAAATAGTTGTTTCGTAGTTTATATAAATGTATATTTTTTTTTTTTTTTTTTACCATAATTAATAGCGGGCGGGTAATTTGCCGCTGAGTATATTAATTATACATTATTCTTATATATATTAGTAATATTATAAATTCGAGTAAACAGTTTGGTTAAAATTTTTAACGCTTTCACGTCTTAACAAGTCAAACTATGACCACGAAATTTTGAATACACGTTGTCAGAGGTACAGTAAAAGACATAATATACCTAACACGCGAAACAAACAACCCGTGGGAGAAGACTTGGGCGAAAACTGGTATTTCCTACTTCGTTTACGTAGTTTCATTTTTAATCACGCACTTTATCAAGTAAAGCTAGACATGTCCCATTACCAAGGAGTCTTTATCAATAGTATTATAGATCCGTTGTGGTATTTATGCTTCCCAATACTTTGGTCCAATATCCATGGATAGGTTAAAATATTTCAAATAAGATTACCCTTGAAGTCCAGCAAACTATAAATGGGGTACTATTATTACCATTCGACCAATGAAATAGAAGAAGAAATTTCATTGTGTTTAAATAACAACGATGCTTAAGCTTGGTCATATCAAGAAAGAAAAAATAACATAATCGTTAATACTTATTTGATGATTGTCAGGGATTTTATGAAATTTAAGGTAAAATATTTAATAATAATATTTTCTCTACCTTGGGTCGATATCGATTACAATCGACAGTTTGATGCAAATTTTGGAAACTTCATTAAAAGAGCTACAAGTACTAACAACGCGTATAATGATTTGATAAAATATTAGTATGAAGTTTTAATTAAACAAATTGCTATACTGGTGGCTTTGTGCATACTGGTGGTAGGGCTTTGTGCAAGCTCGTCTAGGTAGGTACCACCCACTCATCAGATATTCTACCGCAAAACAGCAGTACTTGTTATTGTTGTGTTCCGGTTTGAAGGGTGAGTGAGCCAGTGTAATTACAGGCACAAGGGATATAACATTTTAGTTCCCAAGGTTGGTTGCGCATTGGCTATTTAAGCGATGGTTGACATTTCTTACAATGCCATTGTCTAAGGGCGTTTGGTGACCACTTACCAATAGGTGGCCCATATGCTCGTCCGCCTTCCTTTTCTATAAAAAAATATATTTTTGAATTGATATTTCTGATTTAGATAATAAAGAGTCAGAAGATACTGAGTAAAGGTTATATTTAAATTGATAATTTTGCTTTCAATTATGAATAAGTGTAAATCTTCGTAGAAATCGTAAAAAAACAATATTGATACTAGTTATTTTATTTATTTGTTAACTAGCAGAGTACAAGTAACGTATATATCAGCACGCCTTAACATTTTACATACAGCATCAATAACGTTTTCGTGTCAAAAGATCGCTGTGATGATTCGTGGATCGTAAGCGATACTCGGAGGATGCAATCGGAGCGCTCAGCGGGTCGCCGGCGATTAATAATTGTTTAATAAGCCCCTCATTACGGTCCCACAATCGGACGAACAGAAATACGAGTGTGGCACCTCGGTACAGCTGTGTACATAACGCTTTATATGTGCATAGCACTGCACTGAGCAATTATTATTATTTTTGTAATTTCATAATGGCTAAAGCTTTAAATCCTTTTTTTGGCTAGCAATAGTAATTATATACCTAATTTAGTTAAATTAATATATACATAGATACTATCTGTATTAACAGCTCTAGCTGTTAATACAGATAGTTAATGCTTTCTTTTCTTGAACTATAATTTAAATTTATTTACTAATAAGTATATATAAAATGTAATAAGAACTTAAAGTTAAATCATGTTTTTCACACATTTTGATTAAAAACATTTGTATATAACATGAAATAGTTATATAAAAGCACTTCCGCTCGCGATAATACTTTTTGAATTTATAAAACGAGTCGCTGGAGGCGGTGGGCGGATGGGCGGCGTACTGGGCGGGACGCCTAGCAATTGACAATCAACGAATTTAATTAAGCGTTGACACATTACATAAGCAATTTGATTTTAGTAATATTTCAAAATATAATTAATACACTAAAATGTCTGCATCTAGTTATTATAAAAATAAAACGTTTAATTTCTTTTTATTTTCATAGATTTAAACGGAAACATCCCAGCGCATAAATACATGGATTTAAATCAAAAATCGTGGTTTAAAATCCAGGTAAATTAGGTAATAGTGATGAAAACTCGAAGGTCTTCCCCCAGGAGATGAGTTACAGGACGGTAAGTGTTTACCACCATAGACATTGACACCGTAAGAAATAATTCCTATCCCTTATAAGCCCAATACGCCACCCACCATGGGAAGTAAGATGTTATGTCCCTTGTGCCTGTAGCTACACTGGCTCAGTCACCAATTAAACTGGAACACAACAATAATAAGAACTGCGGCTTGTCAGTAGAATTTTTGTGTTATGAGTTGGTGGTACCTAAACGGACTTGCACAAAGCTCTACAACAAATATAGCCTTTAATTTTAACATTTCAAGAATATTTAGAAATTTGTCTACAGATATTTTAAAGTTGGAGAATTTGTCTATTTATTTAAACGCGCTAACAAATCGGCATGGAGATATTCTCTTTTTGTATTAAACATACTATTTATTAACAAAGGTATAGATTATATAAAAATTCTCTACGATCACGGGGCGGAACCGTCACGTGGGTAAATTTTACGGCGTTAGCTTAAAAGAGTTAATTCTATCGAGGTTTCCACGCATTAAACAGAGAAGACTAACGGTAAAATCGATTCCCAGTCCAGCCGAGCAGCACTTATAATTAATAAATAAAATATATAACTAATATTTTAACAGATAATTTGGTGAAGAAATTATGTAGTTATTGTAATACGTAGACAATATTGATAGAAAGATTTTATTTATTTATTTTTTATATATAAAATAGATCATTTAAGCAATAATTCTTAACGAAACATTATGAGGATTCAAACAAAATAATAAATAACCATTGATACTAACGATAATATTAAATAATAAAAAAAGATAAAACCGTCATTTTTCCCATCCCCAAATACGAAGAACACAAAATTAGATGGCATTAAGTATAAAAACGAATTCACAAAACGCCGCGTCCATAAACAAATTTGTAACAATCAAATCGGTAATAAAACTCAATCTATGAAATTATATCACAATGGGGATATGGCCGGCTTTATAGTCTAATTATTTTGATTTGTTTTTCCTAATGAGGACAACGTTACGTCTCACTATTACCTTCTACAAAAATGTATTACGTCTCATAAGTATAATTCAAGCTATTATCAACTTTAAAACAATAGCTATAAGGTATATATAATACTAAAAGGTTGGTAGAATATTTTGGAAATGAGTTTATTAATAATTTTATGGTCTCCTAATTGGATGAAACGGTTGCTTTGTTGGATGTCAATCGTTCGGATGATTACTTGTATAATATGTTAGGTTTCAATGAACTTTCGATCCGAGAAATTTGAAAGGAATTAGTTATCAATAATATAACTTACATATATTGATATTGACGGGCCGATTGGCGTGGTTGGTAGATATTCGCCTTTCACGGCGAAGGTTGTGGGTTCGATTCCCACACAAGACAGACATTTATGTGCATGAACATGTCTGTCTGTCCTGTATTTTAATAAAGAAAAGTAGTAAATGTAGTATATTAGTGGTCTGGTTTCCATAGTACGAGCTCTGCTTATATATTGTAATACATGTATAAGATTTTGTTTCTTATTGATTCGTTATTTAAGAAGACACAGCGTCATTAAACAACACAAAGACTCGTTGAAAATTTAGCTTAAATTAAACCAACACTTATTGTAGTGTATAAAATTTTCTTGTAGACAAACTTACATTACATTTATAGTAGAATGATAAACGCTTATGCCATTCATCTATGTTATACCTACTAGCCTAAAGTATATTAGGCTAATGACGTAACAACATTATATTTTGTTATTTATAATGCGTTTATAAAACTGAAGTATTATTTCAATTGATGCACGAAGCAATTATATTTTAAACGGTCTTTATTTATGACTTCCGGAACTAAAATATATTAAAACTATAAGAGAGTTATGTTTGTTCATAAAGTGTTCGTTGAAAAGATGAATTGTGTGAGATATTTAAAAAAAATGTCGTCTTCACGGGACGTATGACAGATGTAAAACGTCAAAACTGATATTTATTGAAATAATTTACAATTAAAGAAAACCAATTCATAAATATAAATTAAAATAAATAAAAACAGTCGTTAATAATATAAATATTTTTCTTATTTACTTATTAACGAAACTATGACATGCAAACACAGTTTCATAATAATTCCCCGACTGCGTTTTAAATGAAGAACTGCATTTTAAGTTAGACAAACATACATAAAGCCACACAACGTAGATAGACAAATATATATAAACAGCAATTTGCATTATATTAAGAAAGAACAAGTTTTATGATGAAATCTGTCTATACAAATACAAATAAATGCTTTGGTGAGTAATTGTTCTGAGTACGTACGAGACAGCAAAAAAAAAAAGAAATTTTTCTTTGTATGTTTGTCCTTCAATATTTAGACCCATATTATACCCGGGCGAAGCTAGAATGGGTAGCTAGTATAAAAAAATACCTAGCCCCTGCCCCTCCGCTCCTTTCCTTACACGCAGGCGAAGTCGTAGATAGAAATTACTTACCTTTAAAAGTAGCAAGCTTAATGTATAGAAAAATTGCTTACAAAAAATATACATTAAAATAAAAAAAAAAACATATATTTAAATACACCAAAAAATCAATGAAATTAAGCAATAAGCTTCGCTTAATTAAAATTATCAAATAAATAACTATAATTATTTCATCCCGTCGAATCGAACATGGCCACTTAATAAAATTTGTTCCTTCATATAATCAAACGATTCCCTTCGTTAAGGTATCAATCTAATGACGTTGAATTATTCAATATGATGGGATTTCATGGTGTATTAGAATTCCGTAAGTAATTAAATCAATCCGTAAAAGGCGCCAGTCAATTAACGATACAATCATGTACGGGTCTGTTGCCTCGATAACGTCCGTATTGATTGAACTTGGTGATATATCTACAGATTGATTTGCCTGGAGCTATTAAGATATACCCATATAACGATCAGGATTCTCTTTAAGCATTGGGTGAAATATTACTATATATATTTCTACTATTAGAGACGAATTCGTTTCGGTAAAATACAGTAGCGTTATCCACATTTTGTAATAAAGAATAAATTGTCGAAGAATATCGCTGAGATTTAAATGAGTACATCCCATACAACCTAGGTAAATTTCAATCTTTCAAACCAAAAACAATTCGAACAGCTTATAGTTTTCGAGGTTCAAACCTTGGGTCGGGCCAGTAAAAAGTTTCATGATTTTTCCCTCGAGAAGTTCTTAATAGCAGCCAGGAGCTTAAACTGTTTGAGTTGTTTTGAGTGAAGTCGAGATGGCCCAGTGATAAGAATGCGTGAATCTTAACCGATGAACGTGGGTTCAAACCCGGGCAAGCACCTCTGAATTTTCATGTGCTTAATTTCTGTTATAATTCATCTCGTGCTTTTCGGTGAAGGAAAACATCGTGAGGAAACCTGCATGTGTCTAATTTCATCGAAATTCTGCCACATGTATATTCCACCAACCCGCATTGGAGCAGCGTGGTGGAAATAAGCTCCAAACCTTCTCCTCAAAAAGGGAGAGGAGGCCTTAGCCCAGCAGTGGGACATTTACAGGCTGTTACTGTGAGTTGTTTTTATCTCATCCCTCAGAAATAGTACTTAGTATTGTTGCGTTCGAAGGGTGAGTGAGCCAGTGAAACTATGTAATGTACGAAGGACATAACATCTTAGTTTCTAAGGTCGGTGGAGCTCTTACAATCAGGCTGTCCATTTGTCCGTCCGCCTACCTATTCTATATAAAAATAGTCATCATAGAAAATAAAATAATAATTGTGACTTCGTTTTTCATTTCGAAATGTTAAATGTAACATTTATTAATTTCAAAATTAGGGATTACATGGAAAAAGATAGGGAACGCCGAGATGGTCCAGTGGTTAGAATAAATACGTATAAAAGAAAGAATACATTGGTTAAAATACCAAATATTGCGGGTACAAATCCGTGCAAGCTGATGTGTGAAATTAAAATCTGTCACATGTCTATTCCGGGACATATATCGATAGGTTCTTGACTTGATTGAATCTGTTTAAAAGGAGAGAAATCCTTAACCCAGCAGTGGGCAGGCTGTTACTTATCTTGATAGTTAAATCTTATTAAATTTTTGAATACCCCAGCAGTGAGCAGGCTGTTACTTATCTTGATAGTTAGATCTTATTAAATTTTTGAATACTTCAAATGAATACTAACCTCGATTCAGCAAGCTGGTCTTCTACAGATTGCTGTACAAGTCACAGGATTTTCTGCCTCTTCTTGTTGTTTTCATCACCGCCCAGTACAAGAACAAGACGAATTTGTTACCTTAAAAAAACTCTGTGCTTTCTCAAATTGGAACTCGCAATTCCCAATTTCATACCAACCATCTCGACAATTAAGTCGTAAAAATTAACCTTAAGTTCTGTAATACAAACTTGCCTCGTATTCAAGTCTGTTTTTGCCCTAAGTTAATTACATAAAACGTTAAATAACGGAAAACGACATTGCAACTGCTCAGCGCATTTATCGAATAGCAAGAAGTTATAATTAGATAATTAGGTAGAAAATAATTTTTAATAACAACTTAAGATCATAACTGCTTTAATCATTAAGTAACGCCGCAAAGGGATATTTAAGTGCAACGCTGTATATCTCAATTGAATGGGTGTGTGCGGCACAGTGTTATAGATTCGAAGCTATAGCGATGCTACTAATATTACTTGCCTCTTTGATTGGCTACATTATAATGCAGATCCTGAAATTCTAGTACATATATAACAGTAAATTTTATATACATGGTGAGGTAAGAGCCTGTATTGATGAATTTAATTAATTTATTAATGTAATAATAATGTCCTAACCTCGTGATTAAGATATTTCTTGATTATTTAATTGTTACTTTATTTTTAGTCAGAAAATCAATATGTATTTAGAGTTATTAGTGTTTGTGATGAGAGATGTGGACTGAATTGTTACCTTAATACCTTCTACATAAGGCTTATTTTTTCTAATAATAGTACATCTCTTAATAAATAATTCTCGTGTTATGTAGTAAAGTGAAAAAAGAGAACTGAATATTATTGTTTTAAATGTAATCAAATAATAAATATAATAATTATGAATTGAAAAAATAATTTAATTGTTTTACTGAAACGTAAAGTTTAGTATTTATAATTAGTTACAATGGGTTTTAAGTTTAAAATTTTTGTAAAATATCGAAAACATCATTTTTTAATTATACAGCTATAGTTGTGAAGGGCTAAATTCAATGAAAATATTATTCGTATTCGTTTAATTTTCCCAATGAGAAATGATTTTATTTTCTAATAATTTATATAGCAAAATTATATAATATTGCATAGTATAACGTGCAGTATAACTTCATGTTTATAAGAATTGCGTGTCGAAAGCTACAACAGCATTATTATTCGACGCGAGGGCGCGATCAGTGCGTTTCTTAAGCGGCTGTTGTTTTCGGTAAAGGTGATCGAATAAACATGGGTTTTATGATATAAATAATAATTGCAGCAATTTTTTTTTAAATATTTTAATAGTATTAGTACACAATGCAAAGGTTTTCATTAATTTTAATAATGAATAAGAAATACAAACGTCATTTAATGACGGTTAGTTTTACCACTTAAATAAAAAAGTATATTTTTTATCTGTATGTCTTCATATTATTATCTGTGCAAAACATTCTGTTTAAAATTGGCAAATATCCAGCGTTTACCGACTAAGTAAAAGAGTTCCCCTGAACTCGCGCTCGGCTTTCGCCAAAGAATGTAATTAACCGAACACCAATAAAAATAATTGGGAACAAAAAGCGATCCGCTCCGGGTCGTCATTTATTACTTTGATTGCCCTTGTTATTGTTATGGGTATGGGGCTCAACGACGATCACAGTGCAACACTATGTAACACTGTGTAGCACTGTGTTCGGTATATCTCGATCAAACCATCACTTGTGTGGGTGGAGTCAATCGTGCTGGTGTTGCTGGAAAGCGGATTATATGTTTATCATTTTACGACGCTGTTTGTGCCGCCGACGAAAGGGCGCGTGACATGCGTCACAGAATTTATATAATAAAAACGAATTGTCTTTTATATGTCATAATGTCATAACTGATTTGTACTTTATGTATATATTTCAAAAGTTTAGTTTTTGATAAATATGTTTCCTTATTTTTATTGTATATATATTGTGAATAAAGGCTTACTTATAGTATAAGTAAGCCTTTATTCACAATATATATACTATTTATATTGTACTCATTTTAAAGTCATTATAATATGTAGGTAACAACATACTAGTAGCAATAACACTTATGTATCAAAACTGAGAAATATTTTTGTGAAATAAAAAAGCTGGAGTTTTTTTTATATATTTATTAATTTAAACATAACATCAATTTCCGAATCCAATGGATTCCACTTACGATTTAATGTAAGAATCGCGAGTTTATATCCGTAGAAAGACGAGTAGTTTAACCGTATTTTTAATGATAGTTATTCATTACTTCCTCGTTGGTAAAGAAGTTTGTGAGTACACCTGCCTGTATTGAAACAAATTCTTGCTATGCTTGCTTATTTATGGTAAAGGCAACTTGATGAAATCAATTTCCTATCTTTCATAACAAATTCTATATTAACTTTAACTACATATTGGTTTTTTGACTAATAATTAAATGTTAAAAAAAATCTCTGCCAGGTGTTAAGGAAATTTAATAAGTTCAAATAGAAAATAAAATATCAAAGGCACCGGTGAGATTCGAACTCACGATCTCCTGTTTACTAGACAGGCGCTTTAACCAACTAAGCCACGGCGCCGATATTCTAAGGGGTGAAAATAAGGGCGACTAGTTTTATTAAGTACAGCATATTTGAAATAATATATTATTATTAATATCGTTATTAAGGGCAACACTATATTGTTTTAAAATAAGGGCGACTAGTTTTATTTAAGTACAGAATATTTGAAATTAAACAAGCATATTTTCAATATTGATTTTAATTAATTAAAATCATAATAGTAGTAGTATAATAGTGTTGCCCTTAAGGGCAACACTATTATGCTTTAAAATAAGGGCAATAAGTTTTATTTAAGTACAGAATATTTGAAATTATCCAAATATATTGTTAATATTATTTTTTGTTTAGGGCAACACTACATTGTTTTTCAACATGTAGGTACTCATTTAAATTTAACGATCGCAACAATGTTGTTCGCTACAACAATTATCGCATAGATAATATGTCGTCTTAATTAAGTCTTTAACCCATTTAAGGGTATTTTCCTTATCGTGTGCTGATAAGGAAATTGCTGCTACAGATTGATGCAATTTTACGTTTCAATGGTTTCGTACTACTGATAAAATACTACTTGCTTAGCATCTTTATTGGATATATTTACTTTGTAGTAGTAATGGTGGCTTTGTGCAAGCCTGTGCATGTCCTACTACTTAGCTAAGACTCAATATCTTTTTCCACCACTCTTCTCGAAGACGGATTTCTTTCAGCCAGTTTCAGTTTGAAATAAAAGTTTAAAAATTAGGAATGAATATTTGCTTATTCATTTAATCTTTCGTATACTAGAACATAAAATTCTATTCCTAGATGTACAAATTAAAAGTCAAAATTTTGCTTAAATATGGAAGCGCTACATTTGCGTACAGTAACAGCCTGTAAATGTCCCACTGCTGGGCTAAGGCCTCCTTTCCCTTTTTGAGGAGAAGGTTTGGAGCTTATTCCACCTCGCTGCTCCAGTGCGGGTTGGTGGAATACACATGTGGCAGAATTTCGATGAAATTAGACACATGCAGGTTTCCTCACGATGTTTTCCTTCACCGAAAAGCACGAGATGAATTATAAACAGAAATTAAGCACATGTAAATTCAGAGGTGCTTGCCCGGGTTTGAACCCACGTTCATCGGTTAAGATTCACGCGTTCTTACCACTGGGCCATCTCGACTCGACTTTTGGATATATATGGAAGCGCTACATTTGCGTATTGATGGTCAAAAAATCGACCATCGGTACATCAGCATTTCAATTCTGTCAGAACAAAATCGACATCTCACCTGAAAAGAAAACTATCGTGTTTTCTGAGGTGATATGCATTGACCATAATTATAATAATATTTTGAGAATACCCACATCAAAATAGTATATTACCATAAGCCAGGTCATGATTTCACACGTAAGTAATGAAACGAGTTATTATAAAATCGCACAACAGCCTTGAGAAAGACCGGTGAAAGAAACTTTGAGAAAAATCTTCCAATCGATAACTTTGCTTACAATAATTTTACAAATACTTTTACTTTTAATGGGCTGACGGCTATCGTTTCATTTTCAATAAAATAAGTTCCGTATTGTTTTCAAAAATTTCAGCAAATAGAAGACTAATCTTCATATTCACTAACGAATTTAGGAAATTGCAAGGCACCGGTGAGATTCGAACTCACGATCTCCTGTTTACTAGACAGGCGCTTTAACCAACTAAGCCACGGCGCCGATGAGTTCCATGTCGAATCTGGAGGAGAATATAAAGTTTTAGATTACTAAAATAATAGTATTAAATACTTTACATAGTAGAACTTTACTTCTAAAAAAATTTCTTTAATTGAAGACATGTATTCACCTTCTCTTCAAAAAGAGGAGAGGAGGCCTTTAGCCCAGCAGTGGGACATTCACAGGCTGTTACGGTACGGTATTGAAGAAAGGTGATGTCGTAAGTTTGTAATATTAAAATTTAAAATTAGCGTCAAAGTTTCATTACTTATTTTGAGAATATTTGAACTTATGCGTGATTTAAGGATACAAATACTATGTTTTGTGATAGTGCTTAAGTATTTTATAATTAAATAAAGCTCCATAAAATTGATTACTTAATAAAAATAGAAACAACACCATAATTCGTCGGTTCGTGTAATCAGGAAACGCATAAATAGAAAATGAATGAAAGTAACAGATAAAATAAACTAAATTTTCGTGACATTCGTATGACAATATAAAATATGACCTTCAATTATCGTATAAAATAATAATTTAAAAAAAAAATACATATCACCTTCATCGTGTCACGTCTTCAATTATTCTAATGTTATTCTATTCGTAATTTAAAAATAAACTGATTTTTCTTATGACAATTTATTTTTAAGTGTTTAAATTGTTGTACGGTCTACTTACGGTAACTAATTTATTTAACTGTGTTTTAACATGCAAAGCAACAATAAAACAAACCTAGCCTTTGTTCTTTGCAAACTGTTCAAATTAAATTTTCTTTTTCTTTTGTATAATATGTAATATGAATTAAATATCAATTAATTCTATATTTTTAAAATTCGAAACAATAATAAAATTTAATGAACAAAAGTTTTAACGCGTTAACTAGACAACGAAACGTGACAAAAGCGAACGTTTTTCGTAAGAAATGTTGCACTTATCCGTTATAAGATATAGAAATACATCATCTAAATTCAACTTTGAAATTTTACTCTTGTACCAATTAAGTTACACAAAGGCCTACAGAAATTATTTTATGTAACTTATGAAACAAACAAAGAATACTCCAAATAGAAAATTCTTATAATACACGTTCATATAAAAATATAAATCAAAATTGCTAATGTTTTAATTTTGAATGTATAAATTCAGTTCAATGTTAAAAATAAAATATTGTATGTAAAAAAACGCAAACGGAATATGCGCTTTGTATAATTTATCATATTACTGTAAAAATAACTATACGATATTGTTCAGAATAATTTGTAAAATATGTGCAACACGAAATTAAAAACTTAAATACGATACTGCCGGTCGTTGTAGATAGAAAAAATAAAAATAAAAATAGAGAGGTGCACTCGATTCCGTGTTATATTTTTGACTGTCTCGTTGGTCTAGATACTAGATATATTGATTGTTTTGGATAAATCCTGTGTAAGATCGGACGCGAATCAACAGTGATGTGCCGCTACTGTGGCGCGGACCGGGACACCGCTCAGCATATGTTGGAGGCGTGCCTCACGTGGAGTGCGGAGAGGGAGATTCTGGTCAGTGAAGATCAGACGGACAAGACCTGCGAGCAATCGTGTCGGCGATGTTCCGTAGCGATTCGGTGTGGAGGGCCATAGCCTCCTTCTGTAAGACCATCAAGGTCCAGAAGGAGACGGCGGAGCGGGAACGGGATAAGGCCAATCCTGTTCGGCGGCGACGACGTCAGCGTCGTCTAGGACCTCCCATAGCCCCAATTCCCAGTGGCTTAAAAGATAGAGCGTAACCCTGGGGCTGTGGATGCGTGAGGTGGGGGTACATGTGTCTGTATTTCAGATGCCTTTGAGTAGGACGGCAGCCGGGATGGCTTTGCGCTGCCGTATGCACTAGCGATGAATGCGAGGGGGTGACATAATATATATATAAACGACTAAACAGATTTCAGAAAAATTCCCCCCCGCAGGGGGGATCTTTAATTTTCCAAAAATCTTTCATAGCGGGTACTTTATAAAAAAAAACAATGTTTCAAATTTTTTAAGACTCAGTAGTTTGTGCGTTGATAGTCAGTCAGGACAAACGGTCTTATAAGTATAGATTAACCAAACATTAAGTCACAGTTGGCGTGCGTTACACTATTAAGCGCCCCTCACGATGGGAACTTATCTGTCATCTTTACACGCATTACGTGATATCTTACTTTGTTTGTGCGTGATTGTCTATTGGTTTAGTAGTTAATAGTGTGACAGACGATTAATGTTAAAGTAAAGTGGATGAATGTAGTTTTACGTACGTATTAAAGTTTCATACTAGATGTGGGGGCACTTTTACGTACATTCATATTGAAATTTCACACCAGATTATAGATTATAGTTGACGTTTAAGATAATGTCAGTAAAGTGTTTTTTATTTTTTTTTAACTTAAGTTAAAGTAAGCTAAATGTGAAAGTAAAGTGGTGGTAAATAAGCAACTTATAGTCTCTTATCAATTAACTTTCTGCAATAAGTAATATTTTGCATTGCTGTTGCCAGTTCACAATAATACGAAATATTACTTTTTGGCGTTTGAAGGTTAAGTGAGAAGGTTGATGGGGTATTGACGGTAAAAAATCAAGTAACAGCCTGCACATGTCCCATTGCTTGGCAGCCTCTTCTCTCTTTTTGAGAAGGACATTTGAAGCTCATTAAATCACGCTGATGCGGGTTTTTAGTGAAATCAGACACATGCGGGTTTCCTCACGGTGTTTTGGCTCACCGCCGAGCTTGGATGAATTTTAAACATAAATTAAGCACATGAAAATTCAGTTTGCCTGGGCTTGAATCCGTAATGATCGGTTGAGATTGCCGCATACTATCCACTGGTTCATTTCGATTCTCACGTATTGAGAGCTCGGTGTATGGTATTATTAAAATTGCATCACACCATCTATAATTTTAAACAAAAATCACAGTTCGACCAAAGTTTGACGACCCACAAGTGATATTAATTGTGGTTTTATTTATTTCACAATTAAACTTCCTTATCGATATCTTTTAAAATACAATATATATATATATATACTAAAAAAGAATAATAAACAATACATTTACTAAATACGAATAAATAAACAACGTCATACGAATGCTTAGGCTGTATAATGTTGAGCACGAACATTCGTCACGTGACGTGTTTATAAAAAAATCAATTTGTCATGAGTTCTTTTGAGAGTAACTCGGGGTAATTTGGCTCAAGCAAGCGTGTTTCCTGCTCGTTTATGAGTTACCAATTCACACCTCTATCCCCGGATGTTGATAATTTTCTATAGTCTTTGTTGTTTTGCTAACCAACCTTTTATATAAGACTTGAGAAGCTAGTTATATAAGTCGCTATATAAATATATTTTTTATCTAAATTGTCTTGGGATAATATATAAAATTTTAATTTTAATATATATAATCAATAATTATAAATATAAAGTGATCGTGTGCGTGATATGATATGCTCTGAAAATTGGACAAGCCACGACTTATGAACTATTTATGTGATTGTAATCACGCAATACGCGTATGTGTATATCTAGTTATAGCACAGCCTCTAAAAATTATATTTGAGAAGCCACACGAGTTATTTCCGTGTAAATTATAATTATGTAAACAGCCCGTAAATATCACACTGTTAAGCCAAGGCCTCCTCTTCTTCCGAAGAGAAGGTTTTTGAGCTTATTCCAATAAAATATATCACTTTAATATAGTTACATTCAATTTATTAAAAATGCTATTTAAATCACCAATCAAACAAAGAAAACATATTTATTGTTATTTTTATTCTAGTTAATTATTTCCGAATCGACTATAAATAAAATAGGCAATAATTTTTTCAATAATTACCAATTAAAGTGGAAAAAACTTAATGTAAAATATAATTGAATATTCGGGAAGTAAAGGATGCTTATAATTATTTTTATTGCTTTTAGATGATATTTTGTATCATTCACTTAGCCTATTATCGACATGAGACCGCTGATCCAGCATTACTAAAAACAATACAAGATTATTCCTTTGTGTTCCGAAGACGTCCGCGTAACATGAACTCTAGTGCGGTGCTATAAAGGATATTATCGATAAAAAAATTCTAAAATTAAATTATGACGGCTTGTTGAATCGGTATAAAAAGGCAACCGTAATAACTAAACAGAAACAGGGTCCATTCGATTACTAATTATACTAATGTGTATTTGGTTCGTCATGAAAGTGAATAAATGTATAATGGACTAAATTATTGTCATTGTTTAAGGGTTTTTTTAGAAATATTGCTTATAATATTTTAATATTAATTTCTTTACAGAATTTAATTATTTTTAAGGTAGAATTGGATGCTTTCAATCAATGATGAGACTAGCTGCGCAGAAAATATAATAGGATACACAAACACAAGTACACTCTTTATTCTGTCATAATCTGATGGGTTGGCAAATCCGACACAACCGGAAAGACAGGTGCAACACCAACGGCTTTACGTGCTATCCGGAAATATAAACGCTGCTATCTTATAAAATCCCGGGGTCATATTAAAAATTTCATCACAGTAAACTCCAGTGATTTTTCAGATCAAATCGAGTGGTAATGCCTTCATGATGCAGCTTTTTAGCTTGCCTATTGAACTGTCTTGTTTAGTATTAAAATAACTTTATATTAATCAAAAAAAGTTAGTAACTTAAAAATAAACCTTAAATTGCCTCGTTGAAAAGTATCAAGTGGCTAGATTATAAGGCTACAAATCAGGAATTTTAACACATTTTGCCGTGTTCCGGTTTGTATAGCGAGTCTTATTACAGTGTAATTACGGGCAGAACTATAAAACCTTGCAGCGGCGTCAGCGGTGCATTGACGGTGTACGAAATGGTTTATAATTCGTACAATTGCTTACGAGTGAAAATGACCACTTACCAGTCATAAGACGGTCCGATTGCTTTTCTTAGATTTTCGTAAGTTTTTATTTAGTTTAAAAAAAAATGTTAACGTAATAAATGAACGAAGGTCTCGCGATGCGTTAGATTAATTAAGTATAAAATAAATAAATAATAATAATAAATAATAATATATTTGCAGACGTAAATTTACTATCTCGATTATGATATTAAAACTTAATTTTATTCATCTTAACTAAAATATATCTTTCTTGGTAGAGTTATAACATAAGTTAATCACTCCTTGTTTTATATTTTTGGTGCTCATATTAATTTTATTTAAGCTGAGGTTAGAAACGTTTATCATAAAACGAATTAATTTACACTTTTTTCAACAAATTCTCACATTATTAACGAATACGTTCCAATAAAATATTAGAGTTATCGAGTGAAACACGTACACATCGTACGGCAACAGCACATCGATACGATTTGAAATTGAAAACGAAAATCGCAACGTGAAATGAGAGTACAGCCTACGTGCCGCTATTTAGCACCCAAACGGAGCAAGCGTAAATTGGAAATCAAAACAACCATCCACAATCGAAACTAATCGAATCTTTACCGTCGTGATCGATAACATACCATCTGAGTATCGAAATCACGATTATTTGTGTACAGTCTAACACGTCGACATCATAACTGACAACACTATAGAGCTCGAATTTATTTAAATTGAAATTACATTTGAAAATTGAACTTTATATCTTTAGAATAAGATTTCGAATCATCCAATCTACTTGAGTGTTGCAA
This sequence comes from Nymphalis io, assembly GCF_905147045.1. Classification (NCBI taxonomy): domain Eukaryota; kingdom Metazoa; phylum Arthropoda; class Insecta; order Lepidoptera; family Nymphalidae; genus Nymphalis; species Nymphalis io. Next base: position 3,617,229 of record NC_065890.1, on the reverse strand, counting down.
GAATTGTATCAAAGTTATATCGAGTATCGATAATGTTGCCGCGTTTACAACCTTGTCGAGTGCACCTATTTCTTTGGATTATATTAAATTATAGCTAGGAGTGAAAATCGTCTCGTAATGTGTTGCCAGATTGCCGGCGTGGGACTGCGAACGTATCATTTGCTTCGATCCACTCGACGCATGATGCTGATAATGGACCATAATCTTTGAATTAGTGATACATTTTCCTGTCTTAACGTTTCTTAAAATCAATTATTGTTGTGTGTGTTGATTCATATAATACTATGAAATGAAATAATCGTGTCTGATATTAAATTAAAAGTAATTTCAACAAAATATGATTGACACATTTTACTGGTCATCATCGTCTGCGTCATCATTATCATCATCAGTCCGTGTCAGCCCACGGCTGGACATACCTCCCATAGCACGCCACTAAGCTTCGAGCTCAGTGGCGTGCTATGGGAGGTGCTTTATAAGGCAGGAATTGAAGGAGCTGGAGATTCGATCTCCATATATATAAAGATTAATAAAAAATATCTTAGATTAATATGAATATACAGACTAATACAATTACAAACACGAAAGTGGGTTCGTTTGTTTGTTAGGCTTTCACGCCTTAACAACGCAACTACATGAAATTTTACATACACGTATAAGTTTAGAAACACAAAAGGACATATGTACATAAAAGCTACCTCTCTAGCTCCCAGTTTTACTTCAGACCCATAAAGTTTTAGGATATCAAAATAATTTTCTTCTAAAGAAATTCTTCAATACATATATATAGTATTAAAATGTAAAAGTACATAAGCTAATTTATTTTCCGTGAAGGAAGATTCCGTGAAGAGATATTAACATCAGTTAAAACGACATTACCTTCATTACGGTCGCTTGGTTTGCTTACGTTTCTGAACGTTAACTGAATGGATTACTTGAGACACTGGTTCCGTAGAAAACTTTTTAATAAAAAATACTTACAATTTTTTTATTATTATTGTATTAGGTAAGTAGACTGACTAGTGGGCCATGCCAATCTTAGGAACTAAGATGTTATGTTTCTCGTGACTGTATTTACACTCACCCTTGGTGATAGAAAAAATGATATATTGATGAGTGGGTTGTACCCACCCAGACGGACTTGCAAGTCCTACTACCAAGTATACATATAGTTTACTTTACCTCAAATAATTTGTTATATATTATAAGTAAAAGGAGTTATAAGTAAATAAATCATATAAATTTTTATAATTTTCTTATATATTAAAAAATGTATTTTTTTATTTTCAATTCAGGTAAAGTTATTGTATATTATATACTTTTATAAATATAGTAAGATTTTATTTTATTATTACATTATAATAAAATAAATTATAAAACAAAGTATGTGAACTTGCTTCGTTTCATGATATTTTGATCAATCGTTACATAATTATTATATTACTGGTGGTAGGGCTTTGTGCATGCTTGTCTGGGTAGTAACCGACCACTCAGCAGATATTCTACCGCAAAATAGCAGTACTTGTTATTGTTGTGTTCCAGTTTGAGTGAGGGTGAGTGAGCCAGTGTAGTTACAGGCACAAGGGACATAACATCTCAGTTCTCAAAATTGGTTGCACATTGGCGATGTAAGCTATGGTTAACATTTATTACTCAGGTGGTTCATATGCTCGTCCACCTACCACCTACCTATTCAATAAAATAAAATAAAAAGAAATGTCCTGACTAAAATTGGTGGCCATTTTGAGTGGAGATTTGCCAACTTTGCAGGTATATAGTACACTCATTTTATTGTGTATGTCGTTGGAGCTCGTATGTGGCTGGTAGTAAAAACAGGAGCGTTAAAATTATAATAAATAAATATATTTACCGGTGTATCACACAACCCTAAACCTCATAAAAAACGAAGTTAGCACAACTAATGTCAGTGTAATGAGCTCCTTATCTGAATAATTAAAAGTCGATTTAGCGCGCTTTCTATCAACCCGCCCTCAGACGAGGCAGTTTCCTAGAAATGACATAATTTTTTTAACGACGTAGACAATGTATTTATTCATGAATATTTATTACATTTTTATAACTTGCTATAAACTAAAGGTTTTTGCAGTTTTGCTTGGTTATATTGTTTTCTATACAACTTTTTACATACCACTTCCTCGACCATTCTAACAAATTAAACTATATTAAAAAGAATCGCATATGCGCAAAATTTGAGTTCTTTTTATTTTTATTTTTCATAGAATGACTTTGTGCTTCTTTTGTTTTTTTAATAATTTCTTTCATGTTATAAAAAATAATAAAATTATGTGTTAGCTTTTATCATTATTAAATTTATATTTGTGTATTGTATGTGTAACATACACTTGTTTACTGTTTTTATTGTTTTTAAAAAGAGTGTCATTTTGCATTATATCACTATGCCTTTGCATAATGTGTGCAAATAAAAAACTACTAGATTAGGATGATAAATAGAAACAGCTCGAATAGAACAAGACATAGAGTGATTATGTTTTTTTTATGAAATAGCAAGCTGGTAAATGGACCATACAGTGCAAATGTCTACAGTGCTACATTTGCAGTGCAAGAAATATTAACCATCGCTTACATCGTCAAGGAACAAATATGATTTCTGTTGTGCCATTATCTCACTCACCCTTCAAACCTGATCGCAACAATACTGAGTAACCATTGCTGCTTCGCGGTAGAACATATGAAGAACGGGCAATATCTACCTTGACGGGCTTGCACTAAGGCTAACCAACTGTATCTTGTTTTATATATGACCCCATAGCACTTTTATTTTGACTGTTCTAGGGCGGAGTCACAGTTAATCTAACATCTGTTTAGTGACATGGCTAACTGGGCGAATCCTTTTAGGTGTGATTAATGACTTGATGAACGTTACGGGTAAGATATGACGATAATTGTGAGCGTAGTTTGATTATGTTGCGTTTTCTTTCAACTGTCGTCGAAATCTTCGTTAGAAAAACATATTTTGTTGATATTATGACCTGCGTTGTTTAACTGTTCTGTTGTTTAACTGTTCAGGGCACTTGTTTCAAAAATGATTTCAATTTAAACACTAACTGTTACCACAAGTATGTTAATATTTTCTTTATGAGGGGCCAGTTGGCGTGGTTGGTAGATAGATAGGTACAAAACGCACTATCGCCAAAGAGCAATAATTTATATTGCTTTTTAGAATGGGATGTGAAGAGTGAGTAGGGAGAAGTTATGGGTACTAGACACATTACAACTTAGACCCTTTTTTTGAATTTATTCATATTTGACGAGCAGTTCGTCGTGGTTGGTAGAGCCTTTCACGCCGAAGGTTGTGGGTTCGATTCCCACCCAGGACAGACATTTATGTGCATGAAATTGTCTGATTGTCCTGAATATGGCTGTAATTATCTATAAAAGTATTGATTTACAAAAGAAAAGTATAAGTAGTACATGAGTTGTCTGGTTTCCATAGTACAAGCTATGCTTAGTTTGGAATCAGATGGCCGTGTGTGTTTCAGAATATTATTTATTTTTACATCATGCAAACTCAACCATTTTCGTAAAATAGTTTTGCTATTTTTTCGTGAACTCTCAAATAAAAAAACAAAATATACTTAAGTAAAATTTACAAGGACTATTAATTGACATCAATACAAATATTATTAATCATGTACATTTTATTGTATTCATATTTTTTAACATAAGAATTAAAATGTTTATTTGGTCTTATTATCTTTTGTCACTGGACAAGTAAAGCATGGTTTATTGTCATTAGTATTTTAAAACTAAAGTTATTAATATTTAATTATGAATTTAATGAGAAAGAAAACGTAGAATAGAGCAGAATAGAATATGTTTTAGTGTACACCAAAAGAGTTACAGAAACATACAGTTTGAAACACAAACATTAAAAAAAAGAAAACTATTAATGTACAAAAGGCGGTCTTATCGCTAAAAGAGTGATCTCTTCCAGACAACCTTTGGGTGAAGCACATGAGGTAAATAAAGCGGTGTACAGATCAAGTTAACTTTAATTTTTAAATAAACATAAATATATATAAGCAAACTCGGTTAAAGTTTCATCTGATTGATATGACTGCCTCGTTGATCTAGTGGCTTGATGTAAGGCCGCAGACCCGGGTTGGTTGGGTTCAATTCCCAGGTCGTATATGTATATATGTCTGTACCTATATAGAACGACAATGATTCGTTCCATATCGTTTAATCATCATGTATAACTCACAAACAAACTGTCTGCACTTATTCACCTGAAGTAATCGTGATATCAACAATAATAAATTTACAACAACACATTTTTAATGAAGATTCACCTGTTATATTTAAAGTAAAATTGGGTTGATTGTGTTGTGATTATCTACAGTCGCAGCATCCGCCGGGAGAGCAGTCATCTGGAGAGATTTACGTAAATTAGTCTGGGATGAAGTGTGAACAAATCGATGAAGATACACAAATAAAACCATAGTTCAGGGTTTATTTGTTTTCTATAAACATTATTAAGGGTATAAATATATTTTTTATTTGCTTTTTTCTTTTGTCGAAGCAAGGCATATCTATTTTGACATCCATAACAGCCTGTAAATGTCCCACTACTGGGCTAAGGACCTCCTCTTTTTGAGGAGAAGGTTTGGAGCTTATTCCACCACGCTGCTCCAATGCGGGTTGGTAGAATACACATGTGGCAGAATTTCAGTGAAATTAGACACATGCAGGTTTCTTCACGATGTTTTCCTTCACCGTAAAGCACGAGATGAATTATAATCACAAATTAAGCACATGAAAATTCAGTGGTGCTTGCCCGGGTTTGAACCCACGATCGTCGGTTAAGATTCTAACCACTAGGCCATCTCGGCTTATGACATAAATACATCATATTAATTATGCGTCTTTTTTTCATTAATGTCTTTACACCACTGTAGCCCTTACAATGGAATGTAACGGAAACAATTAGAGAATTCGACACATTTCGACACAGACGAGGAAGTATGTAACGCTGTAGTATTATTTAGCGGAGCGTTACTCCGGACTATTTATACCTGAAGTTTATAAATAAATAATTAATTTATAAAATTTATTAAAATTTAAATTTAACGATTTGCCTTCATCTAAAATGTTAAAAAAATATAACTTATATGTTTTTGAAGCTTCAATTTTAACAATAATTAAACCTTTATTCTAATATAAAAACCGATATTGATTTTTTTTTAATTTGTTATATTTGGTAGGCAGGCAGGTAGGTATACGGTTAACGTCGATATTGGCACTGTGAGATATATTAACTATCTGATATTACCAATGCGCCACCAACCTTGGGAACTATCTATATCGAAAACGGAGACTCTCCTCTTTTTTTTCGTTTCCCCCACTGTTCCCGTGGGGGAAACGCGTAATGCGTTTTTCCAGCGACAAAAAAAAGCCTTGGGTCATCAATTATTATTCGTGTATTAGATTATAAAAGTAACATTTTAATGTGTATATAATTACATAGGAATGTAACGTACATGTTAAAACAAAATGAAAATCGAGATGTATCGGTTCAAAGAGTGTACCAAGCCGGCTTCATTACCGATAATGAAGCCATTAAATTATTCTTCTACATAATATTTTAATCGTTATTTCGTGAGCGTAGTTTAACTGCACACTAAAACGAAGTGTTAACAATAAATTCATTTAGATCTCCTTCGCTTACATTGTTGAAAATATTTTCTTTATTGTTTTAACAACATTATTCGTAATTTTTATTTTAGATGCATAGTTGGTTGTAAGTATTAAAAACCGCCTATAGAATAATACGGACAATTATGTCAAACATAAATGTCAATTATGTTATCGAAACTACATAATAATAATAATTAAATACATGTAATATTGTATAAGCTTACAAAGGAATACTAAAATAAGAACTTAAGACTGTCCTATTTAATTATTTTGCCAGTATATATGTATAATAATAATAATAATTTATTATTATAATACTCAGAAGACTTTTGCAACAAATATATTATAATTTTTTCTTTGGTCGACTCTAAAATACTGTTCGTCCCTACTAGAATAATAACATTTAAAATAATTTACATTTAAATGAAATGTAATTTGAATTTTTTTTAATGCAAAAAACACGATGAAAGTACTCGCTTGTAAATAAAAAAATAATAACGACGCTTGTAACTGAATACATGAAATACGTCCAAAGACTCCAGATTCAGCTTTATGCAAAAATATTGCAACTCTTTTCTATAACCTTAATACTTTATAATCAACCCAGCCGAAAAAATCCTATCAACATAGAAACACCGTAATCGCTACCAACTAAGAAAATGAACTTTACATTCTTAAAATAACATAATTGTTTATTCCATATTTATTAATCATACATTGTTGTAATCTACTTTAAAACATAATTAATCAGTGCGGAGCAATAATAATTACTTGTAATCGGACACTAAGTGCCTTATTCTAATGCTCTTAGATAGCGTTAAGAGGTTTAAGCCCTTAAGAATATTGTAACCGAGTATTCAGTTAATATAAGTACTAATACAGTATTATATGGTCTGTGGTATTAGACGGTATTGTGGAAAGTAAAAAAGAAAGGATACCCTTTAAAATTTCTTATTTTCAACGGGCTGTAGCCAGCTTTCGTTTTGATTTTAAGGAGGTTTTGTTGATCTTATTCCACCACGCACCATCCATCCAAAACACCGGTAATACTCTGGTAACCATAGTATTTAACATATTATAACCCTTGTGTCTGTAATAAAACTTCAAAGCACAATATTTTGTGGTACCCAGACAGGCCTGCACAAAACCCTACGACCAGGTTATGTTGTAATTCCAAATAACTGGCTCACTCTACATTGATTTTTGTTTAAATATTATTTTATACTTTTTCTTACCTTGCGAGCGGTGAGCAATATAAAAATAAATATATCTTTCTTATCAGGATTCATTGCTGCAAAAATACCTAACTAAGAATTTATTAACAAAAAGAAATAATATTGATTACATATAATCATGATCTTTGATTACAGTATCAAAGATTCATCTCCAATCATCATCGGTTACAATTTTAATCATGATCAGTAACAGCCTGTTAATGTCCCACTGCTGGGCTAAGGCCTCCTCTCCCTTTTGAGGAGAAGGTTTGGAGCTTATTCCACCACGCTGCTCCAGTGCGGGTTGGTGGAATACACATGTGGCAGAATTTCGATGAAATTAGACACATGCAGGTTTCCTCACGATGTTTTCCTTCACCGAAAAACACGAGATGAATTATAAACAGAAATTAAGCACATGTAAATTCAGAGGTGCTTGCCCGGGTTTGAACCCACGTTCATCGGTTAAGATTCACGCGTTCTTACCACTGGGCCATCTCGTTCATGATCATCAAGATACAATTAAAAAAATTAATTTCTAAAGATCCAATTTCGAAGTGGGCGATCAAATATTTAGTTAGTTCCCACCACTCGTGCGCCGCTGAATATCGACGTATCAAAATAGTGTCATGTCTTCCTTTTTGAACCAAACCGAAACCAATTGATTCGGCGGCCAACGACGCACAGTTTGTTTAGCCCGATCGAATCTGTCCAAAATGATGAGTTGTAAACTGAATCCAGTGCTCATAAATACGAAATGAAAACGGATTTTCGAACAATTCGAAATTATACATTCCATTGCTCGATTACAAAGCTAATTTCCAAACTTTAGAGATGAAATTACGAAATGGATTCATTAGTGGAGAAATTTTGGTAGGGATAGAGATGTCGTGGTTGGGGATGGTATGAAAAACGTCGCCGTCACGAGCGGATACCGCTCGAAAATGGCCGTGGTAATGGTGTTTGTTTGTCGATTTATCTGTTTTGGTCTGTAACTCGATTTGCTTTTTGTGCACTGTTCACAAAGGCAAGTAAATTTCGTTAGTGCTTTCGGTCTGAGAACATCGTGACGAGTCTCGGGGCTCGAATACACGATTTTAGCGTGAAGATCAATTACTGGTCTGATTAAAACAAATATTGAGTTACGGTTTCGTTTCGGTATTAAGATTTCGTGGTTATGCTTTTTTATACTGATGTATTTAAAATCATAATATTTATGTCATTCAAAGTGTTTATATGCAAAGTTGGCTTTATATTTTCATACTTTTCTTAAATATACTTATGACTAAGCGAGCGAGTATGACTATAAGTAAACGCTTAAGAACGCTATGAACTCGTTTTTTATTTAAAGTGAAAGCTGGTCATGATCACTCTATTAAAACTCGATTCAAATATTTAAAAATAAACAAAACAACTTTTGTAAATACTCCAATTTTCTCTAAAAGTGTTTTCATTCATAGACAAATTGCTTTTCTTAACGTCAAGTGAGATCTCTAATTGGTCATTTAAAATTTTAAGTTTTTTTTAAATTATTTATTATTAAGTGAACCGTATCAAAAGATTGCGGCTTCAAATCTGGGCAAGCACACCTGAATTTAATATGCTTAATTTATATTAAGTTCGTTACTTACTTTTCTACTATAACTATCTAGGAGAATACATAACATAAGTCGAACACATAATCCATATGATAAATGTCACGATATAGCCTGTTAAATATATAATAATAATAATATCCTGGGACATTATTCACACACGGCCATCTGATCCCAAATTAAGCAGAGCTTGTGCTATGGAAACCAGACAACTGATATACTACATATACTACTTTTCTTTTGTAAACACATACTTATATAAATAATTACACCCAGACTCAGGACAAACAGGCATGTTCATGCACACAAATGTCTGTCCTGGGTAGGAATCGAACCCACAACCTTCAGGGTGAAAGGTATCTACCAACCACGCCAAATGGCTCGTCAAATATGATTACATCCAATAAAAGGATTTAAGTAATAATGCGTCTTGTGCCCATTACTTCGCCCTACTCACCCTTCACATCCCATTCTAAAAAGCAATACAAATTATTGCTTTTAGGCGATAGTGCGTTTTGTACCTAGCTTTACCACTGAGAGAGTTTTACCTAATACATAAATTTCACGTTTATTTTACAACTAGATGCTCCACGCAGGTTTACAAGCAGTAAACGTTGGAGCTGCGAGTATGCTCCCCCCCCCCCCCCGTATTACTGAGCGAGATTATATATTCCGTTTATGGAATTATATTTCTCAATAACTGGTATCTAACGCAGAAGATTTTTTTTTGAAAAAACACATTTACCGGTGGATAAGATAGGATACGTACCCACCTCATTCATGTAGTGGAACCGTGGACATGGATCGAGGATCGAGGAACATGAATTAAGAGGGTATGCGGATCTCACCGGCACTGATTGTGAACTACTCTAAAAACCAGTTTTACTGACTGCATCTCTTCAGGAGCCATCACAGGATCGCTAGACTGGTAGACCCTTTTCGCTGGAAAAACGCGTTCCGCGTTTACCACGAGAACACAAGGGGGGACGGTAAGTGGGATTCGCCGGTGTCCCAGGCGCCGAGTGCGCCCTGAACATCGGAATACCCACTAAAAAACCAGCGGTACCCTCCGTCTTAACGAGGAGCGCCACGGGATCGCTTTCACATGCTACCGTGAGACTGGTAGACCCAGATCAGCCCATCCAAACAAACAATCCAGACTCATGTACTAGATAATAGATTTATAAATTTGAAATTGATATGTAAGTGTATAAAAAAAAAAAACATTATGTAGATAATATTTAAATGTTACTAATTTAATTCATAAACGATTAATACGCCAATAAAAAAAATGTTCTGTAATTGCGTTGATATCATTTTTATCTAATTAAAAACAAAGATTTATTTTAATTTTATTGGTCTTAAGTTGTAGATCACTTATAATATTTAGATCAGTCCATCAGACGACATTTTTTTGCATTAGATATGTATAATTTATATCATAATGTACACAAAAATTCAATCGCTCGTGATACATAAAAAGGTGACAAGGTTCTGCGGCAATTTATTTTAAATTAAGCAAAAAATAAACTGTAGTGCTCAAAATCGTAGTCCGGTTGTCACATCCGGCGTCGAGGAAAAACTTTGGTGAAAAAAAAAGATTGATTTTTGTCACCACCGGTAACACAAACGAAATTATGAACGTAATGAATTATTGTTTCAAGTATTATATACTTAATCTACATAATTTTATATAAATAAAATTTAAATATACTTAATAAATAAATAGCTAACTTTTTACTCTTGCAAATATAAATACATTTATAATTTGACTATATATTATGTATATATATTAAATTATTAAATAAGACTTCTTTGGACATAACGTAAATTAAATTTCGAGGCCAATTTTGAGTGCAACGTTACAGTGAAATACTTCTGACGCATGAATGTTTCACATCAAAATAAACTTTCTTTTGATTTGTTGTTTTAATTTAATATATATAATATAAATCTTGGCTATCATAATTTTGCCGTAAATTTAAATAAATCGAATATTCTGAACTGCTAAGTATTGCAGTCTTGTAATTATACTTTTTAGAATTGAAGTCATAGGCAAGTAGACAGTATTATAACATGACCAAACATAGATGAAACGAAGGAGAAACGACAAACCATATCAACAAAGAACTTTTCATTTAGTTTAAATAAAATATATAACAGACTGTCATATATCTGACAGCTGTTTAAGGCCATATAATTTGAATTGGTATACGACGCTTCTCTATTACGGATTGGTGGATACACTTGTGGTGAAAATCTTCACCTACTGAACGCAGGCTTAATCACGATATTTTCCTTCATTATTTTCATTATTTTCAGTCAAGCACAAGATTATAATCACAATTTGAGCATATGAAAACTCAGTGACCCTTTCCTGGATTTGACCCCGCAATCTTCACTGTACGCAGTGTTCTAACTACTGCGCCATATCGGCATTTCGTTTAACTTAGTTTAAATTTTATACTGAATCGTGGAACTTATTGGCGCGTTTAAATTATTATAATAATTAGTTATTACGGTATCGCAAAAGCGAATGGGCGGATGTATGTAGTTTTTTTCTAACGCGCCTGTTTCCTGTCGAAGCGAAATGGTCAGGATTGTTTTATGGTTTTGAAATGGGTTCCGTTATGTAATTTACTTTTTTTAAATATTGTAAATAATATAAGTGTAATATTGTAATATTTATTAATGGCTTAAGCCACTTATTCTACTGATGATAACTTACCTCGTTTTGTAGTGGCTCGTTTATAAATAATTAAATAAAAAAACAGTTAAGGTAAGATAATAAATCGGCGTATATTATTCATGTGTAATTAAATAACCACATCTTGAAAGCTCCTTAATAATTTAAAAGGATATAAAAATTTTAATTGTTTCTCCACTAAGATATAAATATATATTTTTCGTTCGAAATATTAATTAATACAAAAAGTTGGCCAGCAAATGGGCCCCTATAAAGTGCATATTGATAAAAACTCATCCCTAACTGAATTTACACGATCCGGGCACTAACGACACAAAATAACAATTACGATGACGTTGATACTATCATAATAATTTGGTGCGCGCACATATTTCGTGCGGACGTAATAGCGGCATTTTTATTGTGTTATTTACACAAATAAAAACGTTTATTTTTACATTTTCCCAAAATTAAATATAGGCTAATTTACTGGGCGCGGGAATTACATAGTCATGTAATTCGAGCGAGTAAAGCCGAGTCCACACTAACTTAACTCTTCTTCAAACTCTATATAACCGAGCAAATGTAAGTGCTTTTCACTACTAGTTAATCTATAACTATTGAATATTTATACACATAAAGGATTTGAATAAATTTATATAAAATTAGCTACTGAAAATATTGAAAATTGATATTAATAGATACTTAAACAATAGAAAATCGACAATATTTTTTAACAAAGAATACAAATTCATTATGTACATATATGTACGTGACCCTTATATAAATGAAACGATTAAAACATATGCATATATACACGCCCTTACCGTTTAAAGCAAGTTTGTTATCGTCGGTTTATTATTCACGTGTTATTACTTGAGTAATTTGTGTCGCTTGTGTAATTATGAGCGGGAGGAAATCCTTGTTATTTTGTAATTTGTGTTCTAATGCGCTCCGCGGATTGTGTTGATCTGCGTTACGATTGTGTTTCGTTATTTACATTCATTACGAACGAGGACAATATTTTTAACAAAATGTAATTCCCAACAAATGCGCAATTTGCGACTTGTTGCGTAATCAAGAATTAAGTTATTTTTAATGTATATAAATGATTTTTTTTATTACATTAAAAGTTGTTGTAGGTAATTATTGAACAAATTCATGGTTATTTATTTATGTATTCGTTTGTGAAACTCTAACAAGAAATATACTTATAATAATAGCCTGTATATATAGCACTGCTGGGTTTAAATTCTCCCTTTTTTGAGGAGAACGTATGGAGCTTATTCCACCACGCTGTTCCAATGCGGGTTGGTGGAATACACATGAGGCAGAATTTCAGTGAAAATAGACACATGCATGTTTCCTCACGATGTTATCTTTCACCGTATCGCACGAGATGAATTATAATAACAAATTAAGCACATGAAAATTCAGTGATGGTTAAGATTCACGCGTGCTTACCACTGGGCCATGTCGGCTAGAAATACACATGGAACTACAAAATGTTTTATAAAGAATAGTGTTTACAGAAACATTGAATTCATTTCACCGTTTCTTTTCGATTTTGGGTATTTTCTTTTCCGAACCGAGCGCCGTAAGTTGTGTAAGTAGTCCTCCAGACCGATTTCGGCCGCGGCGGCCAATCTCAAGAGAGATTAGCCAACTACGCAGGAGATATTATAGTGCACAAGTGTGTGCGCAAACACAGTTGCACTCTCTATTCTCTAACTCTCATAATTCGATGGGACGGCTTTCCAACACGACCGGTAAGAGTTCAGGCGCAGGACCAACGGCTTTACGTGCTTTCAGGGGCACAGGAGTGTACACACTTCCAACTTCCAAACAACGGGCTGCTACTGGGAATTTTCTGACAGAAAAACCCAATAGATTTTTATTGGCTCGACTTAGGAATTGAACCCAGGACCTCCGGGTCTGCAGTCTTACATCAAGCCACTAGACCAATGAGGCAGTCATACTTAATACATTAAAGTATTATACATATTAATATAAATACATTAAATTATTAATGACTAAACATTTATGAGGAAAATAATAAATTATGAAATAATGTAACAAAATAAACATTAGGAGACATAATATTCTCATTAAATTAACATTGCATTTAATAATTATAAAGTAAAGGGAAATGAAATATGTTCTTGCATATACCTATGTATATATAGACCCGTCCGTGAATTAAATCTGATATGGAAAAACGCATTATTACTAATGATCGTGTTTTTGTTCCGTACCGATGTAGCAATCATTGATTATAATTTTATATGTGGACCTTATTTGTATATATACCTATCCTGAGTATGTATATATTATAAGTATTTATTTTTTATTTTTATAAGTAATGCAAATACTTTGGAATTTACAAATGCAAATACCAAAAACAGATGTGATGTAGATAATAATTTATATTTAATTATTATAATAAAACTTTTCTATTGATAAGAAATTGGATTAATAAAATAATATACAAATCGTGATTAGACAGAAAGCAGCGGGTTAAATAATTATTATCAAAAGCCGATTCACTTAATAAGTAATTAAAGCCATAAACGCTTCGACATTGTTTTTTAGCAGTCTGCGAATAGGTCATAACTGAAATTATGGCAACAAGATCACAGTACAATAATGGAAAAAAAATATAAATGATTAATTTGTTCAATTATATAAAGTATATATTAACATTTAAATTAAGAATAGCATGCTCATGCTTGCCAGATTTATATAAGGAATACTATTCCAGTCAATATTGCCATTATAAATAGTTTTATTTATTTTATATAAATAAAATACATTAAACAAAGTTAAAAAGAAAGCGACTTTATATTTTTATAGCGAGCATTTATATGATACAATTAGTTTTCACCGACTTAAACCTAATGATTATTTTAAACTGCTTGAGCAATTTTAGATTACTCGGTAGAGAAGTCAGAGCTCAACTTTAAATGTCATTATAATTGTTATAATTGTATCGCTGAGCTAAGTTTGATTTGGATAATTGGGCTTATTCTATGCTCTGCTACAAAGTATGCGTTTATATTTATTTTTAATGTTTGTGTTGTACTTCAAAGCAAATGATAAAAACATGTCTCTTAGGTTTTTGTAATTGAAGGTACGACATTTAAATATATTTATGCGTGACTGTACATTATCTTTATTGTTTTTTGTACAATATTAAAGTATTTCACTTATAGTTTAAGCAAAAACTACCTTCGATTCGAAAATTAAAACACTCGAACCATATAGGAACTGGCGAGAGAAACTCAACAGGTTTTTTTTATAACATTTATTCAAAATTATTTAAAATTTTCAATTAAGGATCGATCGTTTTATTATCAATATTTATTTTCTTATATAAAATCCCTAATTATATTATAATAATAACTTTTTGCACGAGTCCCTCTCATTTTTTACAATGTAGCTTAAACGTTTTCTGTTGTTTAACAACACAAAGGCATTTCTTCCATCGCCCAACAAAGGATTTGCTAGCTCTAAGTATATTGTATGCTCTATTTAAGTAACACATGTAATATGATTGTATTTGTTTCATGTACTATTTGTTTACAATGTTAGTTGGTATTTGCCCGCATATGGTAACTAAATGAATGTTTTTTTTTCATAGTATACGTAGGCGGACAAGCATATGGGCCACCTGATGGTAAGTGGTCATCAACGCCCATAGACATTGGCACTGTAAGAAATGTTAACCATCGCTTACATTGCCAATGCCCCACCAACCTTGGGAACTAAGATGTTATATTCCTTGTGCCTGTAATTACACTGGCTCACTCACCCTTCAAACCGGAACACAACAATACCAAGTACTGTTGTTTTGCGGTAGAATATCTGATGAGTGGGAGGTACCTACCCAGACGAGCTTGCACAAAGTCCTACCACCAGTTAAACTGCTAATGTCTGTCTATATCTGACTTAAAATTATAATTAAACTTGAATATATAATTGACAAAAGTGACTCCAAATTATTTAAATATATTTAATTAAAGTTCATGAAAAAAAGTTATTAAAGTTCATGAAAAAAAGTAAAGTTAAGTATTTTAAAATGAAATAAAAATGAACCCGTAATTTAAAAGTAACATTAAAATACTTCAAAATTAAAAGCGAATCATTAAGTGGATACTTATTAAATGTTTATTTATTCAACAATAATTGGCAATAAAATCAGCTAGCGGTATCAGTGTAAGTTTGTAAAATAAAAAGCATTATGAGATGGATGTCCCGAGCATGAGATCAAATCAACCATTACTCCGCGGCACACTTAATTACAGCGCTAGTTGGCCGCAGTTAGGCTTTTGACGCGTCAGACACACGCGTATATCGTGACTTCGGCCAGTAAAGTCAGTTTGTTGATAAAGTCAATTAGCGGTATCGAAGCAGGGACCCGTATCAACCGATCCGAGCCCACCCTCGAGTCTGTCGTCGTATCCGAGCCCCGCGATTGGACGGGCCTTCCGCAGGGGCGGAGTCTGGGTCCGCTACATTTTTTATTGTACATTTTCGAATCGTGCGTGGGCGATCGCAGTCCATCCGCTTTATTCAACACCAGTCGATTGAAGGCGTTGGTGTGTCATAGTTTATCAGTCTTGTGTTCGTAACTTTGAGGCGTATCATGTAACTTGTGGAGTTTATTAGCAGTAAATTGTTCACTGTTAACACTTGTGACTTAAGGACTTTGACTTTACGAGTTTAATTTGGTGTATCAAGTGCTTTTATGTAAGTACAAATTACTTTAAAGTATATAAAAAATAAAACTTTAATAATAAAAATTTGTATAAAACAATTTAAAGAAAAACATATATATGTGCTTATATTAAAATAATAGTTTATACTTTACCATTTTACTAGTTGTATTTCAAAGAGTTAAAAATGATTAAATAAAGATATTTAAGATCAGTTGTTTTAACAATTAAAATGTAATTTATTGCAATACATAAGCCAATGATAGTAAATAAAACGAAATATTTCATTTCACTGTAAACTACTTCACATTACACCTTCCCGCTGTTTTGTTAATTACATTTCATAATTAATTATTAAAATAATGACACTATTTTGATAACGGCGTATCCCACAATCATTAATCAAAGTTCACAACGAGGTATCACGACGGCGCCTTTCATATTTTTAGAGCCAAAAAGCATAATGTTTGAATTTTTAAAAGCATTTGCATAATTAGGTGAATTTTATTGCTTTATTGAATTAGGGCCGATGTCAGAACCAAAATTGAAACCAGCGGGGGTTCCTGTGTTGTTAATTTTGTTTATAGCTTGTATTATGGTCAACTTTGAATTTTATACCCATATCTCAAGTGCTATAAATGTTGTTAGATGCTGCATCGGACTACAACAATAGCGCATTTATGTTATTGTTCTCATTTTTATATGATTTTTATAGGATGTAGCTATTGAAAATGTCATTTATTCTATTTATAAACCTGTAAAACATCTTATGATGGCATTGGTTGCGTTTTGATAGAATTCTGTCTTACTGTTTTATTAATTTCTATTAGAAACGTTCTTTTATTGTTACCATAAATTTGTTCAAATTACGCCGCAATCATTTGAATACGACCAGAGATTTTTTTGTTGTTCGTAGCGTCGGCAATATATTATATCGGAAATATATTTTTTCGTCGTCGACTTCCTCATATCCTGTATGTTTTCTATATTTGATATTATCTAAATAAAGTTTTGTAACGCCACGATTGTCTGACAAAATATCTTCATTACCGTTTCAAGTTACCTCACGTATTGCTTCAACATTCACTAAATTGAGTTCTCACATCACAATGGTTTTTCGAATGAGTGATTCTAACATTTTTTTTACTAAAGGGTTGGCCGATCTCGATTCGATTAACGTTTCCAGTTTTAATAGCTCCACGACGTGCCCTTGGTTGTTGATGATGTTCGTTCCACGGGACGTTTTTGTTCGAAGGTCAGAGATCTTTGTTAGCCAGTTCAGATAAACCCTCACGATGACTTGCCAATGCCTCCGAAAAGCGAGCAGCATTGATTGTATTAGACCTCATTAGATCTTAATTAACATTTTGATTTTTCTCATTACACGCTACTCGGAGCTACCAGCGGCGTGTGTAATAGGAAAGTCGATTCCTCGAGATCATATCTCGATGTTTTTTGATGTGATCAGATATTTTTTGTTCCATAACGTAGTGATGAAATTAGACTAAAATTCATACGAGATTGATTGTAATGATTATAGCGTAGACCGCGGTATGTGTTTCATTTTGATCGAATTATCTGATGTAATTATTCGAGTTTGATCAAATTATGTTAATACATGCATTTTCTTATTACGTTTTGTGTAAATAGCATAATATTACCATACAAAAGAAACAATGAAGGTAGATAATTAGTTAGAAATAAAATTCTTAAAATAGGCATAAATAGTCTTAGATTTTGATAACTTGCGCTAAAATTAAAAATATCACGATGTAAAGGTTATTGAAAAAAATTATTAATTCTTTTAAAATGATGGTAGTGTGTTGTACCGGTTCGTCTAAGTAGACCATCTTGTTGGTAGAAACCTACATATGAGTTATTAATACTTTATTTTGCTTTGTATAAATACCGACATTGTGAAGAGAATTCATATGTTAGTTCATTTGTAGCACATTTAAAGGAAAGAAACAGTTAATATTTCTTATGATGAAAGTATGAACAATGGTAGTCTGACCAAGTAGGCCATTTTTCCACGTTGTTGCAATTAATTAAAAAAAAACATGCTTATAACTCGTCAAAATTATAAACATAAAATATAAAGATTAAATAATAAAATGTATCAAAAGGTCACGGTAATTTTTCACTGTTGACTACATTTTCTTAGTTCGTTCGCTCTATTTTAACCCCAATAATAAATAAAAAAAATTTACATTGCTTGGGGAGTTAAGACGTTATGGTTTTGGGAAGTGACGTTTATCAGGTAGCAGACGGACATCAGTCAAGGCTGAGTCACATGCTTTCGTCTGTTATCATGTTCGGAGGTTATAATCCGGGACACCATTAATACTTAAGCCTAATGGACAAAAACTCTAATCCACTATAGATAAAATTCATTGCAAAACGTTAGCACCAACATATTGTTATTATTCAATTCAAATTTTACCTTGCATTGTTTCTTTAGATTAATTAGATAATTTTTATAATTATGGAACATAATTTCATACAAATATTACGCTAATTATAATTGATATTAATTTTTAAATTACCTTACAACTTTTTATTTTTACTTTTTTTTAATCAATTAAAATGATAATGAATTCGTTTTTGTAGCAATTTCCCGTTGTAACATTAATTATTTCAAGATCGTAACATTGTTCAAACACTTTGTCACAGAACACTTAAGTTGTTATTAGTCAAGTGTTAAGGACGAGTCAAGACAAGTGAATCGATTATTCTAATGGATCACAAACAGAGGTAATCCCGCCAGGCGCCGGACACATCTAAATCAATCCTATTATACTTCTAATCTACTGCATTCCGTATTTTATTTGAACGAAGACTTTTTAGTATTTGAAATGTGTTAAGACGTTATTAGCATTGCTTTTGTAGAAGGAGATTAAAAATAATTTCAGCCGGATGTATTAAAATGTTCGTTCAAAAACCATTGTAGTACTCATGGATTATTTTATAATCTTGAAGCTTTTTCAATAGTTATTTAAAAAAGATACTTTAATAAGTCTTAAATATAAGATTTGCAATGGATAATCCTTAAATAAATATGGACCTAAAATTGAATTATATGGCATTTTTTCTTTACATACAAAGTAAGTACATACAAATTCAAGTATCAATAACAATTTCGCTACTATTTTACTATCTTTATATTCTTGCATCAGCGAGTCGTATTATAATAAAGGAAAATTACGATGAAGTGAATTTTTATCTACCGTTATAAAACTAACAATTTACAAGTTGTATAGTTTTATAAATTAATCTAAAATGAAATACAATCGTTGCAGCTACCATGCTTTTTACTCAATGGCGCGTAAAATTACAACATAGCGAATATTTATCGATGGAGAATTAATTGAATCTTGCCGTTATCGACTTCGAGCCCATTAATTGGTTAATTAGTGTACGGGAAAATAATGTAACAGTATCATAAGCCTTGTTTAATTAAAAGTCAATATGTCCGTTGGTGAACCAAGACAGCCCAGTAGTTAGAATACGTGATTCTGAACCGAAGATTGGGTGTTCGATTCCAAGCCAGTATCATTGAATTTTCTTGTCCTTTGATTGTTTTCTTGATCATTACGATGTTTTCCTTTACCATCAAGAATCTTGCATATGTCGGATGATAATCTGCAACATACTTATCCCACTAATACGTATTAGAATGAGGTGGTGGAACAAGTTCCAAGCTTTCTTTACAAAAAGAGAGAACATGATTTAGTTTTTAAGGGAGACTACTTCTTACTTTATGACGGTTATCTTATTTATAATATACCACTTCATCTTAAAAAATCTGCAAAATATTTTGTAAACTTAAATCATAAATTATACAAATATAATTGCAAAATCTATTTCATTTAGATTTTAACAGAGCTTAGACACCAAGAGACAGGTAAACCAGTCCCGTGGTGTTCAAGTATTCGTGTTTAATAACCCCAAGATATTTCGTTGTTCAAACAAGCGATAGTGTTTTCCAAATTGACATCAATTAAGGAGTGCTTTAAAACTGACAATTAAAAATAATTAAAATAATCATAATAAAACGGGATTTATTTTAATGTAATCATATATTTTTATAAATTAAAACATTAGTTTTGTTCAATTATAAAAATCGGTCAAATTATAATTGATTTCGTAAAATGAAAGTTTTCTAAGTATTTAGCTAATGGAGCGGCACATTAAAATACTGGCAACACTGAGGCAAACGAACCCGGCACCGCTAACTCGATTGTAAAAAATCTGTCAATGCGCCGATTAACCGTCAAACTCAATCAATGGCAAATATTCCAATATCAAGCAAAATCACTCGACCGACTTAAATCACTTCTCGATAGCTTTATTTAATTTAATTTTTTCTAACCTTCATCTTTTTCTTTTACAAATACGAAAATTTTGGTCAAAAACATTACGAAGAAGACAGCAAAGATCAAATATATATTTTATATTTCGATTTATGATTTTTTGCAATGGATGGCCATACCCAGACGCGTTTTTCTGAAATATGATACTTATGATATAATTATAAATATACATAGATTACTGATAACATCTTTGACACCCTTATTAATATTTTAAAATAGGCCGTTTATAAATTGATATATTTATTTCGGATAAATTTAAAAGCTACATAAAAAAAGGGTTTTGAATTTTTGTGTTGCATGTAAATATGATCTACACATAGTTTGAATTATAAAACAAAATGTTCTCTTTAAGTAATTTAGGTAGATTTTTTTGTAAATTTAATATGGTCATGAAGTCCAGTCAGCGGCGCGTGCGCAGCAGATGCGGCTGCAGGTGGCAGTTCCGTCACGCTTCAAGGCTAACATCGATAGCAGCGGATTCCTAATTTACTAGAAAAAATATAGGATTAAGATTACGCTAGAAGAGATCGCATTAAAGTTTAATTTAATCTATTATCTACTTAAAAGTAAAAAATAATTACATAAAAGTAACAATGAGATAAAATATAGCTTATAAGTTGAAATGTATTTTGCTTTTTAAAGAAAAATAAATCGTCAAGATTATTACTACAAGCAGAAATTCGAGTTCATCATGATTAATATTATTGGCTCAATCGCACCTCGAAAATCATGTGAAGCCAGGTCATGCACCTGAACTCTCCCCGGTCCTGTTGTGGTACCTGCCGTTACATGAAATTATAAGACTTAGTATGTGAATCTACATATTCGCACATACCTTTGCACTATGGTATCTCCTACGTTGAGATTGAACCGTAAACAAAATCAGCGAAAAGCGCAACATTATATCGTTCTCTCAATTTTTCAAATTTAGCTACACGTTCTTTTAGAAAATGGTTATTATGTATACAATAAATATACGTGTTATTAATCAAAGATAAAGAACACTGCTTAATGATTCATAAGATATAAATTCGGTGATAAATATTCGTATATATAAAATACTTTTGGTTATCAAGGATGTCAATATTCCAAGAAATTATTATTATTAGTATTATCAGCTACAGAAATTATTTTACAATTTTTTTTTTATATATTGTCGTTGTACTCTCAATCACACTTTATCTCGAAGACAGGTGCTTTTATCTAGTAATCAAAAAAAAAAATTATACCAACATTCAATCAAAATGCAATTGAAATGAATGTGTAAATGAAATGATTTAAGAACGTATGCGCTTAAAAACGGACTATAATTTTATTTGCGTATTAGGTACCTAATTCGAAAATATAACTATAACCTACAAAATATTTAAATTGTATATTTTTCTTATAAAGATGTTGAATAAAAATTTCGTTGATTTTCATTTAAATAACACAAAAATCACTATATAAAATAATCACTATCATAATAATGTCCTCCAGACCGATTTTGGCCACGGCGGCCAATCTCAAGAGAGATTAGCCAACTATTAGATAACAACGCAGGATATATTATAGTGCACAAATACAGGTGCACTCTCTATTCCCTAACTCTCATAACCCGATGGCACGGCAATGTGACACGACCGGAAACAGTTCAGGCGCAGGACCAACAGCTTTACGTACTTTCCGAGGCGCGGGAGTGTATACATTTCCAACTTCCAGACTCAGAGTTGCTACTGAGAATTTTCTGAGAGAAAAACTCAATTACCTTTTATTGTCCTGACCTGGGAATTGAACCCAGGATCTCCGGGTCTGCATTGGGCCTTACATCAAGCAACTAGAGCAAATGAGGCAGTCAAAAAATAATCACTATATAAATATAATTCACCTACTTCCACAAACTTGGTAATATATTTTCCTTAGTATAAATAAAACGTCGTCGATTAAGTTCACTCCATATTTTTTTACATTAACAATTATATAAACGAAATTTCTCCGAATCTTCATCAAAGACTAAATCTAATGAAACAAATTCGCCATTAAATTGACTCAAATGTAATTAACACTCCGTTAATTGGATCTGCGTTTCAGTCCGATACACACGAGTATTGTATTGCAACACGGAACAAAGTTATTTAAATGCAAAATAGATTTTCATTTGCAATTAAATGTTTAAAACCACAATAGTACCAGCTGATGTTTTATCGAAACTTTTTCAAGATAGATTAACCAATTTCAGTGCGTTTTTCCTCAAATCGTATGTGGATCGTGGGTTCAAACCCAGGCCAGCACCAATGAATTTTCATGTACTTAATTTGTGATTAAAATTTATCTCGTGCTTTACGGTAAAGGAAAACATCGTGAGGAAACCTGCATGTGTCTAATTTCACTGAAATTCTGCCACGTATGTATTCCACCAACCCGCACTGGAGCAGCGTGGTGGAATAAGCAAACCTTCTCTTAAAAAAAGGGAGGAGAGGCCTTTAGCCCAGCAGTGGGACATTTACAGGCTGTTACGGTACGATATGGTATGTGGATATATCCAGGCAATATATTTTACTAATTTTTACGCTTACAGTACATGTGACTTTTTTAAATTAAATAACATTTAACTAAAACAAGCTGGCAGTGAACCGTGGTAGAATAAACACGAACCCTTTATTAAGCTAATAGGTCACCTGATGGTAAGTGATAAGTGATACCTAGACAGATTTGTACAATGCCCTTCCACCAAGTAAAACCTCTATACAATACATGAGGTCTTTGCCCATGTTAGGGATATTTACGTGCTATTACCACTGTATATGTAATTCTACTTCTGTTTTTATTAAAAACAGCTGCTGTTGTTAGAACTCCAAATTGAGTTTGAGTGAAATATTCTCTTCATCACGTCGTATTGTCAAATTAGTTTCGTCGTGATACAAAAGTTTAACGACATCGTTCAGTGGTTTCTTTGTTATTTCTTGTAACAAGTTAGTTGTAGTTTTTTTCTTTCATAAGTGAGTGTTTGTTTGTGCTTACTAATGAGCTTATATTGATATTGATGTTTGTCTAATATACGATTTCCTTTAATCTTTTTGGGAATGTAAGACAAACTATTGACTGTGGGAAAAACTAAGGTTTTTTTTATAGTATAGGTGGACGTGCATATGGGCCACCTGATGAGAAGTGGTCACCGACGCCCATAGACATTGGCATTGTAAGAAATGTTAACCATTGCTTACATCGCCAATGCGTCACCGACCTTGGGAACTAAGATGTTATGTCCCTTGTGCTTGTAATCACACTGGCTCACTCACCGGAACACAACAATACCAAGTAATCGTAATTCTGCGTGCAGCATATGTTTGTGAAAAATATCTACAATTTTACGTGTTTATCTCACAAAACTGGTCTTAGTCAGCTATTTTACTTACCGAACATTCTATTGATTAAAATGAAAGTTAAAATATTCCTTTTCGACTAGGTCCTTATCCATACAAATAAATAAATTTGAAATTTCTGTCTGTGATTTCAAAATAACTGCCTCTTTTTAAATTAATATGGCAAATGATCAAGAGCGAACCATTTTTTTATTTCACCTAATAATTTAAATATTTTATATGTATAATTCAAATGGTATAGTACGGTGTAGTACGTTGAAATGACTGATTTCAAAATATTTTCGTCCTAAACTGCATT
Source organism: Nymphalis io (assembly GCF_905147045.1). Classification (NCBI taxonomy): domain Eukaryota; kingdom Metazoa; phylum Arthropoda; class Insecta; order Lepidoptera; family Nymphalidae; genus Nymphalis; species Nymphalis io. The sequence continues at coordinate 3,593,307 of NC_065890.1, read as the reverse complement.
CCATCTTGGCGGAGTCGCAGTTATTGCTAATAATATAACTTATATAAACTATAAGTGTTACTAGTTAAAAAAAACAATGAAAGCTGTTTCGATATCTGTGGTGTTACTCCAAAGTACTATAAATACGAAAAAAACAAAAGATTGGTGTAAAATGATTTAAAAAACTCATTTAAAGGATGCATACAAATTGTCTTATATATGCACATATATATTTATGGAGACTTTGGAATGCAACCTTCGCCTGAGAAAGGCAATATATATTTATTTTGTTTATTTAAAAACAATCAACATTCCCTTTGCAATATTTAATAAAATTATGTTTTTTTTTTTCAAAAACGACAGGTAAAAGAAAGCGGGACATGCATATTGCAATTTAGATGCGGAAATGCGATACCAGGCTTAATTGTGCTTGACGACTTTTAGTTCAGGCGTAATTGTGTTTATTAATATCAACACACAAACATACAATAACATTTTTATATTAGATAATGATTGTTGATTGCTATCGCGATTGTTCGCAGTATTTCATACGGATGTAATGATAAATAATTATATTTACTGTTAGTATTTTGCTTTTATGTTAATATTGCTATTTGGTTTATTTGTTTGTTACGTTTGCTATATCTCGGAAAGTCTGTTTCACTAATCTGTATATGAATGACACGATTTAAGATAATCTTAAGTTAAAATTAATGGATTATATATATTATATTTTTATAATAAAAAGAATAGTATTAATCAAAATATATTATTATTTATTTATACATTTACATAATATAAAAATAAAAACCAGCAAACGCTTCACTCTTAACTTACGGTTCTAGGAAAACTTGTGCCGTGAACCGGAAACATGCACAAACACAAGCATCTCGATAATCGCCAAATAATGTAGTATTGCCATTATCGGAATTGATCCTGCAATCGTCAATCTATCACTAAATAGTTAAAATAGCATTGCATAATATAAATAATAAATAATATTATTAAATAGAGGACCTAAATTTAATTGATAGTAAAATATTGATTCAAACGTGCTTTGTTACAAATATCATTTGTAATCAATACTGTTCAATAAATCATTGACAATAATATCGTATGTGTAAGCTAATACCATATGGGATTTTGTTTCATTACGACTCGACAGCATATATTTAGTCAGTCTTTATATACAACCAAATTATAAAATACCAAAAATTCCATCGGAGAACGTGGGTGAAAGATTATTATACAATTTGTGAGATTATAGATGTTAGCAAATTCGATTGAAACGTTTGCCTTGGGTATTTATTTATGGCACTAAATTGTAAACTATTATAAATTTAGACACAAAACTATGCGCTGTTTCTTTCGCCGGTTCTTCTCAAATCTGGTCATTTTTCTTTTCGAAAATTTTCGGTAGTTCGTTTAAGTTTATTTTATTTGTAGAATATTCCTTTAAAATGCATTTCGCTCAAACAAAATTACATGTTCGTATTACATATATTTAATTAAAAATTATTGTTGCAGATTAACTACTACCTCACCAGGCAACCATATAATCCACCATATACAAGTACTTTATAATGGGAGTATCCGACCCTAGTTCATCAACCACCCCCGACCTGCCTCCTCATGACCATGAACGTCCTGGATCTGGTAGTGGGTTTGATGACGAAGACATCCCCAGAAGGAAGCAGAGACGCTATAGAACAACATTCACAAGTTATCAGCTTGATGAATTGGAGAAAGCGTTTGGAAGAACTCATTACCCTGATGTATTTACGAGGTGCGTGTTAATTAAAATTGAGCCTTAAGTATATGTTATGAAGGTATTTTTTTTAATTAAAATTAATCACTTTAAATCTTTTTGTTTTAGGGAGGAACTGGCTCTGAAGATTGGTCTCACAGAAGCGAGGATACAGGTAAGCTTTACTGGCATTTTTTTAGCACAATTGGTTATTGTGTTTTATCCTAAAATTAAAGAAACACATTTTTAAAATGCCATAAATAATGTAGACGAGATAGTTAAATGTATATTAATAAATGTCAGTTAATATATTAATATCTTTAAAAAAAAGAAGTAATTAAGCATTTAACTATTTTTTGTTATTGTTAATAATCAGTAATTCGTATATATTAAATAAAGCTGTATAATTATAATCATCATATGATTTTCTCGTTTAATTATTAAGAAAAAATATCGGCACCCTTTGATATCCGCATTTGCACAGTCCAATATGATTACATATCGAAGTAATGAGGAGTTTGTCTTAAATAAAAAGTCATAACATCGTGTCTCTACGTGACGATATGCATTAAGACGTTCGTGGGACAATTAAGCCCATTATGGGATCAGCAAAAACTAATCTTAAGCCCTTTGATACATCCGACGTAGATCCGTCATCCGTTATCTTTCAACTTGCTTTTTAACACGTGTAATAAAGATATACGATTGCGCATGTTCATAAATCTTACAGCAAAAAATTAATTGCACACAACACAATGCTAGTACAATATTATATGAACGACTATTGATCCGTCCTGACTTTGCAAGTATGTTAAGTAAGATATTAAATTCTGTTGGCTGTATGCACCAATATCTTAGTTTAATATGAAAAAAAAACTTACCTGTATTTGGAGCATTCTATGTCGATATAGTTGAAAATGTTTTGTTTCATCTCGTTAGTCAATTGTCTAGCTTATAAGACCGTAGATCTCGAGACCCTGGGCTTAAATCAAAAGTCGGCCTAGTAAAAAATATAGTTTTTCTGCTGAAAAAATCTCAGTAGACCGGAATTTAGAAGCGTGTACACTCCCGTGATTTGGAAAGCACGAAAAACTGTTGATCCAACGTCTTAACTCGTTCCGGTCGTGTCATATTTAGCCATCAGATCGACTTATGAGTGTGAAGGGCTTGTGTTTGCGCACATACTTGTACACTATAATATGCCCTGCATGTGATGGCTATTCTCTCTTATTTATATTATCTCTTTTCTTAATTATATCATTATTTTAAGCTAAGTCAAGAAGTCAAAATCTAGTAAATCCTTTGCTCTTATTACACTTAAACAAATAAACGATATAAGTGCAATCAATTGATGACGTCAATGAATGACGGCACATAAAAATCCTCTGAACAAATAAACAGGCGAAATGTATTGAAATCATTATTGTTAATAAAACCTTTGACTAGAAAACAACACAGTGCAACAGATATCTGACGATTATAAAATCAGTATAAATTAAATTGATGATCTATGACAATTTTATTACGAAATTTTTATTTCAAAGTCAGTTAAATCAACTCATTTAATAATTAAAATATGAAGACCCGCGTATTAACATAAAGGAAACTGTTATTCGTACTCTATTTTTAATTATTTTGTCTTTGAAAAAACAGGATATTGCACCAGACAACCTGATATTTTTATTTTAACGAGCGCATATCCATTTTAATTAGTTCTATAGCAAAGGTATAAATTTAGACGGACATACAAAAAATACAAAAAAATACAAAAAAGGTCGTATAATTATATTTAAGTTATAGAAAAAATTCAATAATACAAACGTCATACGATATCATTAAAGTTTGTAAAAAATCTACTTACTGTGCGTAGCTAATGTGTAATAACTATAGACTTGTCATTGTTGATAAATAAAGAAATCCAATAACGATCAATGCATTGGACAAAAAAAAACCATTATAACTGCTTATTCATGACATACGTTATTATTTTTCTCACGTCTACATTAAGGGCGTTCCCACACATAGACAAAGTCAGTTCTGTTGATTACGACTGATTATTAAGAGTGAGTTAAATAATAATGTAATCAAGAGCTGGATTCCGTATTTATATAATCGTATATCATACTGTATTTTAAACGGTTGTATGTGTGTGTTTTATGCATACTCGTAAGTACGTCTCTAACTTACGTATAAAGTATGTTATTGATTCCAAATTAATGTCATCCATTACAAAATACAAGAGTAACTTTTTTATTATTAATTCAATAATTTAAATATAATATAAATTGCATGAAAAATATAGTTTAAGATATATAATCCACACTTTACATCGTCAAAGTGAAAACCAGATAGTCTAGGAAGTTAATCATGTGTCATTGTACCTTTATAGTGGCTCATTCATCCTTCAAACTATAAAACTATTTTTAACAATCATTAACAATTTATTTCCTAGCGATACGCACCTGAATATATTATTAGTATTTTTTTAAAACTAGTTTTTATGTACAAAATTTCGAGTCCATGCTATTGAATTAAGGAGTTCGTTCGTCTGAAGCGAATCCTGAGCTTTGAATCAGGATAAACTTATCATAAAAATTCATCTGAACTGAAACAACGTGTGTGTTTTTTTTAAATCCACTGGATAAGTGGAATTGGTTTTAAAACAGCAAGATTTGTCCTAAACAAACAACCAAACATACAACATAAATCGAAGCTTTTAGTATAGAAAAGTTTGTAATTACGTCATAATTAGTAAACAAGACATTAAAATCAATAAAAAAATAAAAAGGAATGTGGGACAAAATGCATTACCTTAATACGGGTGTATACGCACGTCCAGTATATTTATATATAGCAACATTACCCACATTATAAAAAAAACACCAAGCTATGTATATATTAAGATTATTTGATTAGAACTAGCGATGACCTGCATTGCGGTCTATGAGTCAGATTTAATTTTACAAATGGATTTGTAATGTTGTTATTTCATGCATTAATTACGTATTTACATTATTAAAGTTAATAACGTATTATATTATTTCTTTGGGTTTTTTATTGCAACTTGACGTCAATAAAATTAAACATAATTATTGAGTACACGTAAGAATCTAATTAAATAAATTATTTTATAATGTATTCAGGAAAATCGTATTGTTATGTATAAATAAATTGATGTTCTTTCTATTCTATTTCTTGATATATGCATATAGATTTTTAGATATTTAATTGTACGGCTAACATAAAATACAGCGGTACTTATCATAATATACAAGTTTGTATAATAAAGCCGTCTTATCGCTTTATAGCGATTCTCGATGTAAAGCATTTATTGGCGCGCGTTGGGATTGAAACTCGTAGGTCGTAACGGCAAACGGCGTCACTCTCTATTATGTCGTCATGTCGTCAACGCTCTCTGTGTGTGTGTGCGTGGCGCGTATACACTTTGTTACTATATATATATTCTTATTATATATAATATATTTATTTTATTTCCGAATATATATTTTTATTTTATTTTTTTCTAGATTTATTTATTGATCATAAATTATAACAACAATTTGACTTAAAATATTGAAATGAAAGATAATTAAAATATATTAATAAATTTTAATACAAAATCAAGTTGTAAAGTAACCTTCAATGTATCATTCTAGATTGATATTCAACATCAAAGTTACTAGTACAAATATGTCAATCAATCGATCTGTATTCTAAAGACATCAACTGTCTCGTAAAAAGTCCTCATTAAGCCTTCACAATTTAATTACTTATTTAGTTAGTACAGTCAAGGAAAATGTTCAAGACACATCACAGATAATAAATTGCATTTTAATTTCGAACGTTATAAATTATCTTATATGGATTCACACTTTTTAATGTTACATTTTATTTTTAATAATTTAAAATAAAATAAATATATCACGAACTATTACTATTTAATTTAAAAAAATTACATTCTAAAAAAAACATTATGTTTATATTAAGTAAAATGTTGTTTTTTTTTTAATAAATTGGAATTTTGAAGCCTAATTTATGAAAAAAGAAGAATATTAGATGAAATTTTAAAATATTGTAAGTTGTTATATTTTAACGACCGCGTTGGAGGTTTTCATTGTAAGCTATTATTAATTATGGTTTTACTATTTATTCGAACGTAGATCGTAAATAAGCAATTGCACTAAGCATTTAATGTATTACGTGTTACAAATAGCCTGTAAATCAATATGTACATATAAAATTGAATGGTTTTTCGCTTTTGACATATTTAGCTATACGGACGTATATGGTAGTAATTATGTTTACATATTGATACTAAATTTAGATCTAGCGTCACTATAATATGATAGAAATTGTGTTTGTCTGTTTTACTTTAACTCATTAACTATTAACGTTATTGCTTATTTGTTGTAAGCGCTTGCTGTTATTTAAATATATATTTGAAAGAAAGTATAGAAAGAAATATGTTATTTTATGCGTGCTTTAATATTTGTATATAATGATTGTTGTGTGTTTATGTCATATTAAAAAAGAGCATTGAACTCCGTACACACGAAGCGAACATTAATGACCCAGTGAATATAATACATCTTAACCGATGATTCCAAATTCAAACCCGGGCGAACATCACTGATATTATTAGACCGAAATTATTAGTCGTTCTTCTGTCACAAACTTCATCACCTAAACGTAATCTAGTAACGTTGTAATGACATTCGGATTTGAAATTTAACATCTCGTTACGCTTCAAAATATCCATGCGAAGTCTGGGCAGAAAATGGTATTAAAAAAAATCGTAACATTATCACTTATCTACTTGAATTATCAAATAGTACAGTTTAATTAACTTAATTTTTTGCTCAGTTCGTTAATAAGTACCTACATATAATTTTATATAAAAATTTGCAACCTAGAATGTCCAGATTAGATTGCCCGCTCTGGTTATGTACTGACAAGTTGATTATAATCTATGTTAGTATGAACTAGCTATTAGGGGTAATAAATTGTGCAACCACACTATTACGTTCTGAAATTGTAATTAATGTATTCTTTCGCACTGTTCATAATTAATACGCGGTTTTTGTTATGCGCTTTATTTCAATAACATTACAGTATTAGTAATGATTATGTAAATTATTATTAATATATATAAGTATATAAATAAAATGGTAATTTTAGTTTGTTGTTGTTTTTGAAAACGTTTTTATTAACATCGAGACAGTTTACTGACTCAAGCGTGACATAAATTATATTTATTTCAAATTATATACCTTTTTTTTATTCCGAAAACAGGACCGTTGCGAATCCTCGACTAGAAAATAATTTCTTTTATTTTCATTTCTGCCTTGATAGTAGAAAAAATAATAATAGACCTGTAAATTTTAAGCTAATTTAAATTATTTTGCCTAACAGGTATGGTTTCAAAATCGGCGTGCGAAGTGGCGGAAGCAGGAAAAGGTGGGGCCACACGCGCATCCATATAGCGGGTACTTGAGTGGGGGGCAACCGTTACCAACTCCGAGCATGCCGGTACCGCCGCACACACTCAGCCAGCTAGGCTTTGGGCTGAGGAAACCTTTTGACAGTGCTTTAGCGTCCTTTAGGTAAGTTTTAGCCGACTTAAAAAAATATTTTCAAGCATATTTTTGAAGATATTATTATTTTATTAAAAAACCAAAAAATTATTTTATATTAACAATGTCTACTAATTTAAACTTTTGCAATAACTAAAAAAAATATGAATATACATAAACTAGAATTTCTACATTTTTTACAATATTATTACTTATTTTAATAAAATATAGATGTTTTTACTGTCAAGTTACTGTAAAAATGTATTTAATTCTCTTTTTTCCATTAGGTATGCGAATTCGCCGCTATTCAGTGCACAATATCTCCCGCCGCTGTCACGTCTCCCCCATTTCGGAGCTCCACTATACGCAACTTCTCCCGCTCACTTCCACTCTCTATTCGCGAATCTAACAGTCCCCGAACCTCCACGTTTATCGCCTGAACAATCTCGACTATCGCCCGAAGTCACCCGATCACCTTCCATTTCTCCCCCGATTTCCCCGGGGAGCGAAACTTTACCTCCTTTAACGGAAGATGTGAGGAGTTCGAGTATAGCGGCTTTGAGGTTAGCGGCTCGGGAACACGAATTGCGATTGGAGTTATTACGACAGAGAGCTGATTTGATCTGCTAATAGGCTAGAAAACAGTGAAATAATCATGAGGTAAATAATATTATGTAGGATGTCCCATACGGAAAACGCCATCTGAATAATTAATAACATTTTGTTAAGTGAATGCTATTCAACTATGTATATATTACTGCATCTACAGGCATGGTTCAAGATCTCTGCTGCAGGATTTTTCTTTTAATATGAGAGCACACTTCAATACAAAAAACATATTACAATTATTTGGTGTTCTACGAATCAATAAAATAGATAAGAATTGTGCATCCCATCACATGACTTTAATTATTAAAAACAAATATTATAAGCATATTGTCGTCATATAATTATGGTTGCAAAATCTGTTATTCTCATTGGGACTGTATATTAAAATAAAATGTATAGATAAATTATTAACACTAAAATAAATAAGTATTGCAAAATTCCAAATTTATGTTTTTGAAAATATTATATGATTTACGTATAGAATTATCATTAATTAATACTTAATCCGGAGCAATACTGCGTATTAAATGAAATTTAGGCATATTTAAACCTCGGACACACCTGCGATTATTAACAAGGTAAGCGAAAGAAATGCAGAGTTTTTCACGTTGTCAGAGCTCTATACATGCCCGTCTTTTTTTTTTACTATTAATAGGCCAGCGTTTGACCGTTGACTTACCTGATGATAAGCATCGACACGATCTAAGATGTAGCACGCTTGCTTATAAGAAACCTGTTTACTCTGGATTTGAAGACACCAACATTGTACCTATCGAGAAATACGGACTCAGGCAAAGCATTCCAAAGTTTCGCAGTGCGAATGATGAATGTAGACTCAAAGCGCTTCGTACGCAAGGCGGGGAATTTCCACTGTGTACCTATGGCGCTTTGTTCGCGTTTGCCTGGCCGTTCGATAGTAAAAAGGAGCTGGAGGAATCAGTTCATGTAATTCCAGAGCACATTCTCCGAAATGTATCCGATAGAAGACTGAGAGTGATGCAACCACACGTCGATGTTCAAGACTTTGGAGCCTAGACTCGACCAACGCGTCGTCTCCTATCAACCTTCTGGCACGCCTCTCAATCAACTCTAGAGCCTGAAGGTGGTTCTTGGCAGAGTCATCCCAAAGGTGAAAGCAGTACTCCATACATGACCTCAATTGTGCTTTATAAAAGTTGAGCAGTTGTTCTGGAGTAAAGTAACGTCTCACTTTGGAAAGGATACTAAATTTTCGAGCGGCTATTTGGGCTTTGGACTCAATAAAGAGCCAAAATTTAGAGTCGACGTGAAAGTAATGCCAAGAAGGTCAAGATGGTTAGTTATAGGTACATTTCGGAAGGAGGGAGGTAGCTGGAATTCCCACTTTTTGGCGGAAAACAAACACGCCTGCGTCTTAAATGCATTGAGCTTGGCCAGATTGGCATCGCCCTAATCGGATACTGCCTTAAGGGTCACGCTCAGGCGCTCCACCATAGCCTCTCTCTGAGCCTGGATTTGGGCCTCACTAGCTCGCGCGTTGGACTTGTAGCTCTCGACAACTGTGCAATCATCTGCGTACCCATGGATACCGGGCATCAGCAGATCATTAATGTGCAGTAGAAATAGTGTCACCGAGAGCACTGACCCCTGGGGAACACCGGCATTTATAGCCATTTGATCCGACGAGTGGCCATCAACCACTACTCGTAACGATCGATTCCTCAGGAAGTCTGAAATCCACGCACACAGGCTAGCAGGCAGGCCATATGCAGGAAGCTTGCTGATAAGGCCATCATGCCAGACCCTATCAAGACCGTCTGAGTACCCTCAGACATTACCCTCAGAACATTGAGAAATGATAAGCTTCAGTAATTTCGAATCTGTAATAATTCAGTCAAATCGCAGTTATAGTTTTACATACGTGATAAATAACGTCGCTTTCGCTATCGCTTCGCATGATGTCACAGGTGTGTTTAAACCTTATGGTTACATTAATTTTGTTAATGTTTAATTGTTTAAATTAAGATTTATCGTTTATTTTGTAATTATAAACTTTATGTAATATTTTTTACTTTTGTAACAGACTGACACATAATATTTTATGTGATTTTTTAATTATAATTAAATCAATATTATTATATAAATATTGAAATAAAAATCATTTTAAATATTATTATTATATATCATCAATTACTGTTCTTAGTTAATTAAATCTGTAATTATTGTTTGTAAATGTCTATTGTCCATTGTAAGGTTATGAATAAAATTATTTTTATAATAAAATTATTGCATTATTATTAATTAATTTTTATTGTAAATAATGGTATTAAGAACGACAATAGTGCAAGGCGAAAAAGAAATATAAAACTAATATTCGCTCCCCAAGTCCTTTCTGAGTAAGTTGATAGTAAGTACTATATAAGTTATACAAAACCTCCATAAAGTCATCAAAATTGTATTATTTTTTAACTTTGCAATTTCTTAACATTATTATATAAGGGATATTATTCGATATAAGATTCTATATATGATGATGATGAAAATATTGTACTTAGTATCCATTTCCAGATTTATAAACATACAATGTAGTATAAATTCTTATGGCACATATTAGTCCCTCAACGTCGAGCACACCCTCAGTGGATCATAAATAATTAAATAAATACATTGTTATATAGAAAACTGCTATTAGTTAAACTCACGCGCGCATCACCAATTAAGCACCAAGGTCTGGTGAAGGGATACGAACGTATGTGCGTTAACTCGATCATCTTCGATAAGCATTGAAAAATTAATATTATACTGTTTTCATAATGTAAAAATCCAAGGTCAGATTCTGTTTATTTATATCAACTAACGAACTTAACACAGTCGTACTGCTCCCGATTTCAACGGCGTTATAAGCCGAGGTCCGGCCTCACAGGAGGCACCCTAAGGACGTCAGTTTCTCTTGAGCCCCTCGTATGGCTTCCAACATCCGGCTGAGTTCAACTCGCCCATCCCACCTTGTGACGCTGTAGAGGCCGCTAGGGCCAACAGCAACACACAGTCCAAAAAAAAGTCGTACTGCATAGAAACCTCATACACGATACACTGTGCAAATTCAAAAAAAGTTATATGTAAATACGATAATGTATTATAATACATTATCGTGTATTATAATACATTATCGTATTTACATTTTTTTATAATTTTTTTATAAAAAATCATAGTAAAATTAAAAAATTATAAATAATTGCTATTTGAAAAAATACTTTTTTTGTCTATATCAGTAACACAACCGCGTTATGTTGACTTCTATCGCTTATAGGTCTTAAAAACCATGATTCATAAGACCTAAAGAGTCTTACGCGCGCATCACCAATTAAGCACCAAGGTCTGGTGAAGGGATACGAACGTACGTGCGCTAATTACCTGACCTAAGACCTGCGGTTGGCGGTACGAACTGAGAATTAGTAATTTGTAAAATTAGATAATTTTTAAATTATATGTAGTTGACTGTATAACCGTGTTATGCATCGTGCGACTTCACAAATATATAAAGTGCATTGAAATGTTAGTTTATTTTATTGAATTATAATAATCTATGTATATACACAAAATAAATAAAACCCTTATAAAAATAAATTTCAAATAAGGTAAAAGTTGTGTTAAATAAATGAGTGAAAGTACTTTTCAACTCTGGGCTTCATGATGCAAAAGCCTCCATGACGCCATATTATTGCGTTGCCACCTAACTTATATTCCGAATTTCAACTTAATCGGTTATTGGAAAGTGATAAAAACTTAAGTTGCAAGTTTTGACCACATACTAACAAGTGAAGTTACGTAAATTAAATCTTGTTAAAAAGGACTATGTATTTTTTTATAGAAGAGGAAGACGGACGAGCATATGGGCCACCTGATGGTAAGTGGTCACCAACGCCCATAGACATTGGCGTTGTAAGAAATGTTAACCATCGCTTACATCACCAATGCGCCACCAACCTTGGGAACTAAGATTTTATGTCCCTTGTGCCTGTAATTACACTAGCTCGCTCACCCTTCACACTGGAACACAACAATACCAATGACTGCTGTTTTGCGGTAGAATATCTGATGAGTGAGTGGTACCTACCCAGACGAGCTTGTACAAAGTTCTACCACCAGCACTGACTCTATATTTCTGACTATGTACACGAACAAGTATTTAACGCATTTACGATGTTAAAAAATTTATTGTTTTTTTTAATTATATTTTTTCCATTTTATATATCTTATGAAATCATACATCATACACGAATACAAACTGGGTTTCTTGAGTCGACTTGCCGAAATGGCTTAGAAGATAGAGCTCTGGATTTAATCGACGATCGCTAATCTATGCAAGCTCCACTGTGATTTTATGCAGTTAATTTGTGTTTGTTATTCATCTCAAGCGGTGGTCAAAGAATTTCCACAAACTTGAAGCTTTAAAACTTCTCCTTAATAGAAGAGGAAGGCCACCAGTGGGTTTCACGTACTTCAAAATTGTATGACAAAAACGATAAACGCTAAATGTGAAGAAAAATACAAAAATATAAGTACGTTTATCAAAAAAGAAGTAGCCATAACATAACTATGCGATCATCTGCTATCAAAGATACATGAAAATCAATGGCGAGTTATTTTTAAAATCACATTTAATAAATATAAAAATTTTATTAGTATTTATTTGACAAACAATTACACGCGTCCTTTGTGATGATAATGGCGGTTAGCGTAGCATTTTATGATCAACAACGGACTGTGACCGGCGCAAGCGCATCGCTTAGTGTTGAGCCGACATATCGACATCGGTTTTACGAGCTGACATAATTATAAGCAGTAATACTTACTCCCCATGATGGGCTAATGAGATAAAACGTTTGTCATAATCCGATATTGGACGTCAGTTTTCAATATCATCGATTTTATAGTTACAACATTCCCGTTCTTCGTTTAAATTATTTGAAATTAAGGACGTGTAAAATCCTATCGATAAGTAAAATAATCATAGACGGCACTACATTTTTTTTATTTTTTATGGAGCTGTCAGGTTGGTGCGTATTATGCCTAACGTTTATTCAGTGATCTTATACGAGGTTTTACGGCCTCTCGTAAATAACGCTAACATATAAAGACGTTTTGTTAGAAGAACGACGGAATGTTTCCATTAAAATTATATTAATACACGCCGTTTTAATGCTCGGGAGTCTTAATAAGCTTTTCGCTGTTTCAATTTACTTCATTTACTTCGTGGTTTTGCAATACAGGGTTCGTATTATGGATACTCGTTTTGTTAATGTGTTTAGTTTTATAAATTAATGTATTTTTTTGTCGCGACGACTCGCTTATTCTGAGCATTATATTACTGAACGGAATACGTTTTCTTTAAAAGTACTTCTGTAAGATAAATATTTATTTGGGTTGTTTATTATTATTGCATTACATTCAGCGACATCGACTTTTTTACTTTTTATTTGGATTTTAGACTGTAAGATTTTTTGACAATTATCTGGGATTTGTTTAAGCAACATTGACATTTAAAAAGAAACAGGAATATAAACGGAAGCTAGGTTAGTATTAAAGTGTTATGCAAAATTAATAGTCGAATTACTTAACAATTTGTGGAAACTTCGTAATTGATACAGGTAGCCGGTAATTTATCTATTATACTCAACTATTATTGAATTGCCTTTTTCCCTCAATTAGATCTTGAATTAATAAATTAAATCCTTACACGGATCATAACCTTGATACTTGCATTGATAAAAATAAAAAACTAATGTTAAAATTAAGTTTTACATTGAGATTAAATTGTTTTACATTTTAAATTGTATCTTGTTATTTATGTTATTGATTCTTCCTGATCGATTTTGATCATGGCGACCATTGTTATCTGAGAATAGCTAACTGCTAGAACACATATTATAAGTGTGTGCGCAACTACAATGCACTCTCATAACATGGTGACGGCAATCTGATACAGACAGAGATTTCAGATGCCCACTGGCTTAACGTGCTGTCCAAGGCACGGAAGTGTAAACAGTGGACACTGCCGACTTCTAGAACACTGCGCTGAGAGTTTCTTAAAATGGAAACACTATAACTTTTTAATAGCCCGATACGAGTTTGCAAATGTCAAATTTGTACATTTACAAAACGCTGATCCAATTTTGATTAAGATTTGAATTACTGTTTGAAAGGTCAAAGTTTATTAACAATTCAACTTTTAATAATAGTATAAGATAATATGAGGCAGTTAATTATATTAGTGAGATTTATTAGACGTTGTATAAACAACAATTTGTTCGATTTTTCGAAATTCAAAACAACATAAAAAAATCACCCTTTTCCTTTTAAAATAAACAGAGCGTCATAAATATTAAAACTAATAACATTTCCTCTAACATAGTGCCAATTAATAGTAAAATTATTTACGACATAGCTTTTATGGTGCCATACATTGATTAGCTGAAAGAGCCGGTCGACTGTTTGACGAGAAAATTAATATTAACTCGTATTCATCGATTCCCAGCCGTTGTGTATGAAACATGATTATTATTTATTCGATTTTATAATACTGAACTGAGAATCGCTGTCCGTCTTTACATTAGAAATTAAATCGATTTTATCGAGTAGGTCTTTAGAATATATTTATGAGTTACACTCTATCTCTCTCTTTCTCTCTGAATGGACATTAAATAACAATTAAATGCCAAATATTTACGTTCTTACCTGTAATCTTTTTTTCATTTATACGTTTCCCCTACATAAGGAGGGTAGCGGGATTCGCCGGCACTGAAGGCGCCGAAATACCCACTAAAAATCAGCGGTACCCTCACCGTTTCTCGAGGGGCATCAAGGGATCGCTTGCGCATGCTACCGTCACGTCCCGACTTCTTACCTGTAAACTACAATAAGTTTTAAGTTACTGATTTCTCTCTTTCTGTCATCATTGATTTGATATTCCAAAGAAGAAGACACAGCATTGTTTAACCAATCACCCGCTAAACAATGTATAGCCAAAGTCTTATGTGTACGTTTAGTTAAAAGATTACTTATAATAAAAGAGTTTTTTTCTATAGTAATTGCTAAGTGCAAGCAATTCTGGGAAGGTTTTTAACTCTATAACTATTGTATTACAAATACACTCACTGGAATGGTACATAATATGAAATAAAAAATAACATTTTACATATTTACTTTAAAAAAAAAATTACCAATATAACTATGAAATAAAACTAAGCAAATAAATATACGAATACTTGTTATAAAATTATCATAAATTGATACAAATTAACGATAGAATTTATCATTGTAATAATAATGAAACGATGAAACATTTAAGCTTTATTTTAATAAAACAGGCAACACCATGTGCTAGAACAACTCTTGAATATATGACGTTCATTAGATCGAGTCATAAATGTCTCGTTATCACTAATGGTAACATATGGGCGGGTATGGGAAATGGGATCGATTAACGAATACAAATTTCCTGGTTTTTTGTATTGGTAACAGATACTACAAAATTGTCTTGAGACAAATATGTCTGTTGTATATACAACATTAAATATTATTGTTATTTTTATTAAAAAAGGTAATGAGATAAATGGAATTAAATCGAAAAAAAAAATGTTTATTTTTTATCAAATATAGTGCGAATATAGCGTGTTTGATTTGCCTTCACGCCAAAGGTTGTGGGTTTGATTCCCACCCAGGACAGACATTTGTGTGCATGGACATGTCAGTTTGTCCTGAGTCTGGGTGTAATTATCTATATAAGTATATCTTTACAAAAGAAAAGTAGTATATGTAGTATATCAGTTGTCTGGTTTCCATAGTACAAGCTCTGGTTAGATTAGGATCAGTGTGAATAATGTCCCAGGATATTATTATGGAATTCAGTGAACGGGGCAGAAGACATTATTGTATCACAAATGTTGCAATAAAACGTTGCATATACAAACGATGCACTTAAGTTTGACCTTCAACCTTCATCAGAGAAGTTTCATTTCAAAGTTAAAGGATAAGTTGTCTTTTTAATATCATATTGATTTTAACGAAATTATAATTCAGATTGAAGTACCAAGACGGTCGTGTGTGTGTGTGTGTGTGTCTGTGTTTAATTACTCATAACTCAAAAACAAATCGTTACGACCTTGTTTAGTAATTTATCATTTGTAGTTATAAAAAAAAACTTTCTATTTAAAAGAATTCTTTTATTTTAAGCCACGTGAAATTTTGGAACAAAATTTTGATGGAGTTTTATTTTTTAAATTAATTGAAGCTTTATGTATGTCGAACTTAAGCCGAGATGGCCCTGTGGTAAGAACGCGTGAATCTTAACCGATGATCGTGGGTTCAAACCCGGGCAAGCACTGAATTTTCATGTGCTTAATTTGTGATTATAATTCATCTCGTGCTTTACGGTGAAGGAAAACATCGTGAGGAAACCTGCATGTGTCTAATTTCACTGAAATTCTGCCACATGTGAATTCTACCAACCCGCATTGGAGCAGCGTGGTGGAATAAGCTCCAAACCTTCTCAAAAAGAAGAGAGGAGGCCTTTAGCCCAGCAGTGGGACATTCACAGGCTGTTACGGTTACGGTATGTCGAACTTGTCCAGTAGATATAGCTAATACCAAAGTAAGTTTGTTTCTCTGCATTCATGGTTTCGTATACTTACAAGTGATTTTATGTATATTAAATGCATTTTCAGTTGTTTACACATAAATTTATTTAAAAGACCATAGTATTTTAGTTTCGTTTTACATTTGTTTTCAAGTCACGTTATTTCCGTATGTACATATGTAAGCATATGTTATTTTTTTAACCTTATGTAAATATAATATAATAATATTATTTAAGTCATAATTTAAGCAATCTAAAAATATTGTTTTAGTGCATTATGTTGGTATTACAAAGTCATCTGGAAGAAAGAGATTTCTGTATGAGATTATTATTATTATTATTTTATGTTCAAGGCAAATGGGCCACTTGTGGTAAGTGGATGGTAAATATTGCGCCACCAATCTTGGGAACTAAGACGTTATGTCCCTAGTGCCTGTAGATATACTAGCTCAATAACCCTTCAAACCGGAGCGCAACAGTACTATTTATAAGCCGTAGAATTTCTGATGAGTGGGTACCTACCAAGACGGGCTTGCACAAAGAACTACCACCTAAGAAATTAAGCCACTATTGTACATTTTTGTGTGAATACTTATGTGTAATTTTTTTGTGGATATGTATGTGTGCAATACCCACACAAATTAACTCTCATGTATAGTTCGAGCCATTTATTATACAATAATAAATTACAATTAACAAATCTTCTCCTCAAAATATCTTTCGTCTTCTAATTGAACTGCATTTTTGTATTAAAATGCTAAATTTTTAAATTTATTGCCAAATATAACACATTCTTATAATTAAAGAACAACATATCGGCTATTACGTTAAATTAAATTTATAATTTGTTGCATCTTAATTTCAAATGTTATTAAATATTTCATCAAACTCAATTAATTTATTATTTACGACATATTATATATTTCTTTGTGACATGTATACAGATCAAATTTGATATTAATATATAAGAAATTCAGTGAAGTGAAACATGTTATGTTTTAATCTACAATTATGTAATAAAGGTAGTCAGTTTTTATTACAAAAGCGTATTATGAGTATACATATTCCGAATTTCAATTTATTTATTTCATTTAGACAATTTATTTGCCGGGATAAATTAAAAATGTACCAGATATTATAATATTTTAGAACGAATACATTATATACATTTTATATAACAACTGCTTTACGGCTTTTCTATAATTAATAAGACAATAAAAGAGAATGTACGTATAACTTTACAATTTTTTTAATTTAAATAATTGAAGTATATTTTTAATCTATAAAATGCCAATTTAATATTGCTAATAGCATATTTTGTTATATTAATTAAGTTAATCAAAATATCATGATACCAATATAATCAATTAAAAAAATGTTTACAAAACGTTTATTCTATCCAATTCCAAAATGCCTATCGTTTTTAAATTAAATATAAACAAAAAAGATTAATCACAATCAACTAGGGATCGTAAGAACGAATCATCGTTTTACGGTCAACAAATCCCGTCAATGAATTCCGCCGGCCAAATTAAAAATAATTTATGCTGATTGAATTCATAATAGATAGAAAACTATCATCAGCCAGTGTTTATGAAATATTGATGTCTGTAATCGATTGTCATTAATCGACGATAAACCCGAATAATGCATGTAATGTTTAATTTAATTCGAACACTCTGGAAACTCGATAAGGGTAAAATCGAAAACACAAACCGAATAATGCTGGCTGATAACGTTATTGCGAAACATTAATTATGAGATCCTATTTAGTTTACGACGCAATCTAATTTAGGCTTTATTTGTAAGAGAATAGCTATAAAAATTGTATGATATGGCTTATGGTATTTTTTGAAAGGAAACATTCGGTTAGGCTTTCCATTAGCGGGCACGCGCCGGAGTCGACACACGAATGACATTTAAAAGGAACACGATTCGAATTCGTTTGAAATTGGAACGTCTTGGCAGACAATATAAATGGCGTCTAGACTTTCAGCGGATATCGTAATTCAATACATCGTAAGTTGAATTAGTGGCGGGTAATATTGTTATCATAAAAAATGATAAATGAACTTTACTTAGATTAATTAACAGAGTTATATAGTGGTTTCATTTATATAAAATAAATAAGATATTTATTTAAAATGTTAATTGCCTAGTAATAGAAACATTCATACATAGTCGATATATTGTATCTATATACTTCACTATAAATATTGAGTTCAATAAAATAGTTGAAATAAAATTCCAACTTTTTTGATTCCGAACGATACTGCTTATTTTACATTGATACCCGAATTGGTATCAAAAAAAGTTTAAGAAGTTTATTAAAAAATGTATCAAAGTAGTTAACTTTACAATATAAAGACATTACAAAAAAGTTTATAATGTTACTGGCATATTTCTAACATAGTCGCCCATTTATTCTTCCAGCATCTAGTGGCATTGGCACGTGTTCGAAATAGTTAGAATCGATAATAGCCAATCACGGGCAAAGCAAATAAACATAGTTGAGTGCTTCAATAATACTGGCGAGCCGCGAGCCTGCGGTGGCAAGGGAGCGTGCTATGAGCGGCGTCTCGCAATCATCAACGTAACGACATTGTAACGACGTGACTTACGTTGTTACAATGATATTGTATTGGACTGTTCCATAGATTAATAACAAATAAAAAAAAAATAACAAAACTTTTAGCAAGTAGGCGTTAAATTTAGGCAACTATCGTCATTTTACAAGATTATCGTGTTAATTGAACATTAACCGGTTTGCGATTCCGATCTTATGTATAGTGAATTTGACGATCAGAATTAAATACTTAGTTTTTCCGGCATTTGTTATTATAATTTTATATATTTAAAAAGTACTTTACTACTTGCTTGCACAAAACCCTACCAGGGTTTGCCATCTGGTTATGTACCCACTCATCAGATATTCTACCGCCAAACAGCAATACTTTGTAATGTTGCGTTCCGGTTCGAAGGATGAGTAAGCCAGTGTAACTTATATCTACAAGGGACATAAATTGGTGGTGCATTGGTAATCTAAAAAACCGATTCATATTATTATTATTTACACTTACTATTAGGTGGCCCATTTGCCCGGTCTACCTATATCATAAAAAAATATTATAAATTTTGAAAAATTATGTTCGTATACATTTTTTTTTATTTGATAAAATAACACGTCTAATCTCGGCTGCTCTATTTGTTTCATAGATCTATGATAGCCAATAGCACAGTGAGAAAACCGCAATTGGATATTCTGTTTGCCTATCCAGCCGAGACAATTATGGCCAGATATCGATTATTATGAGGAAAGTAAGACGAAATTATCATTTACATAATGGTTTAAAAACAATATTAGAAAAGAAGATAATTTTACATAATGATTTCTAACATTTTTTACTTCTATCACGTAATTATAAAAAGTACCCGTACTTTTACGACTGGTGCCTTTCTATTTAAATATTAAAAAAAATGTCTATGACTATGCAATTTTTTTTGACATTAAAAAACAAAGGGCGTGCCGTTCATTGTGTCTGCAACGTTTTAAAAGTTTACATTACGGATGATCGCTGCCCTGAAATTCATCTATTAAATTTTAGCCTCGTCTCTTATAAATTATATCAAATTTATTATAAGTGTAAAATGTATGAGTATATGAAAACAAAAAGACAGCTTATGTAATAAACAACTGTTTACTGCAAATGTAATGTACATAATAACGAAATTATTAATTTTTTAACTAAACAAATTTTTAATTCCGCATTTATATATAATGACAAGATTAACGAATCGTTATCGATAAAACCAAAGACATACTAAAATGAAATGTATTCATAGATATTAAGTAGAATTTAATGATAGCTTTAGCTTCAGTTCCCATAGATTATCCCTTATTAAGTTGTTCAAATCAAAGAAAAACATGTATTTGCAACAAGACAACGACATATACATATATAATAAAAAATATCATATATAATGTATACATATTGGAATATCCAATCAATGATGACAGAAAGAGAGAAATCAGTAACTTAAAACTTATTGTAGTTTCCAGGTAAGAAGTCGAGACGTGACGGTAGCATGCGCAAGCGATCCCGTGATGCCCCTCGAGAGACGGTGATATTTTTATACGCGGAACGGCCTACAATTCAACTAGCGACTGTTAATACAGAAGCCAGTACTAATGGCCTCTGAATCTACATCAAAACATGTAACAGAATAATACACACGAAGTATTTTAGAAGAACGATTGTGTCATTATTTCAAGTGTCATTTTCGAGTCTGTGCAAAACATAGATAATTCATCATCAGCCAACCGTAATCCACTGTTGAACATAACACTCTCCCAAGGCTCCCAGTCTTTTACCATCAATCTTTCAAGTCCATCTTCTTCAAGTCACCAGTCCACCTGACTGGAGGGTGCCTACACTGTGTTTGTCGTTTGCACCCTACGCTGCATTTCTCCAACGGCCTATGATCCTTAGACTTTAGTAAAATTTGACATTTTGCTGGAAAATACTCCTGTTAAATACTTTACCAAGAGAGTTATATGGTTTTTTGACTGATACGAACTGCATACTCTTATGTATTAAATAAATATATACAAGCATTTGATAGTAACGAAATTCTGAATTACGCGTAGAAGCAATTAAATCCATTTTTTTTATTAATGAATATCAGTTATCTTTGTAAATAACACTGATATGTTAATTTTTATATAAATACATATTCAGATAATCGAACGATATTTTCAGATTAGGTATACATATAAGCTTCCCGTACGCCGCACACATTTTTTTGCGTCAATTTCCTCGGTTCCTGTCAGTGACCGCGACACATATATGCTGCCTATAATACTAACCGAATACATATAATATCTAGTGTGTATGTTACTATAGAAACACGGCATTTTCATAAATCTACAAGAAAAGTCAGGTATACAGCTATCACACATATTACGTCAAACAGTCGCTGTTGAAATAGTAAATGATTTCATAACTCTACTTATGCCTTCATCTTATCCTCAAACATCGTCTTGCAAAATACTGTTGTGGTTTAAGCATAAAATAGTTCGCTCGTTCGTTCGTTTATTTTATTTTTATTTATTTTTTTAATCCTGGGACTTTATTCACACACGGCCATCTGATCCCAAATTAAGCAGAGCTTGTGCCATGGAAACCAGACAACTGATATACTACATATACTACTTTTCTTTTGTAAATACATAATTATATAGATAATTACACCCAGACTCAGGACAAACAGACATGTTCATGCACACAAATGTCTGTCCTGGGTGGGATCGAACCCACAACCTTCGGTGTGAAAGGCAGGTAGGTACCTACCAACCACGCCAAACGGCTCGTCTTTCGCTCAATTTTCGCTCATTAACGTAAGTGTGGAATAATTATTTTGTGATATTTGCCTTTAGGTTTAAAGATTATATAATATTGATGGTTACCTATTTGTAGTTTATTATAATAACATATATAATATTTCAATAACATTATCGAAGTCTCGAAGAAGAGGTCGAATAAATCAGCAATAGACGATTTAAAAAATTAAAGGAAACAAATATTTGTAAGAGTAATTTGAATTCATTCGAATCTCTTTAATAGTCCCAATCTGATTGAAGGACTGACATTTAAACAAATATACTTTTTTTAAAAAAGCACTGTGGTAAAAAAAAAAAATCAAAGAATTTATAATTCGAAAGAGCATTAGAATTAGAAAACGGATTCAAAATTAAATTAAATTTCTAAATCTCAAAACGAGAATGAGAAATACCGTTAACATGAGCTATAGAATCGACAGTACAGTACAGTACAGTAACAGCCTGTTAATGTCGCACTGCTGGGCTAAGGCCTCCTCTCCCTTTTGAGGAGAAGGTTTGGAGCTTATTCCACCACGCTGCTCCAATGCGGGTTGGTAGAATACACATGTGGCATAATTTCAATGAAATTAGACACATGCAGGTTTCCTCACGATGTTTTGCTTCACCGTCAAGCACGAGATGAATTAAAAACACAAATTAAGCACATGAAAATTCAGTGGTGCTTGCCCGGGTTTGAACCCACGATCATCGGTTTACTAGGCCATCTCGGCTTACAGAATCGACAATAACTATAATTCACATATAAGCTTATTTATTGTATGTTATTTGCTATTATTGATCTATACTAATATTATAAAGGCGAAAGTAACCACTGAAGCGATTTTGATGAAATTTGAGATGAAGCAAGCTTAGATCCCAAGGAAGGACAAAGGATATTTTTATTTACCTAATACCTGCCCCCCCCCCCTTTAACACGCCGATGAATCCATTGACGAAAACTAGTAATATTACACATGTGAAAGTGAGTTTATTTGTTATTTGTCACGCATTCATGTCTTAAATACTCAATTGATCATCCTGAAGTTTTACATAAAAACCTAACATATATTTATAAATACATAACACATATGGTACCTAGTATCTCTCGTCCCCTTATAGGCGAAGCCGCGGGTGGAAATTAGTAGTCTATAATCTTTATTAATATATGCGCTGTAACTAAAAAAAACTGATCCATTCTAAGATCAGCGTCTTCAAATAAACAATACAACAAATTAAATCTTCACCTTTAGAATATTAGTATACATTTTATGATTTTTATCTGACAATTGAAGTCAATAATCTCGAATGTAAATAATGAATAAATAATATCGAATGTACATACTTATAAGGTATACAAAATATCCCTTATCTTAATACTACATCCTACTACAATTAGTATAGACTATAGTGGAGGCCTATGTATTTTAAGAAAATCAATTTAACCAGTAATCTTATCTGAGCATGTCCTTCCGATATAATATCTGTTAATGGTTTAAAACAAATAACTGTTATAATTTATAAAAGCAATTATTTTGTACGTCATTACACGGCAGCCCAGCTACCGGGGCAAGCAGCCGAATGCTTCGTCGCCGTCGGCCTGTTAGAATAATTACAGAATTTAATATTCCTGTTCAACCTCCTTGTTTCGCAAATCATCGTTGATCATTAATTCAGACACAGTACTGGCGGGAAAAAAGAGCATAGATAATATAAAAAATATTAGGAATATTTCAGTGTTGTTTATCCATAATATATTTTAGTTATTAATAATTGGATTTTGTATTAATTAATACAATATTTATGTTAATGAGACTAACGTTTGGATTTTGTTTATTTTGATGATAGTTATTGTTGTAAATTAAAGACATCACGTCATTGACAACTGACTTTATTCTTCTATTTCCAGCCAGGTATTAACTCAACTACAACATCTTCCTTTTAAGTATATTGATAATTAAAATTAAACTTAAATAAAACAAAGTGATACATCACAAAATAAAAAGTTAAGTTCTAAATTAATTTATATAACTAAAACCGACGATATCTAAAAACAAGATACTAGGCATAGTAATGGTGTACTTTTGCCTCAAATATTTTTAACAATGTTTTTTAACCGACGAAATATTTTGAATGACAGCATATCAGACACATTATGCTGTAGGTAGCTTTTATTTATTTATTTTTATTAGACAAAAAATATATGTTACATTATTTAATTTATAATATTAAATTAAATGGGCGTAAAAATGGTTGTAATATTTCGATTAATACATCTAGTGACATTAAAAATATGATTTGTATAATTAAAATTGTTTTTAAAACCATATATCATATACAAAATAAGAAGATGATTAAATTCAATTTATTATCATTTTTAATTCTTAATTTAAACAATTAAACTAATGTATTTTGCTATAAACAGTTTTGTTCATGATATTCTCTGAAGCAAGAGCGATGTAAATTGAATTAGTGGGCGGGTACACGGCGCGTTGCGGTGACTATGCGATGTACGCAACTGTACCATTTTGTTATAAAAGAGACCGCTAAAACGGCACACGAAATATGAATCAAGCCTTGTAAATAGTTGAAAATAGACTACGTATAATAAAATTAAGTTACATTTTATGCTAATTATAAATAAAAAAAATATATTATCTTTATTTGGTTTTTTATTTTTTATACGTAGATTTTATAACGCGTTGCTTTTTTCGTTTATGAATAAATAAAAAGGTTTTGCTTGTTAATTTTTGTATAATCATCTTTATATATACTTTAATAAATTTATCGTTATATATGTATAAAATATAAAGAGTAACTTTTTTCAGTGCAGTTATTAGTTTGCAATTAGAACTATAAATCCCAGGGGATATAGGAAAATAAGTCACACAATACTTAATACTTTCCAGAGCACGTGATAGCTTTTATCATTATTATTTTGAAATTCACGACGAGCGTGAAATATCCCTTCCATTAATGTAAAACGTTTCTATATATAACGTTTTAAAATAAAACGATGTTAACACAAGATAAGACGTATAGTACGTGAAACTTACTTACATCACGTGTATTATGTTATACGTTTCATAAATTTTCAAGTCAATAAAAATAATTTATCGCAAGTTATTTATTCCATCTCCAAAAAGCAATAATTAGTATTGTTGTGATCTGGTTAGAAGGGTGAGTGTTCTAGTGAAAGAACAGGCACAAGAGACTTCTTTTAGTTCCCAAGGTTGGTTACTTACGCCTACTTATTTTATATAAAAAAAAAAGTTATACGGACTTCAATTGTTTTTATTTAAGATTATTAATCTATGTTAATATTAAAAGTAAAATAATTATATATAATAATTAACGCTGCCGTTATAAGCAAGAAGTAACAGTTTCTCCTCAATGGCACACATACACACATACTCGTTATCAAGACTTATGTGAACGACCGATCTCACCACACGATCGTTCTTGTCACGCCAAAAAGCTATTTTCACATAAATTGATTTTAATAAATGTTTGTTAGTTTATTAGGTACTTCGTCACGCCTTAATGTTAATGTGACAGTGTGGAGATAACCTACATGGTTTTAATGGCCTAACATGTCACGTGCTTTAAATGACTCCGGGAGAATATCGGTAAGGTGGCAAGGTGACTGCTGGTGTAGGTATTTTACTATTTTGTTTATGAATGTCACATTAATGTCACAGATATGTGATGGAAAATCGCATTTGATTTCTTTTATTATATAAATATATTTAACGGTTAGTATATAAATACTTAGTATTGTTGTGTTCCGGTTTGGAGGGTGATTGAGCCAACGTAACTACAATTATAAAGGACATAAAAACTCCAAAAAGCAACGAAGGTCGGTGTCGCATTGATGATGTAAGGAATGATTAATATTTCTCGGCTTATCGGCTCCCACTTCGCGTGGTTATAGTGTGGATAAGTACCAACCAAACCCCAAAATTGTTGGTGCCAACTCGGCTTCAACTTCGGCTTTTCGGTACATAAGCAGTCTCCTAACTTTGATTTCTCGAAAACGAAGTCCTCTCGTAAGCTTACAAGTACTAATATATTTTACCACAAGACTCGCTTCTCTTTAATTGCGTTTTGTTAACAAAAAAGTAACAGCCCACAATATCCCAATGGTGGCAAAAAGCCTCCTGTTTCATGAAGGAGATGGAGCTGATTCCGTCACGCTGCTCCACTGGTAATGAAACATTATATACATTTTAATTATAGTTTACCTACAATAGTATAATTGTCTAAAAATATAATTATCTACCTACACTAGATTTGTACCAGAAAGCACAAAAGTAAAACAATATTTTCATTATTATGAGCAGTGTTTTGAGACTGCAAATAATTTGTATAATCATTAATAATTAAAGCTTGGGAGTGTGTTCGGCGCCACTTCGGAGCGGTGTCTTTTGAAACAAAGCAGGAGTCTGATTGCGCGCGAGTGACTTGCACCTTGCGTCCTAGCATCGCCATGAAATTAGGGAAAGCAGGCTCCATATGGCGTACCAACGATTAGAAAAAGATTTTCATTTTTATTTAGATTATTTTGAAAAATTTGAAAATTTTGTTAAATATACAATCATTGGAGCAGCGTGGTGGAATAAGCTCCAAAAACCTTTTCCTCAAAAAGAGGAGAGGAGGCCTTTAGCCCAGCAGTGGGACACTCACAGGCTGCTACGGATACAATCATTTCGCACAAAATATAAAATATAAACGCAAAAGAAATGAAGGCGAAATTAGTGGGCCTGGGTTTGACCTTGCAACTTAGTTGCAGATAAGGTCCAAGTCGCAACCAGGATCTACGTTCCTCTACTACAACATGACAATAACTTAAAACTTTAAATACATTTTTCAACATTTATCTATGCTACTATTAAAATACTACAAAAGATACTAAACGGTATTTAGACGAATTATAAAAGCATTAA
This sequence comes from Nymphalis io, assembly GCF_905147045.1. Taxonomy (NCBI): domain Eukaryota; kingdom Metazoa; phylum Arthropoda; class Insecta; order Lepidoptera; family Nymphalidae; genus Nymphalis; species Nymphalis io. The sequence continues at coordinate 3,566,459 of NC_065890.1, read as the reverse complement.
TCCAGTGAGAATCAAATCGTGACCAATGAGGCTTATGGTTGATTTATTCTATGCTAGATGCTGGTAGACTTACTCTCCCATCTCCTCTATAATATAATAGTCGGCATATCACTTTCAAAGGTCTAATCTTTTTATTAATACAATACTTGAGCCTCAATCCTTACAACAAACATCGGAAGGCGATGATAGGTCGGCGTCTTTGAACCCGTAAGCTAAATAAACGATGACTCAGCATTTCATCTTTACACATTTTCAAATACGCACCTAGTTAAATGTTTTATAAATGTAGAATCTCATTTCTTGTAGCAACGTCATTGACCTTGCTTTTAGATCAAAATAGTAACATCTGCTCCTCTGTTTTACTCGCGTTATATGTAAATTTGTATGACGCTGTGTATGTCATAGACATATGTCTGTGTCATACACGGCGAGTATTTGTCTATAGTTTGTCAGGTTGGTTGACGGTTATGGTCATTGCTCCACATCTTTTTTGACAGCTTATAGCAACAATAAAGTAGATATCAAATCAAACTGGTAGTTCCTGATAAAAAACGCATTCAAATGTTAGAATAGGGAAAGAGAATTTACGGTACATATATATTGGTTTCGACGCATAAGTAATTACACTCACACAAATACAAAATGAACGAGCTATTTGTACACTTGTTTATAGCACATAGAAGCATAAATGAGGGTATAAATCAAAATTGGTGAATCCAATTCAAAATTTAAGAGCAAATGTTGTATACCTTTATTTTCGATGGTTGTGTTTAATAAAAAAAATAAATGAATAATATTTTCTTGATAGGAAAAATCACGAAATGTCCTCACAAAAATGTCTAATCTTGATTTTTTTTTTGATTCACACTAGTAATGCTACTATGGGTTATTAAGAAAATAATTTGGTAATTCATTATATTTAAAAATAATCTAGGAATTTTATTAGGGATAGCGGGATGTCCGGAGATAAATCTGAATCTGAATATTACGTCATCTGATAAACATAAGGATTAACTAAATTAAAAAAATATAGTGGTTACTTTGTATGGCTTTTACTCGTATGAAGTCAGGACGGGCAGCTAGTCGTCATATAAGCCTACATTAATAAAACGATATAAATGTATGAGTGTCACCGAAAAACTGGTCACACATTACCACACAAGCACAACATTATGGGCCATAATAATACAAATCGAATTCCTACACATTTCATTAGCCCTTAAGAGAGCGACTTTTTAGAGGGCAAGCCATAAATCCTAACATTTTCTATAAACTACACCCTTTTTGTCTCTGATAATGAGAGCATTACCATACAAATAGAATCGATGACGTTATCAAAGAACACGTTTACATATTCGAATGGTTTCAGATTCTATATTCCATACAGAATGTATACATTCGCTATGTGAAGATAGCGTTTTATTGGATATACGGTTCTGTGATGGGGCCTCAGTTTTGGAGTCAGTTATAATTGAGGTAGGCGCCCCGCTGGCTTAGTTTCTTTGTGCGCTGGCGCCGCTCGGAAAGCAACTGCAATTTATATGTGAATGCTCCGGCTTTGCCTTACAAATATTAGTCGATGCAACGTGCGTGTAAGTCTTGATTTGTTCATTACCAGTAGGAAATTAGTAATTTGGTAGTATTGCCTGCCTGTGCTGAATGGTAAAGAAGTTATCTGTGTATCATTTCTATAAATACAGTTACCATTACATCTCTAGTAATTTTATGTTATTCTCATTTTATAATTGAGATGTAATATTTTTTAATAATTCATTTGAATAAATAATGCATTGAAAAATTGATGTAATAAAATAATCGTTTTAAAAAAATATGTTACCGTTACTGCCATGTTGAAACATTTTATTCGTAACTTTTATATATAAAATTGTAATACAAATTATTAATTATACAACACTTCACCACAAAGCAATGTAAAATAAATGAATGACATTTAACAAGTACTATATACAGATTTCTAAATTTGAAATTTACATTAAACAAATAAAAGCAAGTCACAAATTAAATTTGAATCGTCGTAATATTTTTTTAAAGTCATTTTAAGCTGATTAACTTACTTACTCGCCCTGAATCGTAAAGTTAACATGTCACTTGATGTAAAATTCTTAAGTCGTTTCTCGAGTGAAATTCAGCTACTAAAATCATAAAATATTTTGCAATACAAATAATAGAATAGAGAGTGCCAAGTCCGTTGAATACGTCAATCTTAATAGCGGCCTCAAATCCAGGCAAGTAACATCGTCCCGGCTTCGCAAGGTTAGATAAGAAGAAAAATTATATTTTGTATAAGATTTACGTAAAATCCGTTTTTAGTGAGCGTCTACGTCGGGGAAGGAGTAACTGTGACAAATTTCAAGTCAATCGGGCGGATTGTTTATGAGATATCGCGATATTTCGCTTATATATATATAGAAAAATAATGCTAGGTGGTAATATAGTACATAGACCATAGAATAATCTACTCCTTAATAGAAGCCAATTTAACCCAATCGTAGAAAATTTCACTCAATGTACCATAGCTCCTCATAAATTACTTTTAATTTTATTTCAAATACATATATGATGATTTTCTTTAGTACGTACATAATATATTAAGTGACACGTTACAAACATACTCCTTTTTTCCTTATTAACAAATATTCGGTTGACGTCAAGATCAGCCCCTCGACGTCATATCGCGGTCCCTTTTTACGCAAATCCGGCGTCTTAGAGCACACACAATATAAATAAGGAAACGGTGAAATAATTATGGACAGACCAAAGTTATAAAGTTGTTATTTAGCAAAATGATATCGCTATGGAATCAAGTTTTAAATAAACACTAACTTTTTTTTATTTCTTTGTTTAAATTTAATTTACCTGGAATATTTTCATGTAATTTTCGTATGAAAAACAAAAACAATATTCCCATTCTTTAATCATGATTGTTATATGTATATGTTTATTGTTACAAATTTCCTTTTAATGCTTTATATTATCTGTAAGTCGTTGAAATAAAATATAGGTAAGTCTCCTGTCACCAGCAGATGGCTCATAACAGATGGATCATCGTAAATAATACTCTAAAGCGATACAAGTTTTTATGACACGAGACCGTTTAAAATTTTAAAATATTTCATAGTCTAACGACGACATTAAAGGTCAAGGTATATTAAATGTTTGGATATAATTAAAATAAATTAGGCTACTTTCTAAATTGTTTTTTTTAATCATTTTGTGTGGGTGATTTAGTCTCAGGGATAAATGTTAAGTCAAATCGTAAACTTAATAGAAAAAAATATAACTAACGACAAAAAAAAACAGCACGGCATAGTATCTTTTTTTAATCTCACTTTTTATTAATCTCTGCCCATAGACATCGACACTGTAAGAAATTTTAACCATCCCTTACATCGCCAATGTGCCACCAGCCTTGGGAACTAAGATGTTATGCCTGTAGTTACCACTGGCTCAGTCACCTTTCAAACTGGATTACAACATAATAAGTGGGTGGTATCTACCCAGACGGTAGGAAAACTGAACTAATACTTAGATGAGATAATCAATGTTATATTGTGCGACGCTGCGGTAAGGTACAGCGCTGGCTTTACAGTGGATCCTCGAAAGTAGATCCAGTCAATAATATTGAGCCATCTACTGTATCATTGATAAATAATGCTTTTTTAATATTATACCTTAAAAATTGTCAGATATTCAATCAGAACAAAATTAGGACAGAATGGGATGATAGCTGAGTTTTCAAAGTCTGAAGAATTTTTAGGGAAATCTAAAAATACCCGAAACAAATTTAAAAAAAAGTGCCATTACGTTACAAAGTTTAGAAAAATAAAATTTTTTAAGATCGTTTTGTAAATATAAAAGCATAAGAGCAGAGCCGTCTACAATGTATCGTTAAATAGAATTAGTTAAATTATATAATTTATTAATATTACTAAAATCTATTATAAAAAGTGTGTATCGCGAGTTTATTGGCAAGAAGTCGCTGCGTGTATTAGAACTATCGAAGTTATAACATCTTAAGGAGCTCTTGGCGCCTTGAAGTTTAGAAAAATAAAAATTTTTAAGATCGTTTTGTAAATATAAAAGCATAAGAGCAGAGCCGTCTATAATGTATCGTTAAATAGAATTAGTTAAATTATATAATTTATTAGTATTACTAAAATCTATTATAAAAAGTGTGTATCGCGAGTTTATTGGCAAGAAGTCGCTGCGTGTATTAGAACTATCGAAGTTATAACATCTTAAGGAGCTCTTGGCGCCTTGAAACCTTATTAGGTGTCGCGGGATTTAATATAGCTAATTTATTCACCACACGTTCGCCGATTACCACTGGTTTGGCGTAAACTCGATATTTTACGTTACACGGTAATATTAACGTTCCAATTAAAATTTCTATTAATATTAAGTACTTAATATTGCAAGCGGTTATCTATTTAGATTGCAATTAATTGTTTTATTTATCGTTGATAATTGTATTCGTTAATTAATTTTCTTGAATATCTAAATGCAAAGTGTAATGAGTTTTATTTATGAAATGTAATTAAAATGTAACAAAAAACGACACCGAAACATGTGAATGCCAAAACGTTTTCAAAAATATACGAGATTGTTGGGCGAGCGAAAACATTTTGTAAATTCTTGGCTTTAACAGACCCCGAAAGTTATCTCTATATATTCACGTGCCTTAATAAAATAAACCAGTTATAAAATAGACAATTATGTCTAAATTTTTAATCTATCAAAGGTCGTCAACACTAAAATGTTATAAGTGGGAACAGATAATGAAAATATAACAAAATCGCAAAACAGGCCCGCGGGGTGACTCTCGAATAGTACACTAACTAGAACTCATAGCTTAAAGGGCAACAAGAAATGACTACCTTCAGAAAATCTTGTTTAGTTAGGGTTGTAACAATTTTAATAGTCTATTTTTTGGTAACTACACTTCTTCACAGCGATTACTGAGGGTTAAGCCAAAATATAGCGGAATATACAAATTGTAGGTGCTTCTAGCGAGACGGGCCCTTAGTTCGGGACATGGTTAAGGAGGAAGGATGAGCTATTTATGCCCTTATACGCTTAGACGTCTAAAGGTCGTAATGGATAAAGGACCTCGGCTTTGCCGGCTGGGCCGATGTGTAATGTTTTTGTTAGAAGGATTTATTAGAAGGATACGCTGCTGGTAGTCATTTTAAATATTGTTAATGATGTTCTTTGAACATTATTTTGATACATATTATGTATATATCGATTAAATATTATTAATTTTATATATTTCGAGTAAATAATATTAATTTCGAATCGGCATTTTTATTTGTAAAACAAATAATCTAAATTACTTGTAGACTTTGTTTCTAAAAGCGAATAATTTGGAATTCTTACTCTATCCGTGTACCAAGGAAGCGACCAAGAGCCAAATAATTTTAATTGAAGGTATCTAAACATTGCATACTTTTTACATTTCTCATTGAACTAGTCGTAACACACAATTTATAATCAAGAGCTTAATTTAAATAAAAATCTACCAGCGGTTCGTTTCGTAGATTCAATCGAGAAGAAATGTCACTGATAAACACGGTAGTTACCTTTTTATTTTCACTAATTAAATATTATACATCAACCAAGAAAATATAATTATATATATATATACTGAATGAGAATCAAGAATACCTACTAAATCCATGGTTTTTATCATAGCTATATAATCTTGTATAGACATACCTGCGTGTAATTACAGGCGCAAGAGACATAACATCTTAGTTCCCAAGGTTGGTGGCGAAACCAATGTCTATGGGCGTTAGTGACCACTTACCATCAGGTGGCTCATATGTTCGTCCGCCTTCCTATACTATAAAAAAAATGTTTTTTTTTAAGCATATATTACTTGTCAAATATAATAATATGAAAAGATAATTCGCCAGAAATCTTGATTGGAAACTAAATTAATAAGTATATGTTGAAAAACTACTAAAAACAAGCTATCATTATTATATGAACAAAATCAACAACACCCAAAGTGTAAACTAAATGGCTTAAAATTTTGTTACAAGATTATTTGAATAACGAGAGAATTTAAATAACGAATTCTAGAAAATTGAACGAAGAACTTTTATAGTACTCTAATTTCTTTTTCTTTTTAGGAAATAAAGAACTACATATATATATTACTATATTTTATTATATTATTTGTAGACGAACTTTGTTTCTAATAGCGTATAATTTGGAATTCTCACTCTATGCGTGTACGTGTCTAGAAATTGTGCCTTAGTTGTATATCTGTACATAGTTTCTAAAATGAATAAATGTGATCAACTATATTTTATGCAGCGTTATTTCAGAAGACTCCGAAACCCGACCCGATAGCTTTACATAGAGCTATTAGGATAAGAAAGTACTGGGATATACGAAAGCTGTTTATATAATGTCCATAGATACATATGATGTTAAATACTTAAGAACATAACTAAACATTTAAATAAGAGTTAAAAATAATATTATTAAAATAACTTTGTTTTACAACCCTTGTTCGTGTTAAGAGCCAACCCTAACATTGCCAAGGGCTGGATCTTAATTTATGAGTTTAAATTGTGATAAACGTATTGACAACAATTATTAGCGGACTGTGAACGTTTAAATCAGTACTGAGTCTAGATATCTCATCACGCCATTACTTTGTAACTGGATTTATTTACAAAACAAATCAATGTTAAAGTTTATTTTAATTTATCTTTAAATATATTTTTAATAAATCTACCAATGAATAATTTAACATATGATTATTGTTATTTGATATTATTTGAAATTAAATTTGATTTTTTGAAAAGAATTTTTTTAAATGTGTTTGATATTAAATAATAATCAACAACCGCAATTATATCTCATTAATACAATCAGTAAAAAGCATGTAAAGTAATTGACGAAATCGCGTAAGCTTTAAATGTCAATATAGTGGGCGGAGACTCCGCCTTGGAGGGCGTAGGGAGTGACGCAGAACGCACAGCCAGAGGAGGAAAGAGGACCAGTCGCGCTCACTACCGCGGACTTAGCGCGCGTTGCGCTTGCGACATAAAACCTTTGGCTGAATACGTGCCTTACATAGTCTTATTTTAAAATCTCGTTTAAAAAAACCTGTGATAAAAATCATCTTTAACAAAAAATCAATAGTGCAATTTAATTTTTTTTTTTCAAAAAGTCCTAACTTCTTTTTATAACGAACGTGTAATGACAAACGGTAGAATAAAATGGGATCGCAAAATATGATCAGACTGTCAAGTGCGTGATAATGACAAGCGTGAACAAAAAAGTTAAATTTCAAATTCCGAACGCTTTAACTTATAAAGATGGACCTAACGACGCGGCGATGTGAGGATGGGTCGGGGGATACACTAGTGAACGGGACAGAACAGTGTCGGGATCTAAATGGAACGCAGAATAGTGACGTCACAGGGGTGATAGAAGTGTCAAGAAAGACGAATTCGTTCAGTATAAGAAACCTTGTCGGCGGTGAGGACTGCGATCGGCCTGCCGACGGGAATGCTAACACGAATGAAGGTCAGTTTTATGTGAAAAAATAATATTATTCATACCTTTTTTTATAAAAATTATAAATTATTTTTAAAACTATCGAAGAATTCATAATAAGCGATAATTATAACTTTTCTTTCAATGAAATGTTTGATTATTGATTATTTATTTATGACATCATTCTTATGTTTTAAGATAACGTAAGACTGTTCTTTTCTACTGACTCATAAATACCTACTTACATTTATGTATAGTCATAGATAATTACGTTCAATTACTTTTATCCAATTATTATTTAATAAATATTTTGAGCGCTTAATTAAATAATGAATTGATTTTTTTTAAATTTAATGTAAAAAAAAGTTAAAATTGTTCGAAATTCTTAGGAATAAGAAATTCAACTCGATTTTATTTCTACACAATTGATTTTAAATTATTTTAAAGTTAAATTATAACCATTAATAAAAATTATCAAAATATAAAGTAGAATTCACACTTTATACTTTCACTTAGTTATTTTAGTTTTTAGAATAATAATAAGAATATTAAAATAGGGTTTAAATCATTAAAAGCATTATCATTTTTGGTTTATGAAATCATCAAACAATTACACATTTATAAACATCTATTTATCTTTGCATTTTCCCGCCATTTTCAACGATTTGACAGATTACTTTTAACATATTATAATTACTTTATGCTTAGGTGTATAAAATAAATTTTAATTTATTAAAAATAATACTTGACAGATTTGATAACTCTACAATTTTAGTTTAATTTAAAATATTAGTACTTTTATTAAAAAAATCATCGAAGTGTTTTAATTGACAACACCAAGACATTTTTTTTTAAATCTACCTGAGGTGGGATTCATTTCGAGACTCGGTTCAATTGTTCTTATCGCGTTTTTGTTGTCACTACACCTTTGTGTCCTTTCACTGAATGTGCCTTTTAACATTAATATGTATAGATAAATAGACACGGACAATAATATTATTAAACAAAATCTAAATATATTTAAAAACATTACCGAAAAATATATCTATGCCTCTTTCTTATTATTAATATATATTATATAATTATGTGCTAATGTTGTAGGGAAAATAACACAATGATTTTATAAAAATTAACGTGATGGCATTAACATGTACTGAATAAATAGTAGAGATTACCACTTGGTGGTATGGTTTTGTGCAAGCCTGTCTAGGTAGATGCCACCCACTCAGCACAAACAATAATTACCAAGTATATATATACTTGGTCGTTACCTTACATGCACAAGACACATAAAATCTTAGATTCCAAGGTCACTGGTGCCTTGGAGTAAAGAAATGATTAATATATCTACAATACCAAAGTCTTAGGGGATTGGGACCAATTCCCAACAGGTGGCCCCAGTGCCAGCCCGATTACTTTTATATGAAAAACTTGGTCTTGTGAATATATTAAAAGGGATCTCAATTGCAAGTCGAGTGCTCAATACCTAAACGCCAGTAAGTTTTTAATAAGATAAATATATATATAGTAAGGTATATATATATATACCTTACTCTTGATAAATGAAGAAAACGCCGTAGATGTTATAATGAAACACCATATTGAAAAAGTATCAAAAATGGAACCCAAATTAAAGGAAGACACTCTGCACCCTGGCATCGGACATTGTTCCTGTTTATTTACTTTAAGCAAACCAAAATGCAATTTCAATTTCTTACTACTTATGCTAATAAAACTCACTTCGCTATCAATACATTTATAGCAATTCAGCGTCTCACAATTATCTGTGTCCTTGTATGTAATTAATAATTTAATGACACAATAAAAGCGAATGCTGATATTAACCTAATAACCTGGCTCATAAGCACTTACTACACGTTAAGGTCAAAAAGTCGAATCTTATATTTTATCTGTACAACATAAATACTGTATATTGAAGATTCAAAAATAAATAAATTTAAATTGTTGCATTACATATCTGGATGACAAGCTTGGCTAGCTACAAAAACTGCAGATCCCGAGCTCCTGCGTTCAAACCAATTAATTTATTGGGGGTTTTCTATCGGAAAATGGCTTTACAATTTCATGCCGTGAAAAGCCGTTGGTCCGGCACCAGAACTCTTTCCATTTCCAGAATTTACCGTCCTATCGGATTATGAGGGCGAGCAAATAGTCCAGCGAATACGTCACAGCAGGCTACTCTCTTTTGAGATTGGCTCCAAAATCGGTTGGGAAGATATTTAAATCGAATTAAATCAAATATTAACTAAACTTATTATTTTATTTCAATCGGTTCATAAACAATAAAGTTATGTCAATTTAAAGAATCACATCAAACATTTATTCGATAAAACTGCTATAAAATAACTGTTCAGTTGAATTGGCTGAAACTTTATCTACTTATAAATGATAGTCGGTAAAATGATGATGATTGAAAGTTTATAAGAACAAAACGAAGTTAAAAAATGGTCAGTTTCAGAGATTTAACACTTCCAATGCAAGTTGAACTCAGATCTATTTGATCAATCATATTAAACAGGGTTCAGCTTATCCTGTTATATGTCGGTTAACTCGCCAATGATAGTATGTTTATCTTTTAAGGTTGACTATAACCTTTTGTATGGTAATCAAATTTGTTCGAAGATAATGCATTATTTGCATTGCGTTGCAAGTCGTTTTTTATAAAATATTAATTCTTATGCAAGATATCGAGATAAAACCGAAAATAGATATAGACAGTTTTTAGTAATTTTTATAGTTTTGACATATTATTACAAAGGATATTTGAGTAGATTGTTTGAAAATAATCATACATACATACCTATTTATTTTCGGTTTGTAAATAGCTTTGTAAGTTAAAGTTTATAGGTTAAATAGATATTTCGTTCCGTTGCCGCATATATATTTTTTTTCATGGTTTGTAAATAAAATTGTACTCAGCCAGTTACTTTGACAAGTGAAGTAAAGCCAAATAAAAAATTGTTAAAAATAGTACAAATCGTGACCGCGTGAAATGGTGGCAAGAATGCTGCCAGAAAATCTAAATCATTTCCCCTTTGAATCTATATCTGGGTTCGGCACAAACCGAATAAATACTAATAACCCACTAAAATAAAACTAAAAATGTTGTATATACTGAAATATTATGTCTGCTCTTAGTGTTTCCTTTTTTTTAAATTATACGCGGGTGAAACCGCGGTCACAGCTAGTTTATAATAAACTTAGTCATTGTGTAATATTTCATGATCGACGTTTATTTCACTGTTTGTCTTGCGGTTCATAAAAAAAAATAGACAAAATGGCCCTATTGATACGATTTAAGATAAGATAAAAAATGAATTAACGTAGATAACGTTAATGTGACTAACCACAAGTAGGAAATTAATTATTTCATGATAAAACACAAATTGTTCTGTGCATATGTATGTGTTAAAATAATACAAATATAATCTGTTCTTATTTTTTTTTATAACTAGCTTTTATTTTTTGCACCTAAACAACGAGGATTTTTTTTATTATAAAATAGGAAGGCGGACGAGCATATTGGCCAAGTGATGATAAGTGGTCACCAAACGCCCTTAGACATTGGCATTGTAAGAAATTTCAACCATCGCTTACATAGCCACCCTTGGGAACTAAGATTTTATGTCCCTTATGCCTGTAATTACACTGGCTCACTCACCCTTCAAACCAAAACCGAAGACAACAATAACAAGTACTGCTGTTTTGCGGTAGAATATCTGATGAGTGGGTACTTACCTTAGCTTGCACAAAGCCCTACCACCAGTATCTTGTAAGTGAATTACGAAATTTTATTTATTTAAGACAATCAACAAAACATACACTAAAAAAGTAATAACAAAAATAAATAGGATTTAAATTGTCTTAATTATTATATTATTATAAGCATTGTTATTATTTACTTTCATTTCCCACGCCTACCAACAATTATTCATATACAACTTTAGGTCGGCTGTTGGATAATACAGTAACATTAAGCCCATCATATATACATTTTAACTTTATTGAGCAATAAAATAATATTTTTTTATTTGTGGCTTTTTTACTTGTGGCAACACAACGATTGTTTCTATGCGCAATTCTTTCAGCAATAACGAATAAGATTATTTAACGACTATACATCTTCATGAATAATCTTAGGCTCCGAATAACATTGTTATAAATTTTTATGGTGTATCGCCTCCATAAAATACGTAATTACTCCATAGACGTACACAATGTTGATAAGTACTAAAATAATTTGCTTTATTGAACACGAGGCACTCATTACGTATCTATAAAATTGTTTTATTATTTTAAAATTACATTGAATTGCAATCGTAATTAGCAACGATTGTAACGCAATTATTAACTCGAATTATCTATATGGTAAATTTTTTAATTAAAATTTAATAGTGTGTATAGATAACTTGTTTTTTGTATTGTCATCATAAAATTGAAGTAAGAAATTAATTTCGTAATCTAAGTATATTTTGGATTCCTTAAATTGGAAAAAAAAAAACAATTTGAATTTTGTCTCGTAATGATATATTCACAATGAACTTAAACACTTGCCTGTAAACAATAATTTATTTTAAGCAATAATATTTAAAGATGATTAACACTTCTAAGTTAAGTATAATAAAAAAGACTATTATCTAAAAGTAAATAGGAGATTTTAAACGTATAGTATATTATAGTATGAAACCTTCGAATATCTATCTGCATCTTCTAGTATGTTTTATGTATATGATATTGGTCGTTTATTTCATTTACGTATAACAAAAATTATATTTTCATTGATTAGTAAATATCAATTTTAGTACTAAATAAGATAAATATATTGTTTAACTTCTAATTCTATTCGCGGTTTTATCTATAATGTTGTTTGTTCCAAAGCGTGTATAGGCAGCGTACACTCGGACAGGACAAGATTTCCCTTAAATAAAAATAACAATAATATCAAAAGACATAAAGAATAACAGCCAGTAAAGTCAGCCAGCCAGCTATATATGTAAAAAATAAAAAATATGTACCTAAGGCACGGACAACACGTCTGTGGATATTTGATGGATAATATATATATATATATATATATATATAATTGATGAAATATTTTAGCGAAAAATAATACTTACTAATTATTAAGTACTTCACCAAGCTTTTCACAACACTGTCTGGATAAGAACCATCATCAAATAGCAGTACATTGTATTGCTGTATTACGTACGTATTACGGTTTGAATTTTGAGGGAGTCAGTGTAATTAGTTCTTATGGTAGGTGGTGCATTGATGGTGATAGGAATGGTTTACGCTTTTTACAGTGGCATCAGGGATAACCCATTTGCCTGTCTGACATCACATTTTATACAACAAATAATATTTTTTATGTCTCTCTTGATAATTATTTCATTAAAGTTAAAATTTAATATGGTTAGCAATAGGAAAGTGCCTCAAATCGATTTGCGTTAATTAATAGCTGTTAATACTATCTAAATCTATTTATTTTATAATTATCAAGATATTAATTACACATAAATGCTATAATCAAAATGATATGACATTTTTTTGTTTTTATTAATTTTGATTGCCCAATAAGATTGTATCTGGTTATAACTAGTTTAATGTGGATTTATCTCGATAGAACTAGATTAGCAAACTATACTATACGAAGCATATTCGTAATTCACTGGTTACTTCAAAAGATAAACTCTTATTGATATGTAATATCCTTAAATCCTTAAAACTTAGTTTCAATAACGTTTGTCGAATTATGTTGGATATTTATATAGTTTAAGTAGCATTCTTCGACCGAATCGTTAAAACCATTTAGTAAGATCTCACTTCGTATCTCACTCATAGAATGTTTTATAAGGGACGCTAATACGCTATTTTGATACATGTATATTTTTTATTGTTGAAGTCATTGTTGCATATCACTTTCTACACATTTCACATGACCATGCTCTATAAATTTTGTTTAATTTGTCACGATTAAACTTCATCAGCTCAAGTCGTTCAATCTTATCACCATAAACCAAATAATTCAATAATATGCTTCATAATATTTCTATAAAAGTCGGTTAACACAACCTGCATCTTATTACTTGTACCAGCCCCCATCCCCTTGGTGCCAGCCTCGTGACGTCACTCGTTAACCGGCCGCTTCCTGAGCTAAATTGAACTGCTAATCGATTACAGGGCAAACTCAATACTTGCCAGTTAAGACAGGTGAAGGTAACCCTAAACAATTGTATGGAGTGATTGGGGTTAATGAACTTTTCGTTTCAAAAATACTGGTTATTGAAGCTACTTAGACCCATATACTGATGTTACCCCTTCCTATTTGTAACGGTCAAATACGCCAGTACAATGTTTATTTAATATTTCAATATAGCTACTATAATCAACCACAATACATTTAAATTAAAATCTTTTTTTTTTAGAATAGGAAGGCTGACGAGCATATGGGCCACCTGATGGTAAGTGGTCACCAACGCCCATAGACACTGGCATTGTAAGAAATGTTAACCATCGCTTACATCACCAATGCGCCAGTAGCCTTGGGAACTAAGATGTTATGTCCCTTGTATTACACATAATTACACTGGCTCACTCACCCTTCAAACCGGAACACAACAATACCAAGTACTGTTTTGCGGTAGAATATCTGATGAGTGGGTGGTTCCTACCCAGGCGAGCTTGCACAAAGCTCTACCACCAGCACTACTAGATACTGTTCTCGGTTTCACTGCCTCCCTCTCCCAGCACTGCTCAGTCACCTTGAGTCGTATCATAGTATATATAGTGCATAAATTTTTTCAATAAATGAGCTGCCTAGCATTTACAAGATTTTCATTATTAATTCATCATATACATTTCTTGCCCAAAATTACAATTCTTATTTATTAATTAATATATTTTAAATATTTCAATTAAATTCAAACATTGATTGCTAACATTATTAACGCTATACATGCCATACATTTTTAACGCTACGAATCGGCTGATGTAATTTTAGAGTAATTTGATTAAATGTCAAAAATTGTTAATTATCTTTTACGTGTCTTCGAACAGTGTTTCTGCATAAGCGCATTGCACCAGCAAATTTAATTAAAGCCTTAATTAGACTCTATGATACAACTATGAGCTTGTAATTATTTTGAAATAAACATTTTATAAACAGTTGAATTTATCGTTAAAAATGATTTACTCAAAATAATAGAGAAAAATAATAAGCTTGATATAAATACCGTGAAGTCTAAATATACTCCAACTACTACTACTACTAAAAATAAATTATATTTAAAACATAGAATTATTTTCGCATACAACTATTTAAAAAGTTCTTAAATTTAAAACAGTATTAATAAAAAAAATATGTTAATTATATTTTTTATTGCTTTTTATCATTTAATCACTTTGTTTAAAATAACTTGTTAGCAACTTCATTTGCAAGTTTCATTAAACACGAGTTTTGTTAAAGATAATTAAAAAATTACTTAATTTAACTATCTTATCGACTCATTTGCTTTTAAATTAAAACTATTGTTTTTTTTTTATATATATTCGCCGGGAGGGCAAATGACTCTACTCCACCTGTTGGTAAGTGGTAGTAGAGTCCAAACGCGACGACGGCCAGTACAGACGGGAAAAACGTTCTGCACTAGCCGCCTTCGCCTTGCCGGCTCGCAAGATGCCTCTTCACGCCTCGTTTGAAGGAACCCGGGTTATAAGAGGAGGGGAACACGTGAGCTGGTAAGGAATTCCATTTTTTGGAAGTGCGACAAAGAAAGGAATTGCCAAATTTCTTTGTTCGCGATGGAATTGATGTCACAGTTAGTCGGTGACATCGAGAACCAGCTCGCGTGGACTTAAGAAGGAAGGGCGAAGCAGGAATTAGAGAGAATAATTCCTCAGAGCACTCGCCGTGATACAGTCGATAGAAAGCGCTCAGTGCTGCTATCTCACGACGCAATTGTAAAGGTTCAAGGGTGTTTGTGACCTTTACGTCGCCAATAATGCGTACGGCACGTCGCTGCAACCGGTCCAAGGCCTCAAGTAGGTACTTAGCGGAGCCATCCCAAAGGTGCGAGCAATATTCCACGCAAGACCGTACCTGTGTTTTGTACAGCAGGCACAGTTGTTGTGGCGTGAAAAAGCGCCGCACCTTGTTCAGAACTCCGAGTTTCCGTGAAGCTGTTTTTATAACAGCCTCGATGTAATCCCTTGGACTAAGGTCGCAGCGAACGTCAATCCCCAGCATGGCGATTTTGCTTTGCATCACCAGCGGAGTACCACAGAGGGAGGGAAGAGGGGAAAATGTTGACTTTTTCGCCGTGAGAGCGCATACCTGTGTTTTCTTGGCATTAAACTCAACAAGATTATCAGAGCCCCATTTGGCGATGAGCTCTAACGTCCTATCGAGTTCAATGACAAGATTCTTCCGCCTCTCCTCAATTTCCGCTCGCCCAGCCACTGCGCGTCCGTGGTATCCACCATGCACTGTACTATCGTCTGCATAGCAATGTATGTTCCCAAGAGAGAGCATATCATTGATATGCAAAAGAAAGAGTGTGGGAGATAGCACAGATCCCTGGGGGACCCCAGCATTCACTACATAGAATTGTGAAGCGCAACCATCAACTAAAACACGAAGGCTACGCTTGTGTAGGAAGCTGGCAATTACGTACGCTAGAAGATCACCTGTGGACCGTTTTGGTCGAAACCCGTATTGACGATCATTAATTAAAGAGTGATCTTCTAGGTAATGGATCAGTTGGTTGTTTAAAATCCGTTCCATCACCTTACAAAGTACTGAGGTGATAGCTATTGGCCGATAATTTGCCGGGTCAGACCGATCCCCTTTTTTGGGAACCGCTTGCACATTAGCTCTTCTCCAAGCCTCCGGCACACTTCCCGAAGAGAGAGAAAGTTGGAACAGGCGCGTTAACACAGGAGACAGCTCCGCTGCGCACTTCTTCAGCACTATGGCTGGTATTCCATCGGGACCGCTAGCTTTCCGTACATCAAGTGATTGCAGCTCCGCACGCACATCACGTTGCCTGATTTTAATGTCAGGCATCGTATGGCCACATGCAGGTATTGTAGGTGGCAGTGCACTACAATCATCGATGACGGAATTGTCGGCAAAGAGTTTAGCCAGGAGATCAGCTTGCTCTTGCGGACTGTGAGCTAGCGATCCGTCCGGATTTCTGAGCGGTGGCAGCGAAGGTTGGCAGAAATTGTTTTGCACAGACTTGGTCAGACGCCAGAAGCTACGGGAGCCCCTAGGATGCGAAACAAGGTCATGACCAATCTGTACAATGCGCTGTGCATCCGCTCTCGTGTATGCCTTTCTACAGGACTTAGAATTTTTATTATAGTTTGCTTTCAGTGAGTCAATGTTAGATGCCCCGCTAATGCAGCCGTTGATCCACTTGCGATATGCCGCCTGCTTAGCTGATACAGCATCGGCACATTCACGAGTGAACCAACGGTTATGCGTACTCCTACTGACGAGATCTGAGCTAGGAATGTAGTATTCCATTCCCAGCATGATCTCGCCAGCAACAGCAGCGGCACTAGCTGTCGGGTCATTCCCACTGAAGCAACGTTCCTTCCAAGGGACCGACGCATAGTAATCGCGCATACCGTCCCAATCCGCGGACTTATAGTGCCAAACGCGACGTTTGCATACCGCTAGTGGCGGCAGCTTGGCCTGTGGCACTCTGGTAGAAATAAGGCTGTGATCCGAAGAGCCAAGAGGAGCCTGAACCACAACCTGATATTCCACCGGGTGAGAAGTCAGCAGAAGGTCCAGTAGAGAAGGTGCTTGCCCATCAATGTCTGGGATCCTGGTGGGCTGATCAACCAGTTGGGTCAAGTCATGTTTGAGAGCAAAAGCATGAGCAGTCCTTCCAGCATGGTCAGTTTTGAGAGATTTCAACCAGGATTCGTGGTGAGCATTAAAATCCCCCAAAAACACCAATTCCGCGTTAGGAAATTGCTCTTGCGCAGCATCTGCCACCCGACTAAGATGGTCAAATAATCGGCTTGTCTCCAAGTCACCATTGTGGGATCTGTAGAGGCACATGTAGACTCGGCTCTGACGAACCAGGTCCACACGTACCACCAACATGGAGAAGGAGGGGTCCTCCAAGCAGCGCAGTCGGTGACAGCAAACATCCGTCCTGACGAACAAGCATACTCCGGCTTTCGCTTTGAAGGATTCTTCAAGCGTGTAGCCGGGATAAACAACATTGCTGGCCGTGCTGTCTCGAGATGGTGGTGGACAGCGTTGAGGTTAGTGTGGAGTCCTCGGATGTTAGAGAACTCGACCTCAAACAGCGAGGGTATGGTGGGGGTGTGCACCGCTGTACGACCGTTATTTCTGTTTTGTTGCGCCATTTGGGAAAAATAGAATGGAAAAGAGACGTGAAGCGAGCGATGTATTGCCACGATAGGGATGGGCAAAGCGTGGAGGCGTGTTTCCCCAAGTGGTTGCCAAAAGGAAAAATACACTGACCCGCCGGACGGAAGGGCCCCCGAACCCCCCTGGAAGTGGCCGCCGGGACCCCACCTACCGGTCACCAACCGGCACGACGGTCCACCCCGAGATTATGCGTGGCCTGGTGGGGCAGCCTCACGAGCTGGTTAGGCACGCTCGGGCCCCTGTACTATGCCACGGGCGGCCAGCGGAACAGCCGTTTCTTCGGGTCTCCCTGTCCGGCAGGTCAATACAGTTTCCCCCGGCATTGGTTCAACAGCCGTCTCCAATTGGACCAACACCCATCGCGGCAATACTCGCTCGGGCTCTGGCTGTACGCTGGCTGACCTCGAAACGCGGCTGCAAGCCACTTCACGAGTTTTTCACCATGCGTACGGTGGTAACAAGCCAGGCGGATGTAGCATCCTACCACCAGATGAGCAGATGGTCGCTGAGATATCCCTTAGTCGCCTCTTACGACACCCATGGGAAAGAGAGGGGCAGTGAAATGTATTCTTTCTCCGTCACTGCACGGATAAAATTGTATTGTATGTGTGTTAGGTTAATGAAAAATGACGTAAGTTGATTAAAGAGAGAAATACGGGTGTCTAAAAATATGACCTTTTAATTGTACTATTGTTGTCTGCCTTTTTTGCCTAGCACCCTTATAGCTCTCTTATAGCCTTATAATATAAGGGTGCAGAACCTGAGGTCCTGGGTTCAATCCCTGGATAGGGCCGTTCACGAGTTAATGGGTTTTTCTGTCTGGAGTCTGGAAATGGGCAATGTTTACATAATCTTGCCTCGAAAAACAAGTAAAGCCTGAATCCAGAATCCAGAATAATTATAAGTACAGCGGTCCTGTGCAGGAACTTTTTTGAGTCGTATCGGATTTGCCGTTTCATCGGATTATGAGAAAGACTAGTAAGAGTGCTTGTATTGGCCAACGTGACTGAAATAGGGCAAGAGGACATCATCATCATCACGGTAAGGAAGCCAATGCAGTCAACTGGATTCTTAGCTCTTAAATTGATTATTCATTACTAGTTTCCGCCCGCGGCCTCGTACGCGTGGAATGGGCCTCTCCCCTAAATGTTAGGTAGGCACCCTATGTCTTTTTCTGTACCCCTGATAACGCGTATGCAACACTTTATTATGAGCGACTGATTAGTTAAGATGTAAAGGCGTAACAAACAAACAAACTCACTTTCGTTTATAATATTATTCTAAGCTTTTAATATACGTAGGCAAGGTCTATAATATTGCACAGAAAATAAATAATTCGCAAAATATAACCAGTTGATTTATAAGCAACATAATAGATACGCAGCCAGCCCGTTGAAGGAGCATTTAATTTTATAGAAAATATTGAAAACATAAAAATTGAACGAAGCAAAAATTACAGACATTAATAAAAAAAATGTTCATTAATTAAAAAAAAAATAGAAAACCTATAAATACTAACGATTCTATTCGGAATATTTAATCGTAATAACAGAGGAAATTATGCTAACGATATTGCAACTAGCATTGTATAACAGGTAATATGTAATTAATACACCGTTTATTGCGTATGTACGGGAATAATTCGCACTTGCACGGCAGGTGCATCCTGCGGCGAAATTTGTTTTTTAACCAACTTATCGACATTTTTACGTTACATCACCAGACCTTATCGATAGAATCTACATGTATAACGTACTGAACGATTTATGGTGAACTTTCATTTTGTGTTTTATCTACTATATCATCTAAACTTAAAATAAAAACGAAATCATGTTATACGCGTTGTAAGTCTAATAATATTTTTTTATTATTTAAAGGCAGTGAAATGAACTCACGAATGAGTACAACATTCAGTACAATAACAGCCTGTGAATGTCCCACTGTTGGGCTATGGCCTCCTCTCCCTTTTTGAGGAGAAGGTTTGGAGCTTATTCCACCACGCTGCTCCAATGCGGGTTGGTGGATTACACATGTGGCATAATCTTAGTGAAATTAGATACATGCGGGTTTTCTCACGATGTTTTCCTTCACCGTCAAGCACGAGATGAATTATAATCACAAATTAAGCACATGAAAATTCAGTGGTGCTTCCCCGGGTTTGTCCCCACGATCATCGGTTAAGATTCACGTGTTCTTAACACTGGGCCATCTCGGCCAACATTCAACAGTGATTTTACATTCAATATAATTACAGGTACGGGAAATCTATAGTACGGACCACAAATATTATTTTTAATAGTAAAACAATGCTGTCAGGCACCGGTATTAATATTGAGTTACTTATTTACCTACAAAAATTGTGGAATAAGCTCCAAAACTTTCCCTCAAAAAGGGAGAGGAGGCCATAGCCCAACAGTGGGAAATTCACAGTCTGTTACTGTTACTACAATTTAAAAAAAAAAAATAATCTATCAACATAGCTTGTTATTAAAATGGCACAAATAATATGTACCACGTGTGTAATAAATTTTATTTTTGATACCTATATTTATTATATTATTGATACTTGTAATAAATTTTATTTTTTATTTTTGATACTTGAATACCTAAAAATTTTTATCGAAACTAATTGATTGAAAACATCTCATTTCACCAAATACACCAACTACGTGTCTCTACTTTCAATTATATTTATAAAGTACTCACTTATGTAAGATAATTTATATAAATAATTACGAACTTAATTAAAGACGATACGCATGGAGTTAATTATGTTTTTTTTTTTTTTATTTAATCGAAGAGTTCTATAATTATAAACAGGTACGCTGTACTTATAATTATTCTGGAGTTACTTAATATATTTTTGGTTTGGTGTTTTATATGGTTTTAATTCCATTACAGTACCATAAATTAAAAGCTTGTTTACACTGAGTTAGGAATTATTTTATGGCACAATTTATTTGCTTCAGCAACATGATCCCCGAAAACATTTAAAAACCAATTATAAAATTTTAAAAATATTGGCACGATATTGAGCCAAAGGTTATTATAAAACTTTAAATAAAACGAGTTTTTTGTTCATAACACATAATCAGAGTATACAGTATATAAGTAACAGCTTTGAATATAAATATATTATTGTAAATTAATTTTGTATGGGGAAAAAATATAACTCGCTGAATTTCTTGCGTCGGGTTTTATCAGTTCCAATGTATTTGTTTCCGAACGAGTTGTATGTCTAACGATATTAAAAAAAAGGAAAAAAATACGCAAGACATGTAACAATGCACTATAAAAGTGTTCATAGTTTCCTAAATTTATATTTAATATCGTCATTTGTTTTTTTTTGATGGTATTATTCCGTATTTTCATTTTTTAAAACGACTATGTTTAATTCGTTGTTACTAATAAATTTAATTATATTAATCGTTAACAAGAACGTAAAATGTAACGTAAAAGAAGAAAAAGAAATTCGCATCTGCAACTCATTTCAATATTTCTCTTTAGTAAATTTAATTATTTAATTTAAAGTATATAAACTATGCATGACATATTATGATTACGATTAGTTTGACTAAAATACTCTAAAAATATATCAATTGTGTTTTGTCATCCCATAAATAAATATAATATAATAAGCATATATAGTATACCATGTCACGTAAAAAAAAATAGTTTTTACGCTTAACGAAGTATGGAATAATTGAACTATTTCGGAAAAAATTGTCACTTGTAACCTTAAAAACAATTCGTTGTTCATTAATTCAATATTCAGTGGAAGTTCCAAGTCCTTTCATTAACTCGCCGACGCATTCTAGGGTGTTTTTTTAATTTTGTTTTTTTTTAGAGTATTCGTAGAGTTATTATCGAATGATATTCCCCTTCAGCCTATAAATATTCATAATAACTGCAAATATATTTAAATGTATGAGAACCTTAAACGGTCGTTCTAAGGTATACTCGAATGAAAAAAGATAAGAAGATATTTATTAAATTAAGTAATATATACACAAATACATAATTTATTCTACTAATTTATTTTACACAATATGTCATGAAAAGGTGCCATTTTAATTTATGTCATTTATTTAAGGTCACAAAATAATGAATAAACTGCTACTTCACATTACTAGTTCATGATTATAACTTATATAACTCATCTTATAAATTGGGTTCCTTCAAACGATGCGTGAAGAGGCTTCTTGCGGGCCGGCAAGGCCCCAGCTAGTGCAGATCATTCTTCCCGACTGTACATGCCGTCGTCGCGTTTGGACTCTACTACCACTTACCATCAAGTGGAGTGGAAACAATTACCTTCCCGGCATTTATAAAAAAAAAGATATAAGCAACCATTTCACTTTGCCTCAAAGTAAAATATTGTCTGCAGTCCTTTATTTTCTGTTCATACTATAAATTACGTCGACAATCACTTAATTAAATAAAAGTGTAACAAGATTCTTTTATATGCAAAAATAAAAAAATAAACCTATTTTGACAGCCATCAAATCTTATATTGCCATAAGTACACCGTAATGCCGTAGGTACGTAATCATCAAATATTCTACGGTTGGTAGGGTGAGTGAGCCGTTGAATTTTCAGGTACATAACATCTTGGTTTGGTGGACCATTGGCAATGCAAGAAATAGTTAAGATTTCTTACGGCGTCATCACCATCAGGTGGGTCATTTGCCCGTCCATTTTATAAAAATAATAAAGTATGCTACTTGCTACTTGTAAGCTTAAATCTTGGTTATGGTTAAGGTACTTGTAATACTTTACTTTATACTTTATTGTACACCACAAAGAAAAAAAAATACAAAACATGGATACAGATTAAATAAAAGTAGCATACAATTTTGGCGACATTATCGCTACATAGCGATCTTTCATTTTAACAACATCGATTTGCTTTGTGTCAGATAATGATATATCAAACAGTCACAAATCACAAAAGAAAAAACTATTTTCTATTAATAATCAAAAACACAATTCAAGTCATAATTAAAAAATATATATAATTAAAAGTTAAAAAAGCGAACTAATTTAATAGTAATATAATACAATCATGTATTATGCAGATGTTTTCGAAGCGTGGGCAATAAATAAGAATCGCATGCGTTTCGAGCGTTACTTCTTTAATACTGTAGTATTATTTTTAGCACTTACTTTCGCAAGCACGCGACTTCTCATACTTTATGTTGGTTTTAACAAAGTATGAAACAAAATGTATTGTGGTTAATTTCATTTGCGCACGGTTGTAGAGGAGCTATGTTGTTTGAAATGATTTTTTAATTTACGAGGCTATATAACTGCATGTTAATATTTTCCTAATAGACATTTTCACACACGCGATTTTACTTCAACTATAATATTTAAAAAAAACATATAAGCTTTCACCCGATAAGTGGTTAGTTTTGCACATATACGACATTTGCATTGCAGTATGTTCAAGTCAATCCTTACATCGTCAATGAGCAACTAATATCTCACAAGGACCTTGTGTCTTCAAACCCAAAACCAGCAATATAACGTATTGATGTTTGGTGGTATCATAATGAAATCAAATATTTCTTTCCAAGGTTCTTCTCAAGTTAGGTCTTTTATTCGTGATCAGGATCATGTATGTCTAATCCTAGTACTAAATAAAAATATACTTTAAATGGGTCGAGTAGAGATGTTGATGATGATATTGAGGTTAGGACGCATAAATCTAAACTTCGAATTTTCATTTGCTTAATTTGTGTTATAATAATTCATCTCATGCTATACCCTGATATAAAACCTCACCTGACACATGAATATCCCACCAACACGCATGGCTTGCAGCTTGGTGAAATAAGCTAAAAAGCTTAGAGGATATGATGACTTGGCTCAGCAATGGGATACTCACAGACTTCAAATTCTAAAATACATATATATTACTTAAGATTGTTGCTTAAAATATATTATTTATTCGTATTTGTACAGGTGACATTTGAAACAAGACAGCAAGGCTGGCTGATAGAGCGTTATTGTTACAGGCCATTACAGATTTTTACGAAAATGCCACGAGAACGGCAATTTACCACAAAACTTTACTCAGATTTATTTTGTGCAAGCCGTTAAACACACGTTTTTTTGTTTTTAAGACACAACTAACATGTATCAAGAATTCCGATCACTAAACCATTATGTTAGTATTTACTAATAAGAACAGTTCAACGAATAGTAATTTACGAGAGACGTAAAAATTCCGAACATTCGAAGAACGCAGAATTACCAAAGTTAGGGAATTAAAAACAAGTATTGATGTAAACAAATCTTGTCTCCAAATAAAGTGCAGATAACTTTACAAATGACCGATGTTCCTGGAATTTAGAGTGTGAATATGATAACTTCGAAATTCTACCTTAAATATTGAAGAATAGAGTTGGAATTCCTTCGCTAGCAATATATTTTCTTATAGGGTGACATAGAAATAAAAAGGATTTCAAAGTGAGAGTTATCACAGGGACCCATTAAGGCGCACGCGCGCCCCCACAGGGACTTGACGATTAAACACAAAACAAATAGAGTCTATGTAAGTGATATGGTTCCGTAAATATTATGTAAATGATTATTACAAAAATATTTTACAAACAAACAAGAATTTCTGTATAAAAACGTTATTGTGTTTGATTCTGATTAAGCTTAGCCATTTACTTGTAATTAATACTTTTTTCCGTATTTTATAAATGGCGTGCACCCATAAAAATACCATGAATGTTGTATTTGATATTACCCTTTGATATTTACACTTTTCTATAAGCGGTATTATTTCTAATAAAAACCTGCACGCAATTGGCTATAAGCTATGTTATTGTTATTATAATCTATTAGAAGACATAAGATCATTCTATCATAGAACACAGTTTGGTTTGAATTTTTCAAACTTTGAAGAACATTTATGATTGTCACGTGGGTTTTAAGGACAACGACGGAACTCCAAAATTAAAAACGTTTTGTATACGTCGTCGTAAAAATAATGTGTCTTGGGTAACCTCCGAGGAGTGACTCCTGTCTTGATAAAAAGAATATTGGGATCACTTTGTTTTTTGGATACTTCACATATTTCGATACGCTTAATGAAGATAACGGATGAGGTTTTTGGGGAACATGACTCACGAACTATTTATTTATTATTTGGTTGGTAAGTTTGGAAAGCAAGAAGAAAATTATTTCAAAACTAATACATACACATACGTACATATGCAAGTATTTTTGTTTGATAAAAACATTTAACGCGTCAATGATGTTCTAAAATCTAAAAGCGATGACAAATGTTTGCCTGACTGTACTCCATATTATTGGTAACCAAAAACAGCAGCCTCTATTTCTGTGAAGCGAAATATTGGAAGCCATTCCCACAACGGTTTTCCACTCCTAATTTCATTCGGTACGTGATGTTTCCACTTAACACCAAGCACAGGATAAATTATAAATACAATTTAAGCACGTGAAAACTCCTGGCATTTGAATCCTCGATTTTCGATTAGGATTGACGTGTTTGTTAGATACTTACCCACAAAAATAAAGACTTGACCGTCTTGGAGACGCTGTAAGATCGTGTGGATGTAATGCGTGCGGTCACCCCCGCTCGTAGCTTGGCAAAGATCTCCTCAGACACGCAATTCTGTTCTATCCCTTGCGCCTTCTTAGCTCAACAGTAGCCAGTATAGCTGGTAATATTGTAAAATAAAAAGCTTGTAATTTATCTAAAACTCAGGTCGAAATTAAAAACTGTATTTAAAAAAAATATTCATAGTGTGTTTTTTAAATCAATTTAGTAGAAATTCGAAATTCATATACTACAACAGTTCAATATATATATCTATGACGTAATGACACGGCTTAATATAATGAAATTTTTATAATTATGAAATAAATATTATATTTAATAATATTTTTATATAATCTAGTTATAAAATTGGACATTTTTTAAAGCAACAAGAAATAATTAATCCATAGGTAAACAAAAATATTAACAGACATTGTATTACCTATTATAAAATTATTATTTACATTGTATATAAAATGTCTTTTATATGTGTGTATCTTTCATAACGAAGATGTACAGATGGAAATATTTTATCATTTCCTTTTTTTGTCCCTGAAAAGAAACGAAGGAAAAGACCGTGATTGCGCCCTAACTTATAACTACCAACAACTTTTACTTTCAGTAGATTCAGAGAAAAAAGCGTGACATTCGTGTAAACTGAAACACCAATAATCCCTTTAGGTATTTTTTCATCGTATATAAAAACCTCTTATAATATATTTCCATATGAATTGAAGCAAATTGATTTCAACCAGACGATTATTATTAATATTTTGTAACGATTATTATTTACGATAATTTAATGTAAAATAGTACATGATCAAACTTAATATGATCGGTAATAATATTGAGATTAAGCTTGTGTTACATGATTACCTTCATAAAATCTACGGTATTTTATTTGTAACGGAATCTTATTAACCTAATCGATACACGACAGCTACCAGTTTTACAACACGTTTCATAGCTGACTTTTAAAAGTATATCCCTAGACTAGTAAGCACAAACTAAAAGTCCGCTCGCTGAGAGAATGCGTTTCTAATGTTTGTCAGTTGTTATGTAGTGTATTAATAAGACATTAAAAAAATACAGTTGATATAATTTTGTATATGTTTTAATTATTTTATTTATAAGTAGGAAATATTAACGATTGTAATATTTTTATTGTAAGTTCAACACAGTTTAAAATTACATTGTTCATTCTATCGAACAATAAGCAGCTGAATAAAATAAAATAATACTAATACATATTACGGTTACATCAACCTCTAGATTGTGTGACAATTATTGAAAGTGTTGCTAGATCTTTTAAAGAATATTATGTAGACACGAAAAGTATCTATTTTTTATAGTAGCAATAATGTTCGAACAAAAACACCCATAGACACTGGCACTTTACCCGTTTGTTGCACCTTCAATGCGTTGTTAACAATACGATCTAAGATGTACCGGCCCATGACGGTGGTAGCGCATTATTATGATTGTGCTCTCCTAAAATAAGTGGAAAATAAATAATTAGTATTTTTACATAATCGCGTTCGCTGAGAAGGGTAGGAATGGGTCAAATATTACGGTGGCTTTAGACGAGCTTATAAGTAAAATAGTTTTAAAGTTCAGGTTTTTTTGGTAAATGCGGCCATCTGATGGTAAACGGTCACCATCCCAATGCACATTGGCACTGTATATTAAAAACCCCTGACATCGCCAATGCGCGACACCTTGGAAACTCGTATGTTACCGTAACAAAACAAAAATACTAACTATTGCTGCTTGGTAACTGCATGTGATTGGTAGTACCAACTTAGATGGAGTTGCCAAGTGTAAAAAATAAAATATATTTATACAGTTATACAAAGCACAGGTTATTTATTGCTGTTTAATTTAAACATGGTATCAATGAAAACGTGTTTTTATATAATTGTATGGTAAATGAAAAGCCTTGAGGACAAAAATATTTGTTAAATAATGAATGATGAAGCCTCATAAATGTTTATGATTGTATCAATATTCAATATGTCCGTTGCAACTACAATACAATGAATTAATTATTATTCATTTTAATAAATACTCATTAAAATAATTACCTACGAAATCGTGTTATTTCCTTAACACCCAGTTTTGTATTGTAAAAAAACCCACACAGTTGTTACAGGAATTTTTTTTTGTAGGTCATGCGACATATTACGATTTTTAATCATTGATTGATAAGCTAATAATGGTTAGTTAACAATGGGTTTTTCTTGAATTTAACGTAAAACGTTTGTGAAAAATAATGAATATTTCATATTTTGAGACATTTTTGAGCACAATGAGAGTAGAGTTTCTGTATATACAAATATTATATAGATAAAAAATCAATTAATCTAGAGTAAATTAAAATCTGAAAATATCCCACAGCTGGGCTAATGTCTCAGCTCCGTTTGAGAACTTTGGGCACTTATTCCATCACTCTGCTCTAATGTTAGATAGAGATGTGACAGATTTCGATTCAACACATCCAATGTATAAAATTAAAGTTCCTTTGTTTGAACTCGCTAATCTCAAGATCTATCCATCCATCTATGTTTCCGATATGAAATAATATTTTTACCTTAATAATATTAGAGTTAGATTATTGAGGCTTAATATAATTACAGTAAAGATGGTAAATTTATATTTAGCAATAAACATCAAAGTACTCGTATACTTATAGAATGATTATTTTAATGTGATAATAATAACTGTGAGAATCGCAGGAAGCCGTTGGATGTGCTAGCACAAAACTGGCCATCGTGGAAATCCTTGGGGGCCTCTGCTGTGGACGTTTTCCGGCTGATATATATATATATATATATATATATATATATATATATAGACATCTGCATCTTTGACAGATGATTTAAGCGGTATCGCGAAGGCACTTGCGTTCATGACTGAAAAGACCAATGCGAGAGAGGATCCTTCGGCCGCACTTCCGACAAGTGTATGCGCCCCCATATGGGCGGGGGTTTGAAGCCCGCTCATGACGCCTAGTGCGTTTTTCTTTTAGTAATTTAAACCAGTCATTGTCATGCTTTGATTGACCTACCTGAATAAGGCGTCGCCACTTTGCACGGTCCTCTGCCAGTTCCTACCATCGATTGCTCGGGATGTTAAACGCAACCATATCACGCTTAGCGCAATCTTTGTAACGGAGCATAGACCGACCAACAGACCTCTTTGCATCCACAACCTCTCCTAGTAGTATTTGCCTTGGAAGACGAGTCTGCTCCATTCGATGCACGTGTCCCAGCCACCGTAACCGTTTTTTTTGAGAATGATAATTAAAAATATATATATAATAATAATAAAAAAATATATAAAATTAAAATTTTAGCTATTGAAGTGAGTTATGTAACATTGTCACGAGATTTAACAATTCTATAAATCTCGGAATACACACAACATGTCAGGAAGCGGACGATTAACATGTAAATAAATAATAACATTGATGTAAAGAACATTTGCTGTACTTGATGACTAGACTAAGGCTTTGCTTCAGTGAGAGCGGATTTGGAAGCCATGTTTATACCTAACAAGCCGGTTGGCGTGGTTGGTGGATGTTTGCCTTTCATGCCGAAGGTTGTGGGTTCGATTCCCACCCAGGACAGATATTTGTGTGCATGAACATGTCTGTTTGTCCTGAGCCTGGGTGTAATTTTTTTATATAAGTATGTATTTACAAAAGAAAAATAGTATATGTAGTATATCAGTTGTCTGGTTTCCAAGTACAAGCTCTGTACAAGCTTAGCTTGGGATCAGATGGCCGTGTGTAAAAAATGTCCCAGGACATTATTATTATTATAACTGACTGCTCCGCTCGGTTTCACCCGCGTTAAGCGTTTGTATTCCGATCCCATATTTCTCAATTCGATGCTATATAACGCAAAAAGATTTTTCAAATCGAACTGGCGTGTATGCGTATATTTAGGTTGTAAGCATTCAAACAATATCTACAGCTAGAGTAAATATTGGTATCTAAAGATTTTTTTCCTGCAATTTTGTTGACTTAAGCAATAATAAAATGAACAAAATACAATTTGTAATACATTGAATATATTTACGTAAAAGAAGAACTTGTTACGGTTTTCATTTTAAAGAATGATTTTTTGCTTTCACATTACAACATTACAGATTTATTCAAAGAACCATTACTTAAACGTCAAAGATAAACAAACACCAGTAATGTGTAATTAATAAAAAAAATTAACCTATATTTCTTCTTATTTTTTTTAAATCGCTCGCTAACGCGATGCGCCATCGCTGTAATTTGATGGACAAGATGCAACATTAACAGATAAGAAAAAAAAATTAAAACAAACAGCTCCGGGTAATTTGCCAGCTAATGACATACCTTATCTGCCTAATTAAAATACGATTTGGCACGAACATAATTCTTATTATTGTCACTTTGTTTCGATCTCTATCAGTTGATGGTAGGTACGTTTCTAGGAATATTTTTTTTTACGTTGCAATTAAACTCAAGTTCAAACGAAAATTACGTTGTGTAATTGGCGGTGAGTTGACTGTGTACATGATGATATTGAATAAATAAATAGAACTAGCGACACATGTCCATAGCCATTTAAGTAATAAAGAATGCATTGTTTTTACGCCGGATTATAATATCCGCTTTTTATATGTCAGTAATTTTCCCAAGACTAAAACTTTTGTTGAAACGATGCTATGAACTAGGGTGATGTGTTCATAATAACAAGCTTTAATATTTTATAATAGTGCTTTAAAAATTTTAATTAATATAAACTATTGAAAATTACAAATTAGTAGCTTAATAATAATGGTTTTAAAATTGTTATGTTTTTTTTTTATTTAATCAATTTCAAGCAAGAGCCAGCTCGTTCGTCCTATGTTGGTATTAGATGTATTAGCTGCCTGTCATTGTTAAAAAGGCTGCTAATTGAAAGGCTAATTAGGCAAGTATACCAAAATACGTATACACGGCGATTGGTTGAACAGTGCACAAGTTGATGTGTTGCAACGCCATCTAACAGCACACCGCGCCTTATCACTTAAAGAGATTTATGTTATGATTGTAAATAGAAAAATTAATATATTTTTTTCTAATTGAATAAATGCTTCAGTTTTATTTTAAAGTCATCCCTAGACAATTTAAAAAGTCTGAAATCCTGTTTTTAAATTTCATAGTTATGCTATTTTATACAGACAGAGTCGCTGCCGATAAGCTAGTATATAATGACGTAACAATCCATTAATCCAAGTAAAATTAACTGACAATAGTCGTCATTACAAAAACGGAATGCAATTTGAATGCACTTAAATATATTCCCTATATAATTTACGCTTTCATAATAATGAGACACAACCCTTCCTAATTCTGGCGGTGGTGAAGCGAACATATAATAAAAATCAATTTACTGCCGTCCTCTAAACTCCTGACACTTCGTAATGTCACCAATTTGTACCCTTCTACTCGGAAATCGCTTGCGACATACATTCAATTGTTAATGGATTAAATTATATAGGTACTTTTTTATATCGGTTGAATTACAATCAAATAAAAAAATAGACCTACCATAAGCATAAAGTGCTTATTATAAAATAAGAAAAAATAAGTTTTTCTGGAATTTTCGCAACTGTTCAAGTTTTTTTTTATTAAATTGTTAGGCACGGCAATTTATGTATATATCACAATGTTTTATTTATATTTTTAATTATCTATTGTACATAAAAAGTATTAACAAAAAAAAGACGCTATAAAATATTGTGCAATGTCTATACAATTATATCTCATTAAAAATTTAATAACCCAAAGAACAACTTCATTAGTAATTTCGTACGTGTTTCCCGCCCTGCAAAAAGAATAAACACGACTGACCTCGTATTCCATAATTCAAAAGTCATCCAGATATTTTGAAAACCAACATCGGAGCGCGTTGACCCGTATCGTTTTTTGCTCAACCCTTCAGCCAAAAACACGAATAATTAATGTACCATCGAACCACACACGGTGTGTGGTTAAATTACTTTTTTTTCGCCGCCAAATTGCCGGAGACCTAGTCGAGTCGAGTATTAAAAGTACATTAGAAATATTCCGGTAACCGTCAGCGATTAGCATCTGAGCTCCCGTGTAAGGGTTATTTGACTCTTTTGCGTTGACGAAATCGTTATTGTCTAGACGTATTGCGTAGAACAGAATCGACACCACTTTCACGCGATTATTTTGTTTAAACAGCAAAACGAATAACATTGAAGAAAGTTTATTTCTTGCAACTTGACATTACTGAACGTCTTTAATATTCCGGAAAAAAATAATTGGTATTTATGGTAAAATATAGCTAACAACTAAACATGTCTCCAATAATATTTGCCGTATGTAGTTGATTTAAAATAATAATAAATCATTTATCGTATCATTAGCATTAATATAGAGATTTAACATTTTTAAAAACTGCTACCGCAATGGTAGCAGTTTTTAAAAATGTTAAATCTCACAGCCGTAATCTAACCTAGAGGTAGTAGGAGGATTTTTCTTTAAAAAAAATTTCAGGAGCTAGGTAGGCTGGTAACGACACACTGACCTATAGATAAGCCTAAATAGACAAAGAATTTTAAGTTGACTCAACCGATTTTGATGAAAAAACGACTAAACGATACCTTGACATACTCCTTATAAGAATTCATTAGTTATAGTTTATTTTGTAGTTTTTAAATTTTAAACAGACAGACAGACATATATTTATATATTGTTCTTTACAAACTCTATACTTATAATATTACAGCAAAAACTACTTTCAGATGAAGAAGTAGCTAAGAATATATATAATAATGTAAAAAAGCCTAGATGGCCTAGTTTTTACAAAGCGTGAATCTTAACCGGTGATCGTGGGTTCAAACCCGGGCAAGCCCCACTGAAAGTTCATGTGCTTAATTTGTGATTATAATTCATCTCGTGCTTGACGGTGAAGGAAACGGTCTAATTTCATTGAAATTATGTCACATGTGTATTCTACCAACCCGAATTGGAGCAGCGTGGTGGAATAAGCTTTTAACCTTCTCCTCAGAAAGGGAAAGGAGGCCTTAACCCAGCAGAGGGACATTATTAGGCAGTTACTCGTATACTCGTATGTACTTCTGGGTACTTCTTATATAATGTTCTTATACAGCGCTAAAAACTATACATACTAGTAAGTAGCTCGCACTTTACTAACACCAGAACACATATTTATTTTCAACATTAAAAAAACCTTTTGGTTTAGTATGTAAAATAATGCGAACATTAAGAAAACGTTAATTTACCGAGTCATTACACGTATACATTAAGGGGGTAATTATTTCATTTTTCGTAGAACGTAATGCAACAAAGTTGTAAGTTGTATTTCAAGTTTTCCGATTTATACATGACGTGTCAACACCTAACGTATTGATCGACTTCTAAATCGAAATGGCCTTAATTAATATTCTTCTGTATTTAATTCGAAGCAGCGAGTTTTCTTCGCAGTTTTCCTTCGCTGACGAGTATAAGATGAATTTAAAAAACATCAAGCTTGTTAATGACAACAACTCAACATCGGTTCAAGCGAAATTCACATGTTCTATCCATATTGTTTTTGATTAAAACATAACCTTCGTTAGATACCCGGGCTATGGAAAGCAGGTTATGTGAAATCCAGAGCCTTTTAAGTTAGCCACTAAACTAATAAGGTACCTATACTTCAATGGGTTGGTAATAATAATTAATCTTTATAAAAGTCCTAATCAAAATTTAGAATCGAAAAAAACCCTGTTTGAAATCCTTCATTATTCTATTCCAAATAGATATAAAAGTTGTATAAATAAATCGATTACTAAATGAAGGTAATATTACTTATTATAGGTAATGGAAAAAATGGGCTCGATAAACTAACGTTCCAATATTTTTCTTCTAATCTGATCGTTACAAGGTAAAACAGAGCAATCCAATCATATCGTCTACCAAATTGACCACAATATTGACAACGATAATAATATTGTTACCAATGAATAATGGTATACGATTGTTCATGTGTACTTCAAATTACTCACTTATACGTAACTAGGGTCATTACCAAAAATATTGGTTCGACTTTTTGATTACCATTAAGTAAACAATTTTATGTAACTTGAAGATTAATAAACAAGTGGCTTGGTAATGACGTATTGGAAATGACAGTTATGGTAATGACTCCATTTTGAAATTATTGTTAGTTCGATATTTGAAATTTTAAAACATTCGTTTTTGATTGCACGATATTTTTAAATTGAGTTTTATATATTATGTACAATGTAATTAAGTAAATATACAGACATTTATGTATTAAATTATTAACTTTGTATTGCTGTATATAAAAGATTTCTATTAATACAAACTATTGGTTATAATTATAATGAAGTATTGAAGAAATATTATTTACAATGTAACTATTTAGAAATTAATAAAATTGATTTTTATGTGCTAATTCCAGTTTTTTAGATGATCATAATTTATATTCATATATTTTTTATAAGGTGATATGGCTTAATGGACAGACAAAGAATTCGCAGATTTAAATCCGGTTCACCACTTTTCATGAACACAATCGTGTTTTAAATATTTCATCGCGCTGCTCATGATGTAAAACAACTACAACGTGGAGAAATATATACTTTCTGTTTGATATGAGTATTTGAAAACAATGTTAAATTTCACAATAACTAAAAAAAAAATCTACAAACATTGCATATTTAAAAAATATCTTAAGCGCGCTCGTTCATAACGTTCCACGAACCTCCTAAAGTTTTAATAGTCAACGACTACGACTATTGTTAAAGAAATTCTTTCATAAGCTAACTGTTGACAATTTACTTCTAAGGAAAGAAAAATTAAGGTACAAGTATTATATAAAAGTTTTATCAAGTCGTCACGGTAATCGTGAATAAATATTTCTATTCACGTAATACATCCATTTTGTACATTAAAATAAAGTGATTAGGGTCTCACGGCCTTTTAATATACTCGTATTATTGTTACCATGGAAAAATTACATTATAACATTTGGTCAGGGGTGCCAACTTTATTTTCAGTCATGATTTTTAGGATATAGGGTATAGATAGATCTCCTTAATAAGATGTCGCCCGAATGTTATCAGACTTTGATTTTTTTAAAATTTAATCCAAGTATGTAGACAAACGGACCACTTGAATGGTCACCATCGTATTGATATTAACACCGTAAGAAATATTATTAATTTTTTTACAGTATAGGTAGGCGGACGAGCATATGACGACCTAATGGCCTAATGACCACTTGGGTCACCAACGCTCATAGACATTGGCGTTGTAAGAAATGTTAACCACCGCTTACATCCCCAATGCGTCACCAACCTTAGGAACAAGATATTATGTCCCTTGTGCCTGTAATTACACTGGCTCACTCACCCTTCAAGCCGGAACACAAAAATACCAAGTACTGCTGTTGTGCGGTAGCATATCTGATGATGATGAGTGGGTGGTACCTACCCAGACGAGCTTGCACAGAACCCTACCAGTACTCACATTGTTACATTTCTTACATTATTTCATATTCATACATACATTGTTTGTGTCACCAACCATGAGAACTAAAATGCTTTGTAAGGAAAAGAATAGCACAGGGGTGTGCAAGTACACTGGCAATCACCCTTCATATCGAAACACAACAATAGTAAGTATTGCTGTTTAACGGTATAATATTTGACAAATACCTGAATTAATTATAATAATTCGTGTCTTATATAAATAACGATGATATATATATTACAGTGATTCTTTTCACTGTGATTAGACTACTCCTAATCAGAGTTAGAAAGCCTAAATATCGTCTGGGGTAATTCTTAAGCTAAAATATTATGTTTATAATTTTCAAAAGTGCCCAAGAAGAATATTGATTTTAAATTATAAAATGGCGCTCCATTACAACAGGTACAGCGCAGATAATTTAATTTTAGTTATTCATTGTTATTTATTCATAAAAAATATGTATTATTCTAACTTTCCTCGCTTAGTTAAACTTTTTTGTAACGCTTATAAGTAATGCTATTGTTTAACTACAGACAATTTTAATATGACAATGCAAGATTAAAAGTCCTGCTTTGGTCCCATTTGGTTCAAGCTAGTAGAAGTATTTAGTATTATATCTATAAGTAGCAAGTTAAAATATTTCCATATAGTTTTTTTTATTATTGAATAGGCAGGCGGACCACCAACGCTCATAGACATTGCCATTGTAAGAAATGTTTAACCATCGCTTACATCGCCAATGCGCCACCAACCTCAAGAACTGAGATGTTGTGTCCCCTGTTATTACACTGGCTCACTCACCATTCAAACCGGAATACACCAATACCAAGTACAGCTGTTTTGCGATAGAATATCTGATGAGTGGGTGGTACCCACCCAGACGAGCTTGCAGAAAGCCCTTCCACCAGTAAAAATAAGAATTTGATATGTCCAATGTATAAATCATCATCATCAATGTGATAGTAAAAGTGCGCAAAAAAATATTGTTATTTTTATTACCTTACAAAATAAATTAAAAAAAACATACTGTTTTATATGAAGTCAAATTAAAAATAGTTAATTACATTAAATTATTACGATGCTTTAAAAATTTCCTAGAAATATCACTATTATTTTCTTCAGCAGAAAACTTTCAAAGAACACGCTCACATTGATACGAATATAATACCACTACGCATATTATAAAGTTATTATACATAGCAATTATACTGAAATTATATTTACATTAAAGGCTGGTTCAAACGCAATTTCTGATTCATCTACAGCCACATCCGGCGCACGCGCACAAAAAGCGTAAATCTAGTCTGTTGACCGAGGAAACCTCAAATGGGAGCTATTTCTTTCTTTATTGCCAGTAATGACATTTGTACCAATATAAATTGTGTTTATATTGATGGACGCTTGCAATACTTATCCAACTGTCGTCAACATTTTGATTTGAGTAAAGTTTTTAGATAAATACCCTAAACCTTTTTTTTTTTTAATTTTGTTTGTTTTTAACAATTATTTCAAACAAAAACATTATTGAATATTGTTTTATTACTAACATATTAATAAATCAATTGATATGTTTCCGCTGTAAATGGTAATCTATCGTTTCCATTTTTGTCGATAAAGTGCAAATGACCAATTGTGTTTGATATTGAATAAAACATATGACTTTACGTTTAATTGAAATCGGCACAACGTTATTTATATCTTTATTAAGGATGCTATAACTAAACGCCGTTATTTTTTTTATTCTAATAAGCTGTATTAATAATTTTCTATCAATTATTCCTAATGCAGACATTTTTAATACGCATATTTTGCAATAACTTAAGGCATGTATGTATGTAGATATAGTTTATTTATATATTACAGAACATGAAAATTTTTGTTTAAATACTAATAATGAAATTAGACACTTTTATCTACCAACATTTTGCTTTAGGAACTCATCGTGAAATTAACCCATTATCACCTTATCTTAGACAAAATTAATTAATGTTTCTCAAAAATAAACACGAACAAAAATTAAACTGTGTTATAAAAATAAAATTAATTTAAATGATTAATTACGTGAACCATATTAGTTTACGTGAACCATATTAGTATTATAACTATAAATAGAATGGTTGACAGCACCTGCCCTATCACTGTTGGCTCGTGTTAGCACGACTTCCACGCCCCGCTTCACTGCACCTCGTCAATGGACAGCCTTTTAAATTAACCACAGCTATCTTTGTTTTTATCCTCGATTTTCCGTTCTTTCATTTCGAATCGCAGTTCATTGAACCCAAAACTTAAATAAGTTTTTCAGTTTTCAATCAACGTTCAATAGAATTCATTAGAGGGGAGACAATGGACTACGGACACCCACGTCAAGACGAATCCACTCGCATACAAAAAGCAGTTCTTTCGCTTCGGTCTAACATTTCGGATCATCGAATCAATTCTATCGAAAATTGTTTAATTTTTTAGCAAATCACCACAAATTTACCGTTACATATGAATTCGATCGATTGGATGGCAATTTCGTGGACAAAGATGTTCACCAGGAACAAAGCAGAACTAATAGCGGGATAATGGGCTTATGGGGTAGGGTGTCCGATCGCCAAAATCCATGGGATCGGGAAGGAAACAATCAGATATTTGATGGTATAATTTCATAGTCGATTCGATAACAATATAGACTGATGATAAAAAGTTCTTCTTCATTATTAGACTTGTGATGCGATCAGGCCGAATCGATTTGGTATTATACCGTGACGTTTGCTTAGTGGAACGGCAGAGGTGGTGTGAGGTTGCGGGAGGCAGGTAAAAAGCGTGTGCCGTCGCAGCGTCACGCTTGCTCCGAAGATTGCTCTGTAGGTACTCAATACAATATTAAAGTAAATTTAGCATCGCTCCGAATAAATAACTAGGCAAGGTTTTATTTAGTTTTTGTAACATGTTTAAGTTGAAGCTGTTAGTTTTACGGTCTAACGATCAGCCCGTGGCGAAAGATTTAATTTATTCGATTATAAGATATTAAATTTAAATATTCTTAAATGGAAATTGAAATTGCAACTCTTGTTAGTAGTTTTATCATTGTAAGCTATTTTAAACGGTAATGCTGGCTTGAACTTTAACCATAGGTATGTTTTTGTGTATTCTAAGCTATTTATAATGTGTATTATATTATGTATATTATATATGTGTATTATATTGTGTATTATAAGCTAATAACTGAATTCATATTTATACCTTCTAAGATTATATGATTTTTAATTGTTAAAATAATTTACATATATTATAATTACGCATTAATTATATTATCTAATAAACAAAATATGATACTTCTTTCTTGTCTGCCTGCCGTAATATTTTATCAGTCAGAAGTAGTTAATGTAATTAAAGAAATAAACAATTTAACACGTGCAATTTATTAATCTAAAAACTAATAAATTATTGTTTGCTATAAATACCAAAATAAACAATATAAATACCAATATGCTATTGTCATTTTAAAAAGGATTTTAACGTCGAATTTATTCATATTTTCACAGACTTACCGTGTTTTATTTTGATTTTTGTTTTTTAGTTATTTCTCTCCGATGATTACAAATTCAAAAGTTAATTTACACACGAGGTACATTCATAAAGGACAATTTTAGTGAGTTCAACGCTTATTTGCTGTTGTGTCATTGCCAACACAAAAAAAGTAATAATTTTTATAATTATAATTGAGACCGACTTTCATGTATGAAAATGCCAATATTTCGTCGCTAATGCGTTCATTTCGTTCAACTTTAAATTCCGACTATTCTATGATAATATATTAAATAAATTTACTTGCAAAAAAAAATACTTAACTTTTTATAACCTAATAATTAAACTAAATATATATGTGGCGTTTGCTTTATTTGACAAACATGAATTTGTATTGCTGTGTTCCGGTATGAAAGATGAGTCAGCCAGTATTATTACTCATGCTGCCTGCATTAGCATCTTAGTTACCATGTTTGGTGTTGCATTAACAGTGTTAGAAACAGCCAAAGAAAACTGACATTGAAATAAATTTAATTAACCATCAGGTTGTTCATTTGCTCATGCGATTTCCTAAAATAAATATTATATATTACATTCATTATTAATAAATAATAACCGGATAATGTAATGGGAATCCCCAAATTATAACGACAATTTTAACTTCCGGACCACACGAACACAAGGCGATATAAGTATCGTCTATGTGTCAACACGTGTCATTTACAAGAAACCGCATATTGCACCAAAACACAATATTTTGTGCGGTCGAATTTCTTTAAATCAAAGCGAAATTAGTTGTCTACTATTCACGCCCAACAAGAATAGGAAAAAAACACAAAGCTACCGATGGCGCCTTATTATTAGCAACTTCCGAAAAGGGCAGATTTTTTGCAACGTCTAGCGGATGAGCCTCAAAAGGACAACAAACTGACAAATTATGCCAATAAAGAATACCGAGCTGAGCAAAAAAACTTTTAAGTGAGTCACTGTCTATACAAAGGGTTTCGAAATCCTATTGCATTTTTTTTCTCCTTACACTTTGTGAAATATGCTCAAACATTCGCGTAGATAGAGAGTTAAGATAGTCGAGTCTAATTCTCCCCTCCACCAAAACCATAAATAATGAGAGATATCAATTATTTTATACTCAACAAACTGTTCCTCGTCTTTATCCAAGACTAATGTCTTGTCAAATTGCAATTCGATCGTTTCAACGATTTAATTGGGTTGAACAAAAAGACAGAATTGCTTTTACATTTATAAAATTAGTCTGATATAAGCCTCAATAATTCAACAATAGATGAGTTCGCAAAGTAAAAGTAGCCGAAGCCACAGAGAGCAATTGCCTTATTATACAGTCCAGCCAACAATACAAGCACATAGTAATTATAGTACATAATAAATATATAAACAATTACATTTTTTTTTTATAGAATAGGAAGGCGGACGAGCATATGGGCCACCTGATGGTAAATGGTCACCAAACGCTCTTAGACATTGGTATTGTAAGTAATGTCAACCATCGTTTATATAGCCAATGCGCCACCAACCTTGGGAACTAAGATTTTATGTCCCTTGTGCCTGTAATTACACTGGCTCACTCACCCTTCAAACCGGAACACAACAATAACAAGTACTGCTGTTTTGCGGTAGAATATCTGATGAGTGGGTGGTACCTACCCAGACGAGCTTGCACAAAGCTCTACCACCAGTGGAAGTGGAGTTTACATGAATAAATTGTAAATATAATTATTATTTTGTTTTTAAATCGAACAAAAAAAGATTTACTTGAATAACACATCAACTAGAAGTAATTTTATAATTAAATAAAATTAAAAACTTTGATTTCAATTTATCTTAATGTTCTTTCCTACTGTTTTTTTATGATCCGAATTAATTCGTAGAAATTTATTAATATATTTTAAATTTAGAATTCTCTAATATGAAATCCTTTTAACAATTCAAAATTATCTTATCAATGAGGACCAAGTTAAATGTCAGTCATCAAGCAAAATGTCCGAAAGTAAATTAGTTGTTTATGAGTAAAGTGGTCAAGCTCGTGACTGCCATGGCATTGAACCGTGATTTGGGACCAATAGCCCATTTTATCTTGCCGTCAATCCGCCTTTATAAAATATTAACAATGATAACCCGCAACTCAAAGCATTTCCTGTTAAATATCTCAGCTACCTACTTTTCTAAATACAATTTCCATTGTTTTAAATAACCACGAGCGACGCTTAGACTATTATTACAGTTAATCGGAAGCCAATCTTAAGCTAATTACAAAGCAATCGAACTCATTATCTATGTAGGATTTGATTTTCGTTTACCGCTCTCCAATAATTAATAATTTCAAAGCGGTAATAACCTTTATCATGATGATCGAAGCCACGACCGCTATTAATTGAATACTGCAAATAATCAATCGGCACCCACAGGCAATTAGAATCCATTCGACGGAGACGAGTTCAGCTGGATAATAATGTTAGCACATATTTATTTAATGATTAAATTAAATAGGGCTAATTCTGCGCTATGAAGAAGGGGAAATGAGTGTGTAACAGGCGGAGTCGGCTGAGCGAGCACTCTACCGAGGCTATTGGTTGGCGTGCCTCATGGGCGGGGTTTGGATCCCATGTTTTATTTGAATTATGGATGATGCACGCGGCGATTGCCTCTCGAAACCAGTTGTAAGCGCCGCAGCTTCGCGCCCGCTTGCCTCCCCTCTCGTAATTAATTGATGTTTTCATTTATTAGCTTGTTCTGTAATTAGTTGGTTACATCTAAAATTGAGTGGATAAGCTATATTCGATACGATTTCTATCGAACATCTCTGCGTGTAGCGACGCGGTGAGTGCTATTCGACTAACGCCTATCATTAATTAATACGATAGTTTCCTTTGCATATTTTTGTAATTGAACATGTTGCATTCATTTCGTTGAATTGTTTAATAATGTGTGTACTTTTCTAAAGTTCATGCGTTGTAAATAATTGCATTCTGTCGTAATTAAAACCTTTAAATGCATTTAATAGCGTGTGCAACAGACAAGAATTTAGTAAATTACTAGGCACTTGTTTATGTCTTAATTATTTGCGGATAAACAGTTACCGTAATTCTAGTCGACAGAAAAACTCTAGAGCGTGTTTATTAAGTTGAAAAAGGCAAGTTTTATAACTTAAATGACTTAATAAGATAATAAATGACACTATCCGGTTTTAATTACGTCTGTATCGTTCCGAAATCAAATATGTGTGCGAAGTTTTTTGTCGTTTTAATTTTTATTCGTTTCTTGAGCCTAGAAATTTTTATAAATATTAATTAGATCTATTTTGTTATTAAAGGCGATTATAAAATAACGAATATAATGAAATCGGACAGGTTTACCTCGTGAATGTTATAATGCTATTGATATTTTTAATTAAAGTTACTTGAGGATCCATAAATCGGTTGTTAATATTTTTATCGACTTAAAAGGAGGTGGTTATCAATTCAACTGAATTTGTTTTTTTAATTAATTTGTTACAATGTATTTTATAGTCTTTATTCATTACACGGTTTATATAAGCTCCACTAATTAAAGTCTTTTAGATAAATAAATAAGTCGAGCTACCGACTTCTATTGTAAATGTCATATAGATTTGAAATTTGATATGTATATATAATTCGGATTCCGATACAACATTTTGTACCATCGAGTTAATCTTAGATTTTTTTTTATAAAATTGGAAGGATGGGCCTATAGACTGAAGTAATATTAGCTATTTCTTACATCATCATGTAACCGTCCCTTGTATTTACACTGGCTCACTCTTCCTTCAAACAGGAACACAACAATACTAACTATTGATGTTTGATTTCAGCGTTTTCTGGTTTGTTTCGACGAGTCCTGTGCATAGATTTTAGGTTGTTTTTTTTAACAATAATTAGTTTGTTGTATGTTTTCATTTAACTTGGCTACGCTGTATTGATTAACCCTTTTGATTGAATTTTCAAGCCAGTAACCCCATACTATTAAACCGATGCAAATAATTTAGAAGGTGGTAACAATAAAATCTACTAAATAACTAAATATCACTGTCAGTATTATACAATTAGTATATAATTTACCAAAATTCTTTCTTTGTTAGTATAATCATGGTAGCAATGCAGTTGTGTCTTTAGAACCCGCGAAACTGCAGAAGCCTCTTTTCATTGTATGTCATGTTATTGTTTTGAATGTAAAATAAACATTTTTATATTTTTACTTCGTTTCAACTATCAGAAATTTATTTTTATCTTAGTGCTTGATTAAATTATTATTATTTACGTCTTATATACATATATCTAACTCAGTTTGTATATTTTAAAGAAAAAATATATATAATAAAAAAGATTTCTTACTAATTCGCAGTATGAATAAAACTTAATTTTAAAAAATGTTTAAATGCAATTTATTCTTAGAAATGCAAGATACAATGACTATTATAATTAATTATAGTATATTTTAATTAAAACTAACAGAATATAAATACTATTCAGTCGAATGTTATAATTTTATTACCGTAACAATTTAACGAATGACGACAAATTTAATGTCAGTGGATCAGTGGATGGAAAATTATTTCTGTACTTGTTAATGGATTCAAATTCAAACATTGAATTTTTTTTATTATTTTGTGTCGAAACAAATTCTGACATATTTATATACATTTACAAAACCGATCCAGGTTTTCGAGTTTAATATGTCTGACTGTAAATGAAGATGTTAAGTGAAGTGAATACCTGCATATACCTAACTTACTTTTAAACTGACTATGGCATAATAAGCTGTCTTTTTAACATTTTAAGTAAATTATTGCAATATATACTGCTATATTTTGCTATATTTAATAAAATTGTTATCAAAAAGCACAAACCAATAAAATAAATAGATTAATATAAAAGTCATAAACTGTGCTAAAACATTGTTCATAAATAATAAATGTAGGCTTAGTATAGCACAATCTGACGCGGGCACTTACAGGGGACGACGTGGGATAAAAAGGACGCGGGAAAAATATGTGACAGGGGCACGCAGCCATACCGAGAGAGATAACCCTAAAATGACTACGTAACAAAAACTATACGGGCGAAATTAAAAGAAACGACGAACGAGCAACTAACACAGAGCCTAACGTTTTGATAAAGACTGACTTTTTGGGGCCCCGTCCGACGTAATTTGTCGCAGGCGCCTGAGATAAAGACGGCTGCTTGGCGGAGGCACCAGGCATGTCTCAGGAATGTCAGACGATCGGAGGACACCGGTCAGCTATAACGCTATGTCAGAGTTGTCATTTACAAAATATTTATCGAATGAACATACATATATATAAAATCATTTTTATGGTTTAGGTTATTGCTTAAAATGTTATAGGCCTTAGGCTTAAACAACTTCGGCTAATTAAGATAACAAAACGAATTACTGTCATAGTCAAATGAATTCACTAAACATAAATTTAAATGTATTCGAAAGAATTTGACTTCTCCATAATTTATTGTTTTGGATTAAAGAATTTGACTTTTGGTATCGGCTTTTATAAAATTATAGTAGATTCTCGGATCTCTATTTTTCATATACAATAATTTCTATACAATAGAAATTATTTTCTATACAATAGAAATTAATTATAAGCAAAAAATCCGTTAATGTCCCACTGCTGGGCATAGGATTCTACTCTTAAGAAATTTGTTTGTAGCTCATGCTATGCTGCTCTTAGAGTACGCGTTAGAAGGTATAATTAAACATATAAAATGTTTGGTGTATAATTTAAAAAAGAAACGTAAAACCTCGTCACTCAAACTGAGTTTTTGAGATTGACAGTCCAAACAATAGCTCACTTAGAAACACATATACATACATATACATTTAATTTGAACTATATGTATCCAAGACATTTTAAAAAACATTTTTTTACAAAACTACCCAATAAATAATGTCATATAATAAATTTATTTCTATCTTATAATTATCAAAATGAAAATCCACTTTCTCCAAGTAGTAATTAATTAAAAAACAATATTTTTTTATTATATTTAC
Organism: Nymphalis io; assembly: GCF_905147045.1. Classification (NCBI taxonomy): domain Eukaryota; kingdom Metazoa; phylum Arthropoda; class Insecta; order Lepidoptera; family Nymphalidae; genus Nymphalis; species Nymphalis io. The sequence continues at coordinate 3,521,783 of NC_065890.1, read as the reverse complement.
ATAAATGACTGCCTCGTTGGTCTAGTGGCTTGATGTAAGGCCGCAGACGCGGAGGTCCTTTTTTCGGGTTCAATTCCCAGGTCGGGCCAATAAAAAGCTATTGGGTTTTTGTGTCAGAAAATTCTCAGTAGCAGCCCAGAGTCTGGAAGTTGGAAGTGTGTATACTTCCGTGCCTCGGAAAGCACGTAAAGCCGTTGGTCCTGCGCCTGAACTCTTTCCGATCGTGTCGGATTGCCGTACCATCGGATTATGAGAGTTAGGGAATAGAGAGTGCACCAGTGTTTGCGCACACACTTGTGCGCTATAATATATCCTGCATAGTTGGCTAACCTCTCTTGAGATTGGCCGCCATGGCCGGAATCGGTCTGGAGGACATTATTATTTACATAAATAAAATTTCAAAGAAATGTATTAGGTAATCAAGCCGCTTATCCTCATTAGTAAAGTGGACTAAGAAACGTATCCTTCTTCATTATTATATAAGAAGTCTTTATGCAGCGTCAAGAAATATAATAACACTAAAACAAACCTTCATGTAATAGTTATTTGTAATAGTTTGCAAACGAAAATTATTGATCAAAAATATATATATTTCCGCTTAGTATCTCCCCGCCATTTTTCAGATTAGATATTTTTGACAATCAATATAGAAATGTATGTTTATATTGAATAAAAAATTCTGTGTTCTAATTCTATTCTATATTCAAAAGTGATCTTATGTTCCTACATGAATAAAACATAATTTAATTTGATTCGATACGTTTATATTGAGCAAGAAAAGTGTTACCTAATGTTCAATACCGTTTTAAAATGGAGATAAAATTTCTGATAAAAAGACACGTCCAGTAACATCTCGGGATAAAATGTATGTATTATTTAGTTTTTACAACGATTAATTCTTCCTTATATAAAATATATTTTCTTAATATTATAATAAGCATAATTAACATTTTCTATCATTATTGATTTGACTCCTCAAAAATCACTCGCTAAATAACGTTTATAAGCAAGGCCGTTATTTTTCACGGACGAAGCCAGGACGGATAACTAGTATGAAATACAGTAAATAATATATGGTGCTTAAGATACATAACAGCTTATTTAAAACCGCAAATAATAATAATAAAGTTAATATTTGTATAAACAATATGGATTTCATTATTTGTCAGTTTAATATATTTAATGTAGTTTTAATTATATACATTAAATAATAATAATGACATTATAATTGTGTATGATTAATATTATAATAACTAAATATTATTTTATAAGGCTAGTCTATTAACGTAATATTTACAAAATATCATCTGGTATATTATCTTAATGTTCAGTCATTTTTGGAAAATTCACTGTAAATATAAATATATACTGAATTTTAAACTAAGATTGTGGCTTCAAATCCGGGCAAGCCTACTGACTTTTCTAGAACAAAACATGGTGAAGCAACCTTTATTTACTTTGCTAACTTTTATATAGATATATGTATCTATAATAATAATATTATATTTACTGGCAACATTTTATTTATTGACAACATTTTTTATTCTATAACTTATATTCTTACTATTTAATTAAACGTTTCATTTAACGTGACAGTAACATTAACGTTGCGTTAATAAATTGTATTAATAATAATATTGACTTGTATGTTTCTAAATATCAATTAATATGATTTGATATTTTAAAATCACAAATACACCTGCTTAGTCTATTGATTACATTACTTCTCATTTCCGTGTAAAATTTAAAAGGAATGTCACAACAAAAGTATTTGAGGAATCCACCACGTCTGGTGGTCGCGTGGCCACTAATTATACGTGACCACTTATCGTGCGGTGACTCTGAACCTTTTAGCGTGGTCGGCACATAAATCTCTGTATCTACAGCGGTGACGGTGACGCCGTACTCCGACGCGTTCTCGATATTAATTGCAAATACATGAACAAGATATCGATTTTATTTTTCGATTAGGTTTTAATTTATAACGTTCTATTTAAGAAATAACATTGTATCTTACTCATATATTACATGCGATTTGTTTTTTTTAATCCCGAACATTTTTAATGAAGTTTAATATAAATTAGAAGTCGATTATTTTTCCGAATAATCATAAATAAAATATATTTTTTATCAATTAATTGGATACCCTTTTAAATAAAAATCTATTAATTCAAATATTCAATTAAACGCGGCTTGAAGTAATTAATATAAAAAATATAACAATAAGTTCTAGTAAGTATACTTTATTCGTTTGACTATAATTAAAAAAAAATTCAACTCTGTATACCTTAATTAAACCTTATTCTTAATGAACCATTTTTTCGGAACGAATTGGTGTTGAGTTTATTATTGATATCGTTTAAAAGTTCAGTCTTGTCTCCAGGTTTACAAAATTATAACAAAAAGTAATAATATTATTATGAGTAGCGCGGTTACAATTTCCAATCAATAATTCCAAATACACTTCGTGGTTTTACGTGACACGATTGCGAACATACAAACAAATAAATAATCAATTCGGTAAATATATTAAATGTGTAGTTTTTGTCATTAAATTAATGATTTATTTATATTTCTGCTTTCTTAAGGTATAATTAAATTAGCTGTTTAATTACAAAGTTGCCAAAAAATATATCTTTAGGCGGTGTTTTGGTAAACAATGCTTATGTCGAATGTCAAATCAATGATGACAGTCAGAAATCAGTGTTTAATTAAACACCTATTATACAACGTTTATAAGTAATGATGTAATCGTTTTATGGAAGTGATTTCGCTTCTCCTTTATTAATTTAAATTAGTGACGTCATATGGCTTTAAAGATAAATAAGAGAAAGTACGATATTCGCCCTAATTCGATGTTCCAAGATATATCTTAATTAAGCAATATTAAGCGTAAAACAATCGTTGTGTCATCATATTCTTTTGATAAATTTATACAGGTAAGAACTTTAATTAGCTATTTCATTATAACAAGTAAACTAATATTTGAGTACGACTTACGCTACTCACTAAAAGAGATTTCTCAGACTTAATATATTGATTATACTATTTATGATAAATTATATTATTATAATTGTATACATAACGTTGTTTTATGTAAAAAGATTGGTGTACTCAAAGGACTAAGTTCGTTGAAGCATTTCTGGCGAAGACATTTCGTATCTTATTAAAATCTTTGAAAAAACAGTTGTAGAAAAAATATATTTTTATATTTCTTTTTTGTATTTTAGTTCTTTATTGTAGAGTTAATTTAACGTTTTTTAAGATTAATCATATCCCCGTGCATCATTTTAACTACATCCCTGAACACAAAGCAATCTATAACCACATTGGATATTGAGCTGTGATGGCCCAGTGGTTAGAACACGTAAATCTTATCGCAAGATTGCGGGAAGGTGCTCATGGCGATGAACGTGGTGGACTAAGCTTCAAGCCTTTTTGTTAAAAGATGAGAAGATTGAGAAGAAAGAGAGATGCTTAGACCAGCAGTAGGACAATTACAGGTTATCAGTTTAATTTTTTACTGGATATTGACAAACGTGCGTTTATAAAACACATATACGACCACTTCGGAATTTTATATTGAAAATGTCAGTCTTGAAAGATTTTATAGCTCATTATACAATACTATCGGGTCGAGACACAGCTTCGCCGCATTTCAATAAGAAATTATCAAATTAGTTTCGTCATTAATAAAAACCGGATGGCGACCACAAAGGATCGTTGGCATTGTTCACAGATTTTAAAATCGTCCATAATTAAATGGAATCCATTTTTTACGTCGGCCGACATTTCGCATGATATAAATTCCTGAATCGTTGAAACAGCATCTAAAAAGGAACAATTTGCCACCCTGTTCGAAATGATCGCGTTCAATATTAAAAGGGCAGTTTGTTGATGAAATTTAAAAGAGAAATCAATAATCACGTCTCGCTTACGATCTTTCGGAGTTGAATTTATAAGTTCGATGAGTACAAGGATGAGGCTCGTTCGAGATTCGAGACAAAAAGTGGTAGAAGTGAGGCAACCGATTCGGCGAAGTATTTAATGTATCGGCCTATGTTTTGCCTGTATATGATTTCATTTATAGATGGAATCTAAATCACTTCATTGAAACCAGGACGATGTGACACGCGAGATTAGTACAATGTTTTTTTACGAAACGAAATTAGATGAAAGGTGTATATGACAGCAACATTCTAGAATACGAATACTCATCAAAGTGATCAATGTAAAATATCTTTTTAGTTTTTTTATTGCTTCTTACTAAAACTGATGTTATGTTATGTTTCGATTCGAAATAGCCCAGTGGTTAAAACCCATGAATCTAAAGATTGGGGGTTGAAAATTATGTGCTTAATTTTTTTTTGTAATACATCTCTTGTTCAATGGTGAAGGAAAATATCATAAGTAAATTTGCAAATGCAAAATCTACAACCAGCCTGTACTGCAGCCGCGTGATGAAGGAAGTTCAAAACATTCTTCTCAAATGGGTAGGATTCCTGCGGACATGAGGACTTGCACACAATCTATATTTTAGATAATCCAACTATACAAGTATAAACATTTATTGACCGTGTTTACAGATGCTGAATTATGTGAAAATACATAAAAATAATAATTAGACGATGTCTACGTCATAACCGACGACGTAATGACTATTTATTACTGCTGTTACTTGTTAGCACTTGCTCGTGTATGACGTGCCTTTTATTAAAATGAACACTGCATTTTGTATAATAACTATGCAAGTAAGTTTCTTCTTATTATATCCGAAATACAGCACGCCACAAAATAAACAACTAATTTACTAAATAATAAAATTAATTCCTCGTCCTTTCTCTAAAGGCTCAAACGTAACTAACAAAAAAAAAAAACATTTATATTTTGTTATTGAAATTTCTGTCTAAAGCATTATCCTGTACAATTTAATGCAAATTGTTAACTTGAAAAAGTTTTCGTAACCCAAAAGGTGGGAATAAATGAATGGATCACAATAGTGGAGACAGACTTGCTTAAATACAAAAACAAGTCTGTCTTAACCCAATAACACTTTACACTTAAATCCTGCTATATAATTTAAATGAAATTCAATATGATAATCTCATAAGATGCCACAGAAAGAGAGAACAAAGAATTATTTATTATATTATTTTTGTAGCGAATTTGAAAATAAGCAATATATTTAAACCATTTTACGCTTATGCTTCTTCATAACATCCTGTATAATGATTATCTAACATGCAAACTTAGTTTAAATACAGTTGAACTATAAACTAATTATTGCAAGGTTATACAGAACAGCAAAGACTCCGCCTTCTACGGTAGACTGTTAACAGTTATTTCGTTTTTCAATCGTTATTATCAACCATATAAAGTTCACAGCTGGATGTTGGTACCGTCTAAGGCACGCCACACACCTCGCGACTAAAACAAGTCGCCCAACCGGTTGAGAGGCCTCCCGTGTCACATTTGTTAATACAACAAGAAACATGTCTCCTTCAATAAAAGGATTATAAATTAAAACAAGTTACTTTTGTATAAGTGCAAAAATTCAAACGTCAATAAAGTACACATTCCATTACACGAAGGTATCGTTGTCACAACAAAAAACAAATGAGATTTTACGAAAAAAGTAAATACAAGTTGATTCAGTGATATGAGATGTATAATATTGACAATAAAATAAAACAGATCTATATTTACAACTGAGAGTATATTGCGGACATAATGCCATTTCTTATTTACACTTTAATGGTTCGGAAGGGATGGAGAGTCATTTAACTATATATGGCACGGTTACTTAACATCGATGGGTGACAATATATCGAATACTTTGCCTCAAATAAACACACTTGAGTATATGGTTTAATTAGAAAATCCCGTACGAGGGCTGCTGTTGCAAATTAATAGGTTTTTTTTTAAATTATCGATTGTCTTTCCCTAAGCTTACAGTAACAATAAAAAGTAACGGTTATATTTCGTTTAGTTGGTATAGTAAATAATGCATGGACACCTACAAGTAACATACGTATATCACAGTAGCATTAACAGCCTGTGAATGTCCCACTGCTGGGCTAAGGCCTCCTCTCCATTTTGAGGAAAAGGACAACATACGTATATACTGCAAAACATATTTTTTTCCAAATACAATTTTTTAATAATATGTTATTTAAAACGTAAGTACAATACTTACAACAATTATTTTTTGAAAACCAATACTTCTGTAGAAACACGGCTTAAATTAAAACAAACAGTACCCTTAATTGAAATTCTATAATCGAAATCGCTTGCAAATCGAAAACGATTGTGGCTGTATGTTTGACAATCGACCTGTTAATTTAGGCTTCGTCTACAGAAGTCCTAACGTGAGTCTGGGGTAGACACAGCATGCGACTAATTATACGTCGCGATGATCGAATAACTGTTTTTGTTTCTTAGCATCACTGGAACATTTCGATGCAGAATTGACTTTTTAGTTCGGCATAACTTAAATTGCATTTTTGTCACCCATTGCTTGGCCGCCATTGCTGTTTTTTAATAAAGCGGTATCTTCATTAGTTTATTATTTTTACATTACTATAACTGAAATTGTCACTTTAATTAAATAAGGAAAAACGGTCGTTGAATTATTATTTATATATATATACACATGGACTGTACCATAAAATTTAAATAAATAATGTTTTAACGTAAAGATGACATTATTTTTAAAATTTACAATACCGGTTTTATTTCAGTATTTTATGTTGGTGTGTTTTTTTATTACAATGCAAAGAGTCATTTATTATTTGATGTTCATTTGACCCTTGTCGTATTATTTTACATTTAATATTTAAAAAAAAAATGGCAACGTTTCAATCATATAATTACGTAAGATTTTATAATTGGAATATTTTTAATTATGAAACTTACAAACAAATGTAATTCGTTTTTATTAGGTAACTAAAACTGAAATAAAACAGTTAAAGTACACGGCTGTCCTTCGTTTTTTACTTAAAACATAACTTAGGCTGAGTCTACAACATTCCCCGGCGCACTTTATGTGCAAAGCCACTTTTGCACATTATTAAATGCTAACTCCACGTACAACAATTACTATGTCAATGTGTTTATAATACAATACATGTTGAGGTAAATTGCATGAATTACTACAATAATTTACTCGGTTGGATTCGATTTCTACTCGTGATGTGTTTTTACCCGATGAAAATATTTTATCGTGGTTTTTATTTAAGAAAAATGTCTGGAATTAACTTTTTTCTGATAGAATCGGACTACGAAATATTTCGTTATACAAAAAAATACTATTAGTTAATTTAAAAATGTCTAATTCATAGAAACATTCTTCTGTCGGTCAATTTTCATTACTCGACCCTTGTAATCGTTTCTAATTTATACGGAATTTATTAACACCGTTGACCATGAGAAAACATTGTGTATAGCCGGCCTAACTTTCTGCGTACAACGCGTAGCAACGCCATGGCACTTTGATTGCTGCCTTTGCCTAATTAAATAAACTACTTCGCGGTACAGCTGGAAGTTATACGAAAGAAATAACGCTATCCCTTTCTATAATTATGGGAAAGAAAAAGAAAACTTACGTCCGAACCGATGGTAATAAAATTGAGGTCTCAATATAAAGCAATCGAATGGTTTTATTTTAATTAAGACATCGTAAAGTAATTATCAGAATAAGAAGCAATAATACGGCAAGAAGATTATTTCGTCTATAAATATTTTATGACTATTCATAGTTAATCAATGTTTTTGTAATATTGGTCTTCGGCTTACTTTTGAATGAACTTATTAAAAAAAATCGAATGCTTTGTTTTAGAAAAATTGTTTATGTATTTTTTTTTATTATAACCAAAAAAATATTTGCTTGAAATTGGTGAAATTGGTTGCGTGAAATGGTAATAAAGATGGCGACGTTTTTCAGATTAACTTGTACTACTTTGTACGTTTGACATTTTAATCGTTACATATTTTTAAGTAAAATTGAAAATTGTTATACGCCCAATTAATATTGCTATTCATAAAACTTAAAAATTTACATTAAAAAAATAACTTATCCAATTATTTCGCCTACGTATCAAAATATTGTATGTTTAAAGTATTACATATTCGATTACAGATATATTTTGTTTTTAATATTTTGTGATTAGTATAGTATTCACTTTAAATATATGTTATACAATAAAATAAATTTTAATATATAAAAACAAAGTTAAGCGTATACATATTACAACTTATGACGTAACAGAAGTGAAATTCATTTTTGGATTTAGAATCGTTTCGCTGTCTGAGTGAAACGATGGAAGTCCTCTTGACCGATTACAGCCACAGTAGCCATTCACAAACGGGGCTAATCTTGGACATATAACAGTGCATAAGCAAGCGTTCAACCAAGTCCAATCTCTATTCCTTTCATATTCCGATGGAATAGGGAATCCGACATGATCGAAAATATTTAAAATAATTCATGTGGCTTTCTTCATCACTCCGGGCCGCTACTGAGAATTTATCGGCTGAAAATCCAATAACTTTTTACTAGTCCGACCCGGGCTTGGGTTCAGCGCCTCCGATGCCTAGACCAACGAGGCGGTAAACTCATTATATAGAAACTTTTAATTAAAATTAAGGTCGGAAGGCCACGGACTCACGCTTCACTTAAATATTTAAATTAATATAAAATCAACTAGTTTCCACACGTGGCTTCGGCTGTATTTGAGGGTGACAGATGTTAGGTATTCTGTATTTTGTATCCATGAAAACACGACGTATATGCATTACATGATACAATTCAGTAGTTAATAATAATAATATCCTGGGACATTATTCACACACGGCCATCTGGTCCCAAATTAAGCAGAGCTTATGCGCTATGGCAACCAGACAACTGATATACTACATATACTACTTTTCTTTTGTAAATACAAACTTATATAGATAATTACACCCGGACTCAGGACAAACAGACATGTTCATGCACACAAATGTCTGTCCTAAGTGGGAATCGAATCCACAACCTTCGGCGTGAAAGGCAAGTATCTAACAACTACGCCAACCGTAAACCGTAAATATAAAAGTTTGAAAATATATTTCGAAATCTGTAACATTAGAAAAATTTTATTCCAAAGGAAACGTTATACGGCATCATGTATTTCTATGTAAAGTTCGATTTGTAGTAAAATATATTATTGTATTTCGTGTTCTGTGAAATGTTCGAAGTCGCGTGCCGAACCGCTGTTATGAGTAATCTGTACAGTACACGGGCGATAGCGTTTCTAAAAAACTAAAAAGTATTCCTTGAAGAATTTATAGCAATTTGAGAATAAAACGAAAAGAAATATAAATTCGCTGATGGTTTGTTATATACATAACATTTCAATAGTATTAAAACTTTGAGTAAATTTCGTTAGCGCAGAATCCACAACTATCTTAAAAATGCGATGTAAAATATATAAAAAAAAATTTATTTTATACATATATACTAACTCATATTATTAAAATAAATTATTTTAAAATTAGAATGTATTATTTCGTTTTGTCATAAAATATGCCAAAACTCTTAAAAGCTATTTTAAAATATTATATTTTTAAAAAACGCTGAGATTTGCGGAGCATAAACTAGAAACAGTAAATAAAATAAAATATTGATCTTAAAAATATTTGTTATATGATTTTATTATTTGTTATTGTTATATAATAATTAATAAGTGATCTATAGACATTATGATTAATGATTTTTTTTTAAAAAACAATAAAAATCGGAAAACACGCTAGGAAATCGTATTCGAACGAAAATATCTCAATATACTTTACAAAATTATAACGGAGGAAAACATATTCAAGTCAAAATATTTTTCGTATCACCATTATATTGACAAAACTATTCGTAAAACCATTTAACAATACCAGTTACTTCAACGAACTGATAAACCGCGAAGTTGCCAGCAAGACATAGTTAGCAATATTGTCGCGTTAGTTTGTACTTCGGACCAACCTCAAACCGCGTCTTCAATCGAAGCGTCCGCGGAAACGAGTAATTTCCTCTTCCATTATAATTGATTGAGTTAATTGCAGGCGGATTCTTTCGCGAAGGATCGCTACGTATTGAGTTGCGCCTTAACAGACTAACTGCCACTATTGAATGTCACCAATTATTTCGAATTATATAATTAAAATAATATGGCTATATTTGTGATAGGTATGTAGCTCAACTGACAGTTTTCCGAGTAATGTTTGACTTATACGGCCAATCAACTAATAGGCAATGTTCAATAGGTTAAGTTAATAGACTTAGATCATGGAGTAATAATAGAAATATTATTTCATGTGTAATTTATTTATGAATAGGCAAAGACAAAACAGTTCAGTAGCTTTGTCTCTGGTTGTCAAACAATTTACTTTTTTATTTCATAGCCTTTAGTGTTGCCGATAACAAAAATTTGGAAATACTAGTAAAAAAAAAAGATCGAAATATGCAAATCTATATATTATATGGTCAAATTTTAAATAATCATTCCTTGAATGATTGATTAAGGAAACGTCAAATATATTTATAAGACCGTCCATTTAGCCTTCGCTAGACATATGTTAATAATAATAAATTTTGTAAATAAAAATTAATCAACAAAGGACACCGAATTCATTATTAATTAATTCAAACGTTATTGAGCATTTATTGTATAATTTATTTTTATTTTAAAATTTATATACTGTATACTTTCATTTATTTAACATTCGTGTAATCCAGTATGGGTGTAATATCAGGTTGGTTGGCTACGGATATTTTAATACGATCCCGTGGCCTGTCCGTTTTGTGTCGAAGATGGCCATCACAGAGGTTATAGTGGGTACGAATACCCACATAATCCGGTTTGTACACACACTCCCCACCTGGGAGTTCGGTATCTTTCGAAAACTTATTTACGTAATTAAAATTTATTAAGAATCAATAAAGTTTCATGTATCTATGTACAAAGCACTTGTATGTATTACATACAAATAACATAATAAATAAAATGTATATTTTTTTTATTTAACAAGTTTATGAATACCAACTGTCGACATTGTTCGTTTAGCCTTAGACAAAGTTCTATTATTTTCCCATTTCAATTATTATGACATGTGGCATAACCTTTCTATAACCTTTTCCAATAAAAAATATTGCATTATTTTTAATGCATGTAACTACATGTACAATTACTTTTTTGATAATATAAACTCCTTAGCTAGCTATTGTAAACTATTGGAGCTAATTTCAAGGCTAATTTTTAAGTGCAACGAAAAAGGGTAACATTTATGTGAAACTTTCCTAACGTTATACCTCCATTACGTCCACGACTATATCCACTACTATATCCACGACTAAAATGTTAGACTTTTTTGTTGGTTATTAATTTTTTTTTTGTATTCATATCCTCATAAGGCTTAGACATATTAAGGCAAACAATAGTATTATAAATTGATCTATTTTATATATATGTATATAGAAAAAAAAAACGTTTTTATGAAAACATTTCTCATAATCTGTTGCATTACACAAGCCCGTAATTGCGGAGGCCAGTAAATTGCTGCACCGGTTTCAATTAAGTTGAATTAAAACGTAATTTATTAAATTACGTTTTAATTCAACTACGCAATTACGCGTGAGGACATACATAATTTAATTAATAACACCCACTTGTTTGTTCATATCATTGTCCGTCAGCACTTTATATATTTAAATAACATAAGTTATGAACTCGAGGTGATTTGGGTAGAACACGTGTCATGGTAGCATGCGCAAGCGATTGTGTTGCCGTGGCGCGCCTTGTTAGGACGAAAAGGATACCGCTGGTTTTTTAGTGGGTATTCCGATGTGATGATGATGATGATGATGATGATATGTATATAACCCATATTACCAACACTGTTCCCGTGGGGGAAACGCGTAATGCTTTTTTCCAGTGATAAAAAAAAGGTAGGACGCATGTCGTAGAGACCGTGCAAGTACCAATATATTATATACTTTTTTATTGATATATGTATATTTTATAATATATATATATAATATACATATATCAATAATAATATATATCGTCAATATATATACATTGACATTTATTTATTAGTTTGCGTTTGTTATAGGCCGTTATATAGAAAAAAGCCGAGATGGCCTAGTGGTAAGAACGCGTGAATCTTAACCGATGATCGTGGGTTCAAACCCGGGCAAGCACCACTGAATTTTCATGTGCTTAATTTGTGATTATAATTCATCTCGTGCTTTACGGTGAAGGAAAACATCGTGAGGAAGCCTGCATGTGTCTAATTTCACTGAAATTCCGCCACATGTGAATTCTACCAACCCGCATTGGAGCAGCGTGGTGGAATAAGCTCTAAACCTTCTCCTCAAAAAGAGGAGAGGAGGCCTTTAGCCCAGCAATGGGACATTCACAGGCTGTTACGGAATAGAATATCTATAAGACCTCACTTCATTAGTGAAATGTTGATAAGCAACGTATGGTGATATACTATGTTTGATGCGTGTGTTCTTGATATGTAATGGTCAATGTAGCATATCACATTCTGACATTTTACGACCGATTACTGCGGTGAGGTTCGAATTTGTTCTTGCAGAATAACCTTACAGTAAGGAGAAATGGATAAAAAAGAATTGGCGATGTAAAAAATAGTTAATATTTCTGACAGTGCCATTGTTTATGGGCGGTGGAAGCCACTTACCATCAGATGTTACTAAAAATAATTATAACATAATTTTTTTTTGTCACAGCCTTCTTAATAATAATAAACTTCAAGCAACGAAGATTTCAAAAGGCACGGTAATCAAATTAATCTTGTCCGGGGTTATCAACAAAAGCCGACATGAATCGAATATAAAGTAAATTTCGAATCTCCGACAATCTCCGGCATCGCGAATCGATGATTCTAAAACAATCCGCGATTTCTCGACTTATATCGATTAATCCGCTTATTCGACCGTGGAAGCATTAATTGAATTCCGTCAAAACAAACCGACGGATCAGAATCTTCATAATAATTTACCGGCTGACAAATCCCATCACCGACCCAGCTAACGAACACATAATATCTATAATTTTAAACTTTATTTCATAAGAAATAAGGATGTGATGATGTGAAGATTAAAATTGCGTAAACCTTCACGGGTCGTACCGAAGATACGCCTTTCTTGGGCTTTTATAATTTTGTTCTTTTAAGGTCTTAATGCGTGTAAATATTGATGGTTTTGATAATGTAAATACTGGAAATTATTATAATAGCTATAATGGCCGGCTTTTTTATAAATTCAGAATCAAATATTAAAATATTCTTTGAAAAATGCAATGTTTTTTAAATTAATGAACACGCGTTGCTGGTAATTTATCGCCTAACATTCAAATATATTTTTTATGTAATATAAATAGGTTGCTATTTATATTTAACCTCTTAACATTGTAAAACTCATTTCTACACATTGAATAACATGCGACATAAAAAATGCCCAGTCATTTCCTGTAAACATTGAATCTCAAGAGAAATATAATTTTCATTTATGATTTTATATCAAACGAACTAAAAAATTATTGCGTTTTAATAATAACCGGAAATAAAATCATGATTGCTATATTGTTATTTCATTATAACAATGACTGATTTACTTAGGCTGTATAGGTTCGTGCCAATGCCTATGTAAACTTAGAAATATTTTTTAAATTGTATTCGCTTTAACTCAGACCGATCGTGAAGATGTTTATTGCTTGTAAGACGACTTTCTCGTATCTTGTTTATTACACCAAGTTTCCGATTCCGTAGTCACTACATTCTTCCTGGAGCATGACATACGTTTCTATAATAAAATCCCGCGGACACTTTCACATTATCTAAATAATAATTTTGAACCATGAATATTAAAAAATTAATGAGCAAATTTTAAGTAGCGACACAGTAGCTTGTCTGTTCTATAAATACTTATTATATATACATATTAATTACGAATGCTTTGCGGTGATAGGTTGATGCTTAAATTAATATAGTGAAATGACCAATTAAAAGTGCTTTTAGACCCTATTTGAATGAAGTAAATGTAAAACATTACACTTATAGAGGTAATTACGTCAAAAATTGAACAGATAGAAATAAGTTAATTAAACTTAAGCGTTCCATTTTTAAAAACTAAACAATATTTTTATCAAGTAAAATCCCGTTTACGCTTAAACCGTTTTCCTAACATTATAATTGGTATCTATAAGGAAATCACTTAGTTCTAATATAAGCACAGAGCATAAAATTGTAATAATAAAATAATTGCGACAAATTAATCAATATGCAACAACATGATAATCTGTTCCCTTTAAGCCCACTTTTCCGGTTAAATGTCATGATAGAATAACAAGAAATGGATATCGTACAATTTTCATATTATTAAAAACTTAACAGTGAACAATAATCATATTAAAATCGAATGGAGTAAAGACAACCAGATTTTTTTTTTAAACAATCTTAATTCAAAATAATAAAAAAAAAAATTAATTCCATACACTATATTTAGAATAATAGAATAAACTACCTTGTTGGTCTAGATATAAGAACGTAAATCCTGAGGTCCTGGATTCAAACTGGGGTTTTTCGGGCCGCTAAAAAGGAATTGAGTTGAGTGATTATCAGTAGCAACCCGGAGTCTGGAAGTTGGAAGCATATACACTCTCGTGGTTCTCAAAGTACTCAGTGTCGGATGCCATCGGATTATGAAAGAAAAGGAGAGTACACCTGTGCTTGCGCACACACTTATGCACTATAATATGTTCTGTGCAGGCTAGTATTATTTGAGATTGGCTGCCGTGGCCAAGTGGTCATGACATCATCATTTTGAATATGACGTTTTTTTTTTTTAAGTAGAGTCAACTCCTAACTAATTCTTATAAAACAATATGTCTTGTCTAAGCTCGTTTGTTACGGCAAAGTCTAAGTGCTTGACAAAATATTTAAATTGTTAGACCAGTTGTCAACATATAATGTAAATGCGGAAAAGTTCATAGACCACTTATTTCTATCAACTATATTATGTTACTATTAACATATTTCAAATTCATTTTTAGTCTCGGAATAATAAGTATGTTGTCGTATCGTATCGTAAATTGTAGTTATTTCGTCGTTAAAGGTATTTTTGGAACACCAACAATCGGAATACAGGTCTGGGGGGGGGGGGGGTTGTATTCGATAGCCTTGTCAGTGTTAGTTCGATAACCTTGGCGGGTATCTTATATAACAAATCTTTAAAATGTTTGGTAATCGACTTTAGTTTCAAAGTCACTGTACATACTTTTAAAAAAACAATTTATGAAATAATAAATGAGAAAAATGTTAAAGAATTAAACAGCATAATTTTCTCAATGGAAAATTATTATGATATCAACTGCAACTCATAACTTGAGCGAGACTTTCATTGCAAGTTAGTTAATGCAATTCCCGTATTAGCGCTGCATTTCCAGTGGAAAAGCTGCCTTATCTCTCGTTACCTGTTTCTTGTTTAATAAGCAGTTTAAGGGTTTGCAAAATATAAATAACGGCAATGCTAATGCGATTAGCTCCGTAATGACGGACGGACTTACGATAACACTTGAATTCGTTTGCGCGCAAAATCAATCAAAATAAGTCTAATGCTGTAATTACATTAGAGCTCTTGATGTAATTAAAATTTATATATATATAAATAGAATGTATTTCTATTCTTACTTTTAAACGATTTATACTTAAAGTTTTTTATGTTTTATTTAAATAAAATAAAAAATATATATTTTTAAGTAATTTATTTCACTAATATCACTTCCTCACTGACCAATCGATTTCGCTTGAATCATATAAACGATTATAAAACTAAAACTCCTCATCTTAAGTTATATAAAAAAAATATACATATATATTCAAATAAAGAATGTCAAATACAAGAGCTAGTCTCGCACAATCATTATAAACACGTAACGTGCTCATTCACATTACACAGATAATAAATATGGAATTATCCTGCATTAACGTGAATGGATTGGAATTACTCCATTACGGCTATCTAGACTGGATCTAATAAGACTTAAGGAGATCACTTGTTCCTTATTAACATGAAAAACCCGTTGATTATACTTAATACATTTAAAAGGGTGAAAAGCATTGCATGTTTGTTGCATATCAACGGTTTTGCCTGTGACTTTGTTTATGAGGAGTTCGAATATATTTTATACCTTTATTTTTCATGAGAAAAAACTTTGTATATTTTTTTATTGTTAAAGTATTTAATTTGTTTTGATATTTAGATCTTTGTTATAGTTATTGTATTGACTGCCTTGTTGATCTAGTGGTTATATGTGAGGCCGCAGACTCGGAAGTCCTGGGTTCAATTCCCAGGCCGGTCCATTAAAAAGTTATTGGGTGTTTCTGTCAAAAAATTCTCAGTAGCAGCCCAGAGTCTGGAAGTTGGAAGTGTGTGCACTCCCGTGTCTCAGAAAGCACGTAAAGCTGTTGGTCCTGCGCCTGAACTTTTTTCGGTCGTGTCAGATTGCATTCCCATCGAATTATGAGAGTTAGGGAATAGAGAGTGCACCTGTGTTTGCGTACACACTTCTGCACTATAATATTTTCTGCGTAGTTGGCTAATCTTTCTTGAGATTGCCCGCCGTAGCCGGAATTATGGAGGACATTATTTTATAGTGTGGTCGCGATGAATGTTTGGAGGTTATATCATTAGGCTATTGAATGCGGGTTGATGCCGGTATATATATATATACGAGGCTAAATTTCAACTGACGTATGAGGACTTACAATGTTTTTCTACACCTAGGGGTGTACATAGGGGTGTACGTAGGGTGGAGATGAATAGGCACAATTTAAGAACATGAGAACACAGTGTTTTTGAACCCGTAATCTTCAGTTCAGATTCGCATGTTCTAACCCATAGGTACATAAAAGTGTATATCAGATATTCTACCGCAACACAGCAGTACTTGATATTGTTGTGTTCCGGTTTGAAGGGTGAGTGAGCCAGTGTAATAACAGGCACAAGAGACATAACATCTTAGTTCCCAAGGTTGGTGGCGCATTGGTGATGTAAGCGATGGTTAACATTTCTTACAATGCCAATGTCTATGGGCGTTGGTGAACACTTACCATCAGATGGCCCATATGCTCGTCCGCCTTCCAATTCTATAAAAAAAATAGTGGTATGCGATATTATTTATAATAATTATAACATTTACAAGGATACAAGGATCAAAATAGCGTATCACCGTAAGTCCGTTTCAACATTTCTCTAGTGACAAAATACTATTCTGTATGAACGGCGTTGCAAATATTACACGTCATGTAATTATATGAGAAAGAACTAATCATCAAAAATCGACTGCAAGTTGCTAATACGTTTCTATAAAGAAACTGCATTTTAAATTAGATGACATGATAAACACTTACGGGCTTCACTAGTTCAACAATGCTTCGTCTTCTTCTTTTGAATGTCAAATCAATAATAAAAAAAAGAGAAATCAGCTTTTAATGAAAAAACACTCTAAACGACGATTATAAGCAAGGTCGTTATTAAATTGCATGAAATTAAATCAATTTGTAAATATCACATAAATGTCAAAGTATGAACAATGCGAACGCAATACTAGTTTTTTCAATTCGCTTGAAATTATTAAAAATAGAATAACCATGCATGACCTGCCATATTTATACAATCATAACGATATTCCGTTTACGTTATCATTTAAAAAAAATGAATATATCATTTAATTAAAAGGTAAAAAGTTAAAGGCGAACGACTGTCCATATCAGTAGCAGGCCCTAGGCATTCAACAGTTAACGCGTCAATGATACTGCATAATGTTTCTAATGTCCTCACACAAGCACTTACGGTGGTATAATTACGCTTTGTATGGTTGATCGCGCTTCATCAGTGTTATCTATTATAAGCTCTATTGTTAAAGAAATAAGAATCACATTTGCGTTTGTGTTATTTGAAGGCAAACGCGAAGGGCGATATTTGTTTGCAATTAGTGCCCGCACGGGAAGGCCATGTCCGATAATTTAAGACCATGTTCGTTAATTTATGGTTGCGAATGTAGACGTACGATAGTCTGAACAGTTACCATAATTTTTATAAATTAAAAAAAATATTTTACTTATATTTATATACTATATTTAACTACACGTTACTCGCATTATTGCACAAACTACAATTAAGTAACCTCGTATTTATTTCTAATAAAGATATTTAGATTTAGATAGATTTCTAATATTATAAACAAAGAATAAAGATTTTTGGCTTTGACTTTTGATACACATTATAAATTAAAATTAAAAGTATATTTTTATACTGCTTTTTACAATTACAGTTAAGCATTTTTAAAACAAACCATTCTGTTTTTTTTAAGGATACTTCAAAGGAAAATATTCCTTCCTTACTTATTTTCGAAATAATACTAAAAGCATCCAAAAACTACAAATTTCTTGAAAATAATCCCAATACCAGTATGCTCTCTTATTGCCCATTAACACAAGTCGAAAACAGAGGACACCTCCAATACTGAAGTCTATTTCAGGCTGCGCATTAATAGAACCAGACAGATTACAGATATAAAATAAATGTCCAGTTGCTGGGCCAATGACCTCTTCTCTTCTGGAGTAGGTAAGAAGCTAATTCCACCACGCTGCTCCAATGTAACAAACATTGGCTTAGGTGATAGACATGTGGCAGAATTTCTTCAAACCTATACAATTTTATACACTTATATTTTTGTTAATTTATATTGTATTTGCTCAATGTTGTCATCGAAGAAATTATAACTAAATGTGTTGCGTTGGTAGCTACGAAATAGTTGTATACTATTATCTTTACTATCGTATATATTGTTTATGGTATGTACTAATTGTTCGAAATGAATAACCAAAAAAAAGTGAAATAAAGGAAAACATTGTGAGGAACTTGCATGTGTCTAATTTCATTAAAATTATGCCACGTGTATTCTACCTACCCGCATTGGACCAGGTGGTGGAATAAGCTCCAAATCTTCTCCTCAAAAGGGAGAGGAGGCCTTAGCCCAGCAGCGGGACATTAACAGGTTGCTACTGTTACTGTACTGTACGACTATTTTTACCGTCAAGTCAAAATGAACAAAAGTTTTAGATATATTTTAAATGGCTAAAAAATACAAAATCAATGGCTTATTACAATTTAAACGCCAGATCTTAAGTGCGATAAGTGTATATTTTCTACGTCATGTGTTCGTTGCATAGTGTTGCATTTGTGCAATTATCACTACGATAATTATTACTAATTACGATACGCGATAGAAGGTCACCTTTTTTAATTATGCTTGCGAAAATTAATGAAAGTGCAGTCTTGTGATAAAAAACATTACGTTTCAATTGTATAATAACTTATGTTTAGATAAAAACTTGTTATGATGATTGTGTTAATATTAAAAGTTGCGAGAATTTATTCATACATACATAATATAATGTTTTTTTTTCTATAACTTATGTGCAATAATTTTAATATGTGTCATGACAAGTAACTTTAGGTATTAGGTAGGTCTGTTGCTTTGTGAGTTTTCACAAGTGTTTATAATTAATGTTTATTTCGGTGGATTCACTAAAGTAAACGTTTACACATTACTTTGCCGCGATTATCGCTTATAATTGCAATCTCGTGTGTGCGAACTCGTACGAGCGGTGGTGTCGCTTCAGCGCACACATGGTTAGTCACGCAGTACGCATCGTTTTACTTCGGCCGCTAGGGCAAAACATTTATTTGTTCGATTATATTACTTTATAGTCGATTAAATTGACTAAAGCTGCAGATCCCGAAATTAGAGATTAAATATGTTCCCGACGAGAAATTATATGATTCTGCAACTATTTGTCTATAGTGATAAATGATTTATCATTAATCGCATTATATCATCAAAAATGAATAAATATTAAACATTTTTCAATATAAAATAATTTTTTTAAATACTGAAGTAAATCATAAAGGAAGGTCACCCTAACCTGCAGGTGCTGTTTCGCTGATTGACGTTTCCGCACGCCTACTACGGTTAAACTGTCTTGTCTAAGGTAGTCTATGATAGCTTTAACTAAAACATTAAATATAACGAAACTATATATTAAAAAATCTAATTATGAAATTATTTTACGCACGATACAAATAGCATATATAGTTACATTTTGTAAGTTATTTTTTTTTTATAATTAATACTACTCAATTTATGTCAATTTAACATTGATACAATTTCAAGAATCTTCACATAACTAAATGTTCAACAATAATTAACACTCGATAGGATTCAAACAAAATATGATATATAATACTGACGAAAACAAGCGTCAATTTTTTTTTTTAAATTCGTAATTTAATATTACTACTTTTTAATATGTATGTTTATACTTTTCATAATGCTTTAACGATATCTGTTGATTATTATTTTATTTATTTTTTTTTATTTGATATTATAGACACGATTGGTTATAAATGAAACCATTTTCGCCTCTGATCATTTCAATTAATTTATAAAACAGCTACTTCTGCTATGTACAAGGTTATTTAAATTCCGAACGAGTTTAATTTTGTAATGTAATGTGTGTTTATTAAAAAAGGAACATCATGATTTGTTGCGTATTTAATATTGATATATACATATAATCCGAAGGTACAATGTCATACGTGTGTAAAAATTTATCACATTTCACGGAAGCGATACTAGTACGAGTTCCTTTAAATAATTAAATACTATCAACTTTATCTATAAATATTATTTAGTTAAACAATGCTGTCTTCTTCTTTCGAATATCAAATTAATGATGAAGAAAAGAGAGATATCAGTATTTAACTAAACCACTGCTAAACAAAGTTTATTAGTAAGCATGTCTCTAAAATACTAATTTTATAAGTTATCAATACTTTTTCACGGTCTGTTGCGTTGTTTTGCTTGGCCGTCACTTATTAATAGTTTTTTATACTTACACGATGAACACTTAGGTACTTTAATCTCACAATAACAATTTTATTTACATGATAAACGAAATGAGACGCACTTTTTGTCCATGAACATAAATAATCCAGTAATTTATCATTAAAACAGCACTTTATAAATCGTAAACTAAGAAACTTTAAATCTACCACTTGACGTTTTCATTTAAAATTATTACCACGTTGGAAATAAAAAAAGGTTTTTTATAGTGCAACGACTTATTTCCAACTTTAATATTTATTAAGGATAATAATTACATTTGTTTTTTTTTTTTTAATTTATATTGTATGTTTAACTAATGACCTTATCATGATATGATACTCAATATGAATTGAGTTGGATCTTTTTTGTTTTTAATTGCTTTTTAACAAATATTTATTAATTTTATTTCGTTTGGTAAGTATGATCTATGATTTAACTTATTTTTAAAAGTTCTATTTCGTTTTAAAATTCTACAAGTCGTTTTTTGTATAAAATCTCATTCTTTATTTACAACCAAGTTTAAATTTCTTACTTAATGTGCGTATTGTATATATAATAATTATGTATTTTTAAGCTTTATAACCTTAGCAGGTTAAGAAGATACCCATTTTTCTTGTCAATTCAACAATTCCTTACTAACTGCCGTCCGTGAGAAAGTTACATGTCTCATTCAAATTGCAAATGTTTTTTTTCCTTGTAAATTATGTATTATATGCAATAGTTTACGTAATTGTTCATTAGCACGTAACTATACGTGTGATATGAAAATGTTTTTATAAATCATATTCTTTAATAATATGTCATAAATAAAACAACTGGGCGTTTTATTTGTAAGGTTAAATTAAATGAAATTGCGCTTTATTTGATTTCACGAGACGTAAAAATAATATAATTAATCGTACGTCGTACTCTAAAAATTAAAATTATTTACGTGATTATATTTTAAACATCAGCTTAAAGCAACGGGGCAATTCTACTATCTCTATATCTATGTTTATTAGGGTGGTTGGGCTTTGTGCAAGCCCCTCTGAGTAGGTACCACCTACTTATCACGTATTCTACCGCTTAACAGTAATTATGTAATTACTTAGTATTGTTGTGTTCCAATTTGAAGGACGAGTGAGCCAGAGTAACTACAGGCATGTGGGAGATAAAATCTTAGTTCCCAATCTTGATGGTGCATTGGCGATGTAAGGAATGCTTAATATGTCTATGGGAGGTGGTGACCACATGCCACTTGTAAAAAAACATCGTGGATGGTAAAGCTTTTCGTGAGTGCCTTGATCCACCCTGGGAACTCTAGGTGAAAGTCAAGATATCGTCAGATCGACACAGATTCTTGCAAGGCTTTGGCTTTAAAAAGTACCTGCAACAAATAGCAAGACTTGAGGCTTGCCTTAGAATCTGGAGTGGCACATCCTATTTGAGAATGCCTCTTAACACCATGCCCTGGTGACTATCATTAGCGTAAATATCACGGTCGACAATGAAAGGTGCTGGATAACGATGGTCTCCTTCACGGATTCCAAACCTCCAAGTCTCCAAGCCTTTCCCATTGCAACAGAAAATTCCTCTGCCCATTCATGTGACTAGAGTATTTACTGTATAAATCTATACATAAATAAAGCAGTAAAATCGTGTGCCTATACATTGAATAAATTTCAATTTCAGTCAACAAACGAGAGTGAGCAACAAAAAAAAGAGTTACAAAACATTTTAACATTTTTTAATAATCCTAAAAAACGCCTTTACGTGGACGACGCGTTCAGCTAGTGTACAATAAAATGAATACATACTCGTATTACCTAATGAACACTTGTTAACAATATTCACAAATGTCCCACACAGTTAAAATATTACCCAGTGTCGATGTTAAGTGTTTAAGGTTTAAATAAATATAAAATTATTCGTTTAATTATTATCTCTTTATATGTCAGCGGTAAATCCATCGCGGCATGTACTGATTGCGTACTGACTCAGTGTATTATGTCATTAAATATTTTTATTTCTTGCTAGCGGCTACTGACTCGCGGCATTTTTGCATCAGATGAATAAAATACAATTATATAGCGTATTCGATTTGCTATTAAAAATAAATATTCAGACTGTGTTTAGTACTTTTTAATGACCTTTTCTTATTTCATTTGTTTATATAGAAGTTGAATTGTACATAACTCGTATAAGTGTAATACAACTAACCTTATGTTAATATTTATTCTTACATTTTATTCTGAGTTGTAAAACTAAAGGTTTCGTTTTCAAATAAAAACTGTACAAACTCATTTCCACTTGACTGACGGACAACCTGATACTTAATAAGAAATATATATACATATATATGTATGTGTATATATATGAATTTCTTAGATATGGATGTTGTTCTTTTATGTCGTATTCTAAAAAGGAGATAATAATAATAATATCCTGGGACATTTTTCAGACACGGCCATCTGATCCAAAATTAAGCTCGTACAGAGCTTGTACTATGGAAACCAGACAACTGATATACTACATATACTATTTTTTTTGTAAATACATACTTATATAGATAATTACACCCAGACTCAGGACAAACAGACATGTTCATGCACACAAATATCTGTCCTGGGTGGGAATCGAACCCATAAAATTCGGCGTGAAAGGCAAGCATCCACCAACCACGCCAACCGGCTCGTCAAAAAGAATTCAATTATAACTAATTAAGTCAAATTGTTATCAAAACATATTATGGTAAAAGTTTAAACGCTGTAGTTAAAAAAATATACACATAATTACCAAAAATTCACGTAGTTCTCTGAATTCGGTCTATGTGCACGAAAACAATTGAAAATAGATTACGATCCCGATATTTGATTTTGATTTCTTAGACGCTTGTTTATATTATAACAAAGTCAATACATTCTTTATTAAAGTAGAATCTAAAACTTTTGAGTCGTCGTTTCGTAATATTTAATTAAATGTAAAAGTACCAACGCTTTGGAATGTAGATTCTACTTTAACGAACGGGTAATAAATTTTCTCACATTATATTCACATTTCATATAGAAAGCGAGGAACATATCTTATGCAATAAATTGGAAATAAAAAAAAATCTTTAAATTTATTAATTCAATAAAGATTTAAAAATACAATAAAATATGAATATTTTATTTTATATTTATGTATGTATGTAGCCGAGATGGCCCAGTGGTAAGACCGCGGGAATCCTAACCGATGATCGTGGGTTCAAACCCGGGCAAGCACCACTTAATTTTCATGTGCTTAATTTGCGATTATAATTCATCTCGTGCTTTACGGTGAAGGAAAACATCGTGAGGAAACCTGCATGTGTCTAATTTCACTGAAATTCTGCCACATGTGTATTCCACCAACCCGCATTGGAGCAGCGTGGTGGAATAAGCTCCAAACCTTCTCCTCAAATAGAGGAGAGGAGGCCTTTAGCCCAGCAGTGGGACATTCACAGGCTATTACGGATTACGGATATGTATGTATTTTTCATTATATTTATTTAATCAATGAACAAACATCGACCATCTATTTCGTTACACTAAATGTGTTATCATTATAAAAAGTTAATTGCCAGTAACATAAATGCTTATAAAATATAAATTATGAGTTTCATACCCCCACATTGAATTCAGTTTAACGTTACAAGATAATTTACAGCTCACGTATAAATGCTCGCTTTTTTGTATGAAAATGCATAAAAGATAATCAGCCCGTACAAGAACTGTGAGCACTAAAAAATAATTGAATTTCTTAGAAAATTTATAGTATAATCACGAACGACGATCGTGAATTAATACGTTATATGTCAAGTTTTTCATTTAGCAACGCAGGACCGCTTTTTACTCGACTACGTTGATATCTGAGACGGGATAGCAGAAATCGACAATCTGATCACTAAAAGGCCGTCAAGTAAGGAAACCTACCCGAGGATAACAAAACTTAGATATATATACCTATATATTATTTACATATATACATATACATTATTTAAAAAAAAAAGACTGGGAAATGGACCACCTGATAGACAATGGCACTTTATGAAATTAACCCTCAACTCATTGCGACCCCAAACTTGAGAACTAAGATCCATCAAACAAGGACACAACAATACTATGTATTGCTTTTTGGCGGTAAAATATATATAATAAGTTGTGGACACTCAATCAATAAATAACAACTAAAATATAGCTTCCGTAGAAGTAGTTACAAAGTGCAACTAAATCCGTTTATGTGATTGCTACCACAAATGGGAAGGTATATTACTAAATGTGGTAGCAAAAAACTAAATGCATTCTTCATTAAAAACATTTTCTTGAACACTATCTCCGTAGTATATCAGAAGGTAAAACTTCCATAAACATATCCAAAGCTATGTAGGGAAAAATAACTTTACTGTTTTGATCATAGGGTTTAATATAGACAAAATATTAATAAACAGCCTATTGTTGTTTGAACAATAGACTTGCGAAATCGCCAATATATTTTAAAACTAGCATATTTCCGGAGTTATTTTTTATAATTGCTTCTTTTATCGTACACCACAAATGCAGATTCTTTTTGCTAAGTTTCTTCAGATAATATATCTCTTATTTATTAATCTGTGTAATTCATGTACCAAATATGGCGGAAACATCAATGTCACCATCAGTTGATGTTGAAACAGTTTTCATTATAACAGCTCTTGCTTAGCCCACTTGCCACTCAACAAGATATTGTTGTTAAGCATGAATAACTATGAGTTTACCTAATCAAGCAAAGACCTACGACAAAAATAAACAACGAGTTAAGTAAACGAATATATGGCGACAGCAAATCTAGTCGTTTAAATCAATCAATCAATCACTTGACATAGATCCATATCTGGATGAAGACCTCCCCTAAGCCAAGTTATATAAGCAACTGTCAATCGAATCGGTGTTCATTCCCCACACTATGATTCTTCCTTTTCAAGCAACTTTGTTTACTCCTTCAACGAATTTGATTGGCTGTCACGTCAGCATCGTCGTCGTAGTCGCTTCTGAAATTTTTGAATTATGCGCAAAAAAAATGGCGTGTTAATGTTGATGACAAATCTTCTATTTAGAGTACAATACAATTTTGGGTGAAAATAGAGGAGCTATTTTTATCTGCAGGGGCGCTTATTCAAATTAAGTGTATATATAATTTATTTGTCTTAACGTCATTTTTAATTATATCTGCCTGGAACCTCATGATCCGCAGCCTTATAACTAAACACTAAACAAATAACGTTTCTCATGAATCGCCTTATAAATAATCAAGAAATTGCAGTTAACACATAATAAATATACATCTAAGTGAACTTTCCCGCAAGTGCATTAAATTGATTGCGCAAAAAGAGTGTTTATTGTGCGTCAATAATTAATAGAACTTTCAACTAAACCTATACAAACATCCTGTCTTGAAATATATAACTTACAAAGTTCATACACAAAGAACTAATTCAGACACGTGAATGTACAAGTTACTCGTAAGTAATTACAACAAACAAATTATGATGACCGACTTCAATTGCTTATAACTTATTTGTCAGATAAAAATCAACCCTGTGCCGCCGCAGTCCGCAATTATCCACTGTTCGTTTTTTTTTCAATTTATTTCAACTCACGCGCGGCGAAATTAATTTCCTTTAAATTATAATGCGACGTGTTGTTTTATGTCCACTGCACATATTTCTTTGAATTGCGAAGGTGACATGCTTTGTAAAGGTGTAAATATATTGATGACGTCACTCCCATGCATAAGGGATGATGAATATTGAATACATTCTATGCTAACTCAAATATACTTTTCGTTGATAACATATATTTAGGTTATGAAGTCTTAAATATACTCGTATAAATATGTCATGAACCCTGAACTATAGTACGTTTTGATCATCATTCAAATATAAAAAATATATTTAAATGTTTACCTACTGGATGTAGGTATTTTAAATCTTATTATGTAATGAAATGGTATTTTGACACGAACTATTCGAAATAAATTTTTTCAATAACCTCAATTTAATTACAGTTAGTAGATGTACAAATCCTCCTAATATTACCCCCAAATTCGGCCCTCAGCGATACATACCCACACACACACAGACAGTTTTTTGACAGACTAGTCAAAAAAATTTGTTCAAGTATTTTTATACATAAATATATATATATATATATATATATTTTATAATTATAAAATATACTGAAAAAATAATGTAAGCTTGTTATAATACAAAAAACTCAATATCGTATATGAATAAACTTTATTTGAAAAATAATAATAATATAGATATTTAATGAATAGGCTGTATAACCATATGCCCTTGGTCATCTCGAATTGAAGATAAACGACAGTACAAAACAAATTACAAACTGTCAACACGACAATTTTTAGGGTTGCAATAATTATACTGCAGCGAATACACATTATTTTATCAACTACATCTATAATTGCATTGTGAAAGTTTCCCGTTGCATTTCGTTCGTAATTGTATGTAACGTGAGATAATAACATTAAAAACAGATTATGTTCAATTAATCTTTTTTTTATTATTTTTTATCTGTTTTTTATTGTTACTTGAAATTCTATTTGTTGTTTTATTCTGTAGGAGATAGAACGCTACTGATTCGTTAGTCAACTTGTTTTCTATTTAAGAAAAAACAGTTATCTTTTTTTTTTTCGTTCAGAATTTTTTTAACGTAATTTTTATTATGTTTTTTAAAGTTTATGGCGTAAACTAAGTTAATTCTAATTCTTAAAATATACCAGCAAATCTTTTAAAACTTAAGTAATGTAGTAAATAGATATATTTGTTTTTGGTGTATCTATAATTTCCTGACGAATTGCTTTTGTAAGGTTGTCCAACTTGTCCACGTGTCGGTGCTCATCCGAGCTAAGAATAGTCTAACCGTAAGTCTAACATTTGGTACTACAATTATACAATGTTTTATGAACTTAATTGAACAATGATGAACAAATTTTATAATGAACTTGAAGTTAAATGCACTTTCAAAATAAAGTGTCGTTCCAAATAAATTGCTAATTACAATATTCGAAAGAACGCAATAAAACTTTACGCCACAAAAAGTCACAAAAGATTACGTTATTTGATTAGACCTAATTACATTCTGACCGTAATTAACTCGCACGTATCATTCCCTTTGTTTTATTACAAACATTGCAATTTTATATTTGTATTTGCCAAACTATATATCATGCAAATATCAACTTTATCTCTTTGATGTAAGAGCTATAGATCTTGAATCGGTAGCAAATCCCGTCTCATAGTAGATGTCTTAGGTCGAGATAACTTGTCGTGTTATTAAGGCATAATTTACGATGTAAATTATAGCGATTTGTTAATTTTATACTCTGTTGTATTATACGACGACGGCTCATTTATGTTTCAATTTTATTTTTTTTAATCTATTTCTTATTGGAAACGTGTCTTCAGATCAATTTTTGATTTGTTTATTGTTTTAAAAGAATATAATATATGTATGTAATTATTTCAATGTTGTTTTGAATTAATAATATATTTTATTTCTTTTGTTTAAAAACTTATTATAGATTTATAAGTTCGCAATGACATCAAAATATTCATCTTCGCGATGTTTATGAGCCGTACCGTATAAATAAGGAAAAACTATGATTTCAGGAAAAGGGGAATGTTTTACATATTGCTTGTCTTAATATAATAATCATACACGTGTTTCATTCGTACGAGGAAATTAAGTATTATTAATATAATTATGACTTGGCTCTAACAATACATCATATTAGGTCATCAGGTGAAATGATCATTCAATACACACTGAGCACACTGTAAAAGTGACCTTCTTAAAATGTAAGCATTAATTTATTTCGTTTTAAAATCATTGACCGACCTCAAGACAAAGAAGGTACCTCATCCCGCCGATTTTATATTGTTATTTTAGTAAATACATATATAGTTACCTACCAAAGTCACATCAAAAGCTTTTTCTAACATTATTTTCCACTATCAGGATCAGGATCAGGGGACCAATTCTACTAAGAAATTATCACTTTATCGCAATAAAATCGAAGCGTGATCGTTGTCGTTTATTCTTTTTCCTATTCTTTAATTTAATTATCGACTATTGGCATAAAAGCTAACAATTAAGTTTGCGTTTGACACAACGGTATATGTTAACATCATATCGGTTCAGTTCCGATCCGAATAAATCTAGAATATACGAAGTTGGATTGGAATTGAATCGGGAACGTATCGTAATCGTTATATCTTCGTAGGATTGTTAGGTAGTTCTTTTATAGTTACGGTATAAACTATCTCCATTCCAAATTTAATCCTAAATCAGGGCATTTCTGAAACAATAAGTAAACCTTATTAAATATTTTTTTATATTTCTTTATTTTATTAGTAATGTGCAGGATTTTCGTTATTAAAAAATATAAAAATGTTTAAATACTACAAAATCTAAAACGCTCAAATAGTGGACAGAGCATGTGAATTTGCACCAATATCATGAAGTTTTATTTTATTAATTTTCCATTTCTTATTCATAATACGTAGTATTAAAAATATTTATGATATAAATAGATAAGACAAAAATATATTATACTTATCAGCTATTTATAACATAAGTAAGAGCACATTATTATTCACTAAGTTCCGTATATATCACTACATATTATAAAAAAAAGTCTACCCAACCGCCAATTTGCCTCTCTGTTTGTCTGAACGACGTAACCTAAAAACTATTTTCATACGGCATTATCCACCAATTGACGCTCAATGATTTTATTAACTACAGAGTTGCACGTACTTTAGTTATTTTAATATTTTTTGTGGTGATTTATTAATTTATATTAATAAATATACGCAATAATTTATATTAATAAATATATCATGGTTGGTACCTACTCAGATGGGCTTGCACAAAATCTGCCATCTATAAAACTTGTAATAGCTAGTATAAACGAGTAATTTGCCTTTCACCAGTTAGGATAATCAGCTGAGTACGTGGTACAGTTAAAAAAACTGATCTCTCTCTTTCTATTATCATTGATTTGACATTCGAAAGAAGAAGACATTCTTTAACTAATGGCCAGCTTTATATAATTTGAGCGTATATTCGCCACAAAAAATATTAAAATAACTAAAGCACGTGCAACTCTGTAGTTAATAAAATCATTGAGCGTCAATTGGTGGATAATGCCGTATGAAAATAGTTTTTAGGTTACGTCGTTCAGACAAACAGAGAGGCAAATTGGCGGTTGGGTAGACTTTTTTTTATAATATGTAGTGATATATACGGAACTTAGTGAATAATAATGTGCTCTTACTTATGTTATAAATAGCTGATAAGTATAATATATTTTTGTCTTATCTATTTATATCAAAAATATTTTTAATACTACGTATTATGAATAAGAAATGGAAAATTAATAAAATAAAACTTCATGATATTGGTGCAAATTCACATGCTCTGACCACTATTTGAGCGTTTTAGATTTTGTAGTATTTAAACATTTTTATATTTTTTATATTTCATACAACATTATTGTTGAATACAAAAATAAATGATTGCAGCTATGATGACGCTGTGATAGAACTCGTAGTAACTTAACGGTTCAAGAGTTCAAATTCGAGCATAAACAACCGACTTTTCATAATAAATTGTGTTCATAATTCATCATTTAAGTCATTGCTTTTCAGCAAGTTCATATAGTCGACATTTTTTGTCTTATCAGACGATATAACAATGGAAACGAAACGATACGATATCATAATGTTATAATGAAACACACCTTCGCGATTTAAAAATTACTTTTTATGACACAGACAAATAAGCGTCCATTTTTTTTTTTTAAATTTATTACAGATAAATAAGTATAATAATAATTCGCTGTCAAACACTGTGAAATATTAATACATTATCTTATCGTATTATCACATTGAAATACTTTTAAAGGATTGTATATTAATAACCATCGATTATCATGATAAATAAAATTTGGCAAGTTTTTTACGAAACATAAAAACAAACTAAAGTATTATACTCAGTAAGAATACACTCGAAACGCGATTTAAATATCGAACGTGAAATATCAGAAAGTTGTATACGATATTGGCTGCGATACTAATAATATTTTAAGGATACAAGCATCAATACAATTAGTTAATTTTCCATAAATGACGATTAGCACTGCTATTCTGTAAGAACTTACATATTTTACTCAAAATAGTGAGAATCAGCTTATTGTGCTACGCTATTTTAATTCGTGTATCCTTATAGTAACAGCCTGGTAATGTCCCACTGCTAAGGCCTCCCTGTCCCTTTTGAGGAGAAGGTTTGGAGCTTATTCCACCACGCTGCTCCAATGCGGGTTTGAAGAATACACAAGTGGCAGAATTACAATGAAATTAGACACATGCAGGTTTCCTCACGATGTCTTCCTTCACCGTCAATCATGAGATGAATTATAAACACAAATTAAGCACATGAAAAATCAGTGGTGCTGGCCCGGGTTTGAACCCACGATCATCGGATAAGATTCACGCGTTCTAACCACTAGGCCATCTCGGCTAGTGTATCCTAGTACGTTTATCCTTAAAATATACGTGTATCCTTAAAATATTAAAAATATTATAAAATTTTCGATATTGTGTTCTGTGGTGTTACGATTTTGTTCTTATTTTACAAAATAGCTTTACAACGGACTTGAAAAAATGAATTCATTTATAAGTCGAAGTGATTTCTGTCGTCTGTCCGGCAATCTTTGTTTAGGTGATGTTTTAAATGCTGATTAATGATCATTTTATAGCTACAAGGATCTTAATAATAATTGAGATAAAACAAAATAAAAAGTTAATTTTACATTTCCAAGTGATTGTTAAACTCTTAAAGATTCGTCATAATTATGTTTAATTTTAAACGATATAGTCAATGAAACGTGAATCATTAAGTAACATATTATTTAATTAGTCACGTCTCTATCTTCAAATGAATCACTTGCGATTCATGAAACACTTATATATTTAGCTCTATAATTAATCATAATGAAGCAAATATTTTTGTATGAGGAAAACTTGCAATCCCCGGCAAGCTGTACAATACGTCCATTCCACCAGTGATTATAAAGTCAGACAGCAATAACTTGCAGCTATGATCCGATCCGATGATGAATGAATTAAACGATAACCGTTAAAGAGTCACACTGGGTATGCTGGTAAATTAATTTTCTCTTAATCAAAATCCAGTAGGGCTTTTCCATGTTTCACTTTCATGGTAGTCATCGAATGACGTCAAAGTCTATTTATCTCAAATGTATATATCAACAATCATTTATGTATATATAAATGGATTAAACTAACTGATATAATAATAAAATAATTTACTATTCTTGACAAAAGTAAAAAGGATGGAACGTTTTGACTAAAAATTTAATAAATAAAATTATTTCCGTAAAACGTAATATTGTAGAAGTAATGTCATCATTGTGATAGTTGACGAATTCATTTTATTTTCGCTATAAATCATACTGATCCGCTACGTGATTAGTCTGAGTAATTGGATTTCTAATTATATTAATGTTATATTTCTGTTTTTGAAGCAATCAGAGATAAATCAAATTATTTTATCTTAATCGTAATCGTAGGAAATTCTTAACGACTTATTGCCTAGTTTTAATAGAATAAAGATTACAATCTGTCTGTTCACGTGTTCCAGCGTAAGTCAAAAATCAGGTTTGATTTTGCAACTACGAAATAGCCAAGAAGAATAGTGACTGTCAAAACAAAAATGTACTTTTTAGGTACAAAAAAATACGTATAAATAACGTAAACTGGAACAAACTTCGTCTATAGTGAAACAGGTCTATGGTAAAAATTCAATACAAAACCACTTTTTCATTTGCAATTTATCACCTAGGCAATTTCAGTCACCCCTTCCCCTAAAGTAGGTTAAACAAAATTGTTCTCGTTTTTTTTTTGTCATTCAAATATATGAATCGTTTAAATTAAAAATTTAAATCTAAACAAGCAATAGAAAATTATGGTTCCTGGTTATGGTAGCGGATTCGAGATACGACATAACCACCCAAAACTGTTTGCCTTGCACAAAGCCCTCGCCACAGTAGTACACTAAAACCCAGTATTATATTACTAAAAATATTATATGAATAGTTTATTTTACCATATCTAATTTTCTGATAATTAAACATTTTATTTTCCCTAGAGAATTTAATTATCGTAATTAAATTAAAACGCGATAAAACTTAATTTAATAATTATCTCGTTAATTAAAAAGAAAAACAAATCAAGTAATCAACTATCGATTTCTATGTCTGTATCGATTAAATCATCGGACGTGACAGATTACGTAAGCAGTGTATAAAAATAATTATAATTATCATAAAAAATAACTTATACATTTTACATCATCAATGCAAATACTATAATATACATGGTAATTGATAGATACGTATTGATAACATTCGGCTGTTAAAGGAAGTTTCATTATCAAATACGTTATCTTTTAATTAGAAACTGTGAATGAAATACGTAACGTTCATTCGCGAAGTAAGGATTGTCTGAACAAGATCTGTGTCGTTTTGTGGGTGTAGACGAAAATGGGATTAATTCGCCGTGAGTTATTATTATAATTAATATTACATATAAACGTATCGTTAATTAAATATTTTATTCGATTTAATTTCATAATTTGCTATGGTTATTTATTTATGAATTTAATTTAATTATAATGTTTGGAACTTATATTTGAAATAATTTAGTCTAATAATTTTATTTATTATAAATATAAAATGCATCCATTTATTATTTATCTTAAATAACAATATGAAACCTTAGTCTTAAATGGTAGAACTTCTTATTTTTTATATACATACCGCTATGATATGCTTGATAGCAAAACTTTTTGATAAATCTTGTACAAAATGAAATAATCAAACCTACCCATACATATTATTATTTTTACCCAGAACTAGATTTAACCGGTTATTAAAAAACAATAATCATTTGACAGGTTTAATATAATTTAGATTAATAACAACTACCTGGGTTACCAGTAATCAAAATTAGAACGACACGAACGACTTATTTTAATTGTTAAACATATATCTACAGTCTACATTCGAATTACCAGAATACGTGTTACAAACACAAGATCGCGAACAATAGAATTTATGTCAAGAAAACACATGAATAAATCCCGTAGGTAACACGTTAAATGAAAAAAAAAAACAATGTAATTGCCGTTACGTAACCAGCTATTAGCTCAGGTTATTTCCATTTAAATTAAACAAAGACAATAGGAAGATTATTAGATGATTTATAGCTAATTAATTCCTAATATAACTGGACTTTTATATACATTATATATTAGCACATTAGTATATATGTTGACTTATATTCTTAATATAAATAAGGTCTTTACTAACTATATTATGATGCATACAAATGCAATGAAAAAAAAAAAAAACAAGAAAATGTAAAAAAACACAATATCAAATATAGACAGAAAAAAATAATTTAACGAATGAAAATAAAATAAATAGACATATTTATTTAAAGCAAGCTATTTATATTTATCATTTCTTTATATAGTTCATTCATATACATTCATAATTAAATTAAATTTGTTAGAATTGTGTTAAAAAAAGTAACGAAAAGAACTATTGTAAACTGGCCCTTATATTCTAGAAAACGACGTGTAATGGCGGACCAATTACGGCAACACTATAATAAGAGCATAATTAAGTTAATGGCATTAATTCATAAATGTCGATTGATTACGAGACAGAGGTCGTGGCTTGCTGCAATTTGAAGTGTTATTACAGATAACTTTGTACGTATCCGATATTACGACTACAATAAATATAGGGAGATCTGCTGAGCTATTGTTTTTAAATTCAATATTGTGATCTGCAAGAGAGTGTAACAAGATTTTAAAGTGCCTTTTGAGGTACGGGAGTGTTAAACTTTCAGACTTCGGGTTCCTACTGGAAATATTTTGACAAAAAAAAAATACAATTACTATTGGCCCGACTGGGGTCTCAAACCCAAGACCTTGGGATATACAAACTAGAACGAGGCAGTCGGTTTCCTTACACAAATATATAATACTCATAAAGAATATATATGAGTGTGTACATTTGGAGGTAGGCTTACCTCCACAGGTAGACCGAAGCGAGTGTGACAAAACTATAATCTAACCTTTTTTTACTTAGTTTTATCTATACATAAAAATATTTCCGAATGATATACCGTACCGTAACCGTAACCGTAACAGCCTGTGAATGTCCCACTGCTGGGCTAAAGGCCTCCTCTCCTCTTTTTGAGGAGAAGATTTGGAGCTTATTCCACCACGCTGCTCCAATGCGGGTTGGTGGAATGCACATGTGGCAGAATTTCAGTGAAATTAGACACATGCAGGTTTCCTCACGATGTTTTCCTTCACCGTAAAGCACGAGATGAATTATAATCACAAATTAAGCACATGAAAATTTAGTGGTGCTTGCCCGGGTTTGAACCCACGATCATCGGATAAGATTCACGCGTTCTTACCACTGGGCCATCTAATCAACATATAATTGAAATTATATTTTATTATTCAAACATTTTGTAAGCCTGTTAGTAAAACTTAAGTACTTCGTGCAATGAAACACGCAAATTATATTATTAACACAATTTTAACCAAATCGATCATAATGATTGCCTGCTTATCATTTAAGTAGGCAACGAGCCGTGCTTAACCTTTTAACTTATCATAAATTTTTAGGATTCAGTAAAATAAAAGTAAAATGTCTTCAATATGATACATTAAAACCGTTAGTAAAGTGTAAACTTATAAGTACCGATAGCAAAAACATAGATAAAAAATTTACTGTACTGTATGCATATTCACAAAAAAATATTCGAATTTACCAATAATTTTACTATATGGCATAATATTCATATTATTGTTTATTGGTTTTTATTTTAAATATGTATAAAATAAGGCGGATTTAAAAATGGGCCACCTAGTGATAAGTGGTCACCATCTCGCAAGGACATTGGCACTGAAACAAATATTCTTGGGAACCAAGATATTATGTCCCTTGTGCCTGTAGTTACTCTGGCTCACTCACCCTTCAAACAGAAAAATCATTTTATATTTACGTCATTTATATTTTGTATACAGTTTTCGAACAATCTACAATGAAAAAAAAAACAAATAAAATTAATATCATGACGGAATAATATTGAATTATCGAGAACTCTAATCGTAAGATTTTTTTCCAACATTACTTAGGCGTGGAATTATGAAATTCTATTTGTGGTCGAACAGATTTTTATTTGCTGCTATTCATTTAGATTCATTAAATTTGAATATAAAACGAAGACACTTAAATATGCACCCTTGGCCTGCTTTAAGATATTAACCACAGATTGATTAAAAAGAGATCATAAAAAACCTCATTTGAATAAAAACAATATAAAACAATAACTTCACACTTAACTTGCTAATTTTATTCACAGATTATTATCACCAGGATACTTATCAGAAGTATACCAGTATGGGGGTGTCCGAGCCACCGAAGGATGACTCACCGAGGACCACGCCAGAGCTCTCTCGTGCTGACCAATCGCCAGCATCTGAACGACCACCTCAAGGATCTGCGGATAGCGATGAAGCGGATGACTTCGCTCCTAAGAGGAAGCAGAGGCGGTATAGGACCACGTTTACAAGTTTCCAGCTGGAAGAATTAGAGAAAGCCTTTTCGAGAACGCATTACCCTGACGTTTTTACCAGGTTAGTGAGATATGTGTGCGTATTTTCATATTCAATGCACTCTACCCTAAGGTTGGCTTCTATAGCGATAAACAGTTAAATTTTCACTTCCCACTTTAAAATATGAGCATAGATAGATAGACAAAACACCTAAATCTTAACCAAGATTGCGACTTAAAGTGTTAATTATGTTTGATGTGATTGTTTTCATCTTGTTCTCGTTAGTGAAGGAAAACATCGTAGTAAGTAACCTTTATATATAAAACTCTGCCACATTTGGGGAGGTCTCAGCCCAGCAGCAAACGTATACGAACGGGTATGCTTTTATGAAGTCCGAATTATAACAACTCATTATCTGCGTATGTATGGTATATTTTACTCTTTAACTGTGTTTGTATGTATATGTATATGTGTGCGAGTGTGTGTGTGTGTGTGTGTGTGTGTGTGGTTCGTAAAAAAGATTTTATTTATTAATGCATATTTTTTATCAACGTGATTGATAATCGATTGAAGGATTTTTGCAACATTTTCAAACATTTACAAGTTTCTCAGTAATAGCATTTTATTACAATGTACAAATATGGAGCATTTGCCCCTAAAATTATAACAACCGCCATTTTTTTTTTCGTATTACTTCTTTCTGTATTTGTTACTGATATATCATTTAAATCCAACGCTTATTATTTATTCTGTCGGTATTTTCAATTTAAAAGTACAAAGTTGTTTTGACTTTTAATGACATGGGGACTGACAAGTTAGCATTGAAGACATAAAAAAGAAATCATATCAATATTTTTTTCGCTCAATTAATATAAAATGTATGACAAAATAATTGTAATTTAAAATAATCTCCATAATTATTTCGATAATTAAATTAATTAAAATATACTTATGAAGATTAAATTACCTCAGTAGTAATTGATAAGATAAAAAATACTTTGATTATGTAAACATTAAATTGAAATGTATGTCTGCATTTTTTGTAGTCTATCCGAACATCATAAGAAATTACTGAACCGGTTTAAACAGGTTTAAATCGGTTTTAAATAATGATCATTTAGCACAAGCTTGTGTTTGGAAACCGCTTTTCTTAATATAATATACTAGAAACATTAAGCAATACCAAGTATATAAGCAAAGTAAGTAAATATTTATCGTTGATAAATGTTAGTATTATTTTCTACTCATAAAAGATATAAAACGATATAAATTATTTTTATACCAATACTTTGATGATGTGTAATGAAATACCGGTTTAATATTCACTCACATACCATATTTAGTTTAGGTATTACGAATATAACTTTGAGATATTTTAAAATATCAAATATACTAGTAGTATTTCGGATATATCCTGAGATGAATTAACGGGATGTACCTGAAATAAATATACTAAACCGAGATGGCCCAGTGGTAAGAAAGCGTGAATCTTAACCGATGATCGTGCGTTCAAATCCGGGCAAGCACCACTGAATTTTCATGTGCTTAATTTGTGATTATAATTGATTTCGTGCTTGACGGTCAAGGAAAACATCGTGAAAAAACCTGCATGTGTTCAATTTTACTGAAATTCTGCCACATGTGTATTCCACCAACCCGCACTGGAGCAGCGTGGTGGAATAAGCTTCAAACCTTCTCCTCAAAAAGGGAGAGGAGACCTTAGCCCAGCAGTGGGATATTCACTGGCGGTTACTATACTCCTATGTACCTGAGACAAATATGTGTTACGTATTGGTGGTACTATTGGTATTGTACTGGTGGTAGGGCTTTGTGCAAGCTCGTCTGGGTAGGTACCACCCACTCATCAGATATTCTACCGCAAAACAGCAATACTTGATATTGTTGTGTTCCGGTTTGAAAGGTGAGTGAGCCAGTGTAATTACAGGCACAAGGGACATAAAATCTTAGTTCCCAAGGTTGGTGGCGCATTGGCTATAAGCGATGGTTGACATTTCTTACAAGGCCAATGTCTAAGGGCGTTTGGTGACCACTTACCATCAGGTGGCCCATACGCCTAGGAAGGTGGACGACCTTCCTATTCTATAAAAAAAAAAAATCAATTTGAGAAGGCTTGGAGGTTATTCCTCTTCGCTGTTCCAATGCGGATTAGTAAAAACACATATGGGACATATTAATCCGATACATGTAGGATTCCACACGATAATTTCATATGAATTATAAACAAAAAAATAAGCACATCAAATTTCTATGGTACTTACCAGGGCTTAAAACCCCAACCTTCGATTAACATATTCTAACCACTAAGTAATCTCAGCTATTTGCAACAATCTCCTAAAAAATATTAATGGGTGTAATATTCATATCACGTGTTCCAACCACTAGGCCATTTCGACTCTTCCACTGTATCAGACCTATCCCTAGCATATGGACATTTATCTAAAGTTGCTTCTATTTTTTTTTAATTTAATATCATTAAAGCATTTAATTAACTCAAATAGAACATAATAACAATTAAAAGTTAAAAATAACTAAATTCATGGCGGTATTCATTGATACCATTTATCTATAAATGAATGGAATGAAAACCATTAATAAAAGCGGCAACGGTTTATCTATTTAACGTATCTTTTATCTTTGATAATGACATTATTAAATGAAATTTATTAATTTAAATCTACTTTAAATTATAATAGGATTTTATAGATAACATTTCCTGCTTTAGATAACACGGCGATTTTCATGTAACTTATTACGTCTTTATATTTAATCTTCAATTTTCTTTTTCAATATATTTTGAATAAAAATCTCTAAACAGACTGTGAATGTCCCACTGCTGGGCTAAGGCCTCCTCTCCCTTTTTGAAGAGAAGGTTTTGGAGCTTATTCCAGCACACTGCTCCAATGCGGATTGGTGGAATACACATGTGGCAGAATTTCAGTGAAATTAGACACATGCAGGTTTCCTCACGATGTTTTCCTTCACCGTCAAGCACGAGATGAATTATAATCACAAATTAAGCATTATATATAAATTGAATTTCAGTGGTGCTTGCCCGGGTTTGAACCCACGATCATCGGTTAAGATTCACGCGCTCTTACCACTGGGCCATCTCGGCTTTCTAAATATCTATACCCTGTCCCAATTGAAAAAGGAGTAAAGATAAACAAACCTTAGATTTATCAATTGTAGATCAATTTACCTTTATTTATAATACAATATTTTCCCACTTTAATTTTACTTCCAAAGTACCGATAAGAACTTCGTCGACATTCTAAACGCCATCTTAACGCGAATCGAAATAAGTTTCCTTTAATATGTATCAAAAGACGACGAACGAATGGACTTCAGATGGTAAGTGATCACCTTCGCCCTTAGACTTTGAAGAAATATATACTTTTAAATGTAATACTAAGCATAAAATCTACGATGTTTTTGCTTGAATCTACTGGCTCAATGATAAAAAGTTGTACTAACAGAGGAAACAAAAACCTTAACAGAAATATATATCTATAATTATAAAAATATTTGTTACAGAGAGGAGTTAGCAATGAAAATCGGATTAACAGAAGCACGAATACAGGTATTATAAACGAATTAAAATATTTCTATCACGACACAGAGAATTGCGAGTAATTTTCCTAATTACCAATTATAGCTTGCATCACTTTGATTATAGTGATTCATCGAGTCTGATACAAATTAAAGAGCACTTAGATTTGCTGGATTACACTTGTGTGCGTGTCACTGTATATTTATTGTTTCTTTTATTAATTGCGTGTGTGAGTGTCTTGAAATATTTAGTGTTCAATTCGTAAGTAACAAATTAATATTACTACTTATTTAGATATTTAATCTGTAATATTATAAAGGCGTAAACAGCTTTATTATAATAAAAAATAGACTAAGAAATATCTCCAAGTCCGGCCTACATAATTCTCATATACGCAAATACAATATGTTTTACGCGTGATGTATAATATATTTGAAATAAACTCCAAAGCCTTTATAAACAGAAGGAAAATTATGCCCAGTTTTGAGCTACTTTTTACTAGATATAAAAGTAAAAAATATACTAATTATTTCAAATCTACGGATATATCTATCATAAGGCCTGCTTAACTGAAACAGCGCTTTGCACTTCTAAAGCTAAATAGCTCTTATGACGTCATAGGTACCTGCTTAAGAGGTGATGACCTCGGTTTTTATATAATTTAACGAACTTATCGTATCTATATACATATGTGTATATATCCAACATATATACCTTCTCGACTCAATCCTATACACCGTCTTGTACTGCTGAAAAGAGTTCTACATCAGAACTTATTAAAAAAAAATACTACCGAATGAAAAATAAAACATGACCATCCAATAATCAGGTATGCCTTTAAAAATTTTAAAAGTCAGTCGTTAATTTGTACATGAGACATTTATTTCGCTGAGGCAATTATCTGAATACAAATTAGGTATGTACCTATAAAGCAATCAACCAATACCGTACCGATACTATTTCGGTACAACTTAATTAAATACGATACGACAATATTTATCTTATTGTTTATCTTTAATGAAGGATACCTTTTAAGAATAAAGGTAACCTCTTAACTGGACTTTTTAAAGGCTATGTTTTACACTGTTAAATTAATTCCTCAAATGCTCATTGGTGAGATAAAAATAGTTTTGGTTTTAATTAACTTTGTTTATGCTTTCAAAATGTACTTTGAAACTTTACTGTATATTAAACTAATTGCATTGATGTTTAATGGCTTATATGAAATTAGTTAGTCAGTTTTTCATAAGATTCATTTAGTGATACGAATATATACAAAATTATGTATATTCCGCATAAATATAAAATTATCTTCGATTGATATGTTGTACAAAAAATAAGCAGCAATCGAACCTATCTTTGAATAGATTATTTAAATTAAAAAAAACAGACCATTTTCTATTGAAAGAAAACATCACTAAGAAAAATAAAAAAACGCCGCCCTAAATGAATTAATTTATAGCCAGAATCCAAATCGGTTCAGGCATTTAAGAGTTATGTTGGAATAAAGAAACTCACATACACTCATACATGAATCACTCCATTTTTGGGCAGTCGTCTAAAAACTAGTCGGAAATGTTAAACTATCGATAAAAAAATCACATATACAACACATATTCACACGGGCACACTGTGGATATCTGTAAATCTGTATTTATATATAAAAAATTTAGTAAATTAAATTTTTATTAAATCTCTATACCTACGTAATAACTTTTAACAGCTGTTTATTTAGACACTAATTTCTCTCTTTCTGTCATTATTGACATTCAAAAAAAAAACGCTCTAAACAACGTAAGTAACGCCGTTGATGTCTAATATCTGTATCTAATATATATTTTTTAATTGACCTAAACACGTAAAGACATTTCAACAACGTTTAAAAACCATAATGATATAATTTTATTATTATACCTTGACAAATCGTCACATATTATTTTTAACTTTTCGTTGGCAAGAAGTACGATAGCAAGATAACACAAATGATACCATATTAAGAGGCATTTAGCAAACAATTACCTTGAGTTACCTGCGCGGGAGCAACCTTACGATTTACGAATAACTCGGCTCCCATCTGTTACTAATGATGCCGCATTTTTACTCTCGTCCCTCGTTTATTAAACGGTTTTGTAAACTTGAGTAATTTGATAAATGGACTAAATATAACTTATGCATAACTTCACAAATGCATAATTCCAGGGTATCGAATTCAACAGGCAAACGCTGCTAGCAGTCTTGATACCATTCCATGCAAATCATAATCACGATTGTGCTGTTAGTTTTATTTTATCTTGGCTTTTATATAATTAAGTATAATTGTCATTTAATGAACGATATATTGTTTTATAAATTTGTAAATGATAATAATGATGTCCTCGTCACCAATTTCTTCTTCAGCGGTCCTTCAAGGAACATATTACAGTGCACAATTGTGTGGGCAAACACAAATGCTCTCTATTTGCTTACGTTCGTAATCCGATGGCACGGGAATTTCGACATGACTGAAAAGAGTTCAGGACCAACGGCTTTATGTGCTTTCCGAGGCATGGGAGACTTAGCAGTGTTTACACTCTCAGGTTGGCGCTCCCATATACCGGAATGCAACTCGACCGAAAGCCCAATAGCCTCGATCCGGGATTATAAACCCGGACCACGGGGATAATGACATTATAAATTAGCGTTAGTTTGGTTATCTATGGGGTATAGCGTCTAGATGGCCTACTTATTAATTTTTTTTTTAAAGAATAGCAATATTTGCGTATTATGCGTATATTTGCAATAGCGTCTCCGTTTGGCCGAACTTCGAAATAATTTCACAATTAAATGTATACAGTTTCTTGTCCATTCCATGGCAATATTGATTTTAATACATGTCATGTTTTTCATAACACTTTATATTTAAAACTATTTGTAATCAAATAAGATAAGTTCGTCTACATCTGAAAAAAGTATGGTTTGGAATTGCTTGCCGTCGACATACAGACGACTGATTTGCATTTGTAAGCACATACATTTATTTTAAACACAACATTTAAAGTTAAGTATTTCCTAAATAGTCACGTTGCGTTAGTTAATTCGTAAAGCCAGCCAAAGTGATCATAGAAAAACTTTAACAAACTTTGATCATTTCATAACGTCACTAATATCGAAAGGTTCAAAATTATCATATTAATAATCACATCGACGATTTCAGTGATTACGTCAACACAACTCTCATACTATTTAATCCGCGCCTGGGTTCGACGACGACTTTTTTAACGCCAATACTTAACATTCTTACTACATGCTTACCTCCAATTACAACGTATAAATTCAAAATCTCCATCATATAGAAGCACGTTTACAATACGAGTATAAATTTAATGAAAGCATTAATATTATTAAAAATTGAACTTTATTATTCAATCGGTAAGAGCGATATTCACCTGCCCGTGTCAAATTTAAAATGCATATGATATTTCTTGTTTCACACAGTATTCGCTAACCAAAACGACATTTGCTGAAATGCGAACTTTTTTATCAAAGTGGACTTATCATAAGTGAATTAATTTAAATTACCACAAAAATATCGGTTTACATAATGATCAGAACTCTTCTCCATTTGGACCTCATAAATAATTAATGTTGAAATATTGGACCAATATGGCGAATAAATCAATCAATAAGTATATTTTTATTCAAGGTTGACGGGTCGAACATGTTTTTTGTAAATCGTTTAGTTTT
This sequence comes from Nymphalis io, assembly GCF_905147045.1. Classification (NCBI taxonomy): domain Eukaryota; kingdom Metazoa; phylum Arthropoda; class Insecta; order Lepidoptera; family Nymphalidae; genus Nymphalis; species Nymphalis io. Next base: position 3,477,756 of record NC_065890.1, on the reverse strand, counting down.
GTTTAAGTTTGCAAGAATACTATATCAATCATGGTATTAAGGTTGTGTATTCTGGATTAAAACAATAGAATTAATATTCATTTTTAAATAATTCATGAAGACCAAAGAGAACCCGATGGTGTTACAAGAAAGGTCTACCCTCTTCAAATGCTATCCGAAAAATACATTAAATATAATAGAAATTCATTCGAAAAATAATGGTTACCAGAATGCTCATAAGTATTTGATTCTCTGAATAAAAACTAACCAACCCTATCATTAATTATCATTCAGCATGTTATAACTAATTGCAAAAATTGGTTTTATGACATAAAAATCGACTTGAGTCGTCGAACGATGGCAGATTCGAAATCACTAAAAACTTTGATTAGACCATATACTGATGCAAATTAGTCCACGGGGGGTGCCATATGATAAAACTCAGTTAGCATTTAAGCAATATTTTTTGCTATTTCTTCTGACAAATATAAAGAATCCATTATTAGAAATAAATATTTCTAAATTATACTTTCATGAGATTGTAAAGCTAAATTAAAAAATGTTGTCTTGTTACAGGTTTGGTTTCAAAACCGACGTGCTAAATGGCGTAAGCAAGAAAAGGTTGGACCACAGGCTCACCCCTACAATCCTTACTTGGGAGGAGGGGGGGCGCCTCCACCGTCAGTCGTAGCTTCCATGCCTAATCCCTTCACACAACTTGGCTTTGGCTTCAGAAAGCCGTTTGATGCAAATGCTTTAGCATCATTTAGGTAAATTAATAAAAATAACTGACAAACCTAAAAGAAATAAACTTTGATAACGTAATCAATGTTTTGAGTAAAATAATTTAATTGTAAAGTTCTATCTGTGTTAAGTTAATAATAAATCAATATTCATAAGATTTAACCACATATTTCATTCTACAGATATGGCAGTTCCCCTGTTCTTGGTGCCCAATATCTCGGAGCACCGTTATCTCGACCTCCACTCTTCACCGGACCGATTTATTCAACGTCAACACCACCATTCCACTCTCTACTAGCTGGACTAGCGGCCCCCCCACGACAGTCTCCTGATCCTCCATCCGTGTCGCCTCCCATATCCCCAGGAAGCGAGTCTCCTCCCAGTCAGCAAGGTCCCGAAGTGGAAAGAAGAAGTTCCAGCATCGCCGCATTGCGAATGGCAGCGAGAGAACATGAACTAAGGTTGGAGATGATAAGGCAACGACACCATACGGATTTGATTAGTTGAGCTTGATTCGTGTCGTGATAGACATGATGAATAAGGTTGCATAAAGTATAGACAAATACGATTTATATTGTAAGGTGGTCCATCAAATTGAAATTGCCTCCATTAAAAATTTGACGACACGAGAGCTTAGGACTTTTGAGTTTAAACCTTCGCTTCTTTTATTAACGTAAACATTTAAAAATACATCATGTATAAAATTTAAACAATTATGATAAAGGCAGTTTCAATAATTATCGCTGAAAGCGTGAAGATATAAAAAGCGATAACCTTACAATTACCAACCTATGTATTATTACGTAATTAGTTTATATTAGGTAATGAAATTAAGTATATAATTATTGCTACTTGATCCGTCCAGTTATGCCTTATTGTTATTTATTATAATTAGATACCTATAAAGTATTTCTATTTTAATTTCTAAGGGATTCGTTTGTACAAAGATTTAAGTAAGATGATTTTCGAAATGAACTATTTGTTTTATTTTCAAGAAAATGAAAAATCAATAACAATATAATTATTGAGTTTTATGAATTTGAATAATCAAAATATAATAATAATAATAATCATCGAATTTCAAGTTAATGATGTCCTCCTGACACCCCCTAAACCCTCAAGGGAGACTAGCCAACTGCACGGGGTGCAATAAAAAAATACAGAAAAATTTTTAATTAAAAAAAATTTCAATAGCAGATCGGAGGGTGGGATTTGGAACATTGTACTCCTATGCCTTGGAAAGCACGTTCGCGCGCACAGTCAAGCTGCATAGTTGGCTATTCTCCATTGAGAATGGCCGCCGTAAACGTAATCGGTCAGTAGGACGCCATTTTCTAATAAATAACACTAATATCACCAAAGAGGCAATTTTTAACAAGCTTGGTATCTGATGTTTTCAATTTCTGTACAAAAATGGTAAATAATTTTGAAATAAAAAATTATAATATGGGTTCCATGAAATAAATGGTTTACAGTGATTGGGGTATTTTATTTATATTTCCCTTATAATCCATTGTCTTATACAATAATATGTATGAAATTAATTCGTATGACATTTAAAAAATATTGTAAAATATGTTAAAAAGTTACAAATAATTTTGACACAATTTATTTCAGCGAGCATTTACCAACAAAGAGAAAAAAATTACAAATATTTTCAATGTATGCAACATTCATTTTTTACGCAATAAATACAAATTAATCATTCAATATATTCATATCATCATAAGCATCAAAATCTCAAAAAATATCAAAAACGGATAGGACTACGGACTACGAATGGAGCCATTTTTTTATATTTTATCAATATTCTGCAAAGAGTGTCATCTATGGATTACAAAAAAAAAAATAACTCCCAGTTAATGTAAAATGAAATTTATTTAAATGAAATCAAAACAGCGATATACGCGTAAAACATGTCGTATTAAAGAAATATACTTTTAATTACCGAATAAGTTATCGAGTTAAAAAATCTAATAAATAAGACACAAATTTATAGGAATAGATTGTATTGTTACCAGCACAAAAAATGTCTACAAAATTACAACTCAATCAGTTGTGTGCAACCAATTCAAAAATCACTTGCAAGATTCGACTTAACGACACTACTATATTAAATAAAGGCTTGTAAAAAAACAAAAACATTAACTGCCAATTTTCAATTCAGCATCCATCACGAAGGTACGAATGAGATATGAAAAAAATCAGTGGCTCCGGAACACGACTAACCGTTGTTCAATCCATCATCCATCGAAACAATACCGAGTTTGAATGACACTCATTAATAAGGAAATCGACACTAATTAAAACATAATATAATAAGAAATTCAATTATGAAACTCCGTGGGAAGAGAGCGTTGGCTGATGAATTGAAAAGAGCTATTAATCTTAAATTCAATTATAATGTTGCTTTAAACTTACTATAATTTACTAGTCGACTGTTTTAAACGTGAAATCGTGGTTTGTTTTAATATTTAAATGATTTGTGAATGAATTTTAATACATATGAAGAATATTCCATTAAAAAGTGTATTTTTTGTTTGAAACTATATACGTATTTTTTTTAATAAAAAGTAAATATTTTTTCATAGGACTGTTACATATTAGTATTATTTTTGATTGTAGGTATGGGAGAAAAAAATAAGTTGGTATAAAGAAATGTCGTTAGGCATTAAGTCCGGTTTCAGGTCCATAATACAACATTTATTTGCAGCATTATGTTAGAATATGGGCCTAACCATCTCCTTAAGAGGTAAGGAGGCCTATGCCCAGGGAACTTTCTTTGGAAATTATATCTTGTATATAAAAAATGTAAATATAATAGCATATTTTCTAAATTCTTTAAATTTTATGTTTGTATAACGAGAACCATTGAAGACCCGAGAGAAGATGATAAGTTAAGTTTGGTCAAATTTATTGGATTGGATTGGTTACTGATGTTACAGGCAATTCGAGTTACGTTCATGCGGCTGCGTGCCTTAGCCTGGGGCCAAATTCTACTAATTTCTAACGATTACGATATATTCCCGATTCAATTCCGATCCAACTTTGAATCATCTGTATTTATTCGAATCGGACCCGAACCGATATGATGTTAACATAAACCGTTGTGTCAAAAAAAAACTTAATTATAACAATATTCGATTATTAAATTAAATAATCGAAAAACGGAAAAACGGCAACGATCACGCTTCGATTCGATTGCGATAAAGTGACAATTTGTTAGTAGAATTGTCCCTCTGATTCACGAAACGTCGAAACGTGCAGACATAGGACAAGTAAATATAAACGGTTGGTATATTGGTGTTGTGAAAAGAACGGTTTGAAATTCGCCTAACATCCTAACACTACCTGGCCCAATGCCAATAATGATTATTGCAATCTCTTATAATCGGACTCACTAATTCGTCATACATGAAAACATTCTACATGCGTCTATATGATTAAATAAAACAACGATAACGATTCAAATTAATCATTCAATAAGTGTTACGGTAAGTTTTATCTCTTTCCTTCTAGTGAATTAAGCAACAGTTAGACAGAGTGAGAAAATAAATAAAATTATTTTGCAATTATATAATTTTATAATGAAGAAGTTGTATTATAAAAACAAGGATCCAAATATGAATAGGAACGTCAATGACCTTTGAAAAGTAGAGCTAACAAAAAAATATTTCTAAAACATTTTGCATACGTATCGTTTTTCTCTCCATTATTTCTTTGCTGGTTAATTAATTATGGTAATTTTTGTACATAAACTTTATACGGTATTTCTCACAAATTGCTAATAATATTAATAAATATGTCAACTAAACTATTTTTTTAATTATTATTACAAAATTGTTACTTATTAACAGTTTTTTTTATTGTTATGTAAATACTTCTAGATATATAAATCAAAAGTTATGATGATGATGATGTACATAGTATACAAATAGGATAGATAGTATGATACATTCAAAAAAAAAAATTTGTTTTTAATTTATGTTTAGTCATTATTTATGTGCTTGCTGTGGTCTCCTTTAATTGAAGGAGCACATATATTTTAACATATTAATCCTCGATGTTATGTACTCGTAAGTGTGTATCGTTTGTTGGAGATCCTTAATAAATAAATAAATAAATAAAACGTAATCAACTATATTTTCCAATATTAAATTAAAACATATTATATTAAAGACAAACATTAAAAGAAAGGAAAGGCAAAACAAATGAAATAAGAAAAAAGAGAGAGAAAATAAAATAAAATTTATTAACGAAATTTTGTCTATTTATAGATCCAAAAAATATTTGAACAACACACTTAACTTACATACATTTGAATATTGCTAAAGTTTATCGCTAAGGAATTTATCATAAACATAATATATAATATTAATTATAAAATTTTTCATTATCATATTGTAATTTAAATCAGACACGGCTAATGCAAAACAAATAGGAGTGTAGTTAATTTAATTGTAATCGAATTTTTATCCTTACCAGGTCATCGCTACATGCCCGCCTCCCGGCTGACTCTTCAACCTAGTCTATTTGATAAGCGTGAGCGATTTTATAGAAAACAGATTGCGAAAACAAAATAATCGAGACGACTTTAATGGATTTTGATATCTTTTTTGTTGTTTTTCTTTTTTTTTGTGTCTGCAGACGTGTTATCCATGCCTTTGGTGTATTTTATCTTTAATTTATATTAATGTTATTTTTTTATTATTAATGTTAGGCCGAGATTGCTTAGTGGTTAGAACGCGTGAATCTTAACCGATGGTCGTGGGTTCAAACCCAGGCAAACACCACTGAATTTTCATGTGCTTAATTTGTGATTATAATTCATCTCGTGCTTGTCGGTGAAAGAAAACATCATGAGGAAACCTGCATGTGTTTAATTTCATTGAAATTATGCCACATATGTATTTTACCAACCCGCATTGGAGCAGCGTGGTGGAATAAGCTCCAAACCTTCTCCTCAAAAGGGAGAAGAGGCCTTAGCCCAGCAGTGGGACATTAATAGGCTGTTACTGTTACTGTAAGATTATTTTAATGTGCCTGCGTGTTTATTACAAGGCAGCGTCACACTACGTTTCAGGATTAAAATCTGACGTAGTAGAGTCCAGATGACAACATCATTGGCTCGGAATGTGTGGCAGCTGACTTCCTTACGTTTCATTAACCTTTATTTCCTATCAATAACAACAATCGCCATCGCAAAATAAGTAATCTTAGCAATTTATTTGTACTTTTAATACATGTAGAGAAATTGTATTAGAATATATTACTTAACTGATTAATATATTAAATGCGATTGTTTGTCTAGTTGTTTGCTCATCATGAGCGAATGGTTTCTTATAATATTTTTCCTAAATATGAAATGCTATGTTACTTTAAAAAAAAAAAACATAACTAAAATTTATTAAATTACTAGTTGTAAATGAATGTTTTTACGCATATTAAAATAAACTAGTATTCGTGCAGTGGTCGAAATTCACTATAAGCATTGATAACAAAATATATATGAATTTGTATATATGAATAAAATATACTGCAGTGCTATTCTATAAGACCTCATTTCATCAATCACCCGTAAAATGTTAACAACTCACTTGTCGTGATATACTATTTTGATGCGTGTATTCTTGAAATGTTATTATATGGTCAATGTCGCATATCAGGATATTTCACGAACGTTTTCTGTAGTGAGTTTCGATTTTGCTCTTACATAATATATTGATGTATAGATCTACAAATATTATTATTATTATTATTTATATTCGCCGGGAGGGCAAATGACTCTACTCCACCTGATGGTAAGTGGTAGTAGAGTCCAAACGCGACGACGGCCAGTACAGACGGGAAAAACGTTCTGTACTAGCCGCCTTCGCCTTGCCGGCCCGCAAGATGCCTCTTCACGCCTCGTTTGAAGGAACCCGGGTTGTAATAGGAGGGGAACACGTGAGCTGGTAAGGAGTTCCATTTTTTGGAAGTGCGACAAAGAAAGGAGTTGCCAAATTTCTTTGTTCGCAATGGAATTGATGTCACAGAGAGGCGGTGACATCGAGAACCAGCTCGCGTGGAATTAAGAAGGAAGGGGGAAGCAGGAATTAGAAAGAATAATTCCTCTAATTATATATGTACATTACCTGATAACGCATACGAAATAAAATCTATAAATATATAATAAGCCTATAGCTTGTGCCCTTACTCAGTTAATCAAAAGGGCGGGCCTCCTCCAAATCTAATTATAAATTCTAAATAAAAAACCATCAGCAAAACATTTTTGTATGTTTTATAAAGTTATATTGCCCCTAGTATCGTGTGAAACGGCCCCGTTGCTACGCCGGTAATTAATCAATTTGGGGTTGGAAAAAAAAACTTGTTTTAATGTTCAAGAAGCCTATCTATAATTAACAAGCTATTTTAAGCAACGAATTAAAAATATCAAAAACGATAAAGCGATCTCTGAGTATCGTTATCGTATTATATAGATGCTAAAACTTTTTTCATAATTTTAGTTTTCATGTTGTGGAATTAATTTTATATGAAATTTGTTTTATCTGAATAATTAACGAGCTTAATCGCTGATGTAAGAAATTATGATGGATGATGATGAACTATGACGATAAGGGATTTAACATTGTATTGGTGATTATTTAAGAACGTAACATTTATAACCGATGATTGTTCTGGAAAGTCGTGTATGTAGCTTATTATCGTTATATAATAAATCGAGCATGTATTTATGCTTTTATTAGAAATTATATTATATATTAAATAGGCATATCAGTGTTGCCTAGCATATGTATACGCGACCGTGTGTAAGAAAAAATATATATAGTGTAAGAAAAAATATATATATAGTCTGTAATATGTGGCAGAATTTGACCTGAAAAAAACAGGTGTGCTCACTATGTCATCCTTCACCGCCGAGCACGAAGCGAATTATACGAGCTGGTTGGCGTGGTTGGTGGATGCTTGCCTTTCATTCCGAAGGTTGTGGGTTCGATTTCCACCCAGGACAGATATTTGTGTACATGAACATGTCTGTTTGTCCTGAGTCTAGGTTTTATTTTCTATATAAGTATGTAACAGCCTGTTAATGTCCCACTGCTAGGCTAAGGCCTCCTCGCCATTTTGAGAAGGTTTAGAGCTTATTCCACCACGCTGCTCCAATGCGGGTTAGTAGAATACACATGTGACAGAATTTCAATGAAATTAGACACATGCCCAGGTTTCCTCACGATGTTTTCCTTCACCGTCAAGCACGAAATGAATTATAATCACAAATTAAGCACATGAAAATTTAGTGGTGCTTGCCCGGGTTTGAACCCACGATCATCGGTTAATATTCACGCGTTCTAACCACTAGGCCATCTCGGCTTATGTAAAGAATATAAGTATGTAATGTATGTAAAGAAAAATAGTATATGTAGTATATCAGTTGTTTGGTTTCCATAGTACAAGCTCTGTACAAGCTTAATTTGAAATCAGATGGCTGTGTGTGAAAAATGTCCCAGGTTATTATTATTATTATAAATAAAACCACTGGGCTCTTGACTCGGTTATAGAATAGCTTTTTTATTTCCAATGGATTACATTTTTGGTTGAGTACAATATTCAACAATAATTTGTAGATCGTTTACTATAAAACTTTTATTATATGAGTTTTTAATTACTTTTATGTGATAGATGAATCCTTGTCATTATAATAAGAAAAAAATGCGTTTCTTTTTTTAAGTTTGACATTGTCACTTATAGTACGAACGTACCAACATTATGAATATTTTAGTTCCAGTTTGAAGGGTGAGTGAGCCATTGTTATTATAGGTACAAAGGACATAACATCTTATTTCCCAGGGTTGGTGGCGCATTGGCTATGTAAGCGATGGTTAAAATTTCTTACAACGTCTATGGTGTTGGTGACCACTTACCATCAGGTGGCCCATATGCTACCATCGGCCTACCTATAATGTAAAGAAAAAACTCCATGCGCGCAAATTTATTTCATGATCATCATCCCTTTCTCGTCCGCTACTGGACAAAGGCGTCTCCAATAGTACTCCACTGAGCCCGATTTTCAGCTCTCAATTTGTGTACATCGTTACTTCACCTATCTGCAGGTCGTCCTACGCTACGCTTTGCAACGCGTGGTCTCTATTTATATTCTTTAAAAAGGGTACAAAGTATGAATTTATACATAACAATAGTACCTAAGATAATAATAAATGCCTACCGTTTGTGACAAGCTTGGTAACTATCTATACATAACGATTTGTTGAATTACAATAAAAATGTTTTACAATAAAACTATGCAACTTTCAGAAGACCTCCAATACATTTAATTGGCTTACCATTTAAGACCAGGAGTTCTCCAGACGAACGAGTCCCGTGTAGGCGGGTATTGTAATTAAACAAACACGAAACGGTCCCCTCGATGGGCCCCGCCCACCGCTAATCTATTCTCATAATTAATCGGTACTCGCATCGAGACGTGATATCGATTAACTCCGATTTCCCGATCGATTAATGATCCTAATAACAATATTCCTTGACGAAAGAAAGAGAGACGACGAAATATTAATAAAAAATCTCATGGTTTCTCTTTCAAGTTCATTTCATTTATCTCTTAACGATTGAAAGTTGAATTTTTCTTTGTCTGTTTGTATTCACTCTCACATCGTCATCTCCAAATCCCTATACAAATATATTAAATGCGACAGTGTATAAGTTGCCTTATTACTTAGTTTTATTTTGTCCTTAATCGTGGTTTTTGGACCTGAGGTTAGCAATGGTTACTTTTTATCGTGAAAAGGATTAAAAATTTGACAATGGTAAGGAGTGACTAGTGACTACTAGCGGCTTTGTGTTGTTTAACCTGCGTTAAAACTTAGAGAGAAAGGTAAAGCAGTAGAACATCCTATCTCATTAAAGGGCCTATTTAATGTTTTTTTTTTTTAAATAGTACTGGACGCTCTTCATTAGCACGTTCAAATAAACAATCAAATTCTTCAGCTTTGTAATAGTACATAGATACTTTAACAACGCTGGCGCAAACAAATACAAAAGAAAGGATGATCATTTTATAAATAAAAAAATGGTAAACGCTTTTGAAACTTAATTTACCCCGAAAAAAATCGAAAACATTTTTATAAATTGCCATATTAAAAAACAATTTTTTCACATAAAACGAGTTAATTATAAATATCTTAATCAACGGTGCAAAATCAAATTAAAAATAATAAATCGTCTCAAATCCTATGTTTCGTGTCTAATTGTTAACTGAATAATTGTCGGGCGGCATCAGTAAAGTTGTTACTAATTTTAGTAACAATCGTGAATTTTTATCGGTTATTTGGTTGAAGACCAATTAAAAAAATCTATATGGTTATTTAAATGAAAAAGTAATAATATTAATTCATTAATTAGACTAGAGATTCCTATGCTAAAAATCTTAGGTACATTTCGCACTATATCAGAACCACACACGGTATATATTACGTAAAGACGGTGGTTGCTTCCGACTGGATGAGGGGGATTTTTCCAGGATTAGACTACGGCTGGCTAAATAATGAGAGTGTAGTTAAGGCGCCTACTATCAATTTTTATTTTAAAGTACAAGCACAATGCATAAGTGCCTTGTGCACTGATCTTAGTTTCCAATGTTGGTGGCGCATTGGCGATGATAGGAACGGTTAACATTTGTGACCACTTACCATAAGCTGACCTATTTGCTCGTCCGCCTACGTATTTTATAAAAAATATATATTAAAATAAAAAATGTCCTCGTGACTAGAATTCGCCCACAGTGGACAATTTCAAAGATGACATAACTGCGCAAAAGATATTATAATGCAATCAACTTCCTCACACTCGTAGTCCGATAGGACGACGATCCGCTGACCAGACGGAGAACAGGCGCTGGACCAACGTGATCAAAGTACACGAGACTATAATACTGCCAAATTTCAAGCTTCGGCTGCTACTGTGGACTTTAAGCCAGGACGAGAAATGAATTATAATCACAAATTAAACACATGAAAATTCAGTGGTCGTTATACGATTTTGAATCTGCAATCTAAGATTTACGTGTTCCACTCGGCTTTCTCAACTTATTCGATTTTTTACAAATAATTATTTAAAAAAAAACAAACACAAAACACCGGTATTATCTTAAACACATCCAGTTAATCCTTTTTAAATTACACTAAATACGAAAACACACAAGAATATAAATGCAACTTCACAAAATGCGAATTTAATGGCCACGTACCACTTGACCTTTGCATATGCTGAGCCCTCAGCGATGCGGTTCAATCAATCACTGCATCCAATGATCGTCAAGAAGCGCCATAATGATTTATCTGAGCTGCTACCCCGCACGTAATGGCGGTTGAAGATCACGACTGGTATTTTTATGGAGAGCCATTTATAATATTTTTGTATGTTGTAATTTAAATGAAAGATTTATTACATAAATTATTGAGTTTGTTTTTTGTTCCAAATTATTCGATTGATAAAATCTATTGCAAAATAATTAGTTATAAATAAGTGCGTAATTACTTTTTTCTCTGAAAGTTCATTACGTCGATAAGATATAACAATATATGATAATATATATATTTTAAACTTGTAAGGCCAATACCGAAATTACTTTGCTATTTCGACCATATTCTTAATATAGATAACTAAGACTTAAAATTTTTCAATTTTAAAAAATTACACACACATAATTAACATTTTAGTAACGGACTATGAACTGGCACGAAAAGTGCAAATTATAAGAGGGGCCGATGATCTTTTGGGTCGCGGGAAACAGCTAGATGCAGGTAGCACAAGACCGGAAGATCCTTGTGGAAACCTTCGTCCAGCAGTAGACGTCTTTTGAGTGTAACAGATAAAATATAAATAAACATAGAACCAATAAGCGGTAATAAAATCACCACATTATACCAATTAAATTAACTAAAATTTAAATAAAAGAAAACGTGAAATATATAAAACTTATCAACAATTAGACAATATAAATAAAAATACCGAAAATAAAGTGTTGTCAATAAACGAATGTTTAAAAATTATAATTTAAAAAACAATTTTTTGTTATAAATTTATAATCTGTCCGATAGCGATCTTCAATAAAATGTTTTATCTTTTTTATGACATAAGCAAAGAAAACTTATTTTTTTTATTTGTTCCTAATTGTACATTATAATCCCTAAAACAATTTTCTAATCTAATATAATACATTCCGGTGATAAATCATTGTATCTATTCAAATATAAATATGCTAAGCCGTAAATTGGAATAATAAATTAAACGTCATTTCTCAAGTTAAACGCCCAGGATAACCCAAGGAAGCGAAACGGGTTCGAGTGAAACGTACGTTATTATGATGTTCCGTATTATTTCCAGTTCTAAATTCAAATTATTGCAATTTTTTAATTAAACAATTTATAAAAAGTTAATCTGTTTTATTTTTTGTTATCTGTAGACATAGAACAAACTATTTGTTGTGAATCTTAAAACGAAACGTCATTAACACAATTTTACAAAATAATTAAATTTATATTAAAAAAAAACTCTTTAGTTCTCTTTACCTATTTTTTTACTATGATTAAATTAAAAAAACCACAATCATTGAATATATGATAAAGGATCTCTAAATTGAAGCTATAGACAAACAGATACAAATGAGCCGGAGAGAATCAGTTCATTCTTATTTTTAATAAGGCAACATTTTTGTTATAATATCCAATTATGAACCGAAACAATATCGAATTCTGTCGGAATAACGCGGACTAATTGATGGCATCCTCTCAGTTGGACGCGGACTATTGTTTTTAATTTTTTGAAAACGACCTTTACCAGTAAAAGGTAAAGTTGTATAACCAAGATTTTTCAAATTAAGAAATAAAGTACGTTAATTTGTTCTAAACTAAGTACCACGTAGGCTGGCAATTGAGCCACATGATGGTTAGTGGTCGCCATCGCTCTTAGACTTATGTCTAGTGTTATATCTTGTCTGTAGTTACATTGGATTACTCACCCTTCAAAACGAAACTCAACAAAACTAAGTATTGATATTTATACCACATAATATATGACGACTGGGTTAGTACCTACACAGACGGGCTTGCACAAAGACCAAGTAAATATACGTAAAATATATACTTTTTTATGTATTAACATTTTAAGGTCGAACTTAATTGCAACGATTCACTTCAGTGGCTACTGAGTTACGCGTGATCTTTTTTTAACTATTTCGGTTTGGTGTTGCTATAACAGATAATATTTAATGAACTATATCATAAACATAGAACTTATGAATATGTTTAGAGCCTGTGACCGTGTTGAAACTGTATTGTCTATGGTCTATTATGATGTATAATTTCTAGGTTAATAGTACTAAATATAATATATAGTATAGCACTATAAATAGTTCCTTCGTGAATTCTCATGAAATTAAATATATTTTAAGATTTAACAAATCTTAAATTATATATATATATATTTTTTCTTATGTTGGCCATCTTTGTTAAAATCAAATATTTAATTCAAATAGATCCTTTCAATCACTTCCGAATTGTTGGATGGAAGGATGGAATTAAATATAAAGTTACAGCCAGTTTGAGATGTTTGATTCTACTAGCGCAGAACCGCAATTAAGTACTTATCCTTTCATCGCGAATACAATTTAATAGTTAGTAAAAAGTAGAAAATCAAATGTAGATATATCATATGGCATAAAAATATATACTGTTGTCTTTGATGCTTAAAAAAATTTAAATTGTCCCTTTCTAACATAATGCATATATTATAATTATACTTTACCTATCGCCTTATATGTACAATACAAAAATTGGCGGTTAAATAAATAGAGAGGCAAAAACAAATTGCTCAAATAATAATCAAATAATATATAACCACTGTTAACACACAGACACACTAACATTCCTAAGATATCAGCAATCAATCCCTTCATTAAATAATTACATAAACAACATTGTAAGAACGGCGGTAGTTTAAAGAAAATTCGCATATATACGCCATTTTAGAGGTAGCCATAAAAGCCCATAATTCTATGAGATTTCCTTTCATTAAAGTGTAATACGCAATTAGTCTTTGATCCGAAGTACGCTGGCTATTATTAAGGAAATTATTTATAGCTTTTAGGATATTAAATAACAGGTAGGTCTAATGTATTGAATAGAACGTTGTAAATAAGGAAGTGCGTCACGTGATCATTGTCACCACAATTATATATTATTAGCTAATGCCTGGTGTACTTACCAATATCCCTTTAATTTTTTGTTGACAATTTTAGTATACCAACAATGAGGATCTAAATTGCGCTCATCTTACGTGATATTACTATTACAAAAAAATCTTCAATTAAGTTATGCCTTTATTATTAAGCCAAGAGCTGTTTACTTGGTGGTAGACCTTTCTTCAAACCCAACTGGGTATGCACCACCCACTCATCACATATTCTACCGCTAATATTTTGAAATGTGAGTGAGCCAGTAAAGCTACAAGCACAAGGGTCATTACAACTTAGTGCCCCCTTCAAGTAATTATTAATTTTACTTTTTTTTGTATTGGTTTGCAATATAATTTAAATACACAGACAAACTAGTGTTGGAACAGCGGTGAATGTGAACCGAAGATTACTGATCCAAATCTGATCAAGCGTCACTGAGTTTTCATGTGATTTTAATATTTTAAATGCGATAGCTACTCTTGTCTGTCTGTTACGCTTAAACGGCTACACCACTGAACCGATTTTGATGAATTTTGATATGAAACAAGCTTCAATCTTAATGAAGGATATACCTAACACCTGCCCTTCCTAACACGAAGATGAAAATGCGGGCGAAAACTAATGTAATATAATCCCGCTGAAATTCCTTTATTTAAATATTAATGAATTACATTTAATTGTTTTCACTTCTTAAAATTAATTCTTATGTAAGAGGTTAAATTTTAAACGTTTAATCAATTTAAATAAAAAAAAAGTAATTTGATAATAAATGACTTGAGCAATCATAATTTTATAAAGAAATATTGTAATATAAATTCAATGAGCAAAGTCGCCGCCCTCGAGCGCATTATAAAACTCGCCCCATCATGAAAGTAACATCATTATTGCTTGAAATCAAACAAAAAAAATGGATTTATTCGTATATTTGATTACATAAGTCAACAGTGAGTTTTTGTGTAACAGGCGTCTAAGTAACAATTTACAATGACTGCAGACTGCATTAGAGAAATCCGATCGGTAATCTGCAAAAACGTGAGATTTGTCGCGAGATTGTAATAAATAACGACCGTCGCTAATGTGACTAGAATATTTTTAACATAAATCAGGACAATCGTGTCTAGAGACATCTACAATTGTGCTACCCCGATGTGACAATAAAAATTATAGTTACAATAATGTTAATATTCTAAATTTACAATTACTTTACAATTGGTATGAAACATTGACGGAATGTTTGCTTAATGTAAATAACTAGACCAATGCCGACGGGGCGGTTGGCGTGGTTGGTAGATACTTGCCTTTCACGCCGAAGGTTGTAGGTTCGATTCCCACCCAGGACAGACATTTGTGTGCATGAACATATATGTTTATCCTGAGTGGTATATAGATAATTCTATATAAGTATGTATTTACAAAAGAAAAGTAGTATATATAGTATATCAGTTGTCTGGTTTCCATAGTACAAGCTCTTCTTAATTTGGATTCAGATGGCCGTGTATTATTAATGTCCGATATTATTATTCCCAGAATATTATCAATAACCTTAAGGATTGGTCTCATGTCCTCGAAATATTATAACACAAATTGTTATTTTAATTTCAAGATAATTAAAATATACAACCTATGTTTATATATGTAGCAAGATCAGACCTTTGAGAGAATACACACTGCGGTTAATAACCATTTTAAGAACAACTGTGACAATATAATTAAACAACAAAGTCATCGCTCGCTACCTAGTAACAGTAAATAAATGTATACATTAGTATTTACCTACGAAAAGAAGCTAAAGTAGGGAAATATTAATGTATTTGTCTTCACACAAAAATATATATGAATAGATATATGTTTTTTTTTTAATAAGTAACTAAGATTAAGGACACTATATCCATATTTATCTGTCAGAAAAGTTCATTTATTAATTCACTAAGTTATCTGAGCTCAATAATATATTAAAATGAAATTGGGATTATTCCCGTGTAACTTCGAAATGCTGGTCACCCCAATCATCACGCGTTAGCGGGAGGAAAGAAAGTTATTATGATATTGCAAAAAGACTGTTAGCCCGCGTCATTACTGCTGTTCATGAGATGGAGCCGTCATCGAGATTGCCAATTAACTTGACAGTATTCGTTCGGACTGTTTACTTACTTCCGCATTATTTCTAAGCCTATACTTATAATATTCATTTGTTTATGAATACGCAATACAATACTGTTTAAATAAAGGTGTGTGTACATATACATACACATATTGCTTAATTACAATTTCATTCAAAGCTTCATGGACATTACGTCAACGTACCCAAAATATCTATTTATATAGCAATTCTAACAATAAGCAAAAGATAGCAAAATGTGTAAACTAGAGAACTAGTGTCAAACTAGAGAAGCAAAAGAATCAGAATTATATCAAAACATCTAGTGAGGATTATGGATACTAATCTAGTAGATATGTATAATTTGTTAAAAGTATTTCAAATAAAATTTACTTTATTATACTTATAATGTCACACGCTTCCTGTCCTGACTACGCGCTAAAGACACGTATAGCATAATCCAATCGAAAAAGGAGTAAAGATAAACAAACGATTCGATCGATTCGATTTACATGCGTTTATTAATAGCTCATCAGTACAGTACAGTAACAGCCTGTTAATGTCACACTGCTGGGCTAAGGCCTCCTTTCCCTTTTGAGGAGAAGGTTTGGAGCTTATTCCTCCACGCTGCTCCAATGCGGGTTGGTAGAATACACATGTGGCAGAATTTCAATGAAATTAGACATGCAGGTTTCCTCACAATGTTTTCCTTCACCGTGTCATGTGTCATTTTTTATGTTCATTAACTATAGCTCAGCAGTTCTTGATTAATATACATATCTTTATTTATAACACCGATGTTCCACATAACCACTTATACCCACTTTAAAATTACTTCCAAAGTTCTGATAGTAACTTCGACTGACATTCAAGACGCCATTTTTCGCAATTTCATAATGACATAGATTATTCAAAATCACAACCAATGACGTCACGTCAGTTAAATGCCAAAGTTGTTTGTTGTGGTTACATCTCTTGTGGATGAAATATGCTATAGACAATGATCATGTCACATAGGCTTATATTAACATATTATGTGAAGTAAAAATTCAAGCATAATATTAACACGAACAAATTGCTTTCGTGTAGGTATATGATTCAATCTGTTTAATAAAAAAATAAAATTAACTAAATACAGAAATGTACTCTGCCAAATGCAAATTAAGAAAAAGCCCATACAAATATTTAAACATTTAATAATAATTCTAATCTAAATTACACTTGATTGCAAATAAATTACAATCAACCATAATGATAATCAACAGTTCTCATGAGTGGATTTACATAAAACTCGTTTAATTACTAATCGCTGACATTTCCGACTTATAACCTAATTAAACGAGCCGACTTGTGTGTGCATCTCATAACACAGAAATTCAATTACAAATATTTTCGAAACGTATTTGATGCCGATGTTAAAAAAGAAAGGTAATCAACGCGAACATTAAATAATATTAGAAAAAATAAACAGAGATCATAAGCACGATGTTGATTGGCTCGATGTCACGCCGATAAAGGCCGTAAAGCCGAAAATTGAAAAGACTGCTCATTAAAAATGCTATATTTTAACATTTTTAAGCAGGCAGGTGAACCTTATGCCGATCAAGTAGAGTGACCATCGAAAGAGTTTTTATATACCCAACAAAAGTAATAATTAATAAATATTTTAATAAATCAATCAATATACATAAGGCAACTTTTTTTTTCAATCGCGTTTTTATTTTTGCCCCTTACTTAGCTTAGTTAAATTTGTCGTTTCAATTGAAATTGCTTATAATAATAGAGAATATTATCAATACATTTTCACATATACACTCTGATAAGTTGCATGTTATCCTACACGATACTCCAAATATGGTCGCTGTATTCGCTCCGGCGTCGACTCCGGCGCACCCCGCGGCGACGACCTAATGAAATAAACTGAAAATCAACACGCCGCCCGCGCCCGCGCTTTGTACCGCCGCTCGATCACGATATAATTAAAGCTGGAATTTATTGAGACCCTGCCCTTAATATCAATAACTCGTGGACACGCTATTGTTATAAGACCGTCTTAATTAAATACTGTGTACTATACGATGAAACTTTTAAATTATCGTTAAGGTCTTTATGAGTTTATGTGCACTAATGTGTGCAATTTCATGCTGTCATTGTATATGGAATATCCCAGTGGATAATACATTAAATTTTAAAGGAAAACCACGAGTTGGAAAGAAGCTTGAACTTTGAAATAGGGGAGTAACGACATGGAAAACATCATGATAACAGCCTATGTCCCATTGCTGGGCTAAGGCTTCCTCTCCTTTTTTTGAGGAACAGAAGAGCCTAGTAACTTACTCGAACATGCTCTAATGCGGGTGGTACACGTGGCAGATTTTCATTCATGTATCCATGTATATAACCTACATGGATCCTTGCGTTATTTATAACCAAAATTAATTAGAAGAAAATTCAGTGATGCTTGCTCGGGTTTGAACTCGGTATCATCAGTTTAAATTCACGTCTTCTAACCACTGCTTGACCATCACGGCAACACAAATTCAAAAACAAAAAGTATTGATATATTATTCTCTATAATATACCGAATTTATCATAAACTGGATATTCAATCAGCTACCAACAGGAATCTATTTAACATCAATGAATTGATAAATTAGACTGCGTCAATCATTTAGATGAAGGCTCAAATCTTTCTAGTTTCACGAACGAAAAAAAAAATTTTTTTATTTATTCAATTAAATATCAAGCTCAACATATTTAAATAATCGAATCTTGAAATAGTCTATAATTTAGCATCGTCGTGTGATCAACATTCTTATTTTAAAAAAGCTATTGATAAAAATATACTAATAATGAATTAAAAAAGCACAAATACAAAGAAATAATCAAGAAACGAGCTTATCTTGATGATATGAAAAAATAAATAAATATAATGCATTAAACGTTAACTACAATTACTAATCCGAACTGAAAATATCAAAATACAAAAAATAGATTAAATACTTATGACATACCAAACTAAAAACATAAAAAATCTCATATCCCATAGGACTTTCATATAAAATCATATCAATGATCGTGTTAAGAGCCTGCAAATAATCGATTAGAAATGAATGTAAGCTGTAAAAACTGCAAAATAAATAAAAATTAAGAAATGAAATTGTTGCCGACGTGTGTTATGAGTTTTTTGATCGGAACTCCTTAATGTGCCGCATGCATATAAGTGATATTATCTAACAACGGTAGGGGTGCGCACACGCAGCGTGACGTCGACCGCTTTACGTGACTATATAAAAGAAATGTAAGGAAATCGATTACGATTCGCAGGTGCAAATAATGATATTTTCGCTAACAAAAAAAGGCAGCTGTATTTTTTTTTGTTTAATTTTTTATTTTATTTCGGAATCTGATAATTTCATTAAAATCCAATGATAAAACGATTAAGTCTCTTCATTTGTAATTAAAGAAACGTCTTTAAAAAATTAGGTATATTTTTATTGGTTTATAATTTTTTTCTTAATGAGAGTAAATAAATTATGACACAAATAATATTTTTTAACTTGATGAAATTTAAACGAATTCGTTTCGATAGTGGATATCGTTCATTCTTCTTATAAAGAAAAATATCTATATTGTATTTAGAAATATTTTCGTTCAAGAACAAGAGACGTCTAGGCAATGATAGTATAATAATTAGTCACACTCAATCCCGATAGATATCCGAAGCCGTGGTCCAACCTCGCAGGTAGCACGCGTAGACGGTCCTTATATGAGTATTTAAATGTGCGCCTAAATAATATGAATAAGTACAAGATTATAAAGATATAATATAAAATCACATCACTAGTTACATTAATAAGAATATAAAAGTATTATAGTACCAACATAAAACATTTAATTTAGCAACTATAACGGTTTTGCGCAATATTTTTTTTATAACAGCTTCGAGGGAGCTTCGTGCATTATGTGTTGATAAGTGGTAACCTTTATTTATATGTGTATTTTGCTGGCTCGTCGAGTATTTCCTTCAGTTCATAAATATAAATATAGATGAGTAATGGTAGCTATATAAAATAAATTTGCCCAAGTTCAAATAAATTGGCAAGTTATCAGCAAAACACAATAATTTACTACGGTTGGCTATTTAATTGAAAATATCACAAGCATGCACAAATACTGGATTCGATTTAATTAAATTTGATAAAAAGTTCGCTTATACACTCTTCAGCTTTATAAAATTAGTATACAATATTAATATTTTTATAAAAAGTTTTATATAAATGAAATAATACTGGCACGAAATAATCAATATAACATACAATAGGTGAAGAGCAGGTTGTATCATATTACAAAAAAAATTAGAGAAGCATTGCCGCATACCGAGAATTAGTTAAATAATAAAATCAAGATAACGTTACAGCTATAGACTATTAAGCGTGTAATAAATAAAACAATTCTGATAAGAAAATCTCATTATAGATGTTATCTGTCCCACGGAGGCAGATCATCTAGTTTCAATTACTATTATAATAAGATGAAATGCGCCCGAATTATGCTTACCATTATAAAATATTACATGTCGATGATTTATTATAACAAATTGTATTTTTTACAATGCGGCTTCGGTGTTATAAATGTAAATAAAGTGTGGGGATTGATTCAATAATGTAAATGTGACGATAGCAGCGTTCGGAATAAGTTTTGTTCCTTTTATGAATACGTAATTGTTTATCTATTCTGTTTTGAAAAATTAAAAAAATAGTTAATTATACAATATTGCTTTAGAAACAAACTTTGTTTTATTATGTATATGAAGGATTTATAAGCAGGATTATAACCAAAAATGCGACCCACCACAATTTAGCAATAAATATATTTAAAGCTCATGTTAATAAAGTATTCAAATACTAAAGTATTACATAAGGCACATCAACCGTCTAAGACTCTATATTCTCTCTATATATGATAAAAAAAGCTTGAAGTTAGTAGTACACGTTGATTTATTTTTGTTGAATAATATGATTATTTTATGTATTTGTTTTATATTAAATTTAATCTCGTAAAATGACGGTTCAAAAGTGCTTGCAGGAGCCTACTTGAATAATGTATATTTTGATTTAGACTTATTAGTAGATTTGGTACAGGTGTTAAATAGACTGCTCTGAGGAAAACGGCAGCCGGGATAGCCGCGCGCTGCCGTACGCACTAGCGAGGAGTACGGGGGGGTGAGATTACCTTCGCCCCATGTAAGGTAAGCTCCGTGGAGCCACGAGCGGAGCGCTACGCTGGAGCCTTTCCTTTCTGGATCCCGCAGCCTTTTCGATCCGTGCCGATGATGGCCATTGCAGTTTTTTCAGAAGGGTACCCAGTTCTCTTGAAGAGCTAGGAGCTGGAGGAGCTGGTAAAAATATTGAAATATTATACATATATAAACTTTTTTAATAATGTTGTTCACTTCTGGCATGTATATTATGCATGCTTTTTTTATTTACATCTGAGCATAGATAAGTTAAATAAGATTGTCAAGTGAAATATATATATATATATTATCATTACGTACGTATAATGCGTATATATATGTATATATATATATATATATAATTCCTTTGATTACCATTTAAATATATATTGTACATTTATTTTGTACCGTCAATGTATCAAGCCATGAAAGTTAGGATGAATTATCCTTTGTACAAGTTATTTTATTTAATTTTAAATTATTGTTATTTAATTCGAATTAACTGAATGCATAATTCAAATTATATATTTTATTTTAATTTCAAATTTTATGAATAAAATGTTTATTGTTAATTTAAATTTATAATTTATAACCGCCAATATTTTTCGAATTGAGTCAATTTTTAACTTGAAATAAATGAAGAAATTATTTTAAAATCACAGATAGACAATTAAATTTTATTTATTTGTGTAATTTCACTGGCTTACTGATATTAACAAAACAGCACAAAGTATTGATGTTTTGCAGTAAAGGTACAGTAAGCCCTATGATTGGATACACATTTGTTCGCTATAATATCTCATGCATAATTAACAGCCGATGGATAAAATGGCTTACTTCTTCGATTCAAGGATTTTTAAAACTATTTGGGGTAAGGGAAATAAATAAGCTCACCCTCTACTTACATAATAATTCTCGTTTTGTTCATAAACTAGCTCATATATTTTTATATATATATATATATCATATAGCTCATATATTATTTACATAGGAATAATAAAGATTTATTTATTACATAGTGTAATAATACAACAACAAATACTTTCATAATAGTTTCACCGAAACGATTCTAAATAATACAAATATTATAAGGGTAAAAAGACCTTGACCGACTTGTAAAGATAAAAAATAACAAGATATATATAATCTTCTTCCCCATAAATCGGTTAGTATTCAAGTAACACACTTACTACATAAACCCATGGAATTTCAATTGAGGAAAACGCTGACACGCCTTACGAGTATAAAATAGGGCCAAGTGGCACCAATTTGTTACAGATTTCTTCGTCTGCCTCAAGCGTTATTGCTATAATGAGTTTACCGGAAAATTATATATGTACAATTAGTACTGTCCCATTTAAATGGGCATTAATATACTGGTGAGCGATGGCCCGCGGCCAACTGTCAATCCTAACCGCCATGTTAACGTGACCCTCTCATGACTTCAAGATTAATGACAACGTAACGTTTTTAAGTATCTAACTATACTGGATTTAAATCTCTGAAACGCTATTCATTTACGTTGTTAAAATGATTGACATATTCAATTAGCGAGGTGACCGGGGGACCTCCCAACTCGGCTTGTAGAGGTTCAACCGACCGATTCCACTTGAACTCTCGTTCCTCCTGCTTTCGAGGAACATTTTGAAGCATAATAAGTAATCAAGGGTGCAAGACGGATCAAACTACGTTGGTTGTTTGAAAATGGTAGGTCGTTTCGTGGCTTAAATGTTGTTTTCTGCAATTACTAAAGCAATAGCGTGTCTCTGGTTTAATAGGCCTTTCAGCGATGCTTTGATTGAATGAAGAATTAGTTTTCATAATGCAACACCATTAATCTTCAATTTAATTTAAAAACATTTTTATTTGTTGGAAATTTAACCTGTAATTAAATATAATTATGGCTACAGGCGAAAATCAATCATTCCATAATATTCACTGAAGTCGTAATTGAATCCGTCTTAGAATGTATTCTGTGTGTATGTCGTATTGAACTCCTAATGCTTTAATTACTTAAAAAATATGTATTTCTTACTGTAGCAAAAAGACAACATTGTATATATTATAAATTAATTTATACAAAGTCGACACCAAGCAGTGCATCGGAAGTATTAAGCCCCTTGTGTGTATAATATTTATTAATTGAATTCTTACACAAGCCTTTATAGATATATAAAAAATTGCACGGCTTAAAATAAAAAAAAATCGTTAACAATTCGATATAAATAATGTGTCATTCGTAAGTGGTTTGTGTGACAGCCACTATGGTCCTGTGGTTAAAAAACGTAAACCTTAATTATTAACCGATGGTTCCGAGTGCAAATCCGAGTAAGCATCACATCAAAAATGGGACATTTAAAGGTTGTTACTTTACTTATGTGACAGTATTGACTGTAGGGGATAAAACTCATGGATCTTAACCTCAAGATCGCAGGTTTAAATAAGGTCAAATACTACTGACTTATTACGTTCGTACATAATTTATCTTATTAATCATCACGTCAAGTAAAATTTCGTAATGAAATCATACTATGTGAGAGTCGCTTCGGATGAAATAGTGGAATCTTGAGACTCGCTCACATTTACGGTGGCACTTTACAACCTAAATCTATTTGGCAGTTACTTTTCTTTAAACGTATAAATACATTCAAATATAAACGTAAACACTATTAAAAACAAACTTGGTCAAATAAAGAATTTTATTAGAATTTCAAATATAAATTCTACTTTATTTTATAAACTACCAAAGTTTAAATTTGAACGTTTCCAGTTGTACATTGCTACCACTCTTCTAAATTACAATACAGATAAAAAAAGCAATCTCGAAGAAAAACGATACACGTTCCGATTCTCAAATGTAATTAAATCGAGACATCTACATTAGAGTCCATAAAATTAGATCATGACTTTCTTCAATTCGATCGTTTTTATTTGATTTGTACATTTGCCTGGACAAAGGTGTCGTGGGGCGATTGATCTAACATTATAATACAGTCGTCTCTTATTCGCCCTCTTTCAACGTGTTTTTGTGTAGATTTTCAATTTAGCCTAATAATAGCAAAGGGTAACTTGCCGACAATCATAGATTAATTTATATCGCGATTAAGTCAGTTTTTGAAAATGGAAACTTTTTGATTAGCGTTCTGTGGTGAATATACAGATTATAATATATATATATAAATGAAACATTACTATGTTTAGAATTTCAATATTTTCATGTGACATGTTCGACAATAAATAATTAGACGTTTACGAAATACATAAATTATGAGTTATATATATAGTAAATATGTAAAAGTAAAACGAAATGTTACTTAAAAAAATATATTTAAGTATGGCATTCCATAATATTTTGATAAAAAGCTCGTACATATTTTAACATTAAAATGTCCACGCTGCATTATTTACTCTACGGTTGATAGAATAAGACATCATCGGTGTCGCACAGCGGGCGCAGATTGCGAGAGCATGACAAAGCTGAGTTACGTAGCTGTTCCTACATACGATACACCATTGGTCAAGGAAAAACAAAACAAGTTCCAACAAGCCCAGTAGATAAGTCTATGTTATTTTTGGTACATAATTGCAAACGTGTGGAGGCGACAGTTAGGTTGCGTGTGGCGTGTAACTGTTTACATCTAATTTTAATCAAACTTAAATAAAGAAACGTAACTGATTGTCGTTGATATAAAAATTTAAATGTAACATTCATACATAACTTTAATAAACTGTATTTAATTTTGTTATATTTTCTATAAAAAATACAATTATAAAAACATTGTATGATATAACAAAGTATAGTAATTGTAACTAGAACGAATTATTTATTTATTTATTTAACAATAGAAACAACCAAATAACAATTAAATGATGGCACTACAAAATCACGAAAGTTTATCTTAAGTTATTTGTTTATTTATATTATTTTAAATAATACATCTTCAACTTATATTTAACATTCTTAATAGTTATTTTTCGTCTTGTTCTATTATCTAAGCTATTTATTAAGTGAGGAATCAAGTAAGAGCTACTAGCGCTGTCCATATTTATTGTTAGCTGAAATAGTTACTATTTTTTATTGTGTCAACCCAACGGGTTTTTATATCATGAGGAACGTTATTCTGTAAATCTGTATTGTTGTTCTTTCAAAATATGATATTTACCTTTGTTCTCTATGGGTATTATTTGACAATCAAATTTTGCTTTAATTTTAATGTTGTCGGGTATAATGTTTTTATTTTTGAAATAAAGGCAGTACTGATAAAACAAACTAAAAGTTAAGAAGATGCAGGCTGATCACAAAAAAAAAACTTTATTTGGAAAACGTAAGAAAGTTTGTAAGTAAAAATGTAAAATTAAATTAAAGTTTTATGATAGTTTTGTTTAACCTATGTGATGTGTATAGACCACCTTTTTGTCACCTTTAGCATTAATAATAATAATTTCCCTACCATCATTGAATGGATCGTAAAAACGTCGCCGCAACGCGTCTCGAGCGGTCACTTCATAAAACTCAATAAAACTTAATAAAACCCATCAGCACATAAACCGTCGGCCATCTTATAATCGTTGACGCTATGCCATGTAATAATCTCATTGAAAATGTTGATTAAAGTGACGAGACGCGGCTGAGAGCATTTATTAAAAGCCCTATGATTGCGGCTTCTATTAAAACTTATCACAACACAGCAACGGCTTGAAAGAGACGAAAGCTGACTTCAAGTGTTCTGTCATAGATTATTTGGACTATCTTCTGTGACGTTTATTGCCTTTTCATCTGTTGTTTGTAAATAACAGTATCCTTGTCGATACTAGTATTTTTTAACTATATAGGTGGTCTACTGAATAACTTGTACGACTTCACAGGGAGGTTCGGTCAGGTAGGGTTTTTCTGTCAAGAATTTTCATAGTTAGCGGTGTAAAAGCCGTAGTTCCTGCACCTGATCTCTCCCTATCTTTACCTGATCGTATTGTATTGCCGTCCCATTATCATTTAAGAGTTATTAAATAGGTGTACAATGTACATGGACAAACTTGTTCACTATAGTAAATATATCCTCTGTCGGGTTGAAACACAACAAAATAAAAAAGAAAACTTCATTCAGAGATGCTATTTACATATAATATTTAATGACAGAAGACTTAAAATCAACTTTCGTCTCGTTCAAGCCGTTGCTGTGTGGTGAAAAGAATATATATAATGCTCGTAATTCTTAAGCTATGTATGATTATTTAATCGCATCATTACTATTAAACTACAAAAAAAAATCATTAAGCTCTAAAATACAGAGAAATATTATTTTATCTTGCACATCCTTAAAAAGTAACATACGCACTGCGGAACATTGAAATGAATTGCTGTTAATTGTAATTTTACTCGCTTTAAACGTTTACAAGTTGCAAATTAAGCTGGTCAATTTAAAATAAACACCGTCTGCGCTAATTAATCTATGGCCAACGTGCCTCCAGTATACCCGAATGATTGAATGCGAGAGCAAATTATAGGCTACGACTGCATGGACACCTTATTACTGCTCTCGAACTGTTAAAGCAATTTATCTGACATTTAAATAATTCCACAGCGAATGGGAGCAGTAATGACGGTTTACTTAATGTAACGTACATTAACCTCAGTTTGTTGCTAAAGTATAAATCTGCCGCATTTCCAATTACAACACGAGCAGATATTATTAGCAATGTTCGCGACTTTATTATTTTGGATTAGATAAAGATGATGAATTGCTTTCTTCATCAAAATAAAGCTCTAATAATCCCTTGCTTTTTATTTCCTCGAATAACGCGCAATATGAGGCTAACAAAAATATTTTCCGTGTGTTACTGGTTGAACGATATAGAAGCTGATGTTATTTTTATATTATATGTCGGCGGACGAGCAAATGGGGCACCTGATGTTAAATGGTCACCACTGCCCATAGACATTGACGATTTAAGAAATATAACCCATTCTTTACATCACCGATATGCCACCACCTTGGTAACGAAGACGTTATGTCCTTTGAGCCTGTAGTTACACTGGCTCACTCACCCTTCAAACTGGAACGCAAAAATACTAAGTATTGCTGTTTAGCGGTAGAATATCCGATGAGTAAGTGGTACCTACACAGACGGTCTTGCAATAAGCCCTAACACCAAGTAAGATTCATTTATTATATAATAAATATATATAAAATGAAGATAAAGTGCAAATTTTTCCATGATTGCTCATTGTTAATCTACGGAATATTTATTATTTCTTAAGGTGTGTGTTAAGTTTCTTACATTGCCAATGTTTATGGGCGGTGGTGACCACATACCATCGGGTGGCTCATTAGCTATTCTACCTATTCATAAAAAATATAAAGTACGAAAAAATATTGCTAAAGTGCAAGAACCTTCAGTTAAATCCAATATGCTATGTCTACTGAACCATCTCAACATTTTAAATATCTTAAATAAATTCAGTGTCAATTAGAAAACATCCGAAACATTGGAACCTAACCTTAATTATGGAGGTAACATGCTATGAAACGTAATTACGTACAAAGTCCAGTAGTTAATATACTCAAATTGTTTAATGATACGCGACCAGTAATAATACACCTGGGGCACTTGCAGACCAGACCTTTTTATATATACAGGCTAATCTTAAAATTGTATGTCTAACTATAAACGTAATTATAGCATTACAACATTTCCTTTATATTCCTGATAATTATTTGTTTTATTTGAACTTTTCAAATCAGGTTCAAAATATGTGAACCAACTACCGGATCTGGACAACTACCGACTAGTTGGAATTCAATTAGCGTTTTGTTTTTTGTGTTGATCATATATTTAATAAGGTTTAGGCATCGTCTAATTACTAAATATAAATGGCTACGACCAAATCAGTTTGGAGACGTTTTTGCTTTTGTAGCTGTGTACCGCCAGCAGATAAATATCTAAATATTATTTTTTACATTTTTTTAATTTCATAGGTAGGTATTTAATATAATAAATATTAAACGTAACTTTTAATCCTCGCTTACTTCCGATAAACCATTTATGTTCGTGATAATTCGTTCGGATATTGTATCTAAAGCCTCCGTCTCCACCCTGAAATTTCTTTTCATCTTCAATAGCATGTAGACAAACATCTTTCCATTCCTCTATAATTATGTATAAATATTTATAGCATTTATACTCAGTATAACTGTATTATAATCTGCGATTATTAGTAGTGGCATAGAATAAATAAAATAACATAACCTCTCTTCATACCTGTGAATGAAACACGTCCGTTCACTGTGTTTTTTGTTTTTATATATTGACATTATTTTAATATTATTTGCTATAATATTATAAGGTGCCGAGTGGCAAACCTGGGCAAGCACCACCAACTTACATGCTTAATCTGTTTTTATAATTCATCTCGTGCTTGACGGTGAACAAAATCATCGCGAGGAAGCTTGCATGTGTTGGATGAAAATCATTCATGTGGAACAACATGGTACTCTAAACTCCAAACGTTTAGTGACCACCAGAATTGGAAAATTTTAATTATAATTTTTTACTTTTTTTGTAGACTTGTGCTCACTCCAAACCTGTTTCACCGTAAGTTATTATTCGTGCACGTCAATTCATAGGAATAACCCTATAATATTAAACACAATTTTCAATGATCTATTATTATGTACTAACATAACGTAGAGAATGGGGAGAAATGTTATATTTCTAGCGATATTTATCTCATTAGCAAAGTATATTCCGTAGAGAAACGATTTGCTAACGGTTTATTACGTCAGATTACGCGAATAATGCCGCGCGAAACAACTCATTATATTTAGCGCGAGGGTTGCCATTATATAAATATTTACCTATTAAAAATATCTATTATCTCTTAATATTTAAACTATTTCAAACATTATTAAAAAGAGAGACTTTTATTGTTTACATTAAGTCAATTTATGTCCTTATTAGAATAGATATTTTTCAATTCTTTTTTTTTTGTATATAAATTATATATAATATATTTTAATTTCGAATAGTTTTTCAATTTTTCTCCGTCAAAACAATATATAGATATCGCAACCCTACGACAGTGCGAAGGGCGTGAAACGAATCGATAAAGTTAACCGCTCACAACGAATAATATCTCGCCATTAATAACCGATTCCGATTCTGATTTTCGTTCATTGTGTTGATAGGGTTGCGCGAAATTGCGTGCTATCGGTTTTATTAGTACCTTTGTTATCGGTAATAAATCATTCACTACTAAGTTACAGTATGTTAATGTTACAATGTTGGATAAATACATTAAGATTCGTGTAAACCGAACATGTAATTATCTCATATAGGTTATCTTTTATACCCGACTATGCAAAACCTTTTACATCGCATGCATGAGTTTAATAAACTTATCCATTATTTAGATGAGTACATTTATGGCATTAACAACAAGAATATTGAATAATCTTTATATGTAATATACAACATAAAAAATATCAAACGTTATGTTGCAGCTTTATGGTGCAGCCTTTATTTAAAAAGTTCGAAAAAAGTTAAAAAAAAATGTAAATATGAGTTTTGTCAAAGATAATAATTGTATCATATAATTTTTTTTAGTGTTTCTTGGTACGGAGTGAAATTCTTTAGCACATCTATAGGTAAGGCATAAAAAATAACTACAAGAACTAACTAGCAAGAAATAGTTATTTTAAACTGTTTTTCGATAAAAATATAGAAAAATAAAATAAAATAAATAAGGCCACAGCTTTCCATTGTGACATTCAACCATTCCATTGAAATATTGTTTCTAATGGACCAAAAGCAAACAATGAATTGAAGTACATTCTATTTCATTTATTAGCATAATGATGGCCTCCTGACCGATATCGGTCATTGCGGCCAAGAGAGACTGCGTTCATCATGTTAAATATAAATGTGTGTGAACCATAACCCGATAGGACGGCAAATCCGATACGATCAGAATGATTTCGATTGCAGAAACAACGTCTTCAAGTGCTTTCCGAGGCAAGGGTTTCTATCACTGCCCATTACCAAACTCCAGAGTTGCTACCGATAATTTCTGAAGATAAAAACACTATAACCCAGGGTTTGAGTTTAGGACCTCATGATTTGCGGCCTTATAAACTAGCAACAAGACCAACGGCAAAATTGGCAAAATATAAACTAAGTATCCCACCTGTCAAAGTGTACCTAGGTGAGGATATATCGAACTGAATATGTACCTATCCAAAGTGATTGCAGTAGTGATTCACCCTAGCAAGTTTTAATTAACTTTGATATTTAAGTTTTTACTCGTTGATGAAATAAAAATGGCTCTTTATCGACAAAATTAATATAAATATTTGTTTTTTTATTTATTTATAAAGCAGCCGTCTTTATAAAGCAACTCGCATTCAAAATGGTCAACTCAAAATTTCAAATAATGCATGTCGTTTTCGATAGTAGAGTTGGTTTCAGAACAGCATTCTAGAACATTGCTGTAGAGCATTCTTTTAATTCCCAACTTTGCTTAACGAAATCTCATCTTACTATCTTACTATCTTTATCCATCCAAAATTTATCCTTACATATTTCAATGTTGCATTTTATCACCAATTATTGGTGAAACAACTTTTTGGTGAAAATACACTTCTAATGCTGTCTACATTGTCAGATCAGTTCCTATTTAAAAATATTTAAAGACGTTATGTAATTTAAAAATCGAATTCCAAAATAAAACACAAACCACAGCCATTTAACTCATCTCCCAAAATAAACAAAACGTTTAACAGGGAATCAAGTAAAAATCTCTTAACGAACATAGTAAGGAAACCGTCCTTAACTTGCAGTCATTATTACTGCTTGTTGCGATACATCCATTATGCTACATAAACGAGGTATTATTTAGACTTCATGAAAGGAACCGGTTGTTCCACCATTATCCACGATTCTCTTTTGTAGTGCATTAATTATATCTAATATTACCTAAAAGCGAACTTATAAATAACTTTTCGGAGGCCGAAAATTTAAACAGGTGGTATTTTTATCCGCGTGCTTTATGATTAGGGACCTTAAGGGACATTTTTGTTGAAGGATATTCGGTGTAAGTCACGTAAGCGCCTGAAAATCAACTTGATTACAAAACACCAACATGTCTTTATTAATTACTAGCTGACCCGTGCGCACTTCGTTGGGCGGTAAACATTTTTACATGTGATCGATTGGCCAATCATTAATAAAATTGTTTCGCGTATTTGATATTCTAAATTATTTCTTAATCTATGCAACCAAAAAACAAACTTTAATTTTTTTTTCCTAAATAAAATTTATTTGGTAATAAAGCAATTTTTTTGACGTATAGGAAAAAACCGTCTAATAGAAATATCACTCGATAGATTACGAAACGGTCAAGGATCCACATGTCATAATATCATTTTAACCATTTGTCCAAATTGTAGGCAGTAAAGGGAAAAGTCTTTTGTTTTAAACACTGGATACGATAAGTTTACTTATTTTGATAGTAATTCATAAGTAATTGTTGACAATACGGCCAATAAACATGACTCGACGATTTAAATTTTTTTTTAATAATGTATATAAAAATTTAATAATATATTTAATAAATATAAAAGTTAGACATATTCCTTCGGTGACTTTTTTGTAGGCATTATCAAGCTCTACAACTTTTTTCTAAAACTCAATCGTATCCCTCATCGTTAAGGCAGCGTTCGTAATAAACGTTTTCGTTCGACCGTTTTTTCTCCGACTTACTTTGCAAATCCTACTACCACGATAGTATTTTAACTTTTCGAGTTAATATATAGCCTATGACACTCGCAAATGATGTGGTTTTCTATTGGTAAAAGAATTTTCAAAATCAGTTAAGTAGATTCAGAGATTACCCTACAACCTCACACTTTACCTCTTTATAATATTAAATATAGTATAAAAAAAAGTAATTAGAATGCTTTCTCACTCACAAACCACCGTTCAAGTAGTATACTGTTATAAAATGTCGCTGTTTGACGGCAAAGTACTTGAGAAGTATATCACAGGTAAAATCTTTGATTATGTATTAATAAAAATCACCTGATTGCTTGTTGAGATTGTTGTATGAGAATATATTAGGTTTTATAATAACTTTAAATTATCTTTAAATTACATTTTACAGATAATAAAAATAAATTATATAAATTACATAAAATCAAAATTAATCTCAGATATTTCGTCGTAATCGTTAAACGTTTTCAAAATAAATATTAAACAAGTAACATTTCTTAATTTACAAATTATTTAAGCTTTACTTGTACTCAAAAATATATAGTACAATATTATGGTGACTTCATATGGGCTGCTTTTATATTTTAATCATGTAATAATACTGTAATAAAACAAATTTATATGAATAATAGACTTCAATTAATAACATCCATATATCAATAGTAGGTTGACTAGCAAAGTGACAGGTGGGTCCAATTTTTATCATTTGGGTAGTAGAGGCATTAACAATAATATTTGTAGAGCTGAGCGCGGTAATTCATTTGCATTTCCTGGAATTTAAAAAAAAATAACTGATTCATAATACAGCTTGTATTATACGCGCTCTAAATTTGAAATAAAACAAATCGAATTTATTTGTTTAACTTCACATTGTATATTAAAAAAAAATTATAAATGTGAAAGTACTATATCTGTTAGTTACGCTTTCACGGCAAAACCAGCAAGCAAGCTTGAACCTTAACGAAGGACAAAGGCTACTTTTTTATATTATAGCTTGGCGGACGGGCAAACGGGCAACAAGTGGTCACCACCGCCCATAGACTTGGCGACGTAAGAGATAAACCATTCCTTACGTCGCCAATGCGCCACCAACCTTAAGAACGAAGAAGTTATGTCCCTTGTGTCTGTAGTTACATTGGCTCACTCACCCTTCAAACCGGAACGCAACAATACTAAGTATCACTGTTTAGCGGTAGAAAATCTAATTGGGTGCTACCTACCCAGACGGACTTGCATAAAGCCCTATCACCTAGCTCACTTTTCTTATAATTAACCTGGCGGTTCAAATCAGACTTATAATATCTGATGTTACTGCGTTAAACCATACAAATTATCCTTTGTAAATATCATTAGATATAAACATATTAAATGTAAATAGTATTAGTATAGTTCATTTTAAAACCGACATGTGTTGGAGGTGTTTCAACAACTGGTTAAGGAGATTTATATGGAGTCTAATTTATCAACTGTCCCACAGCGGTTTAAAGCATTAAATTAATATACGGAATTTCTTTATTTACTCTTGTTCTATGTGCTAGATATTAGCACCTTTTTAATAAACAGTTTTTGAATTGGCATCTGACAGCAGCAGGACGTTTGCGGTCCGACATTTGCTTTCTAAAAGAAAAATAATATTTTATATCGCAATTGCAGTTTTAGTAAAACTGAGATGCCTAAATATTATGTAGGATTAATAATTTTGGAGAAAAATAAAATTACAATTCATATTTTTATTAAAAACATTGCATGGATAAATAAAACATTTTTTTATTAAATTACGAAATTATATTGAAAAGTTCAAATATTAACAAGGACTAGGAAATAAACTATTACCATCATCATGATTATATGTATTTTATATCTTCAAACAAATTGCCTGTACATAATACAACATACACATATTTTAATAATATATGTAAATAACATATGTTTTAATAATTCGCAATAAAAAAAAAGAATAAATATTCTTCAAATCGTCGTCGTCATAATTCATAGTAAAAGATTAAAATTTGTCACCCATTATAAAGTCGTAGAAAGACGATTGTGGGTAGGTCTTCTCACTAAATAAGATAGCAAATTCCTATCAGGGTCGATGAATGTGCACTTCGTGTGATTTATACCTCGCCTCGCGATTATTGCGCCAGTTATCACTTTATAACTGGCAGATTTATGGAATAAATTCTCTCTACGGGTTTCTAAGATCACGAATTTTAGTTATACTAAAGGAACATGTTTATACATATTACAATGTTTATAGTTAAAAATATACGTTTTTGATAAATAATTGCTTTGTTGCAAAATTCGATTTCAGTGAGTATTCCATTATTAATCAATTTAAAATTGTCGGTATTATTAAAAAAATATTACGTAATTACTTTTTTAAACCGTAAGCATCGTTCATGCTACTATTGTTGGTCGAAGGCAATGTGATACGAGTCATATTTGGTAAGCTCAACTTTCCAAAATGACTCCAAAAAATGCATTGAACTAATTTATTATATAAGGAAGTAGATAATTAATTAAAATCTGAGTCATTCAGAGCTCTTTTTTAATTGAAAGTTTGATTAATTGTTTAAAATTATTAAAAATTAATTATTTGATTTTGACTTGACTTGACTGTGGATAAATATGACATAAAAAAAAATATTATTTTTATCAAATTATAAAAATAGGTACGGATTTTAATATTAAATAAA
Source organism: Nymphalis io (assembly GCF_905147045.1). Taxonomy (NCBI): domain Eukaryota; kingdom Metazoa; phylum Arthropoda; class Insecta; order Lepidoptera; family Nymphalidae; genus Nymphalis; species Nymphalis io. Next base: position 3,442,984 of record NC_065890.1, on the reverse strand, counting down.
CGTGCAAGGTAGCAGTCTAGTGTTACGTATATTGACGAAGAGTCATAAATAAATTACTCAGTAAAGCTGATCAGCTCTGAGTCCAACTGGACCGCATCTGGTTCGTAATTTAATTAAAAAATTCACAGAAAACGAGCGGCGGCGCAGAAGCAATCTTCCAAATTGCACCGAGGACCGGCAGCCTAAATATTATTTTTGCCTCTTTTATCGTATATTTTGAAATTAACCCATGCCTGGTAATAACTGTAATATCCAAGCTTTTGATTAAATCCACCAAAACCAATACTTAAATGTTATCAAAGTTGTGTTATCGATTTCTGAAGGTCAGTCCATTTTATCAGTTGTGGACTCAGGACCTCCTTTTCCGTGTCCCTCCTAACAGAGTTCTCATTTAGTCACTAATTTTGATATAATTTAGTAATTTTATAAAATGAAAAAAAAAACTGGAACATCAAAACTGAAAGTATATCAATCAGCGACTTATTAATTAAAAAATAAAGTTGCTTATGTTCCGTAAAAAGTAGAATAAAACCCATTTTCTGCATGTTTTATCGTTGGTCAAGCAAAATAGAAAAAAGTAAATATAAAAAACAAAATAAAACTATTAAGTATATTACTATCCATTCCTGAACTACTTTCCATTAACATAAAATACCCGATTTCTTTCTTAATAAGCATATAATGCCAATTGATTGCTGTATTTACAGCACATTACAAGTTCCCGCCATTTTTTAGCGGCGCCATTTCCCGCGCACTTGTCTCTGGGTAGGAGTAATTTGAGCGATTATGGCTGGCAACACTTTATGCCGCATTTGCATAATAAAATTACCAGAGGCCAGCAGTGTGGTATCATCACGACACAAAAAATATGAGCGAGTAGAAGACTTGATCACTTACGGTATTAATCGTAAAAGTTATTTGAGGTTGATAATAAATTGACTCCAGCTGTTTAAGCCGCGTATTCTTAAGTGAATTATGCGATATTAATTAAAATAAATGAACATGCAATTAGTGCATCGTTATATGTTTAAACTATACTTCCCGTTATTATTATTTTTATTTTTCTATCATGTGTATTAATTTGTTCTGGAATCATTAAAAACTTTTTTAACTTAATTTTGTCTATAATCTACCGATAGTCTAATTTATTTTATAAAATAATATCGTTAATAAGCTATGGTTCGATAAGGATCTTTTGGCATTGACAGGGAGTAAAATTTGTAGTTTAAGAGTAAGTTTATTATCGAGTTTTGTCTATTTGAATCGAGACATGGACCTTACCATGGTTCCAAAAAAAAACTAAATTAAAAAAGAGGCCTAACAGCATCATTCTTAATATTGAATATCATATTATCATATCATATCTAACAAACCAAATATCTATAACTATTGTTAAATATAGTTTTAATATGTAGACATTACATCATAAAGCACTGTTTTTTTGGGATAATATTGTAATGTATATTTTAAATATTATGTCTTGGGAATGGTTCATATTAAGAAACACACAAAGAATATTTCAGTTTATTTTATTATAAGTATCTATATTCTGAAATCTAGTTTCGTAAGTTTGTACGTAAATAAACTCCCGAACAAGAAAAAATATTCCTTCTTTTATTTATACTAATATTATAAATATGTCCATCTGTTACGCTTTCACGGCTGAACCACTGAACCTATTTTGAGGAAATTTGGTGTGGAGCAAGCTTGAACCATAAGGGTCCGTTCACACAGACCGGCTCGGAGAGGAGAGCAGATTTTTATCACGTTGGAAACAGTGTTTTGAGTGATTGTAGTAAAGTTTATTTTTGCATTTGCACCTTTTTTGTCATTAAAAATGCCTGAACGCGCTTCGTGTGAAGTAATAAAAGGAGCCGACCGGCTCCGCTTGCGTGCTCTTTCTCGCTCGCACCCGCTTTCAGATCTCTTCCAGCCGGTCGATGTGAAATAGTTGGCGGCTCCGCTCCGGCCAATTCCAAGCGTATACGACCCGGTCTGTGTGAAAAGAAAAAAGCAGGCCGATGCTCTCCGAGCCGGTCTGTGTGAACGGACCCTAAAGACTACTTTCTAACACCTGCTAAAAGATATAATAATATATTAAATATACATTTCATAGGCCTAGGTATATTAAATGGGAATTTAGAATTTCCATTTAGATATGGTATCACTTATCTATTGAAGTGGCAATCAAAATATTTTATTTTATTATTTAAGCTACTTTAAAGTTTAGTTTAACGATGTCAAAAGCCTGTAATTATATTTCAACAATATATATATTTTTAATTTTAATGTCATCATATTTTTAACAATCAACTGCCTGGTAATTTATTAAAATATCTGTAAATCGTTGTTTTTTTTTTTTAATTTTATAATTTATTTATAATTTAAGCCTGCAATGCCGATCTGTATCAGCCACAGCCGACAGCATTGTAAAGGTCTCTTATTAAGGTTCTCCTATTAAGGAGAAGAAATATGTAAATAATGTATTGAAATTATCACTTCGTTTACAGTATATTATCCAGAATACTTCATGTCTACAATTATAGTGCGGCCTCAGCCTAATTATTCCGGCTTTCTGCAAATTAGAGTTCAAGAAATAATAATAGTAATAATATCCTGGGACATTATTCACACACGGCCATCTGAACCCAAACTAAACAGAGCTGGTACTATGGAAATCAGACAACTGATATACTACTTTTCTTTTATAAATACATACATATATAGATAATTACACCCAGACTCAGGACAAACAGATATGTTCATGCACACGAATGTCTGTCCTGGGTGGGAATCGAACTCACAACCTTCGGCGTGAAAGACAAGTTTCTACCAACCACGCCAACCGGTTCATAAATGCTCTAAAGGACATTGTTTTCATGATACTTAAACGGGTTTTATTATAAAATATAGGTTACATATAAGTAACATATATACTATATGTTATAATTTTGTATTGACAATCCCCCTGCTAACAACAACACAAAGTGCATTCAACAATTGTCAAACTTCCCATTTATCCAAGTCAAATTAATAGCGACATGTAAAATCCTGTTAATGTGGGGCCTAGGCCTAACCTATTGCTTTAACCTGATTCGGCTGTATTTATAAGTGGTAAGGCTTTGTGCAAGCTCGTCTGGGTAGATACCACCCACTCATCAGATATTCTACCGCAAAACAGCAGTACTTGGTATTGTTGTGTTCCGGTTTGAAGGGTGAGTGAGCCAGTGTAGTTATAGGCACAAGGGGCATAAAACCTTAGTCCCCAAGGTTGGTGGTGCATTGGTGATGTAAGTGATGATTGACATTTCTTACAATGCCTATATAAATGTCTATGGGCGTTGGTTACTACTTACCATCAGTTGGCCCATATGCTTGTCCACCTAAATATGCTATAAAAAAACGTGCAAGTTCAAATGCAGAATTACAAACATGTTCTGCGGTGAGTTTCGAGTTTGTTCTTTTAGCACTACATACATCAGCTTATCTGTCTATCAATGATCTATCTTTTTTTACGTAAGACGTCTTTCATTTCGATCAGTAGGTCACTTCGCAAAAGCCATGTGACGAAATATGTTACCACGAGATCACTTTTTAATGTAGAGGTTTAGGGCCCTACCGGCATTATTTTATTACCATTATTTAGAGGGTTACTCAGTATGTACATCGGTGCATATATCGCTGGCGTAAACGGCTCTATAATCGCGCGAAACACGAGGCATTCGGAATCAAATTTACCATTGCTCGCTGTTTTACAACGCAATCTAATTATATATTTATATATTATTTATAATAAGTAGGTATTTTTCCGTGATGAGTTTGTAGGTATATAGTATAGCATAGAATTATAGAAAATAGTATAACGATTTCACTTTCATCTAATGTAGTAAAAGTAAGGCGTAAGTACACGATTATTGATATATTTCAATATTATATAAATATATCATGGTAATAGCTGCTCCGCGTGATTATACCAATTTAAACGTTACTTCCCCGCCACTATGAGTCTTAGCAGGATGTTTTGAAAAAGTCTATACTTTCTATTAATATAAAAGCTATCTAACGCAAAATATATTTTTACACCGAACTGGTAGACCGCAGATCCTAAGATTAGTGCGTTCAAATAAACAGACAATTTCATATTTAGATTACAAAGACAGGTCTATTGCAATCAGGACTGGGCAAAGCACATGCTATATACAAATGACTTTTTTCGCCCTTATTTAAAATACATTCCGTATTATAACAAATTATTTCTATGACTTGTATTTGAAATATAAAATACAATGAGAGACAATACAGAGCGCATCTATGTTGGGCGTATAATACTAATGCACTAGATCTCCTGCGCAGTCGGCTAGTATTTGATAAGAAACCACCATGGCCGAAATGTCATGAGGGCATTACCAACATGAGATTATTAGATAAACGCAAATTGAACGCAAAAGATAAAAAACAAATTCTGCAAAATACAATTATACACATAAAGTCACGGCTACAGTTATGTTGAAATAGGTAAAAACGCATGATGGAATCCTTAAATTATACCCAAATTAGACATATTCACGTAACGCGTAATCTTTGCGGTTACTTGATAATTGCGGTTCATAGTAATTATAATCAACTTTTCAAATTGGTCACGAAAGTCAATTGGACCCCAAGACATCTTATTTCCTTTCTTTGATAGCTTTATTAAATGAAAATTGTCTCATAAATAATACATATTAAGGTCGGACGTAGTCATGTCACACGCAATGTTAATATTTAAATGCTAACCGCACAAGTTTGTTATTTAGTAATTAATTATAAATATCAATATGTAATTAAGACGGGTTTGAACAATGTATAATTACGAACAAAAATATTTATAATCTTGTAAGCTTAATAAAAATTCTTTATAGAAATTTGCTATTTTATCTTTATAGGCACAATATATGAAAAAAAAACAACAAACATTACTTTGTTGATCTTCAAAGTTGTTTTAGGATTTACTTCATTACTTCTCTTTTTTTACTATACGAAAAATTGTAGACATTTAATATCATTCCACATATATACATGAAATCAAATATTAAATTTTATATATATATAATTTCATAATTCAAAATTTATACACGAAGTGTACTTTGAAACGTCATGCTATAATATACGGCAAATTTAATCACTATAAACGATATTCATATAATTCTTATAAGCATTAAAAGTTTAGAAAATTGCGTAATTTAGGAGTAGGACAAATTGCCCTCAATTATACAGGGGCGGCGTCGAACTTGGCCGGGATAAAGCAATTTGTGGTAATCAAGGGACAATCCAGTATCGCCATTAACTTTGTCGGCACTAGCTCAGTAACGCTTACCCGGAAAAACATTGTGGGGCCCACGTTATAAAGATAAAATTAGCCTAATTAAGGAAGTATGTAATACTACACATTTAGTAAACAAGAAAAAGGTTTATTTCCTCTCTTATTTAATAACAGGTATAATAATGTAGCGGAATTGTGTACAGTTGGTACCTAACGGATTTTGCATTTTATTAAGGACGCGAACCCGGGGAACGCAGTATTAACCTTCATTTACGATAACAAGTTTTACATAATGATTTCTTTAAGTAAATTGTGGATGTTAAAAATAACTGAGAAACTAAATAAATAAAGTTACCACACCATTTTAAGGGGTGGGCCCTTAAAATGATGTTTATAACAGGTAATCTCGTGTAAAATAATTTATTAAAATATATTATTTACTAGGCTACCAAAGAATATATATTAAAAAAAAATATTGTATAACTGTCAACTACTTTCTTCAGAAATATTACATTAAAAGATCAATAAATTTTTTATCAAGAAGTAATTCTAGACAAAAATTGATATTATTAAATTATTTTATATAACATCAGTACTTAGAACGTAATATTATTAACTGTTTAGTACTAAGTGGAAACTTAACTTTTAGATGGATACATGATTTATTGAATTTTAATTTTTGTTGTCACAAGTTCAGTGATCATTTAAATACACTAACCTTGGTTTTATAATAAAAGCAACACAAAATAATTGAAATCAAATTATACTTTATTGAGTGGCAACACTGCTGAATAATTATTTTCAAACTTTATAGAAACTTTATAGAAACACATTTAATTTTGATATAGGTTTAATAAAAACCAAAGATTTACACAGTTCACAGCTTAATTCAAATCAAAACATTATCTAATTGTTCTGTTTCGCTTCCTTAGCATTCTGGAGTGCTTGAGTCAGATACAACTTAGCCAGACTCTGAGAACAGAACTGACTTATATGTGCGCTGTATGTGTTAATTTGACCAGCCACGATCATAGGATTAAGCCTTGGTGGAACTGTGTGGGGCTTGAACAGTTTGTTGACGTCTTCCTCGGGTAAAGGTGCCTCGTCCTTGGCAGCTCGAGCAGCATTCTCTTGAGCCCGCTTAAGCAACCAACGGTGTTTGTCTTGCTGCTGGCGGACTACTAACTGCTGGTAGCGGTTAAATTTAATGGCCTCCTGGTTCAGTTCATCAACCCTTTCCATCAAACTCCTTAATTGGCCTACAAACAAATATCATATTGTGTATATGTTTTTTTTAATACTAAAATTAATGAAAACAAATGATGTAGCAGTGTTTTGACGATTTCTGTATTTTTAAAATAAGAATAATTCTTTGCATTATACATAAGGATATATTTGAAATTGGCAATGTATTGTAGGAAAAGGTTTTTTTTGGAATAAACATAGCAACCAAAAAAAAATTTTTTAAGTAAATATTATATATTTTTATAATAAATATATTTATGAAAAATTTTAAATTTCATTAAGTACTACACGCAGATTAGTAAACATTATCATTAGTAAACTAGCAATAAACACTGGCTACTGTTGCTATAGAAAACATTGGATTTATCAATTATTTAAAGGGAAACATTTTTTGTACATGTGCAGTGCTTGTTAGTTCTCCATTAAAGAACTAACTGCGTTAAATATATATTCCTTCAGAATGAACATTTTTTAAGCTAGGTTTAAATATTAAGACTTCAAATTTGGATTATAGTAAGACAAAAATCATAAATATAAATATTGAAAATATATAAACAGAAGAGATAAGTAGTCTGAACAAAGGGTTGGAAGTCAAATTAATAATTAAATAAATTAATGATATTGCTTTTTTAAACAACTTTTTTGTAAGAAATTGTTAGGTAGCATGGAATAGGGCAAGAATATATTTCAGAGAGATTAAGATTCTATTTCAAATTATAGTCTAAGACAAAATTCCTTTCAAGAATCTTTGCATATTTTTACCTTCAAGGACTGACGCAGTTCCCAAATCCAGAAACTTGGAGCCTTCCTCCTCAGGGATCATCTCAGAAAGCTCTGACATCATAATGTTGGTCAGAGGCGAGTTGCGGATGACAATTGGCACCTCAATGAAAAGGCTCTCATAACCAATCTTTAAGTTACGTAATGCTTCTGGTGTATAATCTCTCTCCTTGTACATTGCTATAGCCTTAAAATAAAAAAAATAATGTTATTGTAAAATTTAAGTAAAAATATCAACTAATTGATATCTGATATGTTTATTAGACATCCAAATTATAATGACAATTACGTTTGCATCTATTACTTAACTTGAATTTGTGCACTTACTTGCGGAGTTAGACGGTAAGCTTTTAAAGTCAAGAAACCTCTAGCCGACTTCTTAGTGTCGTAGATAACGACAACACTCTCCTCAATTGATGTCTGATAGTGGTACTGTGACTCCAATAGCGATTGGCTCAAGAAGTTACCCACATCTGCACTCTGGTACCTAAAATTATGGTGAAAATTTTATTATGACATTATATTAATTTGACTCAATATTAGAGCATCTTGAATTTGTATCTGAGAGACACAATGACAGTTTTAGTCCTGCAATGATTATTGACTTTTATTTAGTAGTTCAAACTCACTTTCTTTTATAAATTATGACAGTTTTTTTATGAAACATGTTTAATGAATATAATATAACAGTATTTTTCAACAAACTTTTATGGCTACACTATATGACACTGAAAAAAATAACATTCTCTCAATAAAGACATTATAATTGATACATACCAACCCACATGGAAGTGATCAACGTTGACCCGTCGGAGTCTCCGCATCATATCCAACTGGTATTCTTCCTCGTCCATTGCCTCATCGTGTTTCGGGAATGGGAAGCAGTTGGTGATCTCTAGGCGGTTTTCCACAACTAACCCAAGAAGAGCCCCTTGGGCCACTTCCATATTACTATATGATTCTTCATGACAGTGTTTCACTATCTTCATCACCGCCTTTAATAACAGAATTCAAAAATATTAAAAATAAGAAAATAAAATTTTACTTTGAAAGCAAGTGCTTGTAAGTTAAATATAATGAAGCTGAAATGAATATCCATCAATAATTTTTAAGTTTTTTGATAGATTTCATTATATAGGGGTTTTTTAATGAAAATAAATTAAATAAATACATCAAATTCAACATTTATTAGCATATAAACAAAGTCGAAATATATTTGAAACAATAGGGATCGCATTAGAAATTCGCAACTCGAATTTGGGGTTGATAACCTGTATTAATTTTTTTAAGGGTTGGTTGCCCCTTTTAAACGACACACCCATCAGCCCGCGGAGACACGTAGTTTTCTTTATATGAGTTTGAAGTTACTTGCAACGGCACATCCTTTTTTAAGCAATACATCATAAACACATAACTGTTAATAGAGATCAATCAACCTTTGAAACATAATAAACATATAACTTCGAATAGTAGAAAGTGAGGTGAGCATCTCAAAACAGTTTATGAGTCATATGTCCACAGGTAAATAAACTAATTTGGGGTAAATTATAACCTATACAAAAAGAACATATTACAACCGATATTTATAAAAACATACGAATCTAGATATTATTTATAGTATCACAAGATTAATTTATAAAAAATCAATCACTCCTTCATAAATAAACTGGCAAAAGATATAAGAATAAGCCAAATTCATAGCTTACATGACGCGTCAACAGATTTAAATGTATGCTTTGTGAAGTTAATATAAGAAATTATTTCTCTAGAAACAGTAAAATCTTATTATTTACCAATCCATCGCACTGCACATAAGTAATTGCAGCTTCATTTTCGGGAACGCGTCTAGATGCTGCACCACGACTCGCCATTTTTAGGAGAAAAAGGCGAATTGAACACTTGTACAGCACGAGCTTGACAGCTCTTTATAAATAATTTCTGCTTTAAATACAGATTATATCAGACACTCGAATACTCGTCCAAGTAATTTCTAAATGTCATTTTTAAAGTATGATGCTTATTTCTGACATTCTAAATCAGCTGTCAAACCTCAAACGTCAACCCATTCCTAGTATTCGAAGTTAATCATTATCAATTTTGCATAATAAATAAAATATTAGTATCAAAAGTTTTCCTAAATCAATTAGTGTGTCGTATCTCAAGCATACAATAGTGATCAATATAAAATCGTCACTTGCTATGAATATGAGTTTGTTGTGAGAAAATAAATAACCGCCTTAATTGATCATAATGATCCGCCTAGTTTCAATAACAGGAAGGAGAAAGTGTTCCTAAAATGAGTCAGCACAAGTTCTGGAGAGGTATAACAGCATTAAATATACCCTCTTTGCAACAGGTACCTGATAAGATTGTTAAACTTTGTTCTTTGGACACAGATTTCATTGTTCTTGGAAGTGACCATGGCCTTTATTATTGCACTGTTACGGAAGATAATTTAAGTTTTAAAAAAATTAGCGGTATTTCAGCTATAGACATATCTTACCACAATGATATCTTATATATCATTGATGTACATGGACGCCTATATAAAACAAATTCTTATTTCAAAAACAAAGAGGAAATTGTTGTTAAAGAGGACTCAAAGTGTTGCCCTCATGGCTTTAAAAGTTCTAGTTATAAAGTAAAATTTAGAAATGTAGTGACAAGTGATTTTGGGCAACTATTTATTAGCAGTGATGGACATCTCTGGGGCTCTGGTGTAATGCCTCAAATAGCATTAGAGACTAATAGTATTAAGAAAGTCCCATTCTTTGAGGGAAGGACAGTGTACAGTGCTTCTGTAGGTCAAGATTTCGCTGCTGTGATAGCAAGGAAAAATGTAAAACACTCTGGCAATTATGATACTGATAGTGAAAATGATGACGAAGAAGTGTTTGCATCTAATTGCTCACAGTGTCAAACAATTATTGGGCTGGCTTCACCAGCATCAGTTCCTTCCTTGTCTGAAACTTGTCCCCTCGGAGTTCATATAAGTAAGTCTAGTGAAGATTCAAGTAGTACAACTGCTCCTCAAACCGATGTTCATGTTGATGCTCAAAGTCTTACAGAAGATTCAAGTCCTTCTTCTGAAGAGTCCAAAGTTGAAAAACCTGATGCCATACAATTTGTAAATAATAATTTAGAAACAGATAATGAACTACGAGTAGAAAATGTTGATAATGATGATGATTATAGAGAACATAGTGAAAGTGATCATACTAATACAGAAAAAATAAATAATATATTTATTAACACTGATGCCGCAAGACAGTTTTTAAGTAGACAGCTGTCATGGGTATCTGCAGGGGAAGATTATTTAGTAGAATATACTGAGAAACCTACAAGAATAATTAAAGAAAATGTTTCTAACCTTACAAATTTTGTTTATGAAGGTGTTAAAACAGTTGGAGATAAAGTAGCTACTCTATCAAGACATGTAAGTGGAAGTAGTGATAACAATGAAACAGTTGAACTTCTGAACCGTAACTTTAATGAAGAAGTAAACTCACTTATGTACAGCATTTCTAACAAATTTGAAGATCTACAATTTTCAACAAGTACAATTAGTAGTGAAAAAGAGTTTGAAACAGCGAGAAAAAATGAGAATCTCAAAAACATGTCGAAACTTGGGAAAAATATATTAGCAACTGAATTGTGGACATGGGGTGACATATCACATGGGCAATTAGGTATAGGTGATACGGTTAAAAGAATTAAACCAATGATAGTTATGAGTTTATCTGGTTTTGGCTTGCAAAAGGTTTCTTGTGGTAAATGGCACTGCAGTGCTTTAACTTTAGATGGCAGACTTTTTATGTGGGGCTATAATCATTTCAATCAAGTTAGCTTTGATTCAAGAGAAGATAAAAGTAGCCCTAAGCAATTTACAGAAAATTCTGATAGTGACCGTATAAGGGACATGATAGCTACTGATAACCACACTCTTGCCTACACACACAATGAAAACATTTTCTATGTGGGTAAACATCTAGACGGATTTACTGACAGTGTTGTTAATTTAAATAAAAAAAATGATGAAATTTCTAGTGACAAAGATAAAAACTATCAAAGCAATGCCAATGAATCTCAAAGTCTTAGCATTAAACCGGAAAACTTATGCTACCATTGGAGGGTATTGTCTTCTGGCAACATAAGTTACTGTTCTGTAGAGAAATCCACAATATGCCCAGAATTTCAAAATTTGTCTATTGCTCAAAGATACCTAGAAGAAATGCTTTTAATATATCATTCATTAGTGAAGCCTTTCCTCAAAAAAAGCAAAGCAATTACTACACATTCCAATGTATATGAAACTGTTTGTGATATATTTGGTGACATATTAAATATAACTGCTTTGAATGTTCTATCAACTTGGCAATATGCTGAGAAGCACATAAACGAATGTGATATTTCTTTAATAAAAAATTTAGAAGAATTTATTTATTTATATAGAAAGTATTATATTAGTATAAGCAATCTAATTGTTATTGGTGGCTTCGCTCATATAAACAATATTGTTGATGTTCCATCAAGTGTCTATAATTTATTTAGTGATCAATTACCAACGAATAAACAGAAAAATAACAAAAAGACATTGGAAACTGTTGTTTCGTTAGCGTTTGTGCAACCATTGACAAGATTAAGCTCATACAAATGCATATCTCAGTCGCTACTACGTCATAAAACAAAGCGTAAAAAGGCCGATCACAAAACGATTGTGGAAGAAAAAATAGCCAAGGTTGTTTCATCATTAGACATACTGATTGAAGACCAAGAGAAAAAGAGAAAAGAAGCCGATGTGACGAAGTTATTTTGGGAAACTATAGGAAAAAGTTTAGATTTGTATAGAATGCCTGAAAGACGATTGATCAGAGAATCTAAATCTCGGCCTTTAAATTTAGTGAATCCTGGAAGATTCAGCAGCCATTGGTTCATTCTATTTAATGATTTATTCGTCCATGTTAGCGGAAGTACACCGAACGTCCATCCATTAGAAACATTATGGGTTGAAGCCGTCCCAAACAGTGACTCGATACAAAATGCATTGCAGCTTACAACTCCAGAAGAAGTAATATGTGTTACTACTACTTCCGAAGAAGAAAAAACCGAATGGTTACATGCTTTGAATTCATCAATTCGAACAGTTTTAAATAAAGAATCAACATTCAAGCCCCCAGCTATCCGGACAGCTAGTTATACATTTTCAAATAAGGCAGCATTTTACAAAGATGCCAAATATAATGGTCGATGGCTAGATGGTAAGATTCACGGTAGTGGTAAAATTGAATGGCCGGATGGCAAATATTACGTAGGACAGTTTCAATTGAATTCTCTATGTGGCCACGGAAAAATGGAAATTCCTGGAGTAGGTAATATAAACACTTCAATCGATTTATTGTCAACAATATTCTTAAGATATAAAAAATGAAGATTAATATATATTGTTTATAGGAATTTATGAAGGCCAATGGAAAGATAATCTGCAAAATGGTTACGGTGTTCTAAAATACACATCTGGGGACATTTACGAGGGATACTTTAAAGATGGTCATCCTCATGGACATGGTATTAAAAGACAGGGTGATTTTACTACATCTACAGCTACAATATACACTGGGGAATGGGTAGTCGGCGTCAGACATGGCTACGGCGTCATGGACGATATTGGTAAAGGAGAAAAATATCTCGGTAACTGGAGTGACAACAAAAAACATGGCTGTGGTCTGATCGTCACCTTAGATGGTATTTACTATGAAGGATTGTTTATGCAGGATGTATTAACTGTATGTTTTGTCATATTAAATGTTTAATATTAATTAATCATAATACCTTAAATTGTGTTAATCGTTTACAGGGTCACGGAGTAATGGTTTTCGAAGATGGAACTCATTATGAGGGCGAGTTCAGATCAGCTGGTGTATTTTCAGGAAAGGGTGTGTTAACTTTTTCAAGCGGTGATAAAATTGAAGGTTCTCTCAGCGGAGCCTGGACAGAAGGGGTGAAAATATCTAATGGAATCATGCATCTGAATGTGTCTAATCCTGTCCTTCCGGACAACTCAAGACCGAAGTAAGTATTCAATTTGCTATGTGTGTGTGTGTTTTCTTATATAATTAATGTTGATGAAATAATCAATATTTTATTTTTCTTTCTAAATATTAGCTCATTTGGCAAATTAAGTGTAGTACCAAACCAGAAATGGAACGCAATATTTCGACAATGTTTTCAATGCATGGGTGTATCTGAAACCGTTCTCACTCCGAACGGCAATCATTTTTCGAATGGTACATCGGCTGTAACAGATAACGTCAAAATATGGCAAAACGTCGCCGTTGCCATATCTTGTTCTCATAAAGAAAAACATACCACAATTTCTGCAAAAAAATCGAAATCGTCCGATTTAGAAAAGTCAGTGGATTGCTTAGAAGTCATACCGCAGTTTGGCCAAAAAACGCTGGCTTTAAATGATTACATGGAATTAAAACAATATTTGTATAATGTGAGTATGTTATCTTAATAAAATAAATAGATATAAAACCTATTTTGTTATCTTTTTAGGTCATTGATGAATCGTAAAGTTTTATATATTCGACAGTAGAATAAATTCCACTTTCAATTAATAGAGAGTTTAATTATTATGTATCTATTTTAAAAACAAACCTCAGTACATATTATATATTTTCAGTACAGTAAAAAAATAAGCTAAAAACTAATTTTGTCATTTCCAGGCTTGTGAGTCTACACATCATCCTTTAGGACAACTCGTTTTAAGCCTAACTAACGCTTTCAACACAACCTACGGCGGTGTCCGCGTCCATCCACTTTTGTTAAGTCATGCTGTCAAAGAACTGAAGAGTATTACTACAAGACTGTACCAAGTTGTTCGACTTTTGTTCCCGGCATTACCATTAGAAGGCACGGATATTGTGTTGCCATATAAGACTAAAGATGATCCAGACGATAATGAGCAAAGCAATCCGATAGATGGGTAAGTTTAATATTAATAGATTTTTTAAAACGATGACGCTTACATTGTACGTTACTAAATGACTCGCGTGACGTCATCAAGCATCGTAAAAAAAAATGACACGCCAGATGATTTAATTAAACCACTATTTACTATCTAAATAAGTGTATGTGTGAAGGTGGCTCACCATCTGATGGTACATTTGCTAGTCTGATTTATAGACTTAAAAACTCGTTAAGTTTTCTTAATGTGTGTGTTTCAGTGAGGTAGTATCAGCAGCATCACTTTTACAGCCGACATTATTACCCAGAGTACATCCGGCTCTGTTCGTGCTATACGCCTTGCACAACAAACGAGAAGACGATATGTACTGGAGGAGACTCCTCAAATGGAACAAACAACCTGACATAACGCTTATGGCTTTCCTAGGAATCGATCAGTAAGTTAAGATAAATGTAATATATAACGAACTCAGACCAGGAACCGATGGATTCGTTGCCATAATCGTTGCAATAAAAGTAAGCTAGTAATTGAAAAAGTGTTTTATCTTAAATTGTGAACGGTTAAAGGATATTAAACTTTCACATAAATAAAATTAAAGCTGTTTTTATATTGTCAAGTTGAGAAGTACTTGTATAATAAACATTTTACTCTATTATACATGTCGCGGATTCAAATGTATTGCCATTTCAATGGCCGCCATTTTCGTCCAATATGTTGATTTTATTAAATCACTCAGTGCGCACGTCCGGCGCCACTGACAGATACACCATTATATTTTATATTTCCATTATTAAGTTGTACAATAAAATAGGTCTTATATTTTCACAACTTGACGTCTGACAACCGACCAGTAACCCATAAGATGTCAATCACCTTGTGTGGTGTTGCTATTCTAATAAAATAAGTGACGTCGTATACCCGCTTAAATTTATTATCTCTGACATATATATCGTCTTTGCTTCCTTGCTACTTAAATTTACATTACAATTGTCACCAATCAACTCTATGATTTATTTTTACAGAAAATTTTGGTCAACCAGCCATCAGTCTTCTCCACCTTTCTCCCCTATGAAAGAACAACTATTCAATGAAGCAGTGGAGACCCTCCAGCAATTGAAGACCACCTTTTCCCCCATCGAAAAACTCCTCGTCATACGCAGTACTTTCCAAAAAATGACGACTGCCGTGCAACAGGAATTAGGTAAATGTTGAAATAATAGCTTTTTTTAAATTGAAGTGATAAAATAATTCGTTGTGATATTCTATAAACATCTATAAAATATCATGAGCGTAGCGACCTAAAGGATAAGTAAAGGGAGAGATTACCCCCACTCCAGAAAAAAAAGGAACCCCAACTATTAAAACCAGACTGAATCAATTATCAACAAACGGCTATTATCGTTTAAGTACATGAAAAAATATTAAGGTTAATCAATTTATTGTTTATTCATTTCACCAGGTCCGCATTATCTGTGGAGTATGGACGAACTCTTCCCAGTCTTCCATTTTGTGGTCGTCCGAGCACGCATTCTGCAACTCGGTTCTGAAATACACTTTGTAGAGGACTTCCTGGAACCTGGTATGCAGCACGGCGAGCTGGGACTTATGTTTACGACGTTAAAGGTTAATACTAATAACAACACGATATATATTTTTTTTAATATTAAAAGTTTTTTTTTTATCAATAGATTTTGGCATTTAGTAAAACAAGTTTATATTGTTTTAAAGGAAATTAAACGGTCTTACCATGGTTTAAAGTTGATATTGCAATGCATTGCAAATTACTTGTATCTGTTATTTAATTTATCTTTTTTTCTTAATTACAGGCGTGTTATTTTCAAATTCTACAGGAGAAGATGTCCATCAACTCTTAGTATAATTATTATATATCCAATAAAATATTGATCTCGCAATAAAACTAAGGTGCGCTTTAAAGCATGAAATTTCGCTAGATGATGCATGTGTTCGTGTTTTTGTCGTTTAAAATGATAGTAATATTCAAATTAAAAAAAAAAAACTATTAAATATTTTAAACTTACATTTATAAGGTAAAGTGTTAGTAGCATTTGGTCCTAAAGTAAACAGACTCAATTTGGTCTAATTATATCTTTTGATACTAATTGAATAAAATACAATGATAGGATTTTATTTTCATGATACAAAACCTTATAAAATGACAGTTAAGAAAACCACTTATTCTATAGATAGAATAAATAGACTAGAAAAAATGATTAATGAGATTGTTAATGCGTCGCTACTCAAGGGATGTAAGATGTACTGTACCACGAATAAGTGACTCAAAATAGCCATTTTGGGTGCCTCAAGCCCATTTGTCCACTTGTCTATATAGATGCCATAAACTTATTTTTAATATATTGTATGCTATTTAGCAATATTAGTGTTTTTGAAATGACAACTATGTTTGTCCCGCGAAATAACACGCAGGCCCAACATAAGTATGTGTATATATTTGAAGAAACTTTAATAAAAAGAGCAATGTTTTACCCACCTTCGTAAACTTTTCAATAGTACCTAAATATTTGTTATATTTAGATATTTATGCTGTTATTTATTGAATAACATATCTTAATTCGTAATTTTTAATTTAAATTCCGATAAAAGGAATACTTGCAAACTTAATGCGATTTCATTAAAACCTAAATTATTCATATCATTTAAAATATTAATTGTCATATGTTTGAAATGAAGATTATTACATGAACATTTTTGAGAAACATAGTTTTATTTAAGCAGATACAGTGAACATTTTCAAAACGTAAATGCAGCACCGGCTTTATAAAAGCGTCATAGACAATGAAATTTTTCTCAACTTACTTTTCCACGGTAATAAAAACAAACAAGTTGGAATCATGCTTATATACTACGACTATACTAATTGTGCCAGACGAACTTACTAGCATTATCAGAACTGTTCGCATTTGTAGTACCTACTTAAGGTTGTAATTTTTTATTGATTCATTCGTCGATCAGATGCACTTGGGCGACCCAAAATGCAAGTATAAATGCACAGATAATATTGTATACATAAAAATGTGCCAAAGAAAAATCATAGAAGTTAATTTGCTTTGAATTTGTTGTAATTTTGATCAACTTTTTGTAACCCATCTTGGATTACACAGATAAAAAATATATTATTTATTAAATTAAATGATATAGTATGATTGATAAATTTTCCAAATTATTTAATTTTATAGAACAAAATAGTTATATTTAGAGGGATGAATTTTATTTTTTTACAAGTTTTTTTATTAATAATTATTTCTTAAATGTTAAAAGCTATTTATATTTTTTGGGCTTTAATTAATTTTAAGAAATATTAAGTTGCCTAGCAAATGTCATCATAGTTAAACTTTATTGAAATAGAATTAGAGAAATGTTAGTTTAAAAACCTAATTCCATAACTTTGAAATATACTTTTAACCCATCTGTAGTATATATATTAGTTTTGAAATTCAATAAGAAATATATATATCCAAAGTATAAGTACAAATATGTAAAGAAACTAATAATGTTTCATCAGTTTTCATATATATTGTAGTTTTAGATATAATTATAATTCTATATAATAAAAAAAAATAATCTTTTTTTTTAATTAGTAACATGTTGTTAAAAACCTATCATTAAGTACTTTTACCATATCATATTAAAAGTGAAAAGAAAGATACATAATTATTTATTATATATTTCATGCTATTGTACTGTAGTATATAAATTTTAAAAATATTTATTTAAATTCAATAAACGTTTAGACAAAAGTGTGAATGGTGGTTTTATTATACTATATAATATATATTGTATTTTCTTAGTTTAAATAATTAATTTAAAGTAATTTGTCAGCTCACATTGACGACATTTTTTATACTGCCATAGAGCAAGGAGCAATGAATACAGCTTACAGCTACCCATCTTTATTTTTTTTAATCTTTGCCCCGGAAAAAATTTTAATAAAATAATACACAAATTATTAATTAAGGCTATTTATTTCATTCCTATAAAATAACATACCAAATGTCTCTTTTGTACAACATCATATCAAAAATGTACACCACTATATAAATTTCGTCTCAGGTAAATGTTACCCATTCCTCATATTTCCTTGCTATTACACTTCATAAATATTACAGATAACTATCGTCCGCTTACCTGCCTAATCTCTGATAGGTAAAAAAAATCATAATACCATTATATAGGTCTTGTCGTGTAACATAAATAACATATTAAACAGATAACAACATTACAAAGTACAGATGATTTCTAAAACCTTTTCAAAAATAGTAACTAATGGTAATTAGTTTTGTCAGAGTTAAAATATAATGCAGACGAGTCGTCAGTTATTTTTAAAAGATAATACCTTACATACATAAATATTCTTACATTTATTTAATATAACACGACAAGTCCTTCATTGAATGCTGTACAATATATCTACAATATGCCAACACCTATTTATTGTAATAATTCATTGTTAAGTAATCAAATCTTACATGTACAATGTCAAATAAAACTGTTGTAAACAATGATAATTTCTTAAACATATTGCACTGATTCGGTACTTAACATTCACTTCTACAAAACAATGAAATATTGTCGTTTGTCAAGCATATCGTTTTAAGAAAAAAAAAAAAAAAAAAAATTATATAAATAACAGACAAAAAAGAAATCATTTTTAATTTTATTTTAATACTATTTAAAATGTAAGTAGTGTTTAATATATCCAGTACTGTACAAGTACGTCAGCTATAAAATTACATACATACAATACCCAAGAAATTTGAGTGGCAACACAATAATATGTTCAGTTAAATGTTTTTATTTTTTTTTATTTTTTAGATATATTATTATATTGTATGTAAATTATTTTCATTGCTGACGTTACAACCATTAATAAATTGGATCAATCTAACGAGGCAGTGACGTAGGTGGGTAGCTATTGTTAGTCAGTGTGTAAAAAAAAATCTCTAGCATTCACCCAAACATCTAAACATCGAGGCAAGTAATATTTGGGAAACGATAATTTAATTCGTGGAAGCGTGAAAGATGGTACGAAACGGCACAATCTTACACTAAATAAATATATAATGTTCTCGTTTATTTAGCCACTGCATTCTAATTATGATTTGTACTTTGTTTACAAGCGAACTAAAAACCCTTACAGAACACAGAACTCGACCATTATAGCACTTGATCACGATTATCATCGTACAAAATTGCCAATAAAAAAATTGAAAAAAAAAATTATATATAAAATTAAACGGTAATTTGAAAGCCTATTTTATAAATTACGAAATATAAAGAAGCATAATATTTATGTGTTATTATTAAAAATTATTAGTGACTATTAATATTGTACCAAATAATGGGTTAATGGCTTTTTCTCACACTAAATATGGCTAACGTTTCAATTGGTTTAGATAAGCACCGGGACATTTAAATCGAGTTCCGTAACGCTTTTATAGGAGTTAGATAAAATCCAAACACGTAAACGTTATTGCGTTAAAAAATCACTATTTCACATAACTTATGCTAATATTAAATTACAATATAAAAAAATAATAATCGCAAAATTAATCATATAACAATGAATTCCCGATATAATGTTAAAACCATAAAATTTATACTACACAATAAGATATAGGATAAAAAATATCAATTCAATTTTATTGCATGCATAATTCATTTTTTTTTTCTCATATATCAAAATTAACAAATAGTAAATTCCTAAACAACGTGGACGTTTGATCGGTGACGTTTTATTACCTTTATAATAATTACATAATTACGATACAATTCACGGGGAATTGATTGTGTTCATGTAAAAAACATGCGTTTAAATATACAATATATATGAACAAATTATTCTTAAAATTACAGAAATCAACGTATATATTACTATAACATACTAAATCTATGTGTTAATGCTTACGAAATAAATGCTCTACTGTGGGTTTATGAGTGTTATAGATATATGACGATTCTTTTCTACGCAATTTATAAAATGATTTGACAGTTATAAAAAGTATTGCCATCTCTCTCTCTTGTGGCGGATTAAAAAAGGACGAGATAGACAAAGTCCATTTAGTTTAATTCATAGATCGCGTACAATAGAATCAGCATCCATGTGTGACATCCACACACGGATAGTGTACATTTATACTTCTACGATTTAATATATTAATTTCATATCGCTCATCAATATGTAATGCGCTCGATGAGAATTATTAATATTTATTATTTTTATTATATTAAATTCATTAAATAATTATATTATTACTTTTTTATCATTAATATATGTTAAATACTCTGTTTCAATATTTTCAAGTGGCAACAAAATGTCCTTTTCGTGGATTAATCTTCACATTTTTAAGTTTCGTAAATCGCATAAGTATAAACGTCGATCGATGAATGATTTACATATTGAAAATAACGCACATAGCTATATTATACAATAAGATATGAACGGGACGGCTGGTGTAGAAAACTTTAAGGAGTTGTCTACGAACGAATATCACGTGATCACGGACCAATGGATGAGGAGGGTCGTGAACGGGGTCAAGGACCGTTTGACATTCGCAATAATGCTTGACATAAAATTTCGATTTAAACATAGTTCAGGATACAGAGCATCTTTAAATATAAGGATAAGATTACAATTCTAGCGATAGTGTATAACTATTATGTATTAATTAAAAAAAAACACATACATCGATATACTAAATAACAAATGTGTAAAATACGAAAAGTTTTAATCAAATCAGTTATCGAAATCATAATTTTCTTTTATTTTATTTACATTTCCTCTACAGACAATTTAATGATTTAATTACAAAATAATAAAAAAAACAATTAAGATCTTTGCTATGCAATTAGAAACAAAAAAAAAAAAAAAAGATGGCATAAGCCAAGTCGTGCAGTTATTTAATGCTTTCAAGTGACCGTCCACTGCTCACTACAAAACTACCAACCAAAAGAGTATCCGTGTGCGTTACAAGTTTTGCAGTCGATACAATTTTCGATTCGCTTAATCGAATAATACTGAAAGCACCATATTATTTCACCTAATTATTTATTCGAATTATTATTATTATTATTATTATAAAAAGTGATAAAATTTTGAATTTTGACTCCCCGAGATGGATAAATAAAATCTGCACACAATATTCAATCAACGCTTTACATTTCTCATTAAAATAAATAAATATTACGAGCTCGATTCTCTTCGCGTAAAATAAATAATAGATTTTTTTTTTTATTACATTCCCTAAAAGAATATCGACTCTTATGACATATTGGAATTATGTAACAAAAATATAGTTTATAATAAAATCACGTTTATAATATTAGAAAGATTTAATATATAAAAAACCGTGACGATGTTAAAACGAAAACTTGAATATTAATTTTATTTATTCGCTTTTTAAATAATGATACATTAAAAAACTAGCTTCCGTCCGTGACTGTTAAGTCAGGATATAAACCATCTCTATTCCAAACTTCGACAAAATCAGTAATTTTTACAAGAAATCATAACAAATATCCTATCCATACTCAAAAACTTTCGCGTTTATAATATCGGTAGGATAGACCGAAGTGTATGGAATATTCTAAAGCATATTCCAATGGTAGACGTACAGGGCCGTTTCCAAAACTATTAAATCTACTTGTAAATCGCATGGCATATGTAAATGTAAGGTGTAAATTGTGTAGTATAGAAGAATAAATATATACAATAAAAATGAATAGTTTTGAAGATAATTTAGTGATATTTCAGTATTTCATGTGTAAAACACGTAGTTTTAATCAAATCAAATATAAAATAAAGGCCTAATAAGGACATTATTATAAATGAAAACATCAATGTTCATACACAGAGGTCGTGAAACTCATCTAAAAAAGACATTTTAAGTCAAAATTCACAAAAAAAATATAAATTAAATTTATTGAAAAATAAAATTAAGTTCCTTCAATTTTGTGTGCAAATTTCAATTTACCTTATAATGATAAAAAAGTATAGAGCGGTTACTCTAAATAAATATTCGTGTACAATGGCATCCATATCTAAATATCTAGGTAATACTGTGACGACTTAAAAATCATATCTTGTGCTGCAAATACTGACTTCACAAAAAACGTGAATGCAAAACGCTATACATATATAAAAATATCATCATTTGGTTGGTGATCAAATCCATCGTATATTATTTAATTAGAATACGTTGTGATATTAAATTTTCGTTATTAAATAAATACGATTAAAAACAAATCATCAATTAACATGCATACGATTAAAATGACAATTTAATAAAATCCCCTCTTAAATTCGGATACTCTCATCCGATTATATAATTTAATATTTGATTACATAATTAATAAATATATATATGACACTGAACCGATTGACTCTTTATTGTCACTAATGAAATTACTTTTCTTTTAAATTAAAAAAAAATAATAATATTCCCCGAATAAAGAATTCGTACATCTTGTACGGTATGCATACATTATGAAATGTAAAACTGATCACATCAATGCTTATGCACGAGCATTCATCTAAAGCCAGTGTCACAAACATTAAATAAACAATTATATTAGGTTTTTTTTAATTACAACTATATTTTAATGCAATATTATATATAGTAAATAAATATGAATAATAAACTTTTTGTGCTTTAAATATACCATTTCCTGAACATATTTACATGAATATCATCGTAACATTGGCTTTAGACCAGTGCAATACTGTACACCTTAAGTGCTAATCATTCTGCTTCTATTATATACTATGCTCTATGTACACCATAGTCGGTCGTATATATAACGCGTATGTTTAAGACCACTCATATATATACGATAAAAATATATACATTATCGAGGCTGATTAAACGTCACGGGTAAATAACAGCCAAAATGAGAAATTCGTGTTTACATTTATGTGTATAGGTTTAAAGAAGCAAATCGAGTCAAAACAATTCCCGTCGGCGGCCACACCTGAGACCACGGCCGCAATACACTAACTTACTCATATTTGATCCCAAGCACGATATAAAAAAGTTAAAATTGATTTTAGTCATTTAAAAACACTGAATCGTTACTCATAGACAATACAGAGGTATTATAAGTCGAAGATTTAAATGCGACGCGCGTCGCGGAAGCTTCACAGCGAACCTACACGGACCACTTACGCACTAGGAGATACCTAAAATGTATAATAGGTACAAATAACGTCCTTACTAACCAGAAGGCAAAATTGGCACTTAAGACGAAGTTCGCTCCTTTCTTGATGAGTGTCTCGAGGAGGGAGAGCGCGCTGGGCGGCGCGTGCCCCACGTGACCGGCGTGCCCCACGTGCCCCGCGTGCCCCACATGCCCCACGTGCCCCACGTACGTCTCGCGGAGCACGCCGGCCGAGCACGCCGCGCGCACTCGGGGGAGGCTCGAGGGCCGCGGCTATGTGGGCGGCGAGTTGTTCTGTGTGGGGTTGTAGGGGTGATTCGAGTTGCGCAACACTGTGTAAACACTGTCAACTTTGCTCAGTTTCTCGAAAAATGGTATTAAGTCCAAAAGTTCTGAATCTGTCATGTCGTCGAACCATGACGCGACAGGTACCTGGAAACAGAAATAATATATATATATATATATATATATATACTTAGTTATTTAAATCGGAACAGACACGTCCCTTAATTATAATCGAGTGCTTTTAACAACTGAGTGAAAAATTATTAATTGGTCTACCAGGGAGTGAAAAAGAAAGAAAAAAGATTTAAGAACTATTACTTTAGTTCATTTTTATTCCTGACTCTTTAATAGGTGTGAAAGCCGTTCCCATTAAGTGCAGCTTAAAATAATAAATTGGAACTATGAAGTAGTCCACCGATATAAAATACTCACAGCGTTGTCCGGATGGAATATGTACGAAGCGGGTGAGTTGTCGACGATGACGACTCGGCGCAGGTCGCGTCCGAGACTGTTGAGGTCCTTCACGTAGTTCCCGCGGTGGAACACGCAGCTGTCACGGAACAGTCGAGCACGGAACACGCCCCATCTGAAATAACAATATCATTACATTAATTTTTTTTATATGCGCCAGGACGGCAAATGACTCTACTCCACCAGATGGTAAGTGGTAGTAGAGTCCAAACGCGACGACGGCCAGTACAGACGGGAAGAATGTTCTGTACTAGCATAATTACTGTTACATTACTTTTCTGTAATCGTTTTTAATCATTACTTTTACTAGTCAACACCAAATTCCTTATTCAAATGGTATCACCATCGAAAGTATAACTAAGCTACTTGACATTTCGACGTTTTAGGTCATTTCGAAGCAGGATTAGAGGTTAGAGCAAAATTATAATGTATTTTATTGAGTAAAACCCCTTCGGCTGGCGGGGCCTTTAAGTCAATGCCTCGAGGAACTGAGTTCAACAGCAATGTTAGCAATGCTTAATGCATCTTACAATTACAATATCTATTGGGATATGTGTTCACTTTCTTTTTGTTTTATAGAATAGATAGCCACGGACGAGCGTATGGGTCACCTGATGAACACAACAATACCAACTACTGCTGTTGCTGGTACCTACCCAGACGAGCACAAAGCCCTACCACCAGCATAACAACGGTACTTTCACTATTTCTCTCTTAACGCAGATTATTTGCTCATCACCTTTTATGTCCGGATACTAAATAAATTTAGCGATAGAATATATGGTTCTATAATGTGTATTGATTTATATAATTGGATGCGCTTTACAATTTCACCCGCCCGATTAACTAACAGTTTTTGGAGCAACTTGATTTGATTACTGGAGCAGATTGATTACTGTATAGATGATGGTGCACCAAAACGAAAAGCCTAACAAGTAGCGAGAACAGGCGAATGCGTTGATCGCGAAATAAAGAAACAATATAAAGATTTTTAACTTCTATTTTGGTTGCTCTTAGTTATAACACGAAAGTAAGTACCAGTCCGTTGATGTGTCTGTGCTGAGCTAAGAATTCCTTTTTTGAACATGAGTTTAGTCATAAACAAAAGCAAATTAAGCATAAACGAATTTTATGACTTACGTGTTGTTATATATCGTGAATATAAATAGTTAATTTACTTTGTACCCTCTATTCCTGGGCCGCTTTTTTTGGCGGAGGTGTTGTCAATAAAAAATAACATGCAAATTCATATATGTATTCTTCAAATTTCCCATAAAATTATGATCGTATTACTTAAAATAAACATGCAATGAGTGGAGACAAGCACTCGAGAAACCTCTTAATTAAAGGACCCTCTAATTTTAACAATTAGGCATCACCATTAAATGAGCATCTGCGTCTTTTAAATCGCTGTTAAGATTCAATACACATTCATTCGACCATTCGTTCTTACCCTTCACAAGAGGCCCACATACATGCCGATAAATACACTGAACAAAAGGCACTTCACGCCTTTCCCTCGACCTTTTAGTCTCGAACGATTTAGTTATTGCTCATTTCACGTAATCTCAATTACGTACACCTCGCTAGAAGAGTGAGTTTTCTAAAATTTAAAAATTACTTTAAAAAAAAATTAACAGTACAATACCAAAGCTAAGCTACGTACGTATGTATACATAGACGTTTTTATAGATATATGATAACGTAATACAATGGTGATATTATTAATAATAATAGGAAATTGCAAAGGTTCGTTAACATCATTTCTATTGTTTAGAGGTGTGCCGTCATTGTGTCCCGGTCAATACAAAATTGTGGTCATCCCGCGTTTGAGATGCGGGTATAAATTTGATATTGATTTGTATGGGAACATTAACAGAACATGACGCATATTTGATGCTGTACAGTCACGTGTTTGATTCGATAACGATAATTATTTGCGTGGAACATAGTCATAAGCGTCAATGTCGTGGACTAGATATTTGGTAGCAGTATGGATAGTTGCTTATTCCCACCCATTCGTCATTGGGTTTTTCTGACAAGAAATACTAAGTAGCAGCTCATGTGTATTCTACCAACCCGCATTGGAGCAGCGTGGTCGAATAAGCTCCAAACCTTTTCCTCAAAAGGGAGAGGAGGCCTTAGCCCAGCGCACATTTTCAGGCTATAACTGTAATGTACTGTACCTGTCTAGTAGATCAGCGACGGGATCCGCGTATTTCGCAAGAGACGCTGTGAATAACACGCATTCGTAGAGTTCCCCGCACCGCCGTAGGAACTCGTCCACATGCGGTCGCTTCAGCACGTACACCTGATGCACCGCGCCGTCGATCTCGACTGGTACCACGAAGTCAGCGTTGTTGATCGGCTGCCGACAAGAGAATACATTTAGGCCACGACTTCGCAAATAATATGGAGCGTCAATATTGACATAACGTTCGAAACATTCAAGACAATCTATTTGAAGCAAAAGATCCACAATAAATTATAAGTTTTAACATAATATAAAAAATTGGGACATAAAAATGATGAGGCTTGACGCAAAAAAATACTAGTTGCCTATTCTGATTGTGCAGTTCGATTTCGCTTAAATATTATATAGGCCATAGGACCGTATATTAAAGCGCATATGACAAAATCATACATTTGAATTAAACTTTGTGGTACAAATGAACTGAATTTAATTATTTTCATTGATTTTATTTGAAGTCTAATCTAAAGAAAAGTTAATATCTCTCTCTAATATCAATATCAACGACCGTAAAGGGTTTCACCCAAAATTATTCTTCGGAGCGATCATTCATCGTCGTCCGGAAAGCATTAAAAATGTATTAATAACAAATTAGTTTCAACATCGTTTTATATAGAATGTAAATTATCTACGTTAACTTTTTAAGAAGTGTCCATACACGTATGTATATATACATTTATTGCTTTTTTGCCATGTAGATAATTTACATTCAGCTACATAAAAAACGATGTTGTAACTAAATTGTTATTAATACATTAATATGTGTGTGTGTGAGCTTCACAGTGATAACCAAAATATTAGATTTATCAGCTAAATAAAAACAAGCATTTATATAAACAAACGTTTGATGGTGTACACTTATTTCGATTTTACGTCATTCGTATAATACATACACAATACATCGGTAAACCTACCTACCTACCTACCGTACCTTCTCCTCGAAAAGAGGAGAGGAGGCCTTTAGCCCAGCAGTGGAACATTCATTTCGTGGCTGTTACGGTACATCGGCAAAAATATATGCTACAAATAATCAATGTTATGTACTGTAATTGGATGACTCAATGTTATGGGAATCCCGCGAACAAGTCATGAACTTAGCAATTATAAGAATCAGTAACATACATACATAATATATACATACATACACACATACGTATAAATTAAAATACAATTAACATTGTCCTACAGCATTACTTTACAAATATTAAATACGAGCGTATAGAGTAGCGTAAAAGTTAAGATTTTTTTTAAAAGAATTAATAGCATTTTGTATAAAACCAGCGTTAAATGTTAATGCTCCGCGTTACGTTAGTCGTAACTCGTGGCACTATGTAATCTAATCCTTAAACTTCAATTAATGAGATATCTAAAGCAAATATGACCGGTAAGGTGCTAGGATTTGAGCGTTCAAACAAACTAAAGCTTCATATCATAGAATAGATTAAATAAGTACCGAATGACTCATTCACAGACATATTGAAATCGATATGTTTGTTTAAAAAATATCTCAAAAATTCTCTATTAATATTACATTTAACATTAGCTTATTATATGAATACGATAACAGGCTCCATTATGTAAGATAATTAATCGTAACTCGAAATTTTATACGGTTAAGATAATTAATCGAAATTAAATTAATTTCAAAATAATCTGTAGGTAGATTAAGCAATCATTATTTCAATTAAAAATACATGTAAAATAGTACCCATCTATTTTCAAAATAAAATTGTCTTCTATACTAAATTTTATGAGAACTCGCAGAATGATCGTGAAACATCTGAAAGTGATACACGACATTGACCATAATAATTATAACATTTAAAGAATACACGCATCAAAATCGTATATCAACATAAGTCGGTTTTCAACATTTCACGGGTGAAAAATGAAGTTAGTTCTTACAAAATATTACTGCAGTCCCAGCGAAACCATTTAGGTTTCGCAGTTGATATATCGACGTAATCTCGATGTTTATGTCGAAACTAATAAGGATTTTCGTGTATCACTACACAAAGCAGTCTAGTTGATTTATATAATAAGAATCGTGTCGATGTTTCAGAGTCAACATCTTTAACATTCCACGACACGTTCTACTCCTTTGTTTCAAAAGGAAAACAATGACTGTGTGACAGAAATATATATCCTTCCTATGATTCTTAATACTTAGCTTCTTTATTTTTATCGAATAATGGCAACATTTTATAACAATACCAAGTCAATTTTATAAAACCTAAATCATGTCAAGTGATCAAGCTTACAAAGCCGCTAATGGCAAAAAAGGCAATGAAGAAAATTGGCAAGATATAATAAATAATGCATCCTATTAATTTAAATATACATATTTGAAAAATGATTTCATAGTTAAAAAAGGCAAGGCAATTCTCCTTTTTAACCTTGTAAAATAGGTATCATATACAGTACACAGTAACAGCTGGGCTAAGGCCTACTTTCCCTATTGAGGAGAAGGTTTGGAGCTTATTCCACCACGCTGCTCCAATGCGGGTTGGTAGAATACACATGTGGCATAATTTCAATGAAATTAGACACATGCAGGTTTCCTCACGATGTTTTCCTTCACCGTCAAGCACGAGATGAATTACAAACACAAATTAATCACATGAGAATTCAGTAGTGCTTGCCCGGGTTTGAACCGACGATCATCGGTTAAGATTCACGCGTTCTAACCACTAGGCCATCTCGGCTAAGTCTCATGTATCATATGTCCAAACAAAATCAATGTATCGACCTTGACCAGCTTGAAGCTAATCAAAACTGTACACACAATGACCGATCAATATTCAAAAGACTTACAGCCCAGTTTGTAAAACGATGATAAAGGTGATATTAACTAAATCAACTGAAACCTATATATTAAATGGTCGAAAGGCCGCTGATGACATAACAAGCGGCTGATAAGTGCTCAGTATTCCACGGTACTCGACCGATCTTGGCTTATTTACTATGCAATAGGAATTTTCGATCGACGTTAACTGTTTCAATATACCATCGATCAACGACGATCGACGATTTATCAACATTTTAGAAGATTAGTTAAATTATATTTACTGGTCTTGTCAAATACTATAGCAAATATGCGCGTTCCAATTATACCTAATTATGCCATATTGGTAATAAAAATTCAGAAAAATACCCAGTAGTCATATAGGTATAATATTAACCCACGCTCGTAA
The DNA here is from genome assembly GCF_905147045.1 of Nymphalis io. Classification (NCBI taxonomy): domain Eukaryota; kingdom Metazoa; phylum Arthropoda; class Insecta; order Lepidoptera; family Nymphalidae; genus Nymphalis; species Nymphalis io. Next base: position 3,413,294 of record NC_065890.1, on the reverse strand, counting down.
GGCTTCTAATTTCATAAAGTCGTAAATCTTATAAACATTTTGAACATTAATTTGAATTCGCATTAATGATACTTTTAAAAAAGCAATATTACAAAATTAACAGCCCATTGGTGATGGTGACCTACTGCTGGACAAAGGCTACATCGTCTAGAGTGGCAGTTTATTCGTATTGTTATTATTTAGTACTAGTTTCCGCCAGCAGCTTCGCCTGTTTGTGGGAGGGGGAGGGGGGGTAGTCTATGTCCTTTTCTACAACCACTGACATGTTTGCAAACTTTAATGACTATCGGTTGAATATTTAAGACATAAAAGCGTAACAAACAAACAAAAGACACTCAATTTCGCATTTATATTAGTTAGGAAATGTTCAAGCAGAGATTGATGGTTCTGTACCAGTTATACAATTGTCAATAACAAAAAAAAACTCTTCTGATCAATTTGATATACTTAGATAATAAATGATAATCATAATATAAGATAAAAAAGAGATAAAAATAGAATATTCTTTATCTGCATATCTTATGATTTTCCGTAAACAATTAATTTATTGAATTTTTTTTTTCTTAATGACAATTTGAGTAAAACAATAGATAATCTATTATCGTACTAACATATAGACAAACTTCCCGAACGAATCAATCATATTACTCACTGGGGCCTCTCAGTAAGTGAAGCTAAGAGACTCATTCACGACCGAATGTCAAATTAATTTATAGGTAAAATGTCGGTTTTATAGCAACAACGATAACTAAATATGGACGATTATTTATTAGGAACACACAGACACGGGTCAATATTACCCGGGTAGGGAGAATAACCCTCAATGCCCACACTAAACCTAAACCAATTTAAATAGGAGTACCAACAACAGTACAAAATTACAACTTAATCGGATGTTCGATGCGTGAACGCATATGCTTAATACAAAGACAGAATGCTTGTAAACTTAACATATAACATAAAAATTTGTACCACCAAATTTCCTGCCTGAACAAAAAGCGAATAATTAACGCGAAGTACAATACGATCATCAAAGACTAAGATATCACGTAGACGCCTAGTAACTATTTAAAAGTTTAACTACGCGATGTATTTTTAGATACCTATCCTCGTGTCGATAGCGGCTGAACCTAATTGCGAAATGGAATCGATCGTCTTGGCGATATTTTTAACATGGATAAATGAAAGGGTAAGTGAAATAAAAGTAAAATAGTTTTATATAGTGGGTATGTTTTAGTTTTATTAGTAAAATTTGGAGTTATGTTGTCGCATTATGGCGCCGACTGTTGTGTAAAATTTACATTATCTATCGTCGTTGGTCTAATAGTTATATTAGCCTGTAGATTCTGATGTCAATAAAATGAAAAGTTATTGGGTTTTTCTGACAAGAATTTATAAGAACAACCGGAAGTTTGGAAGTTGTCATTGTTCACAATCTCGAGCTTATGAAAGAAGTAGTTCCTGGTCCTGCTCTTGAACACTTATGGACGTGTCGGATCACCGTCTCATTGGAATTCGGAAATTTGATAGGCCTTAAAAAAACTACCTTCCTTATGTATAGCGTTAAAGAAGATCGAGAAAATTTTGGTACTAACATTAGTTTCGCTTAGAAATCATTTGCCACGGAATAGCCACAATTTCATATATAAATGATGAAATAAACGAAGGAGATTGATTGGTATATACAGCTTCGGAAACAATTAAATTTTGAGAAAATAAAATACGCCTCGTATATCTACTAATCTATATTCTAAGTTTAAAACGGTTTAAACTTAGAACGATATAAATTAAAAAAGGAATTATTAAATAAAGGATGATCTCAGCTGTCATTTTTAAACGCACGATTATTTTATATTGACACGGAAAGGGCATTTGATTTGGTCGCGAATTAACAACACGATAAGAAATATTTTATATAACGTTTATACACAAATGTAAACATTTAATACACATGCTAATCAAATCGAAGAACCAGTTAACGTTACACGAGGAAGCTACAATTAGCGTAAAATTCTTTAGCTAATCAGCATTAATTCTTATGCTCTCATTGTCTCAGCATGACGATTATAATCAGACGATATTATTAATACGATGTATGTCTGTCTATACGATTACGCTAGTAAACCGATCTTAATGAAATTTGACATTGAAGTAGCCAGGGAGCCCTGGATAAGAACACAGAATTTTATTAATAATTTGACGCGATTAGAGTCAACAGCTAGTACATACTCAGTTAGTACATAAAACATGTTTCAAATTATAACGTGTCTTAACGAATCAAATATTTAATTGTCTCAGTACAGTAACAGTATTTTTATTTATTTATTTATTTATTTATTTATTAGGGAAACATACAGCATATCGTATATTACAACTTAATATAATAATCATATTTTAACACTTATGCCAGTTAAGTTTCCACTACTGTTTTAACAGGGAAGTGGACTAATTTTGATGTTACATAAAATATAACTATTTATGACAAAGTAAAATTTTAACGTAAATATGGTTATGGTTAATTACTAATAAGTATTTTTCACAAGATTATAAAATTTACTTAAACTATTTTTAAACAGATCAATGTGGTTGTATTTTCTATTATGACTATTACAAGATCTTAGAATAAAAGAATTTTTGAAATAATTAGTTTTATAAATGGGTATTGAAAAAGTATCCTGAGAGCGAGCGTTAAAACGAGGACACTTAAATAAAATCTCACTGAGCAGATATGGAGAATCAATTAAATTATTTAATATTTTGTAAAGAAACATTTGGTCTAACAGCCTGTTAATGTCCCACAGCTGGGCTAAGGCCTCCTCTCCCTTTTGAGGAGAAGGTTTGGAGCTTATTCCACCACACTGCTCCAATGCGGGTTGGTAGAATACACATGTGACAGAATTTCAATGAAATTAGACACATGCAGGTTTCCTCACGATGTTTTCCTTCACCGTCAAGCACGAGATGAATTATAAACACAAATTAAGCATATGAAAATTCAGTGGTGCTTGCCCGGGTTTGAACCCACGATCATCGCTTAAGATTCACGCGTTCTAGGCCGTCTCGATCTTCATCGAATCTTTTTTTTGTCTCATGATAACATAATAAATATACAGAACATTTTTAAAAGCAATAAGTTAAGTAGTACATCACATAAAATGGAACTTGTATTTAGATTATTTAGCCAAGCCATGTGTTTAAAGAATACATATATACAAAAGTAGTAGATTTTCACCCGATCTAGTGCATTTTTCCACCCAGTGTTTTCCATCGCCGCCGAGAGCGAGATGAATTATAAAGACAAATAAAGCAAATGAAAACAGCGTGGTGCTTTCTCGATTTGAATCTGTGATCGGTTAATCCACACGATCTCCACTAGGCCATCTCTTTATCAAATGTTTAGATAACACATGATAGGGCAGATTCGTAATAAGAATGAAGATTCGCTTATAGAGAGAAGTGGTACATGTTTGTGCTCCCTAAGACGAACATCAACGGGACGATCCCCGTTATACCAATTTCTAATAGCTCGATCCATTAACAGATAAGTTAAAGATTAACGAACGAATTAAACTCAGCGTTACAACGTTCTACGTTACGTGTTGAATGTAAGAAAAAATAAACAATACCGTTTTAAAAAAATTTATTATATTCAACTTTACTTTTTAAGATCAATCGAAATAAACAGATGTTAAAGTAGAGCAGCAATCTTTACGCGGTTCAACTATAAAATGTAATCTAGGTGTTATAAAAAAAAAAGAGAAATAAACACGAGAGGAACTCGACCTACTATCTTGTGTTGAAAAATAAATTGAAAATTGTATTCTAAAGAATGAACAATAAAAGCCGAACGAGATAATTTTATTATTAGTTTTATATATAACTAAGGAATCGCAGCTGTGATAATCTAGCCTGTTGTTATCGCAAACGTACGCTATTCTGTAAAACAAACTCAAAACTCACCCGAGAAAACGGTCGTGAAATGGCAGTAACTGATATGCAATATTGACCATAACGATTGAAACATTTCAAAACGCGCATCAAAATAGTATATCACCATAAGTCGGATGTCAACATTTCACGGGTGAGTAATTAAGTGAGTTCTTACAGAATAGCAGAAGAAGCCGAGATGGCCCAGTGGTAAGAACGCGTGAATCTTAACCGATGATCGTGGGTCCAAAGCCGGGCAAGCACCACTGAATTTTCATGTGCTTAATTTGTGATTATAATTCATCTCGTGCTTAATGGTGAAGGAAAACAACTTGAGGAAACCTGCATGTGTAATTTCATTGAAATTCTGCCACATGTGTATTCTACCAATCCGCATTGGAGCAGCGTGGTGGAATAAACTCCAAAACCTTCTCCTCAAAAGAGAGAGGAGGCCTTAGCCCAGCAGTGGGACATTAACTGTACTGTTACTGTACTGTTACAGAATAGCACTGCAGGTCTACGTAGATAAATTTGAACCCATTGAAAAGTATTTACGAAACGTCAAAATTAATACTCGATCTAATTTGCATGACTCAAATACATTTCGATTAAAATTTAGTTCAATAATACAAATAACTGGTGATAATAATTTACTGGTGGTAGGGCTTTGTGCAAGCTCGTCTGGGTAGGTACCACCCACTCATCAGATATTCTACCGCAAAACAGCAATACTTGATATTGTTGTGTTCCGGTTTGAAGGGTGAGTGAGCCAGTGTAATTACAGGCACAAGGGACATAAAATCTTAGTTCCCAAGGTTGGTGGCGCATTGGATATGTAAGCGATGGTTGACATTTCTTACAATGCCAATGTCTAAGAGCGTTGGTGACCACTTACCATCAGGTGGCCCATATGCTCGTCCGCCTTCCTATTCTATAAAAAAAAAAATAACGTTTTTTTGGGTTGGGTTTCATTGTACCAGCGAACCTTCACATTCTCGCCGAAAAACCCTGACCTCAGTGACGTATATTCATTCATACGTTTAACTAATAACGCAAGTGCGTAATTTTACGTTTTGAAATATAACAAAATATAATGGTTCTATAACCTAAATAGCAAGAATAACGACTATATAAGTTTTATATGTACTAGACATTATTCATATATAATGGATCATAAGCAACCCGAAGTTGTACATCTGCCTGTTGGTAGCTCTCTATCGCCAATCGACAGAACTCAGAATTTGTTAAAAAGGGGACCTTACACTAGAAGTGGGGCATTTACTGGCTGTTACTTTATTACACTTAAACAATAAAACGTTACATTAAAACAAGTTTAGCTTTAGTATTCGAGATCTAGTCTGAGGGCTTTGTCTTTCATTTATTTCATTATCCCGTTATCCAGGTGCTTTAGCTAACGACTGTATGCTCTAATAATTAGGTACAAAATAACAATGGTGGGACTAAGAACATTTCTCGGCATAACGACATGTAATCGTTATAGATGGCACTAAATGTTAATAAATAAAATTATATAACACATTCGGGTTTAAACTCACGATCATTGGCTAAGATTCACGTATTCTTACCAATGAGCCATTTGCCATAAGATTTTTAAAGTGAAGCTCTTAACAAATGGCTGTTTAGTTTATGTACTGTAATGCAGAATGCTACTATAGTACTTGCATAAATTTCTTAATCTACAAAACATTAACTAAAGGACTCTAATTTGACGATTTTAATTAATCTAATGAAAAAAAATGGCCCAATAATTATGTTATTTATATTTCGAACAATTTTTGTTCTATGTCTAATTTTAAAACTGTTCTCACTACAAGTATCTTTAAAGGCAATAATTAAATATTTCAATATGCGCATATTTCTTATCACAATTTAAAATCGCATTTGATATACTGTTGACAAGAACGACCAAAACAATACTGAATGAATAAGGTCATCATTTTTGAAGGTCATCAAGATAGATAAAGATAAAAATAATTTATCATACTGTCAGTACAATAAACACCGAATTACGTACATTAAGAATGAAGCATTACATGAAATCAACTTGTTAATTTATTCGATAAAACTGCATTAAAATCTTCAAGGTTAAACTTAAACCTGTTTAATATAAAAAAAAATCTGACAGAAACTGAAAAAAAATCTGACAGTGACATTAACAATCACAAATTATTTTAGTTGTGACATATCCCACTACTGTGATAATTCAACTAATTTTGTAGAAAATACTACTCAATCACTGTTAAACGACATGAGGGATTATAAGGGAATTTACTAAAAAGTTACGTTTCTCATAATTTAGAAAATATTTTGTTAAACATATACTTGAAGATTTAGAAACATCATACATATTTCACAAATTAGTTATATAAATACACTATCTGCAATTATTAATTTCATCCATATGGAAGATACTGCCACATCATGGTGTATCTTGACTTCCTACAGGTGAATGATGAAAAAAAAATTTTGAACAAAATAAGTAAAATCCGTTCTTAATGAGTGTTTACATGTGAAAGAGTTAACTATGCTGAAGTTCAAGTCAATCGGACCCTTAGTTTCGGAGATGTTGTGATGAGTCACTCATTGGTATTTTGCTTATGTATACAGATTATAGAAATATATCAATTATTACATATCGTTGAAAACATTAATATCATTAGATAGCTACACTAAACTAAATTATTACTTAAATATTAGAACAGAACTTAACAAGAAATGCCTGAAATTATTACATATTGTATCCACTTATATATTGTTGTTTAAATAAATAGTATTACTGTAAAGTTTTAAAAGTTGTAATGTATAGTCATTATAACTTTTAAAATTCAAACTTGTGTATCACTATTATTGTTTAAGAGAATATGGGAGTTTATTTATCTTATAGATAATGAACTCATATAATTTCATAGATAATAAGCAATGTTTATTTGCTAGTTTAAGCTATAACAGTTTAAAAATTATGTTTGGTATATAAATAGGTGTTTTACTAGACAACACAACCAAATATCTTGTGTTAGTACAAAAATTACCTTATTAATATTAATAAGAATTCACATGCAAGCCATTTATCAAAGTTATCAAAATTTTCTAATTATAAAAACATACCTTAAATGAGCTGTGTACTAATGTTTCATCGAGGTCAATAACCATACATTTTTTATGCATGTCCTGATGTCTTACTGGTGGCAATAGTGGTCGTGCTGCATGGTCTGACATAACCAGGAGCGGGGGCGAAGCCCTGCCATCAATACTATTCGTGCCATTGCCACCGGGTGGACCCTTGCCCCGGCCGCCTCGCCAACAACACAGCAGTGATCGTAAAAATCCTCCACTCCCATTCGACTTCTTGCTCCCCAATGGGGTGGAGCCTGATACAGGTGTTCCATCGCCGTCGTTATGCTGTGCACCGGGAGGCGATCCTATAACAAATATTTAACGTCAACACAGCACACGGTGTAGCTCACTTGTTAATTTGTGTAGGTTTGGCGAGAAGACACTGCTCTCAAGGTTGCTTGCAAGAATGTTATCACAGCAACACGTTTCAGTTGTTTACCTCAGCTTTGTTCTCACGATATACACAATTCAAGGATAAGGTGCTTCGCAATCCACCCATTAGGATTCGTTCACGATCAGTAAATATATTTATCTTAGATAGAGGTAACATTATACGTTCTAAATTGATGGCAGTAGGTAACAGGTGTAACTGAGTTTGGCTTTACCTCTGTCGGATCCATAGTTGTTTAATTGTTCGTCATCCCGTGACACTTGAGTTATAATGGACGATGCGTCCATTTAAACATTTGTTTTGAGCCCTTTTAGAAATGGCAACGACGTTTATATAAAACTTTAACACCATAAAACTATTTTTTATCTCCCTTCTTTTTTTACAAAATGGCAGGCTGGCGCTGGACAAATACCAACTTTGAGCGCCGCCAACATAATATTTACATGATTCTGCATCTCTTTTTAATGCCCCATGTTTATATGAACAAGAAAGGAACGTCAATATATAGGTATTTCTAATTGTATGTTACTACCACTGTCAACAGCCAAAAATAGTTGACTGTGGTGGCACAGATATTTATATAATTTAAATTACGACTCAATACACTTGAAAAGGTAAAAAAAGTTCAAAAATAGTTATGTGTATAAGGCAGAACTGCATGCAATAGGCATCCCCGCGCGCACTTTTCGGAATTAATCAAAGTTCATCTGTAATCTTGGTTGATGATTACAAATTGAAATCGTTAATCATTAATCTGATTATATTTTGCACAAGTCTGCATAACTAATACTAAGGACTTAAGCTTTATATATCTTTTAATTGTATTACTTCACTTAAAATAAGGAATCCATGTTTTGTCAATTTATCCAACGCATCAAGGGAAAAAACCTACTCATCCTGATACTTTTGTCAATAGATTTCTACTGATTCTCACTTAATAGTCTTGGCATCCAAGACAAATCTTTTTTCATGCAATTAGCTGCTCAAGAATTGTTTAAAGACCTTAGCTATGATGGTCATCCGTTAATCTTGAGATCGCAACAGCTTGTCCTTTTTCCGTTTTCTTGAGTGAGGTACTTTGATGTGCGGCCTTCATAAAGTATAGAAATGGTAGATGTTCTGTTCAACTTCGATTTCTAGGATCAGCGAGATACTTTAGAAATTGGAGGACTGAAGAGTGGATTTTTTACACAAATCAACGTTTATATATAATGGCTCAATGATAACATATTCGTGATAGTATTTTTTGTTTTGTTAAAAAAAATGCGAGAATGTTACCTTTAAAAAAATCTAAATACTTATAATTTATTTGAAATTAACATGGTTGATATTTGAATATGCCTATCTTATTCCTATTATTTTATTTGATTGACATAAATCAATATTAAAATAGGTTCGAAAATCTACTAACAATTAAGAGATACCATGTCCAAACTATTATATCTCGTCACAAGACCCACCACAGCACCACAGACATTTTTTTTTTCTCGCAGTGGAAACCTTTAGAAAGGTACCCGGTTCCTATGGGGGTGAAACCGGGTTATGTGGGATTCTTACCCACTAAAACCACTGCGATGGCCGTCCTCAGCACGGATCGGAGAGGCTGCGGGATCGTGTTGATATAACGGCAGCGCGAGGCCATCACGGCTGCCGTCCTCCACAGGGCCGTCTGAAATAGGACACGTGAGGCCCCCACCTCACGTATCCACGGCCCCAGGGTTACGCCCTATCTTTTAAGCCCCAGGCGTCTGGGCTATGGGAGGGCCGAGACGACGCCGTCGTCGTCTACGCCGAGCAGGATCGGCCCTTTCCCGTTCCCGCTCCACCGTCTCCTTCTGAACCATGACGGTCTCACAGAAGGAGGCTACGGCCTTCCACGCCGATTCCCTGCGAAGCATCTCCAACACGATTGCTCGCAGGGACAGGTCTTGTCCGACTTCACGGACCAGGATTTCCCTCTCCGCACTCCACGCGGTGCACACTTCCAACGTATGCTGAGCGGTGTCCTGGTTCGCGCCATAGTGGTGACACATCGCCGTCGATTCGCGTCCGATCTTACACAGGTATTCTCCAAATCAACCGTGACCGGTCATTACCTGCGTAAGTCGGAAGGACAGCACCACTGTACAATGTAGTCTACATTAAGTTAATTGTCTGTCATACAGTTGTCATTTCTTCACAATCACTTTCATTTCATTACTTTCTTGAATAAAAGATTTTTTATTCTTTATAATTTATAACTAGCTTTGTTACGTATTTTGCAGTTTCTATCATTTTATTTTATGGTAAAGCTTTCTTTAATGACATTCTAAATAAAGGGTTGGCTGGCTAAGCTTTTACGATGTCTGACCGACGTGCAACCACTATTCCAAATCGATGGCTTTACTGTCCCCGTACATCCAAGAATATTATTGCAAATCAGTTCCTGGCATTCAAGACACCTCTTGGTTCTCAATTCAATAATGTAGTTCCTGAATACAATCGATTTACAGTACCTATGGTTTTTGAATGCGTAAAAACCTTAAAAGTAAGTAAAAAACTTTATAACATATTTTGCAGTAATTTATAAAGATGTTACATTATTATTTTATTATAAATGTAATAGCAATATACATAACTGTTCTTAGCTTTGTTTTGAAGAATATAAATAAATTTCAGAGAAAGATAAGTTTATGGATTGATCTAACAAATACGTCCAGATTTTATGAAAAAAAAGACGTCGAAAAACATGGTTGTCAATATAAGAAAATAAAGCTTCGTGGGCATAAGGAGACTCCTTCTGAAGATCAAACACAGTACAATTGATTTATATATTTTTTGAAGTTTTTTTTAAATTTATTTATTTACCTGCAATCTGGTAAAAAATCTATAATGGTGTATATAGTCTTAATCAGTGGAATTAGTGGACTAAGATATTAAACTCTTTATTATTTATTGCCTAATAAAAAATTGCATTTATCATTGGCTCTCCAAATTTTTAAAAAACAAAATCATTATGGTCCATTTTCTTCTATTCTTTAAGGTGACCTAACATAACCATACATATTTTTTTAGACTGTTTATAGATATTGTAAGAGCAAACATAAACGCAAATCCAGATAATTTAATTGGTGTGCATTGCACTCATGGCTTCAACAGAACGGGTTTTCTAATAATTGCATATCTAGTGCTTGAAAACAATTGTGGTCTTCTTGCAGCTATTCAGGAATTTTCAAGGAATAGGTATTTATTTTTACATATTTTCTATATACAAAATTGTTATTCCTATATATTCTCTTTTCATTTATCAAATTGTGTAAAGTTTATCATTTCTCTCAATTATGATTGTTCATTTTAAATCTGACTTAAATTCTGGTTTAAGATAATTGTAATGAAACAATGTATAAAGATAAAAAAACATACATTTTATAAATATTGAGGTTGCAAGGCCAAAGTCACCTGTCAAAATAGATTATTTCTTTAGTTTTTAATAGTATGTGCAACTAGCACTATGTGTTCTGGGTTCTTGTGTAGAAAGTTAAACAAAGATTGTTTTTTTTTTTTTATAGAATAGGAAGGTGGACGAGCATATGGGCCACCTGATGGTAAGTGGTCACCAAACGCCCTTAGACATTGGCATTGTAAGAAAGGTCAACCATCGCTTATAGCCAATGCGCCACCAACCTTGGGAACTAAGATGTTATGTCCCTTGTGCCTGTAATTACACTGGCTCACTCACCCTTCAAACCGGAACACAACAATATCAAGTATTGCTGTTTTGCGGTAGAATATCTGATGAGTGGGTGGTACCTACCCAGACGGGCTTGCACAAAGCCCTACCACCAGTGTGTTGTTGTTGTGTTGTGTTGTGTTGTGTATATATGCTTGATAAGTTTCTGAGTTCTAAAATGTATAAGATTATATTTATGTCATGGTCTGCTATAAAGAATAAAGACAAACACATTGAAAGATTTGATTAGATAAACTCGACAGTTGAGGGAGTTTAGCATTTCATGGAGGTACATTTTCGAATTTTCTCGTGTCCAGCGTTTCACTAAAAATCCAAATAAATTACATAAATTTTATCTTTTTATTCTTTATGTTTTGTTATTATATACTTTTGTGCTATCACCTGTCTTTCCCTGTTTTTTAGCAATTTTTTTTCGTTTTTTCTCCATTTCACCCCTTTCTTTATTTCCATTCGTTTTACCTTGTTCGGCGACTATGTGGGGCCTTCTGCCCTGCACCTGTCGAGTCCTTAAATTCGCAGATCGGCCTCTCCGTTTGCGAGTAATCTGTGAAAAACAGAAAAAATAGACCGCCCACACCACCCTTAATGCATGTATAAAGGATAGAGGGCAAAAATTGGTCAAAAATTTTTATTGCATACTTTAATGGCCCTGGCTCTGAGGATCATAAATGATGCCTTAGAGCCAGCCTAGCCCCAGTACCTCGGTGGTTAGCTTCATTTCAAGTTAGCCATATGACCGACACGGATATGGTGACGGCTATATCGGATGCGTCTGTGAGGCCGTCTCTGGGCCGCAGCAGGAAGGTGCCTGCTGAAGCGGTCCCCGAGGCGCAGACCAGCACGAGGGCCGAGACTGAAGACCCGTCCTCGATAGGCCCGGAGGAGCTCGCAATGCAGCATCAATACTCGAGGTCGCAACGAAATCGTCGAACCTGAGAGGAGGCTACATTAAAAAGTTAAAGGAGTCAACAGCCTCACTTCAGGGAATAGTTGAGGCACTGGTGGCCCGAACGGAGGCTGATGAAACGCGTCGGCTCCGCGCAGATAACGGCCGCCTCCGCAGGGAGGTCGACAGTCTCAAGGAGGAAGTAAAGGCTCACCGCTGTGAGTTCGTGGAAAGACGAAACGCGGTAACGGCAGTCAGCGAGGCGTCGGCCAACTCGGCGTTTGACTCGCAGGCCCTGGAGGGGCTCAAAGCCTCAATTGCCTCGGCAGTTGAGTCTTAACACCCGGCTGTCGAGCATTGAGGGGCGTCTCCCGCCTGCGAGGGAACGCCGTCCCTCCCCCGCGGTGAAAGAGGGACACGAGGCGGTGCAACAAAATCGAAAATATCGCCGGCCCGTCGAGCGCCAACGCGCCGCCTGCGACTGGGGAGACACCACCGGCCCAGCAGAGGACATGGTCTACGGTGGTGCGGAGGGGACGCAAAAAGAGGACCTCCTCTCCGGTCGACGCCAGCGCCGCGGCGGTTCTGGCTAGGCCGAAGCCACAGCAGGCGGCCAAAGCGAAGGTGATTGCTCCTCGCAGGACCTACTGCTGCAGTCCATGGCGACTGCAGCAGTAGGTCCAGTGCCGACAAGGGAATTGGTGCTGTTGCCGAAGGAGGGTTGACCACCAGGCTTCCCCTCGGCATACAGGCCGATAGTGCTGCTGAACGAGACGGGCAAGTTGTTTGAGAAAATTCTCGCAGCCCGTCTCGTTCAACGCCTCGACGAGATCGGTCCGGATCTCACAGAGGCTCAGTTCGGTTCGGTTCAGGGCGGGCCGTTCGACGGTCGACGCCCTGAACGCCCTGAAGACTCTTGAAAGGACCGCGGAAGCGGTCCTGGCGGCCTATGGGAAAGTGGTCCTGGCGGTGTCGCTAGATGTGGAAAACGCCTTTAACAGTCATCACATAACAGACGATCTGGGAGGCACTCTGATACCGTGGGGTGCCGAACTATCTGAGGAGATCACCCGATGGGAGGAGAACCTCCCTATGGATCCCCCAACGAGGCACGCTCTCGTTCAGGCTGACGCAGGTGCGTACCGGACACGGCTGCTTCGGTAAGTACCTGCACGAGATAGCGCGGTGGGAGGTGTCACCCTTCTGTCACGAGTGTGGTGCGCCATTCGACACGGCGCATCACACCCTGGCGGAGTGTACCGCGTGGGAGCCCCAGAGGCACTTTCTGGCGGCAGTTGTCGGTGGAGACCTCTCCTTGCTGAGCATCATCAACGCGATGCTAGGAAGCGAGGGGTGCTGGTTGGAGATTGTCTTTTTCTGTGATAGTGTGTTGTCACAGAAGGAGGCCGCGGAGCAGGCGCGGGAAGAAGATGCCGCTGCAGACCCGCTCCGCCGGAAAAGACCGGGAAAAGGAAAAGGCGCTATGCGCACCTTCTCTCCCCGCCACAACAGGCGCCACCGGGACTAGGGAGATTCACAGTACCCTGGGAACCCTCCCTAGAGAATGGAGGCTCGCATAGGTGGGCCGGCCGTCAGAGCGTCACGGTAGCATGCGAAAGCGATCCCGTGGTCACCGTCGAGCTCCACATACCCCCCCCATTGTTCCCATGGGGAAAAAGCGTAACGCGTTTTTTCCAGCGTTAAAAAAAGAGGGTTCAGCAGCTCATAAGAATATTTTTTTCCTGAATTTTTTTCTTAGTGTATAGTGTGTCTCTGCCAAATTGTATGTTTCATAGTTTAGACATAATAAGTTAATCAGCATTGACTGTGTCATTGACTTAGTAGCATAGTATATAAGGGTGTAGATCAAGTGGCTTCAAGCCCTGGTTCGCGTAGTACAGTTTTTGAATTTCTTCATAGAAATAGTCTCAATAACAACCTAGGGACTCTCTTTCTGTGGTATTTCTTTTTTAAATTTCATCGGTCTGCATTATTGAAGCCGAGGTGGCCCTGTGGTAAGAACGCGTGAATCTTAACCGATGATCGTGGGTTCAAACCCGGGCAAGCACCACTGAATTTTCACGTGCTTAATTTGTGATTATAATTCATCTCGTGCTTTACGGTGAAGGAAAACATCGTGAGGAAACCTGCATGTGTCTAATTTCACTGAAATTCTGCCACATGTGAATTCTACCAACCCGCATTGGAGCAGCGTGGTGGAATAAGCTCCAAACCTTCTCCTCAAAAAGAGGAGAGGAGGCCTTTAGCCCAGCAGTGGGACATTCACAGGCTGTTACGGTACGGTTACGGTCTGCATTAAGCAGGGCTTAGATTTTTGCACTTGTACCTATGTAACACCTGTCCATTCTTTGAGATTGGTTGTGGTCGAGACTCGTGAGATATTATATTTTTGTTTTTTGTGCCATTTTAAATTATCTTCTACATGGTGTGTACTTTTTAGGCCTCCCGGTATATATAAGCAGGATTATCTTGAAGAACTGTTCAGACGTTATGACGAAATAGAAGATGTTATAACAGCCCCACCTAGACCAGACTGGTGTATGGGTATGTAAAATTTATTTTAATTTTTTTTTTAAATAAGCAGTTGGTTTCAGTCAATTCTATTAATTTCTTAGAAATTATTGACATTTCTGATTTAAGTTATTTTCTAAATAATTCGAATTTAAAATCCACACAATAAAAAGAAAGGAAAAAAACGTCCAAAATTATCAAATTCAAAACAACAGTTAGGGTATGTTTTTATGTTTAGGTATATTATAAACCTAATGACTTCTTGAATGACAACTTGCCGTTTTGAATACAAATATTAATAATTGCATTCATTATGCATCAATTGTTGAAAAAGTAAATGATAAGTCTCGCTGAATTTCTTTTGCTGCTTTCTAAGATGTTTCTTTCCAAGCCAATGTTAGATTTTTGAACATCAATAAGTGTAATGCTTCTATATTTAATTATGACTATTACGATTACATTGAATCTACTAAGCGCTTAATAGAGCACAAAGTTATGTATGGATGTTTTTTAATTCTTAAATCGAAAAATTGACATAAATCCACGCGATACGAGAAGGCTTATTGTTGGATAACATCAGGGAGGCATATCCTGTATCCTACTTATAGGTCGTAATCCATATGCATATTATGATATCACCAAGCGATGATCCAAAAAGCATTTGTGGCTGGTGGGATTTTATAAAAAATAATTTAAAACTGTGTAGACGTCTTCTATTAGTGATACTTATGGTAATAAGGGATTTTTGTACATCCGCAACATACTTTAATTTACTTTACTCGATCAATGGACTATATTACACAAGTCAAGATTAAATCGGACTGTTGTACTGTAAGGTAACCGCGTTTAAAAAAATAAACAACCCCTTACCTTTATAATATTGGTATAGATGTGTGTGCAGTAACTTAAATGTATTTTTTTGTTTATAGATGAAGATGGTGAAGATGACGTCGTTGAGGAGGAAGCTGTGGATAATGATAATGGACATAGACCAAAGTAATTATTTGTTTTTTTTTTTAATAAGGAATAATAGTGTTTATTTTCTGATTCGAATTTATTTCCTTTATTTATTTATTTTATAACTTTAAATCATATAGTCATACAAATGGTGGGCCTAATTCTGTTATAATTGTTTTTTACAGACAAACTCATATTAAATATATGAAAAAAGAATTCATACCGAAAGTGAATGGTGTAACATTCGTCGAAGAACCGGATGTAGTTCAACTTGTCCAGTCTAAGGTGAAAACATTTTGCAAGTGGAACAATTATGACTTTCCAGGGTTACAGCCCGTTTCTATGGACGTGGAAAATATTAAGCTCCTCTCCCAAATACCATACAGGGTCTCCTGGAAGGCTGATGGCGTTAGGTAGTCCTTTAAAATTTTAACATTACGATTAAGAATAAAACAAAACTATCAAGGCTTTTCATACTCAACTTATATTGATACTCACTTCGGCGTTATCTAACAGTAACAGTAACAGCCTGTTAATGTCCCACTGCTGGGCCAATACCTTCTCCTCAAAAAGAGGAGAGGAGGCCTTTAGCCCAGCAGTGGGACATTCACAGGCTGTTACGGTTACGGAATATATTTAATGATATCAAGTGTATACTTCCAGATATATGATGTTAATCGATGGTGATGACAAGGTGTACTTATTAGACAGAGACAACTGCGTATTTAAAGCTAACAATCTACATTTCTTTCATAGAAAAACAAATGAACCACTTAAGGACACATTACTTGACGGTGTAAGTCCTATTTACTATTGTAAGTAAATACAAGCGATGGAAGGTGCCATATATATCACCGGGAGCATATCACTTATCAAATCGTATGAAATATCATGTAAATCTAATGTTTGTTTGTCTTCATTCCTTTGATTGGAACAGGTCAATGAAATATCAGATATTTAAATGAGATTTCATATAAGTTCCGTTAGCATTAAAGATGAAAATCACAAAATAATTATTTTAACATTCAAGTCGAATGGTTTACAATTCAAGCAAATTTATTATAATTATCAACCAAAGTTAATGACCTATATAATATTATGACGAAATCAATTTGCTGTCAAAACGATGGCTACTTAAACGTAAGTTATTTTTTTTAAGTTCCTTTCAAATTTACATATGATATTTTCAGGAAATGGTCGTTGATAATGAGAAAGGCGTAACAAAAGTTCGTTATCTTTGCTACGATATCATACGTTTCGATAACATAAATGTGGGCAAGGCGAACTTCTACCCAACTAGGGAGCAGTGTATCGATTGCGAAATCGTTAAACCGAGGTACGTAGCTCACGTTAAAGTATACCCTGTGAATATCCCACTGCTGGGCTTAAACCTAATCTCCTATTTGAGAAAGCGTGGAGTTAACTTCACCACGCTGCCCCAATGAAGTTTGATATACACGTGTCAGATTTTCATACAATACATATAGGTTTCCTCAAGATGTTTTCTTTCAACAACGAGCACAAGATGATTTATAAACACAATTTAACACACACATTTGAACCCTGAATCATCGGTTAGGATTCACGTCTTCTGGACACTGGGTCATCACGGCTTTTATGTTAACATTTAATTCATTTTCAAATAAATAATGTTTAAAATTAGTCTTCAGCCTTATACAACATTCAAACTGCTAGGCCAATACTTCATATTATATTTAATTTACGAGTGATTTATGTAAATTAAAGGTATCTTAGCATTGGTATTAAGTAAACAAGCAAATTACAAGCCTTTTAGTGTCATTGAAATCAAAGATTAAAATCACACGACATAAGAACACAAAATAATTTTAACATTCAAGTCAATAGATGGCGCTATGATATAAATTATTCTAAAATTGAATGGTTTATCATTCAAGCAAATTTATTACAATTATCAACCAATGTTAATGGTATAAATAATATTATGACGCAATCAATTTGCTATGAAAACGATGGCTACTTTAAACCTAAGTTAATTTTTTAAGCTTCCCTCCACAGGGTGGGGTCTTAGTTAAGCAGTGGGACTTTGAATTGAATCCTGACTAATTAAAAAAAGTGTCTACTTTTTTTAGTAATGATATCTTTAACCAGCTCTCATCATCTTCCGTTGATTGCTTTAATGATATTTTAATGTTATTCTACATCTATTTATTTCATGTTATTCTATATCTTTCACAGGGATAGAGCAATCGAAAGCGGTCGTATAGATAAGGACAATGAGCCGTTTCGTGTTGGACTCAAACATTTCTGGGACGTTACGATGGCAAAGGACTTGCTGGGGGAGAAGTTTGCCAAGACCCTCAAACATGAACCAGATGGATTGATATTTCAACCTTCCGAAAAGGTAAATGGAACTGAAATATATATATAAAAGAGTCCGGAGTGTGGAAGTGTCGGATTGCCGTCCCATCAGATTATGAAAGCGAGGGAATAGAGTGCACCTTTGTTTGCGCACATACTTGTGCACTATATGTACTGAGCAGTTGGTTAATCTATCTTGAGATTGGCCGCTGCGGCGGAAATCAGTTCGAAGAACATTTTATTATATATAATGTTTAGGCATCGTAAAGATCTGCACCAGTACGTAGTTGATGTATCTAAGACACGTACGAAACGATTTGCTTCCTCGTTTCTGATACGCACCGCTAAGATCTGGAATACCCTCCCCACCTTCGTTTTCCCCATCACCTACAATATGGGTACCTTCAAGTCTAGAGTGAATAGGCATCTTCTAGGCAAGCGCGCTCCATCTTAGACTGTGTCATCACTTTCCATCAGGTGTGATAACAGTCAAGCGCTAGCTTACATATTTAAAATATATATATATATATATATAAAAGAATGACTGACTGACTGACGGCAGGCGACATGGAAATTTGCATACGGGTTCTTTTTATACAGTAGGTTAGCACTAAAGCGAAGGCGCGAGTAAAGCCTAGCGATTTTATTCGCTGGTGCGAATAATCTTATTTAAAGTAAAAAGAAAAATAACAGCCTATCAATGTCCCACTGATGGGCTAAGGTCTCTTCTTTGAGGAGCAGGTTGGAGCTTTCTCCACCACACTGCTCCAATGCCAATAATTTACACAGTAACAGCCTGTTAATGTCCCACTGCTGGGCTAAGGCCTCCTCTTCCATTTTGAGGAGAAGGTTTGGAGCTTATTTCACCACGCTGCTCCAATGCGGGTTGGTAGAATACACATGTGGCAGAATTTCAATGAAATTAGACACATGCAGGTTTCGTCACGATGTTTTCTTTCACCGTCAAGCACGAGATGAATTATAAACACAAATTAAGCGCATGAATATTCAGTGGTGTTTGCCCGGGTTTGAACCCACGATCATCGGTTAAGATTCACGCGTTCTAACCACTAGGCCATCTCGTGTCGTCACGATAATTTACATACGACTGCGAAAAACCTTAGATTTAGTTTTCAAATTATAATCATATATGAATATATGTGAGTTTATATAATCTACCATTTACTTTTAAAATGCCTGAAAATTTAATGGGTTTTACAAAATTAAATACCCAACTACACGTATGGAGACAATTTAATGATTTAATTGTGATAATAATATTTATATCTTTTCAGCCGTATGCCTTCGGCGCCTGCCAGAATGTTCTAAAGTGGAAGCCGAGTGAAATGAACAGTATAGATTTCAAATTACGGGTCGTAAAAGAGGATCGAGTTGGGTAAATAATACTGTAGACCATCTGCCTACAGTCATAATTTAATTAACTATATATGTTTACAGACATTTATTACTCGAAAATAGTAGTTCGTCCTTCTTCGTTTACGTTAGGGATAGTAATTATCTCAATATAAACAAGAAATATTATTATAAGTATAAAAAAATATAATTCTTAAAGTATCCATTGGTAGGTGTATACGTACATAATATGTTTTTGAAAATGAAAAGTTGGTATTTTTTTTATAGAATAGTAAGGCGGACGAGCATATGGGCCACCTGACGGTAAGTGGTCATCAACGCCCATAGACATTGGCAATGTAAGAAATGTTAACCATCGCTTACATCACCAATGCGCCACCAACTTTGGGAACTAAGATGTTATGTCCCTTGTGCCTGTAATTACACTGGCTCACTCGCCCTTCAAACCGGAACACAAAAATACCAAGTACTGCTGTTTTGCGGTAGAATATCTATTGAGTAGGTGGTACCTACCCAGACGAGCTTGCACAAAGCTCTACCACCAGTAGAAGTATTTACAACATATTGTGCTAATTTGTATTTAAATATTTGCATTGAGTTACAATTTTTAATTATACATATTTTTATTATTAAGGTATAAAGTTAATCTATGCAGTTATTCTCGCTAGAATCTACATTAAAAACTGATGCTAACTTTTAAGTTGTAATTTATCGAAAGTGTTTGTAAAAGCCTACTGAGTAAAATATAATGCCATTTGGACATGGCAGTATGACAGTAAGGTTAAGTAAATAAGACAGTTTTTAATATAGATCTGTATATATTTGTAATATATTATTATTATTTATGATTGTATATATAACTACACACGCGTGAACAAGGGTCATTTACCATTTATATTGTAATACATTTTTTTTTTGTTTCACTACGCACACCAGTAAAACATCCCAGTTGGCATGACATTTTCTGACAATTTCAACAATCATCGTCATATTTCAGACAATTTACACAAAGCCTTAATGTATTATACACCAAAATTTTCTTCATGAATCACACTGTTCATTAGTCAAAACCTTATGAAAATCCGTTCTGTAGCTCATTGCGGTCAAACAGACAAATAGCTACAATCGAACCTCTGTCCAATGGTTGCTGGAAGCTATAATGAATTTAGCTTTAGCTATAATAACGCCAGCTGCATTTTATGTGACCTTGTACAATCTGTATAATTATTGTGTACTCATATATATGTTTTGTTAATCAAATTTATTAAATTATAGAATGATATCAAAATGGAAAGGTGAACTTTTGGTCGGACATGATGTGATCTACGCTGAAATTAAAGTAAGCTCTGCAATTAAGAAGCTTAACGGAAAGATCATTGAGTGCAAGTATGAGAATAACAAATGGGTGTTCATGCGAGAACGGACAGACAAGTCCTTCCCCAATAGTTTCGAGACAGCCGAAGGTACACAATTGAATGTATTCAATTTTTTTTTTATTTACATCGTTTTGTAAGTGGTAATCTGTGGGTTATTGATGATATATGTTGTTTGATTGAAACATAAAGTTGGGACTCCCTGGTATGTGTAGAGTGACCACAACGAGTCACTGATTAACTATCTATAATAATATCAAATTTTCAACTATAATATAGTCCAGTCTGTAGAAAAAAGCCGAGATGGCCTAGTGGTTAGAACACGTGAATCTTAACCAATGATCGTGGGTTCAAACCCGGGCAAGCACCACTGAATTTTCATGTGCTTAATGTGTGTTTATAATTCATCTCGTGCTTGACGGTGAAGGAAAACATCGTGAGGAAAACTGCATGTGTCTAATTTCATTGAAATTCTGCCACATGTGTATTCTACCAACCCACATTGGAGCACTGTAGTTGAATAAACTCCAAACCTTCTCCTCAAAAGGGAGAGAAGGCCTTAGCCCAGCAGTGGGACATTAACAGGCTGTTACTGTACTGTACTGTACTGTAGAAACTTCTTAAGCTCTACAGATTTCATCCCTGACTGAGCGCTATAAATGGTCCAGTGAATGTTTAGATAAAAGCAAAAGTATAGTATACTTTTATAAATTTTTTAAATGTAATATTAACTATCATTACAATGTATTTTTTTGTACCATTTTTACAATGTATGTAATTAATATTTATATATTTTTTTTGTTTCCAGCGGTATTAAAAAGTATAAAATACCCGGTAACGAAAGAGAAATTGTTAAAGTTCATTGACAGTAATTGCGTCTGTGTTGATTCATACGAGCCCAAAGCGAAGTACTCTCGGCATTAACAACAGAGGTAATTGGAAAAATGACGGACTTTATTTGAATATTAAAAAAGGCTTTAATATACACAAAAGTGTATAATCAATATAACTCTAGTGTGGGGTCTCATGTAGAATTCAAAAGGATTATTATTATTATCATGAAAATTTAAGCAAATATAACAATGTGAAATAGTGAACTTTCGATTTTATTTGTGTATTTTAACATTTTTTTTAATGGTTGTGCGCATTCATTATTCAAAAGTGGCAACGACTGTTGCCTTAAACAATAGGCATGATGACAGTATTAAAGAATTAAAAAATAAATGATTTTTAAGAAGAAACTATTTTAAAAGGATTCTAAAAAATAATCTCATTATAATATACATATTGAAATGAATGAGATTTTTAATAAAACAAAAGTATAAAATTCTGTAATCGGCCATTTTATTTGAAACACCAATCGGATCGAATGACGTCATTCATCAGTATCTATAACCCTTTCTCTTGAACAGTTGTTGTGTTCACGTGTTTCAAGATTAATTTTGTATCATTTTATTAGTTGAGTCGTTGGTTATTCGGGGTTTTGTGAAGAAAATAAAACGTCCAAGAACCGTCAATGATGGAACAAGGTTTTATTAAGGCAAATTCTTCTAATTTGCCCAGGATTGATTTGTTGATGTTAGGAGAGTTTCTTTCATCAAATAAAGACTTTTGTTCATATGAATTTCGAAATGTGAAAACTTCCTTGTAAGTTCATTTTTATTTATCTTTAGTAGGTTTGTTCATTCAGTAGGTGGTTTCATTGGTTTTTTTTTCGGTTAACTATATCACTCGCAGATGAAGAAAGAGCCCTTATATTGTTACCAGTAAGAATTGTTAAGACAATATTTCATTTAGCTCCACTAGTACTGAATTTGTGAATTTACCTATTTACAAATACTTATTTACCTATTTTCTATAAATCTAAATGTATCATAAATATATAATAAATCTTTATGAATCTCTGCCTCTATATATTTGCGTTAAGCCACTTATTTCTCACAATTTTCTTGTTTGGAACATACACAAACAATTTGTTAGATGTTGATGTTGATGTATTTTTATACGGAAGGACCGCATGCCACTTGTAAAATTTGGAATTCATTTTTAACCTTAGGAAATATGCTATATATACTTTCTGATTTTTTTCGTTGAGTATAGACACAATACAACGTTTACTGTCGTTTACTGAGGAATGACGTCACGTGCAGGCGCCATGACACCTGCGGGTGTTTTCGAGCGAAATTCAAAATAGGTAAATGAAAATGCAATTATTTGCGAAAAAAGTTAGTTTATAACTGAAATAAAATGATTTTCAGTAATAGTAGATGTGTACCTACATTATAGAAGGTTATTTCAAAATCAGTCATCATGCTTATTATCATAAAATATGTTTGATTAATACAAATAATATAATGATACAATAGTAGGTTGGTAGTATACAAAATTTATTAGATTTTTCATGATTTATACAAATTACTATTAGAACAGACATTACAAACTGAACATCTTTATTGTATTCTGCATATAAAATTTAAATAAATTAACACTTAAAAAATATTGAAAATTATAATAACAATTATAATTATTTATTCATGTATCAAACATACATGATCGACAAGAAAAACATTAATTTTTATATTGACAAATTTACTTTGTCGAAATTATTTTATATGGAATAATTAATGCATGAATACTGCAACTATGTAATTTTGTGTGTCATCTAAAGCACACTCAGTGCTATGATTTTTTTTTTAAATTCCAAAACATGTTGAAAGCAATTTCTCCAGACTCTCTCCAGACTCCAGTTAATGTTTTAGCTAATTAAAAATGTGATTGCCTCAAGTGTATGGTTTTAAATTTGAAATCCCAATCCATAAACAAAATTCTAAATCTTATAAATTTCTGACAACCGACTCAGTCACCTAGTACAAAACAGATATCTAAATGAACTTACCAATACAATTAGTATAATATAAAAGTTTTTTAGGCACATATAGTTATTGAAAACAAATAGAAAGACTTAACATTGTGAACCACTTTAGATAGAAAACTAGCCACAGACCAATAACCTTTATCTTTTATAAAGAAATTTGCACATATGTATATTACCTAAAAATTTTACTTCCTTTTCAATTACAAATTACTTCTTGAACCAGTAAATTGCCATTTATTTTCACCATCAGTGTTAAAACACGTTATTTTATTTTCTTTTGTTAATTTCTTCAAGTGGTGGCTCACATTATAAGCAGCTGCCGACCATAAGTGTTCTGGAGTCTCTACATATATTACTTTTACCAAATCCATTTCATTAAATTTTGTTTCCACGTTTTTCTTCATAACATCAAGTATCTGTTCCTCTCTTTGATTTCTATGCTCAATATAGTATTCTATCTTTTTTAGGGGATCCTGTAACGTAACATAATCATATAGTGGAAATTGTTTTAAAAGTGTAATGTGTTTTAAGTTTTGAAATAATTAGTCTACACATAATCCTTCAAAGTAAAGGATGAATCTTTAATTCAATAATTTTTGGTGAAAATATTCAAGACATCTTTTTAGGAACTTTAGTTTTTAAAACATGAAGTCACTTACTTCAATTACATTGCCGTGCCCTGGGTAAATAACATTGGGTTTTAATTTCAGTATTTTATGCAAGCTTTTCATGTAAGTAAATAAATCTTCAAACACAGCTGTTCCCTCGCCCAGTATACAATCGCCGCTGAATAAAATGTTTTCTTCAAGCAATGTAAGAACAACATGATCAGTTGTGTGGCCAGGTGTATGATGGATCTTAACAGTAGCACCTTCAACTTTGATCTCTTGACCGTCTGTTAGCCAATTTAATGGCAATGTACTCGGCAATTCATTGTCAGGAGAATCACTTGGGTCTTTCTTGTGTTTCCAAATTTGTGGTTCTTCTGAAAAAATGTTTATATAAAATTATTCTACATATTTTGGAATTATTTGAATCATTTGAGTATTATGCTGGAAACCATAAATATATGGCTCAGAGTCCCTTTTAGAAAACTTGTGAATGGCTAATATGACACACTGTAAACACTTTTTATCAATTTTTAATAATTTTATAATATTTATAATAAAGCAATTATAATTTACAAACTTGCAATTGTTCCATACAGATTTTCTACTCCACCAATATGATCATGATGCCAATGTGTTACTACAATATGTTCAATATTGATTTTTTCTGCTTTTACTACTTCAGCAAGGTTTTTCTGATAATCCTGTACATCTCTGTCACCAGTATCCAACAATATACGACTAAAAATAATGTACAGTAAAGTACATTAACAGCCTGTGAATATCCAAATGCTGGCCTAAGGCCTCCTCTCCCTTTTGAGGAGAAGGTATGGAGCTTATTCCACCACGTTGCTCCAATGCAGGTTGGTGGAATACACATGTGGGAGAATTTCACTGAAATTAGACACATGCAGGTTTCTTCACGATGTTTTCCTTCTCCTTATAGCACAAGATGAATTATAATCACAAATTAAGCACATGAAAATTCATTGGTGCTTGCCCGGGTTTGAAACCACGATCATCGGTTAAGATTCACGCGTTCTTACCACTGGGCCTCGGTATTATTATTACTGTAATAATTTGTAATATAAATATTAAAAATAATATATTTTTATTAATATTACAAATTATTACTGTTGTATTGACATCATTTAATTATAAAAATAAGTGCACATATAAAAGTTGGTATTTACATAATAATCGCAAAATAGACTCGGTTTGCAATAAGATAATACAATATTCTTATATTATTTTTTTTTTAAATTGATTAAATTTTAATTTTATTATTAATAAAAAATTAAAATCTTACATACTTTCTGCCCGTTCCAATTAAGTAAGTATTGGTACCTTGTAGAGTCATAGGCCCAGGATTACAACCAAGTATTCGTATAATTCTATTTGATAATTTTGTCACAGCTGGAATAACCGCAGCCATGTTACGATGTCTATAACTGATATAAACTTTTTGATAATT
Source organism: Nymphalis io (assembly GCF_905147045.1). Lineage (NCBI taxonomy): Eukaryota > Metazoa > Arthropoda > Insecta > Lepidoptera > Nymphalidae > Nymphalis > Nymphalis io. Next base: position 3,387,692 of record NC_065890.1, on the reverse strand, counting down.
AAAATGTTTACTATCTTATCATGATTAATGTTTTTAGTAAAATATTAAAAGTTTGTAAATATTTTTCTCACAACTTACTTGATACTTTTTAACGAGGATAAAAATGAAATATGAATAGTTAAACAATAGTCATTACATTCAACAGACACAAGCAGTAAATTAGAACAATATTTGAAAGAGATAAGAAAATAATCATCAATGAAATGAGTACATAATAAGTATAACAAGACAGAGTGATTTGTGATTAAAACTAAATTATTCAGCCAGTCAGTTATTACTGTCATCTGTCAACTTCAAATATTTTCTTTTATATTTTGGTAATTATTATGGCATATTATTATATATTAATAATTATGGCAGCAGCGTCTCTCTGAGTACTATGACTAACTTACTGCGATCGCCAACCCGTCTGCCAAGCGTGGCGATTATGGCATATCCCCTCATGATTCGCGCAACTAAACCACGGCCCCTAGTCCCCGGCAGCCCTGCTATTCCTAGCCTTGGTAACAGCTGTGGTAACGGCGGGGCAGGGGGTGCTAAGAATCCCCGGCAGATTTCGTGTTACCAACACCGACGACGTATGGATCAGAGACGTGGTCGCTCACAATGGGCCTCATAAGAAGGCTCAAGGTCACTCAAAGGGCAATGGAGAGGGCTATGCTCGGAGTTTCTCTGCGAGATCGAATCAGAAATGATGAAATCCGCAGGCGAACCAAAGTAACCGACATAGCCCGAAGAATTGCTAAATTGAAGTGGCAGTGGGCGGGGCACATTGCTCGCAGAACCGACGGCCGCTGGGGCAGAAAGGTTCTCGAGTGGCGACCACGAACCGGAAGACGCAGCGTGGGCAGGCCCCCTACAAGGTGGACCGACGACTTAGAACGAGTCGCGGGAAGCCGTTGGATGCGGGCAGCGCAAGATCGGCCAACGTGGAAATCCTTGGGGGAGGCCTTTGTCCAGCAGTGGACGTCTTTCGGCTGATGATGATGATGATAAAAATCATACAGACTATTGACGTATGCAACAAAGTGTTGATTATACTAGCTGCACTAAATTTTTCTGCGTCCTACTGTTCTATTATATAATAAATAAACCCAACAGTATAAGACATACATCCTCGAATATACATTCTGACTTATATGTAAACAGCATAATGATGTTGCTTTAATTAAACATATATATATTTTAAATAGTCTAATCGTACACTCGTAAAAATAAGAACAATTAAAAAGTTATTTCGTTTAGCATCACCAAATAACAAAAAAAGAGAAGAAAACAAAACTTGTATGTTTATATTATATAAAGAAGATTTTCACATGTATAATAGCATTGTTTCATTATAATTCTATTGTCAGTTGTTTTTAACTCAAAAATATAGAAATTACTTAATTTTTAGGCTGTTAGACAAAGCTGTCAGATTAATTTAAGTAGCCTGTGGTTAGTATTTGGGATGTTGACATGAGTTTAGTATTTGACAATTGACATTTGAAGGTTTTCTTTTCAAGAAAGAAAATAAAAAATGGCTGGTGCGCTGGCGAGAATTATTCAGAGTACAAAAAATAATTTAGGTAAGGGTATATTAATATAACGTACAACTTAGATATAGTATGACAAAAGTTTCATAAATTGATTAGCTTAGTTTGAGTCTACCAGATACTGCGTAGCGTGAACAACTTACATAATATTTTGACATATATTACAGGTATAATCGGTCCCTTGGCTACGGTCAACAATGGTTCGGTCCGATTTCAACAGACAGAAAGTACTAAAACAAAGTTTGGGCCACTGGCTGACAGTGACAGAATATTTACCAATTTGTATGGCCGACATGATTGGCGACTGAAAGGAGCCCTGCGGCGCGGTGACTGGTATATGACCAAGGAGATCATGCTCAAGGGCGTAGACTGGATTGTCAGTGCGTATTTTTTTAAAATTATTTTCATATAATGATTAAATTAAATATGTAATAATAACTATGAAAGCATCAATCTATTCAATTGTAATATAAATTTTCTCTGGTCTTTTGTGGTCTGTGGATTTGGATGTATAATAATTACTGAAATATAATATTTATTTAGTTCCTTTTTTAAAGTATTTGATATTCTAATTATAATTCTAAATGATTTAAGTAAAGATAAAAAAAATCTTAACTAATAATAAATAAATGTCTACATTATTAGCCAACAGTAAAAAGTAAGCAAAAAATATTTAGTTGTTGAAATATTTATTCTACAAACTTACTTAATAAATATCACTCTAGTCCTAAGCTAATAGTTTATTTTTCATACTGTTTTCAAAACACTTGTTAGTTCTATATTTCAACCTACTTGTGTGATAATTGTTGTACTCTATTGAGACATTATAATTGTTAATTAATTCAATAAAATTGACAAATAATTATGAAACTAATGATGTCAATATGTTTCTTAATGTAAGATATTGGCATAGCTTTTCAATGTTTTTATATATTTATCAAAGAAATAAATTTATTTATAATAATATTCTGAGAATATGTAAATGTAATGGAAAATTCTGGATTTTAGATGAACTCAAGACATCTGGACTCCGTGGTCGTGGAGGCGCTGGATTTCCAACTGGTATGAAATGGTCCTTCATGAACAAACCTTCCGATGGTCGACCCAAGTATCTCGTAGTGAATGCTGATGAAGGAGAGCCAGGCACCTGCAAGGACAGAGAAATTATGCGCCATGATCCTCACAAGCTGGTTGAGGGATGCTTAATAGCTGGCAGAGCTATGGGAGCTCAAGCAGCTTATATTTACATTCGAGGAGAGTTTTACAATGAAGCTAGTAATCTACAAGTGGCAATTGCTGAAGTATGTAAAGTTTTATTTAATGAAATGAACAATTTTTGCATGTAAATCCTAAAATTATTAATTAACAAATGTCTTTTTTCATATACATATATATTTTGTTAATTTAAAAGAGTGTTTTAAGTGAATAAAATTAGAAAAAATACAAATATCAAATTAAAATATAAAGTCCCTTCGTTCCAGGCATACCAGGCTGGTCTGATCGGCAAGAATGCTTGTGGATCGGGCTACGACTTTGACGTGTTTGTTCACCGCGGCGCTGGAGCATACATCTGTGGAGAGGAGACAGCACTCATTGAGTCTATTGAGGGCAAGCAGGGGAAGCCCCGACTTAAGCCACCTTTCCCCGCAGACGTCGGTCTTTTCGGTTGTCCCACTACCGTCAACAACGTTGAGACCATCGCAGTCGCACCCGTGAGTTAGATTCTGATGATGCTGATAATGATATCCTGACCGATTTCGGCCGTAGCATATAAAAAAGGCTGCAGGGCCGTGAACCCGAAATCCTAGACCCGGTTTGACGAAAATATGTTTAATGGATTTAATTTTCAGAGCATTTGTCGTCGCGGCGGCAAGTGGTTTGCGTCGTTCGGTCGCCCTCGCAACAGCGGCACCAAGTTGTTCAACATATCCGGTCACGTGAATACTCCCTGCACCGTGGAGGAGGAGATGAGCATCCCTCTCAAGGAGCTCATTGAACGACACGCTGGCGGTGTGACCGGCGGCTGGGACAACCTGCTGGCCATCATACCCGGGGGTTCGTCGACACCGCTCATACCAAAGGAGTAAGTATAGAATTTTTATATAACTTACGTTTGTCCTTCAGAAAGGCTAAGCACATGATTGTGATATGTTAACTTAAACATTTTTAATGTTATAATTATGTTTAATCATATCAGTTTCTTTATTTAATTTTCAGTGTTTGTGAAACAGTCTTAATGGACTTTGACGGTCTCGTAGCTGCTCAAACATCCCTGGGTACAGCCGCCATCATTGTGATGGACAAGTCCACTGATATAGTGAAGGCCATTGCTCGCCTCATCATGTTCTACAAGCATGAGTCGTGTGGTCAGTGCACTCCCTGCAGGGAGGGGGTCTCTTGGATGAACAAAATGATATATAGGTAATTAATCAAATTTGTAAATTTTTGGCCTTTTTGGGCCTGTATGACATTTAAAATATCTTTTTTTATCTGGGGATATAATTAAATGTCACTTATTGTAGGTATAAATGGAACCTTTTATGTAATGTTATATATATGAAATCTTATAGTGAAGGGCCGGCTTTAATTTGCATTACATACTTTACGGTTTTTTTTTTATTATAATACAAATAGTATTTAACCTCCAATTAATTGTGGGTTATTTAATTTGATATAAAAATAATTGGCATTATTTTATCCTTTTAGATTTGTTGATGGTAATGCATCTCCAAAGGAGATTGACATGTTGTGGGAGATCTCCAAACAAATTGAAGGTACAAGCATATTTTATTTTAAATATATCTATGTCACATATAAATGTTTTAATTTTACGAAACGAAGACGAAGAATATCGTAAATAATTTTATTATATATATTTGTGTTGTCTATGTAGTGACAGAAATACGAAAACTATTGTTGTATGATAATGATAGGTATGTTGTACACAATTTCTTTGAACTAATTCGAGACAACTTAAATAAATAATTAAATATTTTAATCCTACCTTTGGACTTAAAAAGATAGCTCTTAAATCATGCTAGTAATAAATACACGAGATTGTGTACAACAAAAAATGATGGTAGAGCGGTTACCACATATCAATTATTATTATTCTACCAAATATCAATAGTCTAGTTTGTTTCACCTGGGTATGCAATGTAAGCACTGGTCTATGTTCCTCCTTACTGCCAGACCATTGTCCTAATCACCAGTTGGATTGGAATAATGGTTCCGATAGCTGTGTAACGAGCCCCCCCCCCCTCAGGACACACGATCTGCGCGCTGGGCGACGGCGCGGCGTGGCCGGTGCAGGGCCTCATCCGTCACTTCCGGCCCGAGCTCGAGCGCCGCATGCAGGCCTACGCGCAGCAGCACGGACCCAGCCGCGCCGAGCGCCTCTACTAGCGCGCCGGACATGATTAGCGAATGTCGATCTTAAAAATATGGACACAACGACTGTATTGACTGTCGTCGATATCGGCTATGTCGTTGTAAACATGATTTTAAGGCCACCCGTACCTCATGCAATAAAACGATGAATTATTCAAACTAGTAAAAGAATAGAAACAAATATGAGGTTCATTTTTTAAATTGACAACATTTTTTTAAATTAAACGGATTTAGCGTACAGTTTTTATAAATGAGATTCGTCTTTAATGTTCGCAAATAGTTTCGCGGTAATTTAATAATGCATAATTATATTAAAAATACTGGTTGAAAACAGGACATTCAATAAACACAACTAATGACCTTGGTGTTATTTTTAATATCACTTAACTCAAATTTCATCGACGCGTAAATGACAGCTTCATTTAAATGATGCCTCATTAATTAAAACTCGAGATTACCTAAATTCAAAACGAATAAGACTTTTTTTTTTTAATAAACAAATGCAGAAACAATTTCAGAAAAGTGAATAATTTAAAAATAACATTGATTTTTGTGAATCTGTGATTTTAATATTGAATATATTTTGGTCCTAAATTTAAACGTCATGCTTAAACTAAATTATATATTAAATACAATATTGGATACGGGAGTTTTTTTTTCTATACACCTGTTTCACATTATCTTATATGTGTAAAGGAGACAGTGGATTAGCGGTTGACTTACTATCAAGATTCCATACAATATATCTTGTGATATCGTAATAACAATGTATATTATGTCCAATTAAGTTGTCAGTAGTATAAATAATTTAATAAAGTAACAAATCATGTTCATATTGTTTTAATTTAAAAAAAAATTGTGTTCTTATTTAACAAATGTATACCTGAGTATATATATCATACGTATATCGTTTTTAGTTGTGCCATCAAAGCACAATATTTTTTGCCAATCTCACTTGAGAGTCGGAGAAGAAAGGCAGAGATTCAGTGAGAGGTCCAGTAGTTAGAAGAAGTGAATCTCAACAATGAATTTTCTTCTTAGTTAATAACCGATACTTATGTTAAACTATTCTCGTGTAAGTGACTAATGTCTTACTGAGAAATAAAATTCTTTTCACCGATCTTAACCAATGGTTGTGGGTTCAATCTTCATACCCAGGCAAGTATAACAAAACTTTCATGTGATTAGTTTTGGTTTATAATTAACCAGTGTTCGCCCAATGTTTGGTTAATTTTATCTCATTCATCATTAATAACAGTTATTATAAACGAGTTCTTTTTATTATTTTCCTCAAATGATATCAAAATTTGATTATCAATAAATATTATTATACTATTGTCATAATTTCAAATAACTCTTGAGATTCTAAGATATGCGTTATGCGTCATGTTTTAGTTACATAAATATGAGCAAATATTTTTTGCTACTTTTAATCAATTCGTTTTTTTAAATGATTAGCCTTATTCTTTAGCAATTATCGCAGTTGAAAGATTTATGTGTTATTCAATCATAAAACAGACGCGATTGACCGGATTTGTTCGACCTTCGGTTTTGTATCTCCGTGTACTATTTAAAAAAAAGTACATATATAAAAAAAAAATATCAACCGGGATCAGGTGTAAAAATATTATTCCTTAAATATCGAGCGTTATAATAATTTGGGAGTTATACAAGATCGAATGAAATAGACGGTTTTTATTTTCGATATTTGCAACAATGTCTTCATTTTCATTTATTTCAAGATAAATTATCTTACATGTATTTTTTTAATACAATAATTTGGTCGATATACAAGGGCTTAGGTTGTAAGAAAAGTGCGGTATAATTTTCTAAATTATTTATTCCCTCTATCATTTCTTTCTTTTTTTGATAACCTTATTATATCTTAGTTTATTTACAGTTTGTATAAATTAATGTATTAATAGTATATTATACAGTAAACTATTGTACAGTACGCTTTCAAAATTGAAAGACTTGACTATATCGAAATCACTTTCAATTCTATGAAAGATCAAACAGGAATTCAAAAAGACAATGCAACAAGACTGAAAATTACAAATAAAAACAACAATTTTGATCATCATGGTAACATTATCGATTTTTTTTAAACGATTCAATTTATAAAAAAAAATAATGATTTCAAATAACAAATCGATTTCAACTCAACACCAAGTACCAAATGATATAATTAAATATTAGGAAGAAGTGCCGCCGTCACACCGTCAATTAAAACAACGAATAAATTAATTAAAATTAAATAAATGGCACAAACCAAACTACGATCTTATTCGGTACATGGTGATGCGAATAACATAATTTTGATCGATAAAGTTTATAACAAAATATTTAATTCACACATATATATGCCGAATACATAATCATGATATAGATTAACCAAAAAATCAAATATAATACTCTATGATGGAAGCAACTGATCGTCGTTAAACAAAAGACATTCCCTTTTGTACAACAACATAATGGCAATCAAGTAATCGCTAAATAACATCGGTGGAGATCACAATTACACGATATAAATTTATTATTTTTCATATAAATACAAAATATACACACCTAGGTAGTTCACCTAAAACTACAGCCACAATTTCAATGCAATATATCCATCTATATTGATGTGAAATCGATATAATTAATTGGCTTAACAGGAATTACCGCAGTAGTTAACAGAACGCTCCGTACACGAGCCGGGGCCGACCCGCGTGCGAAGCGAGATGGATCGCTTATATTTCATAGTTAGATCACAAAAACGCGATATCAGTCTCACTTATTCTGTCATTACGAACTTTACTTATACCACAGCTGTAAAAGCCGACGTAGCGCCAATAAAAGCCGCATACAATTTATTATACTACTAAAAGTGTACGTTTAATATGTATCGATTATGCGATTCTTATTGTGGTACCGTTCGCTTCTACTTCATAAATTAAGCGGACGGGCGGATAACGGACCCGCCGCCTTCGCCCGTCCCGTAATCACTAAATTAAAATCTCGATAGAGACCTTTATTTGGCTTGGGATACTAATTGCTGAAATTCAAACATCGACGGAGCGCGGGATCCGACATTTCAGTCAGTGACCGCAAGCTTACACGGATTTAGGCCGGATTAAATGAAAACTATAGGCCGTCGGTGTGCGAGCGCAGGGACCGGGCCGCGTGGAGGGTTGGCATTCACCAAATTAAACTGTAGATTTGACTTGGACTTATGATATAGAATTCGTTCTATGAATCTTCAGAATCTTCGCGAATGGCAACCCTAGTTGTGCTATTGAAGGATGACACGTGCTCGGAACTGGCGCCAGCACCAGTCGCGGGGCGGTGCTAGACGAGGTCCTCGTCCATGGGCACGTCGGGCACGAGGCGGTCGAGCGAGGCGGCGGCACGAGGCGGCAGCTCGTTGCGCGGGTCGCGCGCCAGCCACGGGTGGCGCAGCACGTCGCGCGCGCTCAGCCGCTCGCACGCCTCCCGCCGCAACAGGGAGCGGATCAAGCATTTGCCTCGCGATGACAAGCATTCCGGCACTACGAAGAATCCGCGAGATATCTTCGCAAACAGCGATGCATGCTCCGAGTCGTTGAACGGATACCTGCAAGACAGAAACGAAATATTAGCTAGGCAAAAAAGCGATAATATTCGATAGAAAAAAAATGGTTCGCCAGGGACTGATCTTATCGCGATATAAAGTTAAGAGATAGGTTCATTAGAACAAATCGTTGTTTTTTTTAAAGCAGAGTCAAAATTAATGACTGTCGTTCGGAGGGCAGATGCGCGAAACAAAAACTCGAAAAGCCAGGTAAGCGCGATAGAACCCTTCCGGCGACAGGTGAAGCGGCGATTGCGGCAAAATCCCGAGTTTCGAATTTAAATTACGGGTGCACGGGCCCGAAAAAGTAGAAAACAAAGGATCGCGAACGGCAGGTGCAGACGAAGGCGGCCCGTTTCGGGGAGGGAACAACGTCTTCGCCACATGACCGCGGCAGGTGCGGCGAAGATTTCACGAGACTCATTTATATATGTGGGTGATATAATTGCTAGCCGTTGGCGCGTAACGGTCGACAGGTGATCATCCCTGTATGTCGCCAACGGTCGCCGCGACCCTTACGTTGTGATCTCTAAAAACGGTAAGTCCCACGCTAAGCAGGTGAAGACGCCCACCCCACTGCCCTACGTTTTATTTATGCGCATTTAATTGCGACTAACCTAAATGTTTTAATGAATGAGATAATTGGTCGATCGGAATTCTCAACCGTTTAGTCTAGTTTTATAATTAGATACATACCTTCCAACCAGCATGGTGTATAGAATGACGCCGAGCGACCACATATCGGCGGCTCTGCCCGAGTACGTCCGATGGGCTCGGAGTATCTCGGGCGACACGTACGCGGGACACCCTCTCTTATCTTGAAGGAGATCTTCTTCAGGGTCATCTAACACGACAGCATCTTCTAACGACTCAAGCTTTAGTGTCGTCCTGAAGCAAAAGAAATGACATTACATAAATAATTCGTTCTTACTGAATTGTAGTCTGGTTGTATATTCTTATCACAAACGACGGTCCGTTTAACCCGTTATATTGTCGGATCAACTGCATTTGACGTGCATTGAGCGGTGACCCAAATAAATCGCGAATGTTAGCTTGTTAGTAATATAATATCCATACCGACGCGAGTCGCGCGCTCTGCCGTAATGGATCCCTTTGTGAACGATCCTTTGACCGGCTACTATTAACGGTTCGCGCGTGCGACTAATTAGTAAAGCACTGTGCATAAAAGCGAAGCCCTCTCGCGATCGTTGCAAAATAATTTTCTCATTCAGGGATTTCACTGTGGTCTGCGTATGCAACTGTAATGTCATGTAAATAATTACATGGCGAACCATAAAGCTGTTCGATGACGCAATAGGTTTTGTTTCATCACATCACGGGCTTTGGGCGCACAGCGACCTCGTATTTCACAGCAGCATCGTTACGAAATGCATTAAATGCACAGTTCGAAACAGTACAACGTTTTGTAAAATTATGAATAATGTAGATATGAAAAGGGTACGATGGCCGCCGCGACCTAAAAGAGACGCTTTCGTTCCCAGGGGAGTGCTATTGAACTTCTAATATTTACTCAGTTGCACGAATAATGCGTTTCATTTATAGCTAACCAATTTATAGCTCTCTTTGTTTTTTCGTTTTGTCCGCAGGAACTGACTAAACGACATGAGTTGAATTCAGTCACGATATGTTAATATTAGATATTATGGTCAGGCAGGTGCACAAATGCAACCACGAAGCCAGTAGAACGTAGTCGATGCACGCGATTTTTTAAGCTTTCTAAGAATAGCCTGCGGGAAAACGGTAAGTTGGATGATTATTGAGAAGGGTTTCTTATATTATCTTCGTCAAAAACTACATAGAATTATCTGGTCGGCGAGAATACGAGATATAAGAATATAATATCGTGAAGATTCACAAAATTGTCATAAATGTCAAGTTTGCTCGAAGCGCAGTTACAAAACCAGCAAGTTGCGGTTTCAACTGCTTAAAAAATAGTGCACGAATCACCAACACTGACGTATCTCATACTCGATTAACGTAGCGCAACGCCGCAGCGATAATTTGAGAAGCAAGATAAAGAGATAGTGATTTATGATTAACATACATATTTATGAATCGATCGTGACAATATGGAGCGCCGCTCTAACTAAAGGTTACTCTTGTTATGTCTTTCGCAATACGTTTAGCACGCGAAATGCGCGCGCACTTGTGGCAACTGCTTTCGTTGTACACATAAGTGAAATTAAATTAAATCCGATATCTTTATTATCTAGTTATATAAATCATTTACTTTCTGACATAGATAATGTTGTTTTGACGAAGTGTCTTTAGTATTTATTTTAAATCTAAGGACGTAAATGTTGAACTGTGCTAGATCGACGTCATTACCCTTTTTCGACAGAGAGCGGAGCAGGAGTCCTCGTATCCGTTTTAGGCGACTGCGCAATGATCCTAATTAAATCCCTTACAGCAAGGCTAAAGTGCGATGTCTGCAGTTGCAATCGATTCGTATTTCGCAACGTGTAAATAAGTTACACGGTGTCGTAAGCCGGTCGGAAGGTTGGCCGGATTTCCGAGCGTGTTCCGAACGGCGCGGGCGCTGGCGGCGCGTGGCCTCGAAGGATTCTCGGTTGCGGACGCGGGACCGCGAAAGGACAGCACCGCGCTGGCACCGAAGCGCGCTAGCTTCACTAGACCTGCTCTACCTGCCATTGCTCCACATGCGAGGTCACTCGCATACTTCGTTTAAGTGAAAATTGCATACAATTAAATTAATTTTCTATACATTTGTTCTTATAATAGATAGGATTGATATTTTTGATCAGTTCATGCGTATATTATATTTGAATCACTTTTTATGTTTTGTTTCTTAATAGTATTTATTTTTAAATGTGATCGTGACGACTCTAAGCATAAACATATTACGACAACATAAACTTGGTATATTGAGTCACGTATGCGTTGCAATAATATTAACTAATAAGCGTTTCATTTAAAGTGTGAACGATGTGTGGTGTGGATGGTGTACGTCTGTATCGCTTGCCTTTGCCTTGGACATGATGCCTAGAGTCACACACGAGCATCTCAAAATCTTACGAAATTGGCAATTAATTAATTCAGTTGTATTATTATTTTACATTACATTAAATGTTCTTATATAAGTATTAGTTTATTGATACGTTAATGTTATGAAAGATAGTGTGGGAGATCGCCCACAATTAGCGGGATGCGCCGGCGCAAGTTTCGCAATGACCGTCATTGCTCAACTCAACCCTGACAGTTTCGTAACAAACAATGGCAGCCGCGGCACAGATGCAGCACACATGCATGCACTTCCTGCTCGACTTTATATCGCTATGACGAACGCTTGCGCAATGATGGCTAACGCTTTGTGTGCGACCGTACACAAAATCGTCTCGATGCGTCGAACGCGGTTCTTGCGAAACACTACTCTTAATACTTCGTCAGCGATTCATCATTCGTTTGCTCTCCGTATCGATAGTTCCATGCCCTACGACGATAGTTAGTTATAGGTTTTCGTAACTCGCATTGTAGGAACATGTGGTGTCGCAAGCGCATTGCCTCATAGGCGCGGAGAAGCCGGGATAAGTTGGGAAACCATCCCGGCTCTACCCAATTACAAACGGCCGCACGCATTGAGCAATCGCGTTCGTTCCCACTACCGTGTAGTAGACATGCTTCTATGATAACATTCTCTATGTGAAGGGATATCACTGATGTCTCAGAACAACTTTTTTAAAGTATCTTTTGCTAAAATTGTGAATTTACGCAATGAAATATTCCCATGATATACGAATGAGGTTTCGCGATAGCTGCATTTACTTTCCATATCAACGGCACAATTTAGGTCTCAAAACCGCACAAGCTGCGGCATGGCTTGCTTTATCGGAGCCGCGATAACGCAAGGCGTAAGTTTTGAAACCAAGCGCTGGGCTGCTTGCGAAAACACTAATGTGAACATCGGTTGCAAAATTGTTTTAGTTTTAAAATCGAATGCGACGGCAATGAACGGGAGAGCGAAGCGACGTCACACTGGTGACATTTATCGAAGTAAAGAGATCAAGTAAGCGCGTTGTACCGCAGCAATATGAACCGTATTTGGCAGACATGTGGCACACGTTCACGGGACGCATGTCACCGCTCACAATGGATTATGAGGCGTTGCGATATGGCATGTTGCAAGTTCGGGCGGCCGTCCAAGGCGCCGAAATAATCCCGTGTTGCAACTCCGGAGACTGCGGAACGGGCGCCACTCCAGAGCCCGTTGCGCAAATGCTTGTAACCGACATGTAATTGGCCAATTGCACGATGTCATCCACGGCTCACATTGCGTCGTTTACGAAATAACGGTTCGACGACCCCGACTTCTATTACGCGAATATTACACAACGAAAGAAAGCGTCCGGAATGCGTCTGCAAAAAGAATCCAAATTCTCATTGATCTCCCTCGCGGCTCGAATCGCTGCAATTACACCGTTACGTGGTCGCGAGTTTTAATTCCGGTGAGCGGTCGGCTTTCTAGCGCGGGGTCGGTGTACGAGGCGGCGTGTCGCAAGAATTTCTCCGGCGTCGCGAACGAAGAAAGCGCGACCTCACCGTTTTGCAATCGCACTCCGGCGGAACGGAGAAAGACCTCCGTAGAAAGTGTACTTGAAGTGTTGGAGTGCAGCTCGTTAGTTATTAGATACTTGTAACATCTATAGTAAAGTTTTCTACGCTGCAGACGGTAGTAGAGTTTAATATGATACCGTACGCATGAATTGAGTATGTAGGTACTTACGCAAGCTGCGATAAACGTTCGGCCTAATGTCACAACGCGTGAATTACTTCCGTTCATTGACTCCTCTGATATGTCTGTGTACTATTGCTATCCGTGTCGAAATACTTTCTCTGACCGACAAACCTATGCATGTGGGCCTCACAAAGCCGGTCGGGCCGCGAAAAAAATGCCACATAACGTATCAATTTTTCATCTTTAAGGATCATTAAAATATACGCTTAAAGTGAACGCAACTAACGATGCATAACGCGTTATCGCATAACTCAGCCAGGAATTCTGTCGAGCGGGATGTTACGCGAAGAAATTGCGCAGGTAAACTTACACTGGTTTAAATGTTATCTTTCATAACTTGTTGTTACGTTAATAACCAACTTTTCTAATGGTTGTGAAACGCAAATAAAAAAGCCGATGCTCCCACAACGTTGATGATCGCGTATAACGCATTATGAAAGATATTTGTAAAAAGCATAACGTTCGCGTGATAGTGTTTCTCTTTAGATATCTTTCGCATTAACTACATAATGTTGCCGTGAGAGAAATAATTATGCTCCAATCATACGCACCTACGCTCCGGAGTCGAAACGAGCGGGGACACCTGGCGACAGGTGCGCGTGCCCGGCAATCTTATTTGTGGAGGTCGCCGTAACGAGAATACCATAAAGGGCAGCTGTATATGTTTGTTGCTCGACAGATGCGGTCTAGATCGGTCGATAAATAAAAGAGTAAATCCACATCCGCGAGCGCTTGAGCAGTTTCCGCCGCGGCTCATACGCAGCCGGAATAGACGATTGTTCCGCCCTGCAAACGTTTCCGCCTTATTGTAAGTCGGAAACGAAAACACGACGTGCACCTTCCTCATGTATTGCACAGCAACGACGATGTTTTGCAAAATCGGAGCAGGCGAAGGAATCAGAACGATAATAAATCATTAAACTTAGTCTTGCAGATTTGAACGCAAGAGCTTGCGATATAACGAGCGATGGACGCGGACCGAGCAATTCCTTAGATTGCATACGATCACTTGCAGTGTAGGATTATATGTAGTTCTTAATTGCAATTAAAGATGTTACAATAATAACTTCATTTCGTCCGAGACGGTCATGAAAGTTTATTTCACATAATCAATATATGTGTGTTAAAATAATAAGTGTGACAGTGAGTAACTCTTTGATGATTAATATTCTTGGGACGGGCCAAGGTACACTGTGTCACGGAGCCTTTGAGTAATCCTCGTGCGTTTTGTAACTGTATAGAAAATTTGCAAAACGCTCCGCGTATGTTTTTAAGCTAATGCCGATTCTTGCGTTCTGTTTCATAATGTTGCACGAGGCTAAACAATCGAACAATCCGCTTACACCCACCGGGCTACCCGCTTTAAAAATGACGCTTTAAGTTAACGATCAAAGTTCAAAACATACTACAATTTTAAAATATATTTAAAAATAATTAACCTCAAGTCGTAATGCAATTCTTTTAAATATCAATATTAACATAATATCGTAAGACAATGTCAATTTACTCAGATGTAAATACAAAAAGCTTTGGGATGACGCAGGAGTTACGAAAACGCAAAATAAGCGATGTTGCGATTTAACTTACGAAATACATTTGCCTCGTGGTTGCAGAAACGCGTGGGACGACAAATAGGTTTAATCTCTGTCGGTTCGAAGCTTATTCATTACACTGTCCATATTATATCACAACATGCATATAGGTAATAGGTACGAGTCAATAAATGGCAACATTTAAAACTTTTACACACGAATGCTTCGAAAACCATATCTTTAATTACATTTCTTAATAATATTAACTAGTTCAAACAAATGTAATAATCATTAATTATTATTATTCAAATGTTGAACTGAATAGTAGAAAGTTAAAGAAATATCGCCATATCGTGATTATCAACATTTCCCTAGCACGTTATCTTGAAACTCCAAAAAAAAAATCACCAGTTGTTTATTTGTACAACCGCTATCGATACGATAATAAAATATTTTGTAATGACAGGCAGGTTCCGTTTGCCTATGCTACAAAACGAAATTATCACGATTTGTATTGCGAAAATATCATTCGTAATATACCTTTTTATTCGGTAATGTGATTTGTAATGTTCATCTCATTGTTTGCAGTGACATGGTACCATTGGATATTATTGTTCGAGGGCAGTGCGTGAACGCATAAATTAAATTATTTATAGTACATAGACTAGAACCACTTGAGCCAAGACAAGATATAGTTCGTGATAGTGAACATATCTACTTTAGTTAGTGTTTTTACAAAACAACTCACCAGCTGCTATTGCGAATATTACATATATAACTGTCGTCATCCTTTTTGCTCGTAACTCGTTATTCATTGCCTTTTTTAATGCTTAAAATGCAAAGTTATATATAAGTTAGATGATTCTGATAACGTTCGCGTCAGATGAATTTGCACTAAAGCAAAATGCGATAACGTTATCAACATTTATCACGGCGTTGATAATTTCTAAGATATAACTCAACCATCAAACAAACGTTTATTATATTAACATAAATATCTAAATTAACATAATTAATAATAGTAATATACTTTTCAAGTACTAAGATGTATATCTCGGACCTCATTGAAGCGAGGCAATTGTTTATTAAGCGCTGGAACAAGTATGTACGACCCCAATAACGTCGGAAAATCGCATCGATAAGACACGTAACCTTACTACTGCTACTACAAAATATAATCAAGCAATGCGAAATGCATACCGTACATTACCTCTTGATTAACAACACGTTTACAAAATTATTGTACAAAGCTAGCTATGTAAGACAAATTCATTGAATAATTCCAAAGTCCTTTTCTATTACAACCTAAGGCACCTTTACAACTTTAACAAAGAACAGTAAAATCGGGGAATTACGTACTTTAAATAATACTAGGGTATTGTAATACTCATGTTGGAGAGGTGATTGAGACGATTAAACAATTTGCTTTTGTAAATAAACTTGTTATCGCGATTCAAAACAAAATAAATACCGCGAATCGGAAACCCGTTTGTACTGTTAGCTCGCTGAAACGCGGAAACGCAAGGACCAGGCTCGGAACGAGTTCCTTTATTGGTTTTCCTTAAAATCAATTACTTAAACCCTGTTATCCATCATACCTTAACTCATAACGTCACAAAAGACCATAAAAACGCAACCTAGTTGTAATAGCGGATTCATTCTGTATTTGAAAATGTACTTTCTTCAAATCCACTTTATTCCAGGTTTATTCCCAGTAATAAGCGTAACGCTATGTCGATACCCGTGACGACGTTTCTCGTCCCATTTTTATAAGTTTGTAATAGACACTATGACTAGGAATGTCTTTCGATCAAAACACGAAAGTTCATAGGCCTTCGTTGAAGAATTTCAAACACCGTACGGTTGTGTGAATCGAGAACGTGAATCGAATACAATTTGTTCGCGTTATATATATAGTGGGATTCTGAACAATGCCCTT
Source organism: Nymphalis io (assembly GCF_905147045.1). Lineage (NCBI taxonomy): Eukaryota > Metazoa > Arthropoda > Insecta > Lepidoptera > Nymphalidae > Nymphalis > Nymphalis io. Next base: position 3,370,924 of record NC_065890.1, on the reverse strand, counting down.
TGCAATGCACAGATGTAGATAAGGGAATTTAATTTTGATAACGCTTGTATCGTATGACGAGGAATGCTGTTCGCTTAGAGAGTATGTGGAACACGAAACAGCGGTACTTTCTCGATTTGTACCGTTCGGCGAAATGGTTCGAGCCGATTATAGATGCGATAGCGAATCTCATTACTACCTATGACTATTTCAATTTTAATAACTGCGTAGTATTTTTTTATCGCTGACATCTCATACGGTCAAGATGAGATCATAAAGGATCAACGCTCTACGCGGATGCCGAAGCAATGATCGGCTCGATGATTTAAGGAGAGGCGGTCTTCGAACTCGGTCGTTCACCTTGCGATTATTTTTTTGACTATACGCAGTGACGTAACTTGGAAAGTGCGGAAATGGTAATTCTAAGAGGCAACAGATCAAGCCGTGTCTCATTATATCACAAACCCGGGCATCTCGCTAGCGGATGCGCGGCGGGGAAGGGTCAGTGAACTTGCGAAACTTCACCTGTCATAGCCGAGGGGAGCGAAACAAAGAGAGCGATGCAACGAAGAAAGTGGTAAAAGATTTAATTGAACCAAACGATTACGCAGGCGAGCGATCACTAGATGAGGTGAACAATTTGATTTTGAAATTAGAACCAGCGACGCACTTTGAATGCGATGGCGGCCCAGCGCTTGCACAAGCTTGCCTCGGAAGAGTGCGGGCAAAACGGCACATTGCGGTGATGCAATAAAGAAAGTGCGGAACTGAAGTAGAGTTTCTATCGCGGTGAATGTACTCTACTATTACCTGTATATCATTGGAGTCCGCAAAGGCTCTAGCGGCGCAGCGGCCGACGACCCCGCGCTCTCACAGTCTCGTATATTTTGCACTCAACTCTCGTATGATATAATACAGTCCGCGTAGAAAATTGCGAAGTGGAATCGACAACACCTAGCAAGGGAGCTATGTTATCATTGCTGACTGTTACATCAAACTGCCGGGATCGCAACGAGCGGTTAGGTAACGTGTGTTGTCACACTCGTTTGTTGCAGATATAAGGCTGATGTAATGTGTGAATTGTGTGTAAAATGGAAACGCCGATTCATAAAACGATAGAGTCCGACCTTAGAAATAGGTGAAAAACGTGTTTAAGTATGGATGTGTCAAGTTCAGCGTGTGCGAGAGTCGGCGCGGGTGCGGGCGCGGACGCGGCCGCGGGCGGCGCGATGACAATGAATGGCAAGCACCGCTGTACTTGACCCAGTATTCGGGCCGTCACGTCCGCTGCAACTGTCGACGGATGATACACATGGCACTAATTTCCAAATATTCTTCACAAGTTATTTAAACCGAATGAACGAAAAAGCTAATGAATGTTAACAACGATAATATACAGAACAATACTACAAACCGTTCGAATGTTAGACAGGCGTTCATATTTTCACATCGAACCTCATTAAGCACTCGACTGCAACACAAAGGCTTATGACAGCTTTGACATTGGCATATTGGCGCACTAGGCCACGGTAAAAAACATCTTTGGCACGAACGCGCGGCTACGTTTACGTCAAGCGAGGTATAATTCGATAAGTCGCGAGACACGTCAGTACTATCTTTCATAATTGGTGATATCATTGTTTCTAAATGCGCTCATTAATATTGTTGAATGTTTATACTATGAGTTAATTAAATTCAAGCCGTTACTTAAGCGTCTATAATATGTACTTTATTTATAAACATATCGGGTTGTACTTCAAAAGGTGTATCGTTAAGCCACGTCGCAGATGCACCTGCGTCGCCATTGTATTTAAAACGACTATTTCTACTTGTGGTACGAACATCTTATATTTTAAAGGGCAACATATTTTTTTTGGGATTAATATTTATTTTTAATCTGTATTTTTTCTTTGATAGAATATATAAGTGACAAAATTAAAAAAAATAAACGGTTGCAGCGCTCGCGGCGTCCGGTGTCGGCGTGTAATAATCCAAGTGGGTTAAGGTTTCATCAAGGATTTGTTGCGGCAAAACACCGCTCCAAAACCGAGTGCTTGTTACTGTAAGCTAACTGCACGGTTCGGTTCCGCTGCATTTGCCTTTTAAACTTGGAACGATTCTAGATAACTCAACAATTAATGGCGTCGAGCCGTCTGCTAATGTCCAAAAATGATGAATGAACCTCGATTTCTCCGACCTCCGAGACCTTTATGTTCATTTTGAATTGTCGCATTTCATTCACCTGTCTATGACAATTACGAAAACTTAACACAAAGGAGAAGATGTCCTTTGTATAATTAGCGTCCAACAAAACAAAAGTAACTCGATCGCTGGGTCCTTTGTCCCGCTACTAATAACCGAATACAATGGTACCGTTCTTTGAGAAGCTTTTGAAACTTACGAGTACCGAAAATTGAGCGCAAAACAAACAGGTTAATAAGTTTCAAAACGATCCAGATGTATTACAAAAGCGGTAGCACACAACCGTTTGGCAACTACACGGCCGATTGTTTCACAACTCGCATCACAGCGTCCGGACCACTCGATTAATTGTTTCTATCGTAAAACGTCGACTATTCGATTCTTTTGTTTTACCTACAAAGCATATTGTCACCCACTCGAGAGTACTTTAATACAAATACTGTAAATTGAACTGTTTTATTGCCCAAGAATCTTGATATTTAATAACGATTTATTTACGAGCGCTATTAAAATATTATAATGGTTGAACGAGTTTGAATTTTAGCAATGCAATCTGACCTCGAACGAATTATGTAAGAAATAGACCTCAGATATGTGAATAATTATCGTTTAATCCATTTCACTGAAATTTAGTTAAAATTGCGAATCGAATATTAATAATTATAGATATTTTAATTACAATAACCGTGTATTAATAATTGTGAAATTAAAGTTTGGTTAGAAATATAGTTACAATAAATAATAATTTACTATAATATTTATTAAATAAAATTAATTTTCAAAAAACACGTATAACATTCGGGCCGCCAAAGGTACTCAGGATTGATGCAACTGTAATCTTGTGCAAGCAAATAAATATACGTAGGACCTTCGACGCGACGACCTCTGATTTGTAATAATTAAATTTCATATCCAACCATACAACTAAAGTACAGGAGAAATTATCGTGATATATATGAGGCCGTTTACATAATCGGCAGGAGTTACTCAGGATCGCGCACAGAATTGAGGCGATGCGCAGGCGGCGGCAGATGTTCGCGAACAATTGTTAAGGGAACAAAAGCAGGTAGATCCATAGGACGTTACCGCGCCATGTGCTACGTGTCATTTTTTCATATGATAACATGTTTTAGACAAGAAACTATAAAAAAAATATTCCTAATCTGACCAAACAGATGGCCGGGCACATGTTCACACAAAAAATATATATCATAGTCAGATTAAATCGTGGTTCGTTCGTATCGATTGGAAATTCAATTTTCACGCTATCGACGATGTTTTGTTTTGCTGTGTGACTACAGTAAATTAAATACAATTGTTTCCCTTTGTTACAAAAGAGAGAAACGAATTGAATCCCAGTTATCAAAATTAATAACAGCAAAAGCAATTTACTTTGATCGCGTAATATCCTGGCCAGCGCATTTATTGAGCAGAATTTTCAATTGTTTTCCGTGCGAATGCGAGGAATAATTACAATCTGATACGTTTTTATTTATTATCTGTTTTTAGAGAACGAACCGTTTGTGATCTGTGCTTACTCAGACTACAGTAATATAAACTTTTTAATAATCGAGCATTCAATAATACAAAAAAGAGAACTATCGAAAAAAAATGACAAATATTGACCTCGTAGCATATGTCGAAAGTCAAACTTTAAGACTGGTTATACTTGCATTTGAATAAACATTCGCTGCGCGATAGTAACGAAACATTGTTGACCTTACGTTGTATCAAATGTCGGTATTGTATGCACCCAGATAGAGTTGTCATCTTAAGTCCAGGCAGACCAGAAGGTTGTCCTCCTTTAATCATATCAACCGAGATACTATTTCATTATTTTATGATATCGGTAAATTAAGTACTACGAGTTTTTTTTATGAGTATTTCTTATTATGAAGTATACGATTAAATACAATGAGTTAAATTGATTTCAAATACCAGAAAATGTTGATTATAAAGCCCTGTATGAATCAGATGTAAAATCGACTCCTGGACTTGTCCATAAAACGAAATCACTTTGTTTGTGCTATAAAATATCTGGTTTAATACGAGATGGCAGTTATACACAACAATAGTCACTTATTTAATGTGTCCACATAAAGCGAATTTTGAACACGTGCGTTTCGCAGGTAGATATCGCATGTGCATCTCATTGTGTCTTGAGAAGTGTTTTTCTTGGTCATGAAAAGATTTCTTTGCACAATGGACGATTCTATTCTATCGCGTCATCATCGAATTGATAAAGAGCCCGAAAAATACATCATGCGTTGGAGAATATACAATGCTTTATTTGTTTTCTTGAACATCTGGTGAACGTACCTTTAGAATTGGCAAGTTCGAAAAACGTATTGTCGTCGCTCAGGTAATCTTTACAAGATTAACCCGATACGAATTTCATGGATTCAAGTAAGACACCTTGACTTTCAAAATTATTTTTTTTCCGTCTTATATATATCGATCAACTTTGAAGTTCAATTTACTATTATTAATAAATAATTGATGATTCGTAAGAATCACGTAGTTGCGGCATAACTCGACCTTAAGTCGTTATCTGTGTGATAAGAGAGATTATATGACCTTTAAATGTTGACTAGGTGTCTCTGACAATACGTGATAAGACAAGACCAATGACCGTGTTGAGATACTGAATACAAATTATTGGTGCTATTCAAATATTTTCTTATAGTACACCAACAAAGATCGGTACGTCGACTGATTGAAGATGTCTGCATATTTTCAATCCTTGTTCATTATTAATATTATGGTAAGCCTAATGTGGTCCAAAGGACTTTCTTTCATCAAGAACAATGGACTTCCTTTTGGAAGTCCAGCTCATCTCGACATCGATTTGTTGTAATTTTAACTCATAGAACAATACGAATATAAGTCATAAATAAAATAAAATGAGTTTATACTCATACTGAGGGATTTATAATTATTTTTCAAAGAAATGGTACGTTAAATTTTTGAGTTAGTAAAATTTCATCACCATCTATTCTAAGCTCAACAAATTCGTATGTTTAAATGTAAATATTGAATAATATTTTATAAACCCTTATTAAATTACATTGACATTACGGTACTGAAGGTTTTAGAATTTTTACTTTTGTCTCAAGTGTTTTCGAGGGCCGGATGTAACGGGGCCGGGTACATAATTAAATAGAACGGCACAATAACGCAACAAACAGCTGATGATGAAGTATCATTGTAAATGACGTTAAAACGTTCTTTGATGTGATTCAATAAAATTATCGTACACGAGACAAAACTATTTGCTTCATTAAAATTTCTATACTGGTGAGAGAGAAGGAGAGAGTAATTAATCGTATATTTGGTATGATGATTTAAACTTTAAAGTATCCAAAATGTGTAAGCAATATAATAGTTATGATTTATAAAGCCGTATATGAAGTCGCAGACGCGTGTTATATCAACTTTGCAAATTGACTGATAATCAAAATTCAGTCACGTAGATTGCTCGATATAATAAAGTGCACGTAGCACATGAACGCTGTCTATCTTCATTTTCGAGAATTAAACACATGCGAAAAATATAATAGACGTACAACTGTAAAATCCGATATGATGACGTCATTCTCATCTCGGACGCATTTATTTAATTCCGTCACTACTAAAATCTTCACGGATGTTCCAGAATGATAATTTCTGATACTTCATTCAAGCCGTTTAGGTATTTTCTTAGGAATTTTAGGAAATACTTCTAATACCTAAACAGCTTTGTTTGTAAATGCCTACAGATTAGCTGTAGCAATAAACGTTAAATTTGAATTGGAACGTTTGTGTGTTCCTGGTTGAACAGGCAGCGTAAAGGCGGAAGAGCGGCGCTTGCGCAACTGACATTGAACCAGCGGACCACGCGGAGGCCACGCGCCGGATTCTCGTATATTTTTAATGATATTTTAATATAATCTTAATGATTTTAAAACTCAACCGGTCGGTTTTTCTTTTCTGTTACGAGGAAAACAGCGAACAGATTACAAACAAATGAAATATTTCCCACTAACAGGATGTGATAAACTGCGCACTCGAGTATTTAAGATGACGTGTTATTGAACGAAAATATCCACCATTAAGATTTCCTTATCGAATTATATAAAAAGTATATTTTTAACGAACATTGTAACCATTTACTGGTGGTAGGGCTTTGTGCAAGCTCGTCTGGGTAGGTACCACCCACTCATCAGATATTCTACCGCAAAACAGCAATACTTGGTATTGTTGTGTTCCGGTTTGAAGGGTGAGTGAGCCAGTGTAATTACAGGCACAAGGGACATAAAATCTTAGTTCCCAAGGTTGGTGGCGCATTGGATATGTAAGCGATGGTTGACATTTCTTACAATGCTAATGTCTAAGAGCGTTGGTGACCACTTACCATCAGGTGGCCCATATGCTCGTCCGCCTTCCTATTCTATAAAAAAAAAAAAATTTAGCAATTGCTTTTATTTGCAACTAATTTTAAACATGTCTTCCAAGTGTAAAGTTATTATGAAATGCAAATATTCATAAGCCTGAGATTGATTGCGTTTATTTTTATGAATAACAGCATTTTACATAAATTATTCTATACGTAAGGGTGTTACACATTACTAACATAAACTAGTAATAATAAATCAGAATCTTGAACGGCGAGACTGTACACACACACACACACACACACATACACACATACACACACACACACACACACTATCCAACGAAGTCTATTTCTAGATAGTTATGCAGCAATCAATTACAGTGCAGAAGAAAATTCCGCGTTACATTATATGAAAGTACATACGTAATTAACAACTTCTTTACTTATTGTGAATCGAAGAATTCGCCTGCATAGTTATATTAATTAATTGTTGTATTGGGCTGTTCAATAAATATCGATTTTGTATTACATTTTTGGGCTTGTTATACTATAAGATCTTATTTGATAAGCGATTTACGCCTCTAGCGTTTATTGTATACGAACCATATTCGATTCATTTAACATAATATCGTTCTAGTCTAATCATGTTACGTCATACAATATTTTCGCAATACTAGTAGTAAATTACATCACGTTCATCGCGGTATGAGTGTCACCTTCATGATAAATATTACCATGACATAAATACGTAATATTGAAGGAAATTGCACGCAAATAATGTCATATAAAAGAAATTACTTAATTAGGAATACTTCAGCACTAATCAGCAAATACTATATAAGTATTATATACGAGTGTAATCATAAAAGTCCGTATGATAGCACGAGATAAACTTGTACGGATTTCTTTGTTCATTTATTTAGATTTGTAAATGTTACGAGGTTCATTATACCTATTTGAATGAAGGGTATTTTGTGTAAGCTATATATCTAATATATCGGAATGATCGATATGGTATCGATACCGCATCGGTGTCCGGTATCATGTCGCAAGCGCGTCCTTGGTCACGGGCGGCTCACGGCTACCGGCTGACCGTAACGCTTCCGTATCTAACTTACGTCACAACACGTGTTCTCTCATTTTTTTTATGCTATCATAGTTTAGAATTGCCGAGATTCCGGTGGAATAGAGTATTATCACCTTTTACGACATATAGCCGACTCGTCAATCCACCACACGTATGCCTCCACCAACTGTACAGTGATTTATGATGATTCTTTGGGTTCGTAAATAAATTTTGTATTACGTTTGTCTAGTTTGATATCCTTGGTCAGGGGCAGCTCATGGTTACCGATCAGCGACGCGACGCGACTGACCGTAACAGCTTCCGTATCCGTCACAGGTGACACGCGTTCTGTTAAACTGTTTTGTTATTATTTTTTATGTATGCAAAATATATTTTTTGTAGTAAGCTGTTATAACAAATGATTTATCTTAATAATTGATTGTTGTGTAAGAATAGAACTTGCGTTTCAAAATGTAACTCATCGATCCGGTCGAAGAAAATAAGCATCTGCGTCACGAAACACGGGAAATTTCTCCCTGTGACGTCAGTCGCGTGTTAGGCTCAACATGCCCTCGGATATGCGTGGGTGGTATGCGTTAAAATCGTAAAGCCATTTCAGTAGGCGTCGCTAAATGGAGTTCGGAACAATTCCACTGGCAGAATTTATACAGCTTCATTAAAACATAGTAATGTTATTACCCTTCAGTGTCAAAATGTCAATTGAATTCGTGTACGCCTGTACCAACGAACATTCTTATAGAATTACATCACCGTCGCGAATTAAACGTCGCCATTACAACTGCGCAAATTAGATTATTGGAAAACTGTTCAAATAAATATAATTGAAAATGGCAAGAGTGTAACGTACGATGAATTGTTCTGCTAATGACGTGAGATGTCAGATATAGCCGTATGTGTCTTCGAATAAACGACGGCACGATGATTTCATTGCTTCAATGTTGACATGTCGACACGATAAAGTAACGCCCATACAATTTTGTACTTTAATATAGGCAAAAATATGTTTTTGACTAAGACTAAGATTATAAGTCTAATATACTTATATTAGACTTATAATCTTAGTCATTGATCATTAAAAAATATAACTACAAGAATAAATTAGCTATAAGCGTTTTCAAATTTCGAACGCAATGCGACGTTGATGCTCTATTATTGACAGAATGATATCGCGATATACTTGTCTTGAATAATTTATTATCTTAAGATGCTAAGCAGTTATTTGGAATCTAAATATTATTAATATGGAGTATTGCTAACGAATAAAGGTCGAATGTATCATTATTGATTGGTATTGTTGAATGCGTGTCAATCAATCGAATTATAGTATCAATTTAGTAATAATACAAGTGCATGCGAGAGATATTGTTGTGGCGGTCGATTACGCAAGGAGTGACCGCGAACAGAGGTCGTATACGTTCTCATATTTATAATACGTATTCTTCAATCTCGAACGCGAGGCCGAAACCACGAAAAGAGTACGATTTCGCAACGAAACGTATTTCAATGTCAGTGTAAACGTTAGCGACGGCTGCTCGCGGTTTTTGAAACATTAGATTATACGAGAACACTTAACACGACTTATATATTCGTTTGTTATATCCTCTTTGGATGAGTCATTTTTAAAAACGATAATTTTTTAATTCATTATATTTACTGAAACATACATACAATTGGATAGAAATTATTAACATTTTTTTGGCTGATATTCCGAGTGATTTTCTAAGAAAATTTAATACAAAGAAAATAAATGTCTTCTGAATTCCATGCAACAAACGTTGTTAGTGCAGCGAGCTCGTATTTTGCAGGAAACAGAATAAGAAGTGTGCAGCTATAAATTAGTTGTTTATTAACATTGGAATACATGCGAGGAGATTTAGATCATATGACTTCGTAATACGATTCAAATTAGATTAATCGAATTCGTGTAGGTTTGACAGTTGAAAATATTGCCAGGCCATGAAACAGCTAGACTGGATTCAGAACCGGTCTAGCACATAGGTAGCCGGCTGCAATTAAAGAAGCGAGCTTTCCGAGTTATCTATAACGTTCACTGTATAATTATTTGTATTTAATAGAGCTGCATATTTATTTTGATTTTCTCGAATTATATCGAACACATACATACATTCAATTACGTCAATTTACCACCTCTCATTAGTGATATGTTAATCGACAATAAATTATCATTTATAGATAATATTTTAACCATTACGACAATGTTTGTATATATAGACTATTAAATATTTTATTTATTCAAATTGTTTAATTAAAAAGTAAGAAGTTGATAAGTCTTTTCCTTTCTTACTTGTAATTTAAGATGTTCTGTCGAATTGTTTTACGTATTTTTCATTCAGTTATTTGATCACGTGAATTGTTTTGGCAAGTTTAATGTTGTGTTGTAATGTTGGCAGGCCGTGCGTCATTTCCTCTTGCTGACCGTGAACCGACGTTACGTCACGCGAGATTAGGATGCGCCTACGCTACCAAACTAAATGACGTTCGACTTTGTCCCCATATATTTAAAAAAATGACCATTCCCGTTACACTTGACAACGGCGCTCATTTTGTTAGTTGTAACAGCGTTGAGTCGATCAAATGATCGCGTGATGTTCTTCTATGACAATTTTTCGTCATTTCCATTTAAGTTATCAACACAAAGGTTCGTAATACTTTTTGGAATTACGCGGATGACATCATTCTAATTAGTCTGTTTGTTTATCAGAGGTAATTTCCAGTAACACGGATACTGTAAATACCCTAATCATTTCTGTAAACTGTTTAACGGGAAAACTTTTCCGAGACTACTTTAATTCTTTTTTCAAATAAGTATATCAAAATGTCACGCGTTTGATAACCCAAGATAGCATTTGATCTAGATAATTTAGGTATGTTATTATATGCTGTTGCTTCCTGTCATTAAAATAATATTTATCGTGAAATAGTTTTTAGTTTCAATCGATGTAACATTTTGAAACTTCAAACTTGTTGATGATGTAAGATATTTAGTAAAAAGGTCGCAATGTATTTGTTTTCCTTATTTCGTTTTATTTTTCAATTTGAAATAGAAACTGTTGAACTGAACTTATATTAATACAAATTGATGGCGGATTCAATATCAAGGTTGGAACTAAAATGTCAATTGTGTACTAATACAGGAAGTTCTTTATAGGGCAGACGCCGTGACTCGATTAGAAATAAATGTGCATTATGGTCCATTGTTAAGACGCAGACGTGAGCTATTACACGTAATGTCTAACTCATTACTAATCGAAGACAGGCGCCTACAAACAATGCAATTGAAGATAAAATTCAATAGTCGAGTACACAAAACTATATTGTCACTTCAATTACTAAGATTACGCTAAAACGGTCAAAGATATACTCGATAAATACGTTTGAGGAAAACTATGTTCTACTTGATTATACAAAATTACTTTGCGATAATTTATTCGTTTACTAAATTTTAATCTAAAAAACGTGCAGCGATATTATATGAAACGCAATACGTAAAAAGTTAAGTTCAGCAAGCAGACGCAGACGTCAAGTATTTTTAGTGACGACGCATCGGGTTTGAAGGGTTAATCGCAATTCTGGCCATTCGCAGACCGGTTGTGTTTTGTTTTTTTCGACGCCAGACTCGAGGTAAACGCTCTACACACAGGGAAATTGGCTGCCTTCTATTTCATTTCGTCCTGTTATTGGTATGGATTTGATGTTCTCATTCATTTCGCGTTTGCCATATAGGTACATATTATTTGTTTAGTTTATACCATTTGTTTACTGTACGTCCTTTATAATTACCTTAATACTTCCTGAACAGAAGATAACGTCGAATTTCAAAATAATGAAAGGACTTTATTTCATATGGGATTATATTTGGCAAGCGCCTACGTAGAAAATATTTTTCAAGCCAAAAGTATCGTGGGCGGAAAAGTCTGATATTATTTACTCAAATGAAAATAAGGACGACCGAAATTGCTTACGCCTCCGTCTGTGGCTGATCCCAAAAGAATTCTTATTTTATGCGTCTGCTTAGCGTTAAATGTTTTCGTACATGTGTATCTTCCCGACACCCACTGGTTTTATCTCGAAATTCATTTAAATAAACTTTAATTAAAATCGACTTTAGATCACGTGCTTCGTAAGACGAAGATGGTTGGACACCATGTGTTGTTCAACTTAAAGATTAATCGGTTACTTTAGTACCGAAGAGCTTAAAGGTTTACGGTATTCAGTAGCAGGGACGCCCCCTACTAATAAAAATATATGATCGTTCTCGTTTCGTATACTCTCTAATTATTTCCATTACATTTTGTGTAGTGCGCTATCCTTCGTAACGTTTTATGAAAAACTGAAATGAAGTTGAATATTTTAATTGCAGTTTTTGTTCGCAAAATAAAAGGCGCAGAGCGAGGTGGTTTTTTTGCTCGTTGTTTACACACGACTCTGGTTTTTATTTAAGAAATATGAGAAGTTTTTGCTTTAAAAGCTAGCAATTAGGCCACTTTTAAATTACTAGAACTAATACTTGCAGTAAGGACATTGCAGCATATATTATTTTAAAATGCTATTGTAATTTTATAATTAAAACTAAACATAGCTATCGTGTATACGTCAGACGTCCTATTCTTAGCGACTGACATTATGAGCCTACGTGATCCATGTCACTATTTGTGGCTCAGGTATTTTAGAGGGTAAAAAGATATTTTAAAACAATATCAAGGGGAACTACAAATAGCCGAGGGTAGTGACCTGTTAGAGGCATCTATGATTCATCTCGAACCCTCTGTTATCGCCCTTCGGTTTTTATACTATCCCTCCTGATGACGTCACCAAATGTAATGACGCATTCGTTCCCTCGACATTCATCACGATCCCGTCATACCCTGATTCATTGTTACATTGTTTCTTTGAAAGCAAGAGTTTTATTTTTACCAGAGACCGCAGGGTTAAATGTTATTTTGAAGTTTTTTTTGTATTGTGCTCAGAAAGTTACGCGTAACTCGGAGGCACTCGCACATTTCTTAGGTAATTTTGTAAAATTACTTGGAAAGTTGCTTACGACAGATTCGTTATTTGCGAGTTTATTTTTGGATATTAGAAATGTCTTGAATTATTTTTATGCTTTGTTATTACGATTCGAAATAAAAGTTGTTTAATTTAACTGAAGACTGACAAAATCAAAGTACACGAATAATTATTATGATGTAAGTTTATTCTGTAATATTCCTTATCAATAAGAACTTTAAAGATTTGTTTTTTTGTTACGCTAGATGAGTTTCAGCGGTCAGCGACCTTAGCCACGCGGATATGCAGCCGCGGGTGTGAGCTTGCGTTAGAGTGGAATGAAAATGTAGGGAAAATAAATCAGACAGCATAAAGCTAGAGTCTCGTTACTAGGGAGCGAAGAGTTCGTATACTAATTCGAATGGAACGAAATGGAACGGTGTTAAATAAAAATTATCGTAAAGAAATTGCAGACGCGTGTCTTGGCAGCGAGCGAGTCGTCCACTTTAGGAGTTCCTTGGTTATCGATGAGCGCTCTTGTGAGACGGTGTTCTGAGGGCGTAGTAAAAACCAGACTCGTCCCCAAGTAATTGTTGGCACGTGCATATTTTTTTGTGTGGGTTAATGTGAATGCACTCAGGTTTAGGGTCGATCACGTGCGGTAAACGTTTTTGCAAACTTATTTTACCAGGGTTTAACTATTGCTTTCTATTGCAGAGGCTATAGTAAGAAACACTGCTCAATGACTAGTATGCGAACCACATAAATTATGAATCACTGGTCTGATAAAATTGATCCGTTATTACATTTCTTTACAATTATAAATGTAACATTTAATCAAATTTCAAATGAAACTATACAAATGCTAGGGGATATTAATTTGGTAAAAAATTAGTTGATCTGAATACCAGCGGTACAGACAAGGTAAACGGAGCGTGTCACAATGTACGGACGGCGTATCGGCGGATAAGTGTGAAGTTACGCAAATCCGCAGATATGTAGCCGTGCGCAGGCGCGCCGCACAACGCTTGCACAAGGTTTCGCAGACCTTTGTTTTACGCAACCAGATCGATTTAATAGCTAGCCGTTTTATTATTTGAACAAATACTTAATCAGAAAAATTGTAATAACAGAATATTTTCACATAAAACTTACAATACTATAGGCGTCTATAAAAAAAAAATCGCAACAACCGGAACTTTCCGTGCACAATACCCTGCATTTCCGTTTTAGTCCAGCAGGTGTTTGCAGTCTTAACCTTTTAAATATACGTAAAAAGTGTTCTATTGTACGCGAGATACAATGATGTCCGGCAATTTATTTCTCAGAATGACGCTCGCATTGTGTTTTGAGTAGTAAGTAGAGGTGATGGTTGCTCGAGATCAATGCACTATGTCCACGTCCGGTAGCCGCGTCCGGTGTTTTCGTATCACCAAAAAAGGTGCGAACATGCGTTATTTATAGTAATGACGAACACTCCGTCGTCCTCGTCCGACTCATTTATTTACGGAATGAGGAGAGGTGTAGGTGTATGAATAATAAAAAATCATTGCTGGCATTTTCAATCGTAAAGATGCGTCGAGTTGATCTTTCCTCTATTATAATCGCATGACGTCAGAACATGCATTTTATTGTTTTCCAAATGACTTCAATCGTCGGTTCCGCACGAGCAAAGAGGCGGCGCAGCGTCGACGCCAGCGACATTGGCACAGTTGTTCACGACCTCAGCAGCCGCAAGTCGACCGAGGCCACAAACAAACGCCCCAAAACGAATAACATAAACGTCTGAAATTCCGGCACGCCTGAATCATGTCGTACAAACGTAAACTAGCAGCGTAATCGCATCAATAAACTAAAACTCGAATCGCATGGACATTAGCGCCGCGCCGGGTGCCAATAGAAATTACGCTGTTCGATATATCGTCCCGAAACGTTACCAAGGGTCGATTATGCAATTCAAACAATGCCTTGTGCGTCTCGTTGATGTTATACAACTGTTGAAACCAAAAGACGTACGGATACGGTCGTTTTGCTGCGAGCCCGGTATTATGCAAATACGTCGCTGTAACGTAGCGGTGTCTTACACCACGATACTTTGCAACACGGTTTCAAAATGTTTTCAAAACAGTCAATATGGGTGCAGGCAGGCAGGTAAGCGATGCCAGATATCGGCTACGGCCTCGGGTATAGTTTTAAATTCGATTTAGATTATGTTTGTTCTATGAAATAGACACCAGGTCTTTTTTGATTAATTAAATAAATAGATTGGAAAGTAGGTTTTGATTTTGATGGAAATATAGTACAGGCAGTGGCCGGGCCGGCATGCGACGCATCGGCGTCTGCCGGGTCTATCGCGAACTAATTTGGCACATCCGCTAGAGAGTGCCAGCGCAGCCACAGCCATAAATATCTCGTCCCGTTAGCGCCGCAGACACGCTAATATCATTTCGCGACATGAAAACAGACACACTCAGACAATTATTTATAGATGTAGTGTTACGAAGGGGAATATCAGACATTTTTGTATGATAAATTCCTGCTACGCGGCGTTATTAAGTATGTATCAAGTTGCGTAATCAAAAGCCCTATATCGTGAACTCGTCATTGTTTGCGATGTATGTGATCATCCGACCCGACTCCTGAGCACCGCGTTACGCAAAAAACGTCGAGTTTTGTTACCTGAAACGTTGCACTGTGGTATTATTATTTTGGCGTGGAGTAGGCGGGATGGGCTCGAACAATAACGCCGAGGACAATATTTTATACCTGTGATTATTTACAAAGGTTTCCTTGTGTTTACCAGCGACAGAGTCGCGGGCACCACCTTGTCTGGTCTTTTACTACATATATAAAATACTTTACCCGCAACAATATTTAATGGTGACATATTTACCCAAATCAAATTAATTTCCAATATATATTCCATATAATTTTATACCACTTTTTTTTAATTAATAAAACCTTCTGTTTGTTCCACTATAAAAATTGTTTAATTAAGTTTATCTCGCATTTATTTACATAATATACTATTTCTTTATTTACAAATATACCTACTGTAGAAAAAAACGAGGAACCCCAAAATGTCTTCAATACGTTTTAAAAAATGCAACATGATATTGTGTGCCTAAATATGGTTATCTCGAAGATTTGAATCAAACTACCTGCGTTGTCACTTCAAATCGATCTGATGAACATGCTCACCCGGATGCTATTGATTGATACTTCCTTTAAGACTATTCATCAAATATATCATTGGAATTGTTTGTATTATTTCCTGAATAAAAATATTAAATACATTTTTAAAACGAAGTTTCATTGTTAGTAGCTGTACCCATAATAAATAAAAACACTAATATTATTCATCATCGTGTAATTATCTCATCAAAGATTCTTGTAAGAAGCTCTATAAAATTGCTCGTAGCGCGAGAAAAATAATTTAATTCAGTCTCAAAGGATGAGAAAACTACTAACTGGGACCGTAAAAATCTACTTAAAAACATCAAAGAAACGCGGAATCAATATTAATGTTCTTATTTACCTTTGAGACGGTGCAAAATCGCGGGATATCACGGTGTGGAGTCCGCCGGATGACTCGAATTTATAATCAGGGGCGCTTTTATATGCGATACGTGAGAACGGAGGTCAAAGGGCGGGTCACTTGCTCGTGTTGCACCTTCCAAAATCAGACATGTGGCCATTCTCACGATTGAAAAGAATGCCTAAATAATAATCTTGACCAGTGGATGTGCACAATCATTAGAATTTATTAGGGGTACGCAAGGTCAGCTGCTAGTATGCAAATGTTATTTGACCGGCTGTTTAATCAGATGACAAAAAAACTCTGGGAAAGTTAGACACATGTCCATTAACGGGAGATGACTTTGGGTCAAGATCCTGTCATACAGCTGGCTACCTGACATGGAGCGGTCCGCTAATATCTTAAAAACAAAAAACTAACATTTCCTTTCTGAAATCACACATGGCAGAACTGGACCCGCATCCGCAGTGTCGTTCATCCACATTGTTAACGGTTACCTATAAGCTATAATCTAAGAAAACAAAAAAAAAACATTGCAATGTTATATTAACGATCGCGTCTTCTAACCGTACCGTATTTTGATAAAAGGTTTCATAAAGAAACTGCCTATTTATCTTTTTCTCATTTTAGGATTCAGGCTTTTCGTGTAATAACCAAATGCAAAACATTCCCGCTTTGAGTAGTAACTTTGAAAAGGCTTCTCAAGTCACGGTGTACTTGGCTCTGCGGCTCTGCTATTACGTAAAAGGTGAAGCAAAAGTTTTTACATTTGAGCCACGGTACCGTTTCGCATCGTGAAACGACGCTTTTGACAACGTTCGCTTTGATGATACTCCGCTGAAGGGTATTAAATTTTACCTTTTTTAATGTCTGTCCACTCAAAAGCGAACTAAGTTAATACTGTTTCGTAAATATAGACACGGGCGGGATTACGTTACGTTAGTCAGTAGTGATTTTTATTTCAAGCTATTTATTATTTGCGTCAAGGACTTTTTTAAACTCGTTTGACGAATGTCATTCGGGATAAAATACAATAACTACAGGTCAAAGAAACCATTTTCTGTCAGACTCAATTTCGTGGACGCGTAATGAAAATTGTTTCGGTCGGGTTGTCAAGGAGAGCTCAATGTACAAAAGGTGGGTTGTTGCCCCTTTCGTGAGAGCGAACTCTGAGTAAGAGTAAATTAAAGTGAACAAATAAATCTATCTCGTCAAAACTCTATCACAATATTCATTACAAATTAAGATTGGATTTGTTATCAAATAAAAGATCTTTTAAGAGCGACAATACAAGGGTCGGTATGCGGGACAGGTGAATGATGGTGCCTTCTTATATAAGTTTAAAGGAATGCAATACTGGAGGGGTGCATAAAATATTTTTTTGTTATATTTTATTAGGGAGGTTGTTGGAATCAGGTGATTGAATAAGGGTGGCAGGTACACCTCTGACTAAATCATGGGGTCGTCTGGTAGTGCATGAGGTGCGCGGGCGCAGCGCCGCTCACCCTTGACCCCATTGTATTGTACGCAGCAATGACACCGTTCGCCTTGAGTCGCTAGCATTGCCGGAGATATTCGCAACAATGGAGGCCAGATAACGTTTCAAAAGTCGAAAATCCGCCGGTTCCTACCGGTTGCTTGTAATTAATAAAGCCGTTGAGTAATTATTTGTAATATTTTGCCTTTAATGCAATTCTTGTTCAACACGCTGTGTTTATTTTATTGATACGTCTTGTTTTTAAATTAACAGTCGCTGCGCAGCAATAGCAAGGGAAATTGTATCCATATTGTAGGTAGTTTATCAATATGATGTCTAAATTGTTGTAATATATTATTTGATAACGGTTTATCGTCTTCTTACACGGCGCTATCGAATACAAAGGAAGTGACGAACTGTTCCATACATGCATCGTTTCCGTTTCCGACGTTTTTGTGACTTTAAAACACTTTTTCTCACGGGCGCTCATAGTGGGCGGAGTGAAAAAAAGTGCAATTGATTGATACGGTATTTGTTACACGTTTTTTTGTAGTATCAGCTGCATTCATAGCTTTGTAGTTATAGTATCCGAATTCTGGTAACGTAGTCAATACAAATTATACAAGGTAAGCGCTTTTCGATTGCGAGCTAGAGATATCGTCAGTAGGGGACCGTTGCGTCAGTTATTTGAAACTGGCAAAATTTAGCACACAGCAATCCAAACGGTTGACTGTGTTGTACTGCGATAATGTCGTATTTCAACCGATTGCAATTTATACTAGACAAGATTTCTCTACATTAAATCAAGTCCTTGCGAAAACATAACATTAAGTTAGGAAACCATCAATGTTCTATTCAAACAGCGTTATATCGTATGTTTGTCTAAATACCATTTGTGGAGCGTTGCATTCAATGTTTTCATAACATTTATAGTTGCTAAACGAATAGGATTGTAGTTATATATATTTATGCTTAGTCATAAAAAACAACTAACCTTTGAGGATCGGCAAAGACGAATTTCCTTAACTTGAGGTCTCGTAAGACGATCCCTTGTTCGTGACACGCAGCAACAGTTTCCGCCATTTGCCTGAACAGTCTCCGAGCTTCGTGTTCCCTTAGCCTTTTCCTCGCCCTCACATAGGAATGGAGATCGGAGTGCGACCTTGGAAATATAAGGTACACCCTCTTATCCCCAACCAGAACTTCGTGGATAGGGTTTACATTTGGGTGACCGTCGAGGCGGTAGTGCGCTTGGAGGAGGCTACTGCAGTCTCTTGATACCACCTAGAATAAAGTGTATCTATGAACAGCAAGAAATATAATAACACATTTTAATGGATGAACGATAATGAAGGTCAATATTCTCTGTGAACTTGTAAAGCTCGATTTAAATCCAGATAGATATTACCCTGGCTAGACCAGTTTTCTTGGAATATCTTAAACGGATTCTACTCCCATTCATTTAACTATTAACAAGTATGCTAGGGTTAGCGATTAGCTATTCGTTTCCCGTCTAAAAGATTACTATGTAGCAGCTACTCAATGATCTCTTTTATAAACGACTAGTTCTGAAGTGAATAAAGATACCTAAAGATCTATATCAATAGATTGACCCTGTGCAAATAAATAGCGAACGCGATTACAAACGGAATGCTTGGTTGACGACAGATGTTTCTTTATAAATCTGCCATTCTTTCGAATACGTTAAAGCTATTATAAATAGAAGATTTATTTTAATTATTATCATTATTTTATATAGTATCGTAGCTATTTTAGTATATTTATTTTAAATCGACGTCTAGAGTCAATTGTTTTCGAAATGTCAACGACATTGTGAACGCAAATACCAAATCAGATTTCCCGACTCACAATTGATGAATCACGTCGCGTGCGTAAGACCATTTCTTTTTTACTCATACCGTATTAATAGAAATATGTATTTAAATTCGGTTCAGTCGTATCGGCGTTTATATTTAAGTGCTAAATTTTGGGCGTTGTACGAAAATAAAATGTAACACATTTGTCAAATATTTGCTAAAAAGAGTTGATAAGAATTCGCAATAGTTAAAGCAATTGATAATATTTGGCCCCAAATGCGTTTACGGCGTCTAACCTACTTAGCGCTATCAATATTTATTTAATCGCAAGGTGTTGCAAAATATTTACCTATCTACATAATATAACTTCGGCACGTAGAGTTATTGACCAGCCTTTATAATAGGTGGGTCATTTTTTAAATATTTTTAGATAATAAAAAAACTTTATATTAAAATTGTATAAAAAATATATTGCAATATTAATATCATCAGTTTCATTATATCTATCATTATAATTTTATATTAAGTTAGTTTATTAAAATTGACATCATCGAGTCTGTCGCTAATGTAATACCGTTTATGTTTCCTCAATCTTTATTAGCGTTGTAGTTAAGCCAGCAATGAACTTGTAACACTATTCTATTACGTGTTAACGGAATAACTAGTGGGGGGAGCTGTAAGAGGGGGCCCTCGCTAGCCTCGCTGTGACATTCGGTGATCGGTGCGTTATCAACTCGTCTATTTCACAATGTCAATGAGAAGGTCAAACTTATTTTCGACGCGGCATCCACGATTGATGTACACCGCTTCGTAAATTAAATAAATGTAAACATTATATTTCGTTGAATTCTTTCTATATAAGCTCGGGTCGTAGTGACATGTCCTGCTTTACAATTTTTTATACTAATCATCGTAATATAGTACAAATGTGGCAGTTGTGTCGGCAAGAGGCGATGTTGTAAATATACTCTGCGTTTAGCAACGATCACGTTGCCACACTTAACCTTGCCAAGTTCTCACGAGGGAAATGCCTATTCTGTGCCTTGACAATACCTGTATAGGCCTTTGTTAGCACTGGATTTACTATGTATCCTGCGTTACCTAAATCTTTGTATATGTGAGGACGTTCGATTCGATATAACAAGTTTTCGAACTGGTTTCTATACAGAGCGTGGCGTTTGCATGATTCAAGCTAACGCGGAAAACGCTAAGCACACCAAAAACTTAATGTAAATCATATATTGTATTACGCGATGGCACATTAGATGACTGAATACTAGGCTTATGATTGATCTCATGTTAATAGCATAAGTTGCGATTATAACGTTTTGTTCGCTATGAATTAACGTTATTGTTTGCGATATTGCGAAAGTCGACACATGACATTGTAAAAACGGCGATGCTATGGCCTACAAGTGCGATCGAGCAACGCAAGACCGTGACATATAAAGTTTGACATCGACGTTATTAACAAGAAAAAAATACATTTATAACAGATAAGCTCGTGTATCTGTGTGAAAATCAATTCTTGTAGCTAAGGATTTAATTCTAGCAGTTAAATTAGCTGAGTATAAGTAACAATTGACTAATTGCGATGAAAGGGAAACACCATGTGGGCATATTATTGAGAACTGGGTTTATCTCAATGGGGTGTCTATCCCGTGGGATACTAGGAACCCTTTTCGATTGACTACTGGATTTACTTCTATTAAAATAAAATGTATGACTAATAGTTACGTGTTCAATTGTTTAGTTTGACTGATTGAGATAGCTGATAGATGATTTTGAGTTTCTGTCTCAACAATAACTTATCTTAAGCGCATGACAACATAATAAAACAACACTAAGACTTACTTTACGTAATAATTTACGAGCAAGTTACAAATTAGCTAATTACCGACTGGACTGGAGAGGTCGAGTAAAACAAGAGATTACACAGTGTATCAATCAAACAAAACTGCGCAACTTCTTTTGAAACCGGGCACAATTTCGACATGAGACGCGTTACGTATCCCGGTCGTGTCGTCTCGAATGCCGTGATAAATCGTCATGCCTAAATGCCTTCACGAGAAACAAAGACAATGGGGACTTTTTGACGAACGTTTAAATTTAAAATATTAAAAAAAAAAATGTTTAAAAAAAAAAAGTAACTAAAGTTATAATGTTTTTCGTATTACATTTTATTCTATATAAGAATAGAGGATATAAATCAGAATTAATATCATAATACACTACAAACCCTAAGTTAGCTCGAACGTGCTACAAATTTTGTATTGTGCAGGACTGAGACGCGGTCCAACAGGTTTTCGATTATAGTTTCAGTTATCGATATAGAATGGTCACTTACTTTGCAAACATATTCCTCTTGTGTGCGCACGTCCACACACCGACAAAGCGATGAGCCTTCGACTTGTTCCAGTAAGAGATACTTTTCAGCCACCAGGGCTGCTTGGAACTGGTGTTGGGGGGGTGCAGGGCTGGGCGGTGCTGGGCTCGATGGCGATGGAGCGGCTGACAAGCGGTCCGCAAGCGAAGGTGATTGCGCCCGCTCATCCGCTTTGCTGTGCTCTCCAGTAGCCGGCACGGGAACCGTCACTGCAGGCTTGCTCAGGCGCAACGGAAACAACAAGGAGGGGGATCCGGGATCCATCACAACACTATAACACTGTCACTGTCACAAATACACACTAATGTTCACAGAACACAAACACTTATAAACGAAGAAGGAACTATGATGAGATGATCATGATCTGCAAACAGAAATGCAATCCGATTAGACATTTCGCGGCACACAAGCAAAGTTTGCAAATTTATTGCATACGACATGGACTCTTACAAAATTTTAAACTAAACTATGAGACAATCGAGGATTTAGCAACGCGATTTAGTAAGGGGAAATTGTAAAGTACCTACGAATATGGTACAAACCTTGAAATGATTCGCCCTGAGAGGATATCGTACCAAAATTTGTCTGTCCGTGGTGGCGAATCTCGCTTTATTAACACGGAATTACTAGAATTAAATTCGTGCAATTCGAACGCGTATAGACAAGCTAATATTTTG
Organism: Nymphalis io; assembly: GCF_905147045.1. Classification (NCBI taxonomy): domain Eukaryota; kingdom Metazoa; phylum Arthropoda; class Insecta; order Lepidoptera; family Nymphalidae; genus Nymphalis; species Nymphalis io. The sequence continues at coordinate 3,348,379 of NC_065890.1, read as the reverse complement.
GGCCGGTGTCCGCTCGGGTTGAATTGAGACTAAACGAACACACGACCACCTCCCACTAACGCCATTGCGAGACTAACTTCGAGTTTTGTGACGAGGCTGACGCGGCGCTCGGACGGAGCCTCGGGCCGGCAACCGATCCAACGTCCAATGTCGACACACCGTCAGCTTGCGTAGTACGCGAGCATACGCCATGCGGTTCGTAGACGAAAAATCTACTGTCTCCCTGTCTCTTTTTAATATAATGTTATAGAGCCTCGTAGAAAGAGATAGCACGATACCATTCATTTACGTTTGGCAATGCAATGATGTCAAATGTGTATACAGTTTCAATATTTTTCACAACAATAAATTCAACAACAGAAATAAGTACAGTATTTACAAAAATGTAATTATTGCGAAAAAATATATATGTTTCAAGACTGAAATTTTAATGTGGTGGTTTTACTTGTGTGCATTAATTTAATTACCCCACATTTAGAATCCAAACCTATACGTCGTATTTTTTATTCAATTTGTAATATTGCATAAATTGCATCATTAAGTTGCAAAAAATAACAATTAGTAATATTACAAATTCGTTTATAAGTAATTCAAAAAAAAAAAAATTATAATGGTTTAAGCCAATTAAAACAAATCAGTAAAAAAACTTTTTATTTACTGATTTGTTTTAATTGGCTTAGAGTTGTTATTCAGTAACAAATATATATTTGACCTACTTAGTAAAGAATATAAATAAAAACCAGTCAGCAGAAGCTATAAAATATTTTATAATTATAATATATTCGAACGATATGACTGAAAACCTTCAACGCCTATTTACAGATTATTTGATTAAACTAAACTAAGTATATTTAACGCTTTACGTTGTTATTTATATATTATAATGTATCAACAAATAATATTAAGTTATGTTCAATTACCAATTATTATCAGTCGCATAGGATCGTACTTACTTCATGAATTATTTAATGAGATTCTTTTTTTTTCGTATAATATAAGTATAAAAAATATATTATTACAAGACTCCGTTATCTTGTCAGGTTAACGTCACGATAGGTAGGGGGCAAATGTCACAACTTGGAATATCAAATACTCATAAGTAAAATACCTCGATATATGTACCGAGGTTTTTTACCTTCGGCGGCATTTGAGTCTTTTTATTTCACTCTTGCCAATGGAAATGTTAAATGTTTACTGAAACAATATATACCCTATTTCGATCGAAGAAGGATTAAAGTTAAAAATAAATTTGTTTTTTATATTCTATGCAATTTGTTAATGGCTCTGCTGTATTATGTACTACAAAATGTTCTTGAATAATTTACCTTTATTTTTAATACAGGACTGTTCCACCTAACTACTTATAACCACTTTAATTTTATTTCCAAAGTTCCGATTAAAATTTCGTGGACATTCAAGACGTCATTTCGCGAATCCATAGTGATGATAATAATATCATAGATTATTCACGTCCACTAATGAATGATATCGAGTCAATTCGATTTCAATATATTTTATTTGTATTTAATCCTCTTGTGGTTGGAATAGGCTATATGGCATTTATAATTTATTAGCTGGTGCTCGTGACTTCGTCCGCGTGAAAGTCGTTTTTATTATGATATATATATATATATCGTTTATAATAAAAAAAATGCATTTTCATGTTCTGTTACTGTTTTTCATCACCGACATTCGTTTTTTTGAATTTATATTTATTCAATGTACAGACATTCGATTCCTACTGCTTTATTGTGTTTATAGATATTATATAATAATGTAAGAATAAGGGCAAGGATGTAGACGTTGTTTCTACAGTTTTATTACAGTAAAAGTTAGAAGTAAAGAGTCGAGATAGATGTGGTGAGAACACGTGAATCTGAACCGATAATTGCCGATTCAAAGCAAGCACTACTGAATTTGCACGTGCTTAATATGTTTTTATAATTTACCTCGTGCTTGGTGGTGATGAAAAACATCGTGAGGTACCTGAATATAAATTAAAAAAGTAACAGCCTATAAATGTCCCATTACTGGGCTCAGGCCTCCTCTGTTTTGAGACAACTTACTCTACTATGCTCCGTTGTGGATTGGTGGATGAGTCGGATGAAAATCTGCAACATGTGTACACACCAATTCATCAAACATTCTCCTTAGCTCAGGATAGATGTCAAAATCTTTCGCGATATTATCTTAGCAGAAAATTACACATCGACTTTCATACTTATCTCGTTATAATTTTTGATACAATTTCTAGGTATGCCATTTTGACTTCTATCTATCCCGTCGCGCGACAAATTTCTAGTGCTATTCGACGAAATATAGTCGCCATTTTAATATCAAAACCTAAAAACGTATTTCGAAATACATAATATTGTGATTGTCAGTTAAATACTGAACTGTTAAAAGTAGTCGTAACAACTGCGACCTTTATTAAATGTAATTGTAAGGCAATCGAATATTATTCTTATGAAACTATTTCGATTATTGCTTCAATATAAATTTGATATGATGATATCAAATTATTAAAGCCCAGTGATCCGTCATTATTTTCGCACAGTTACAATATTAAACGTATTATATATGTTACATATTGAGCAGTTGTGGGAAAAGCTCCAAAGATTTTTGATAACAGGAATTATATAAATTTATATAATAATGAAAGATTCATCTCGAATTATAATATAGACCTATTTTTAGTATATTTTAATATATAAGATACATACTACTGAAAGCAATTTATTTATTTATTTAATAGGCACACTAATTATATATTAAATGGTAGTGGTAAAGTATATATGAGTCAGTGTAATTACAGGCACAAGGGACATAAAATCTTAGTTCCCAAGGTTGGTGGCGCATTGGATATGTAAGCGATGGTTGACATTTCTTACAATGCCAATGTCTAAGAGCGTTGGTGACCACTTACCATCAGGTGGCCCAAATGCTCGTCCGCCTTCCTATTCTATAAAAAAAATAAAAAAAAAATATAACATTTACAAAGTATCACGTCAACCTAAAATAAAATAAAAATTATTCACCTTTTCATTAACACAATATGAAAGGAATATTTATTTATTTATTTATTTTATAACAAAAAAACAACAACAGAATAATGCACGCACACTTAATGCACTATTTTGATGATGGACTCGCTGACAAAAAGTGATCCATGAGCTTTTTTTTTAAAAGTAATATAGCTGTCATGAAATACGTCAATGCCATGTATATCTTTTATTAATTCATTATGTCGAGCACATACGCATTATCCGAGCTAGCTTTCCAAGATGAGTTTTCGTGATATGGAAATTTTTTGTTATTAAACTTCGGGGATGTTTGCGAGGAACAGTAATGGATATTCGATGAAGTTGGTCGCTGCACTTAACCTTGTAGTGTATTACTTATTTATTAACATTGATCGAGAATAATCCGCCTATTGCGAAGACATTAATTTATGTTCAGCTAGTCAGCTAGTCGTAGTTAGTCGAGATGGCCCAGTGGTAAGAACGCTTGAATCTTAACCGATGATCGTGGGTTCAAACCCGGGCAAGCACTGAATTTTCATGTGCTTAATTTGTGATTATAATTCATCTCGTGCTATACGGTGAAGGAAAACATCGTGAGGAAACCTGCATATGTCTAATTTCACTGAAATTCTGCCACATGTGTATTCCACCAACCCGCATTGGAGCAGCGTGGTGGAATAACCTCCAAACCTTCTCCTCAAAAAGGGAGAGGAGGCCTTAGTCCAGCAGTGGGACATTCACAGGCTGTTACTGTACTGTAGTCGCTGATTGTATGGTTGCCTGTGTGAGAAACCGCTGGCTAGAAAGGCCAAATGTCTAGTAAAAGCACGTCGTATTCCTTTAACACATTGAGAGTTTGAGCTGTACAAAGGATTCCAGAATTATAATATTTATGAAAATTATTAAAATAACTGTCATTAATTTGGTATATATATTTTGGGCGGTGGGGACCACTTAGCACCAGGTGGCTCATCTCCAAGTCCGCCTACCTATATTATAAAAAATATAAATTTACGCTACGAAAACGTCGTAGCTTTATTCTCGTAACGTCTCATTATTATTATTTCGTCTCATAGAATCAGAGCACCAATTCTACTAATCTATAACGAGAACGATACGTTCTCGATTCAATTTCAACCCAACTTTGATTATTCTATATTTATACAAATCAGAAAAGAACTCATATTATGTTTTACATATACCGTTACGTCAAAACTAAAATTAATTGTTAAGTTTTTATGCCAATAGTCGATAATTTAATTAATTATACGAAAACGGATAAACGGTAACGATTACGCTTCGATTCGATTGCGATAAAATGACAATTCGTAAGTAGAATTGTATAATTTATTGACTAAGAATGTAAAGCACATTTTTAATTTCGTAAAGCATAATTCACACCGAACACAAACTCCAATAAACAGGAAGTTGACTATACTTGTGTACATGTAAGGGGTTGAAACTTGAATGTAATTCACTAGGTATTTGACTTGATTTTAGTACACGAGACTCCTGGACCGGTATCCTGCCGAACTGTCCTGTTTGAACATGCATTTAGCACGCCCGCATGTTATACCTTGTTACCTTAAGCAGAAGCATGCAAACATTGCTCAGGACGAGTAAATACTGAGTTATAATGTTTATTTATGTAATAAAGTTATGCTTCGTACGTGTTACTATCAACTTAAAATGGAATAAAAATTTGGATCGAGAAAAAGTATATTGGGCTTTATGTTATTTTAATTATGCATTTAATTATCGAACAATAGAAAGGGACGACGTATATACATAGTAAATGACTGTTAACTTATGCTATCACTGAAATAAAAAAATACGCATTGAATCTATGAAGCACATAATAATTCGATTCGATTAAGCTTTACCGTATTAATGTGTCCTTCAAATTTTTAACGATCAATTAATTAACATAATATTTTGAAATAAATGCCTACTTAATACGTAATATATGTATATATATTTTTAAAATTCATGTATGTTTAATAAAAAGGAGAAAAACAATAATAGGTACTTGGTACTTAAATAAAAAATAGGCCTTTAGTTTTCAAACAATAAATAAAATTTCAAACAATTTTTTTTTCAAAACAATAATAAATTATTATATGTAGTATTAATAATATTAAATAGAATGAATACGTCACGAATCAATGAAACGCTGATTTTTTCATTTCAAAGAAATATTAACATTTTAAAGTAACTTAAGTATGAAACATGTATAATTGTATATATTTACAATTGTATATATTTACAATTGTACATGTTTTATATTTAAAAATGTTAACCATCGCTTACATCGCCAATGCGCCACCAAACTAAGATAGTTAATGATAAGATGTTAGTGCCTGTATTTACACTGGCTTACACCGTTCAAACCGAAACACAACAATACCAAGTAGAGTATGTGTTGAGTGATTGGTACCTACTCAGACGAGCTTACACAGAGTCCTACCCTCGTAAAAAAACTATTAATGTTAAAAATTACGTGATAATTATTATTAACGAAAAAACGAATATTTTATTAAGTTTTCCATAGACAATATAAACAATGTTTTCAGATTATTGACCATTTTATAAAATCACATTAAAAACGATATTCAATATAACCATCCTCCTCCATCCACCTCCATAACGATACAATCTATTTAAGTTTCAAAACAATAATCGTTTTGTTCGAGTACCAATGAGGCGATAATAAAGAACAAAACAAACGAATCAAGTATGTTGAAATAATTCTAGCAAAACTACTTATCTTGGAATATTAGTTTGTAAAAACGTAATATTTATTTTTTAATTTTTAAATAGGATAACATATACATTCATAAATATATGTTTAATCTGTCAAAAGTATAATAAATAAAAATAAGAGAAAAAACGCATAAACACAGCACTTACCCCTACAAATATCCTGATGTGACTGGTAAATAAGGTTAAATTTATTTCGAAAATTGAGCAATGTTGCACAATAATTGCAATTTATTGTGTAAAATGTGTTAAGATGTGTGTGTTCTATGTTAAGCGCAATATATGAAACTACTATGTTTGTCTGTATGAAATTATATAAGCCGTAAAGCTATCGTTTGACAGAATACAAATATAATAAAACATATTTATTTATACTTGATGAAATGTGAAATGTGCAATGATATTTGAAAATATTATGAAATTTATTTATAGTGTATCAGAAGATTTAACAAGCAGGCGTCTTCACGATGTTTTTCCATGACTCCGGAGCACGAGATGAATTTTAAACACAAATAAAGCACATGAAAATTCAGCGGTACTTGTCTGGGTACCCACAGTCATCGTTTAAGATTCAGGTATTTTCATCACTAGGCCGTCTCGGCCGTAAAATGTAAATGAATTATGAAATATCAACTTGTTATAATCTGTAAGTTTTGTCCCATATTAATGAATCAATATTATAGCTACTTATTTTATATATTTACATCGAACAATGTCATATTTACAAGTGCAATTCAATAATTAAAATAATTAAACTGATATGTCATATTATACGTTTAAAAAAGACATATAATTTATATATATTAATCGTACCAATTCTCTAAACAAACTTTCTTTATCTAGTTTCTTGCTTGGGGGTATAAAATATTGGTATCCCTCCCATATCATTATAAACAGAGAGAGATAGACTTAGTTTTTTAGTGCTGTCAAAGTAGCGTAGATAATATGTGAAAAAAAATTTTTTTTTTAATTTGTAATCAATATATCGGCAAAGAAACACTGTTAACACTTATTAAAACAAAAATAATAATGTCTAAAGAAAAGGAAATATAAAAGCCATGTAACTATGTAATAATAATTTATATTGTGTAATATAATATTGCGTTATTATTTCAAAACATATTTGATTAAAATTAAGAATGTAATTTTATATAATCTATCCTAGCGAGAATGAGAGCGTACTTAAAATATAAATTCAAACCAAAACTTTCAGTGGAAAAATCTCCTTCGCTCTAATAAAATATAAAAAAAACAGTACTCATCATGATTTAAAAAAAAAATTTTAGTAGTAATTCTCAATGAAGGCAATTTTACTACGTCACAAATTGAAAGCCTAATAGAAAAATATGAATTAAGCATTTACAATCTATACATTCTATGTACAACAATGAACGGACTTTCTACTTTTATAATGATAGTATTGATTATTGAATCTATAAAGGACATGCATGATTCATTACGGATGAGCATCGTTCGCTCTGAATCAGAAATGAGGTATCTCAGACACAATTTAAATGTACAATTACACTTAATAACATAAAAATAAGGTCTATATTCATATATCTTTGGCAATGTCCACTTAAAGTCGGAAACAGGAAGTTTCGAATACGTATGTGTCAAGGCCTTTAATAAAGCCAGTTTAATAAAAAAACTTGTATTAGTGTTGCTTTTTTATTCATTTATTTTCTACTATGGAAAAAGAAAGATATTAGTCACGTGAAAAATAATAATTAGCATTATGTGTGGCAGGCAGAACTATATTAATCGACATTTTCTTAGCATTGTAATTATTTGTATTAAAAAAATAAAGATTATCGGTCTTACTCATAAACGTTGCTTTGTTAAACACTGATTTATCTCTTGACATTCGAAAGAAGAATACACAGCTTTGTTTAAGTAATCACTCGATAAACAAGTTTTATAAATAAGGCCTAATAATATTTACCAAACTAAAATTGATTTTGGTTTTAGTAATAAGGATGGTTAATTTAAGACAATAATGTAATTGAAGGATGTCTAGAATGCACTTTATTCCATTGGAATAAAAGTCACGCATAAATCACGTCCTTTTTGTGGATCACTTATCCTTCCTATTAAGTGACTCATAGGAGAGATGATGCATCGCATCATTGTTTAAAGTTCTTTGAAGTCTGTTCGCCTGATGCATTCCCTAATAATGAATAATACAGTTGTAATTATTTTTTTTGTTAAGGAAACAGAACGGATAAACAACTCGACTGGCTACGTGACTGAACGGTTCTCCGTTACTAGAAGTTGTCATAAGAAACATTAATTAGATATTCTCGAGACTTCTAAATAGGTATTCTAAAATAATCTTAAGGTGTTTTTTTCATTTTTAACAATTTTATGATCTTCTGAAATGATCTAAGGGACGAACAAAATACCATTAGCATCGTGTTTAAGCAATTCGAAGTACGGTGAATTAAGAATTTTATAATATTATTATTTGTTATAAAAGTCCTGGAACCAGATTGCAGCTTCACCTACGGGGCCAATCGCAACCATCCAGGGATCCACTCAGAGACAGAAAATTTCATCAAAATCAGTTCAGCTGTTAAGGTTCCTAAAATATGCGTAAAATGAATATGAAATTCAATAAAGATTAATTACAAACCATCGTCTATCGAATATTGGTTATTTATAAAAATATTGCATTAATAAAAGTAATATAATTAATAAAGATGTGGTTTCTATAAATAAACGGTAAAACATATAGTATAGTCTATTCCAACCACACTAAATGAACAACTTTGAAATTGAATTGACTCGATGTCATTGGTCGAGAATTGAGGTCTAGAATAATCTATGATATTTATTATGAATTCGCGAAAAAATGGCGTGTTAGCGAAATTGTTATCGGAGCTATGGAGGTAAAATTGAAGTGGAATTGAATTATAAATAAAGACATATTAATCAAGAACCGTTTGTAATGTATAATATAGCAAGGCTATTAGCATATCGCATGGAAAGCTTGCCCGTGATGATTGATGTTTGAGATATTTTACAGTATTAGTTATTTATTTACCTGACCAACTATTATTATATCACGTCATCAATAAATATTATATTACGTCATCAATTAAATTAATGTATTATTATTTATGAAAATCAAATTATTTTGCACTCCATCTGGCACCTATATATACAATTCCATTGTTTTGTCTGTTCAAATCGATCGATTTTGAATTTTTCGAAGATTGTGATTTCGTCAATTAGCCAGCATTTCTCCACTCAGGTTTCCTTTAAACAAATAATATAAGTGTTTGTACTGTAGATCTATTCTGTAAGAACAAACTTTGACGAACCGGTTGGCGTGGTTGGTGGATGCTTGCTTTTGACGCCGAAAGTTGTGGGTTCGATTCCACCCAGCCAGGACAGATGTGCATAAACATGTCTGTTTGTCCTGAGTCTGGGTGTAATTATCTGTATAAGTATATATTTACAAAAGAAAAATAGTATATGTAGTATATCAGTTATCTTATTTCCATGGTACAAGCTCTGTACAAGCTTAATTTGGGTTCAGACGGCCGTGTGTGAAAAATGTCCCAGGATATTATTATTATTATTAAACTTGAAACTATACGATCGTTCAATTTCAGAATAAAATATGAGACAGTGAGCGTAACCGGTTATACACTATTTTGAAGTTGGTTTTCAATATTGCACAAGTGAAATTCAAAATTTAATGAATAGCAATGTGTAAGCCTCAACAATAATTTCTGAATACTTGTTGTGTTCATAAAATAAATAAAATTAATGATGTTGCTATTACCTAATTTGGTCTTAATGGTTCATATAAAATTATGATTCGATATTTAAATTTTATTATTTAATACATTTTGTTTTGTTAAAGCATTATTGGGTTGATTAAACTTAGGGAAATTATATTAACACAATTGTTAGTCTAATTTACGTATAATTCGTGGAACATGTCATGTTAGGATATCAAAAACATAATAAATATACGTTTCAATAAACATGTCTCAATGTACAAGCCTTTGATTTTATTATGTACATGACAAATGTGGTTAGTTTTAATAAATATAACATACGATGCGTTATTATTTATAAATAAAATGGCAAATACTTGCGTTACAGTAACGTATTTTTAAAACAAATTCTATGCTGTAGTTAATAATTAACTATTTCCTTGTCATTGCAATAATATGAAAAATTTAGCAAGAACATTTCAAATAGAAGGTATTCTACAAGTTACGCTAAGATGAAGTTAAAAAAAATAATAGCCGGTTAACGTTTCAATGATGGGGTTAGGCCATTTTTCCTTTTGAGGAGACGGTTTCATCTCTCTCCTCCAATGCGGAGTGTCCGTGAGTGAGTGAGTGAGTCCTTGAAGTCGGACAAGACCTGTCCCTGCGAGATATCGTGTCGGCGATGCTTCGCAGGGAATCGGCGTGGAGGGCCGTAGCCTCCTTCTGTGAGACCGTCATGGTCCAGAAGGAGACGGCGGAGCGGGGACGGGAAAGGGCCGATCCTGCTCGGCGGAGACGACGACGGCGTCGTACCGGCCCTCCCACAGTCCCGACGCCCGGGGCTTAAAAGATGTGGCGTAACCCTGGGGTCGTGGATGCGTGAGGTGGGGGCCTCGCGTGTCTCATTTCAGACGGCCCTGCGGAGGACGGCAGCCGGGATGGCCTCGCGCTGCCGTACGCACTAGCGAGGAGTGCGGAGGGGGCGGGATTACCTTTGCTCCCTGAGGAGAGCTCCGTCGAGTCAAGAGCGGAGCAAAGCACGGGAGATGCCGCGGATGCGTTATATTTACACGATCCCGCAGCCTCCCCGATCCGTGCCGAGGACGGCCATCGCAGTGGTTTTAGTGGGTAAGAATCCCACATAACCCAGTTCCCCCCCATGGGAGCTGGGTACCTTTCTGAAGGTTTCCACTGCGTGAAAAAAAAACACTTTCATCCAATATGTAGGATTCCTCACGATGTTTTGCTTTACCGCCGAAGAGGAGATAATATGAACAATTTATATGTTTATTATAAACTACTGTGTGTTTGATTGACCGGGCTTGAACCCAAAATGTTATGGTTCACGAATTACCACTGCCAACCACGGGGCCATCTCGTCTTAAATGCTAATTAAAACAAAACATCAATTACTAGTCCTTATTAAAGAAAGAAAGTAATAAAAGTAATAATAAAAATGCAATGTAACTATGCTGTATAATAACGCGTGACATGTATGTGTGTGTATGATGTCTGCTTATTGCTTCAATTTGATTAAATCCTCTAAACCGATTGTAATGAAATTCGACCCAAGCATATACATGTACATAATGGGATTAAAGGGAAAAATATATGTATTTTATTAAAGATTAATTATTAAATAAAACAAAAAATGTTGCTTAATATATATTTACAAAAGTGCATTAGCTATATACTTAATAAAAAAAAACATTAAAGTCTATCGCTCAAATGACACGAACTATCATTGGGTAACTATTGCATACTATTGACAGGCTATAAAATTTCGTCCAGCGTCGATGCATGCCACGAAATCATTGCATCCTATTTCCAGCAAGGCCACGTCAATATATATCACGCCTAAATTCGAGGAAAACTTAGCCGTATACAGATTACAACAAGACGAATTCGTTTTTTTTGTTTGATTTATTTGGTTGACTTTTAATTATTTACTATAAAAACCCGCGGCTTCGACAACGTGTAATTCAGTTTGTGACAATTTATAATGACAATTTATAATGCCTATAAAATTATATAAATACTTATAAAAAAATTAAGTTATGGTTATAATTTTTTTATTTCGGTACAGAGAGGCAATACTGCCAGCGTCTTGGGTACAATGCCACAGGACAATCTTTTAGACGGCGTGTTTTGGCTATAAACTTTTAAGGTGTATTTTGTTTTTTATTTTGATTTTATATATTATAAAAATGACTGTACAAAGTTTCCATAATTACTAATATAAATTATTGTTTAATTTATTAAGTACGAGTAGTAGTCTAAAATAAAAAAAAATTGGCTGTAACTAGTCTTATTAACTCAAAAAGATCTGAAATCACAGCAGACACTTCAATTTTATTTATTTAATAAACATAAATATATAGATTCTTTGTCGTAAGGTGTCCGAGAAAACATTAGTCTAAACTTCTTTCTGTCAACACACAAAAATAGTACAGTAACAGTAACAGCCTGTAAATGTCCCACTGCTGGGCTAAGGCCTCCTCTCCCTTTTTTGAGGAGAAGGTTTGGAGCTTATTCCACCACGCTGCTCCAGTGCGGGTTGGTAGAATACACATGTGGCAGAATTTCGATGAAATTAGACACATGCAGGTTTCCTCACGATGTTTTCCTTCACCGAAAAGCACGAGATGAATTATAAACAGAAATTAAGCACATGTAAATTCAGAGGTGCTTGCCCGGGTTTGAACCCACGTTCATCGGTTAAGATTCACGCGTTCTTACCACTGGGCCATCTCGACAAAAATAGTATTTCTAAATAATAAGCGAATATAATACATATAAAAATAATGGTAATAGAATACATCAATTTCGATATTATGTGTAAGCTGAAGATTTGGGGAGTGAAAGATAAGTTCATCTAACGCTAGTAAATGCTGCCTTTTCATACTAAGGAAGAATATTTGCGAAGAATAAATGATAGGATAGGATGAAACGATAAATAGTGCTGTGATTATGAAACTGCAATTTGTTTAAGCGGTTTTACGATTTTTTAACTAACAAGGATATATCAAGATACTATTTATCCGATCGGCATATGAACTAAGTAAAGCAGTAGAGTAACACGATTATAGAATGTCAGTAATTATACAACATGTTTAATTATAACATTTGTTTATATACAAATTTCAATGGCAGAATAAGCAGAGATATAAACCTTACATTCACATTCTCCATGCTTTTTACCAATAGATCTTCTATATTATGCCTAACAAACAGTTCTTGATAATATATTTCACTTCACTTATTTCCTCTTGATATGAACTTTGTCGACATTCAAAAGGCATTTTTTTTCACAAATCCATAGACCTCAACAAGGTAAATTCAACTTTATTGCAATAGGCTATAGGACGTTACGTGTCAAAATAGCGTATCAACGTATTTGTTATATACGATTTTTAACATTTTACGACTGAGTGAAGTTAGTTCTCACAGAATAGCATTGCAGATGAAGGAATATCATGGTCGAATATAATAATACCTAAGGTTTTTTTAACATATTCTATTATTTTATTATTATTTTTGCTCAGTTGAAATAATAAAATGTATGACTTCATGTTGCAAGTAGTTTGATGTCGTTTGTATTTAGTAATTATTACGAATTATATAATTTTTTCTGCGTAAAATTTATAATATATACTTCTCGTTTTGTTATCTTAATAATAATATTATAACTTTACAATAATACTTTATTATAACTTTATAATTTCAGTATTTTTTATATATTATATAATTGTGGTAATTGAAATAATTGGATGAGGGTAATAATAGAAAAAAAGCATTTCCACCCCGTCTGCTCGTCTTACTGCCTCTATTGGTGCCAGAAGAGCTGGTTAACTTATCGTTTAGATAATTGAAATTGCAATTAAATTATCTAATGTTGCTAGAATTGTATTTTGTTGTAGATATTAAAGTACAAAAATAAAATACACAAATAAAACGAGAATGTTTATTCCGTTTTTTTTTAATGTGGTAACATAATTGCATATTAACCGTTCCTTATATCACCGAAGTGCCACAATCTTGGGAATTAAGTAACTAGTAGTTATACTGGCTCACTCACCCTTCAAATTGGAACACAATAATACTGAGTACTGCTGCTTGGTGGTGGAATAAGTAATGAGTGGTACCTACTCAGATGGGCTTGCACAAAACCGCCAACCACCAAGTAAAGTAATATTGAAATAATAATAATAATTTTATATAAGTATTGTCCTTATAAAAATTTTATTCAACGTAATTATTTTTGCAGTCTGTTTTTATTTTACTAATTTGATTTTAAATAAAGATATTCCTTAACGAAATGTAGTGTAGAAATTACAAATCTGATTTAAGACCTTGTCCGTTAGTTTGCATTTCAATTTAGCCTATTACGAATTTCACTGTTATGAAACATTGCATTATCGAAATGTCAATTGCTTAATGATTTGGTTATTTAGTATTATTAATTAGTTGCTTCTGTGTTCATTTATTTAATTATATTCTTATTATCTTTATATAATATCGTTCAAATTTTATATTGTTCTATATTTCGATTATTTGTCTTACATTTTTATCCATTATTTGGTACTATCATTTTTTTTTATCTGTGTTGATTTTTTAGTGAAAGTAACGGGAAAGATTTCTTTCTTTAGTTCAATGGAGTTGCAAAATTATACTTTCACATCAAAAACATTGCGCTCCAAAGAAGTAACGTAAAAGTTAATTGCTTTTAAACAAGAATTTCATTACGGATGTGGGAATAAGCTTTACTGGTTCATGAATATTAATTCTTAAAACTAGTAATCTACTGTATAATTCTTCCGTGTAATAAAATCATCGTATAGTTATGCGAAAACTGAAATGCTTATTAATTTAACTATTATAAATCATTTTGTATCTTTGCTTGTATTTTGATTTGACTTGAAATTAAAAAAAATGTTTGTATAGTTATGCGAAAAATAACCTACTCATTAATATAACTTTTATGAATCCAAAACTTTGTGTCTTTGCTTGCATTTTGGTTTGACTTAAATGAAAAAAAAATAAAAATTTACACAACGCGAATCAAGCGATTTATCAGTTAGCATGTACATAATAAACATGACACAAAAAAACTATTTTGTTATTATTGAGTATTAAATGCGTCAAGCAGACATCATGATGGTAGGTGATAATTTATATCATGGACATACGGAAAGTGTAGTCAATATATCTACTCGAGATATTATCTTTATATCAAACTGCCGCGAGAAAATACGACGGACTATTGTGCTACTAGCTGTTAACCGCCCGCATCGCTCGGCGTAAATTAAATTTATATGATGTAGGTAGATTCTATAAAAGGAATAAACGATTCCTATATCCTATTCCACGATATAATTGACTGTGTCAAATGTTATAAGAATCCGTCCATCAATGATTCACGAACACTGCAACTTTCGAATTTCGAATATTAGTAAAATTATTATACTCATATATTTAAAGCATGAGTTGTCATCGTTTTATAAATAAACAAAATAGCTATGAGTTTTTTTTATAATAATACCTTACAAGCAAAGGTATTTGTTATCGATGTAAGAAATAAATTACTCATTTTTACTCGCGCCAGCTTCGGCGTTTTCCTTTGATATGAGTCACTGTCTTCCGCGTTACTTCGACGTCATTATTGAATGGTATTTTACACCAGGGATACTACATCTGATCAGCTATCACGGTTACATCTTTATTTGATCGGTTTTTAGATATCGTGTTATCTACAAAGCTTTTATCGTTTATATTTACGTTATACTTCCCAATGTGGTAGAAAGTCGTTTTGTTTATTGTCATATTACAAGCTTTTATTTATATTATATTGTATTACATTTATGTTGTGTGTTTGGGTCAAGTGTTGCAAGTTGCAACTGAATTTTAAACCAGTTCTATCCAACTGATTGAGCTGAAATGCTGCACAGGCTTGTAGAGCTGCCGCCAATACAATAATATACTGAATTTAATTAGTTTTAGAACATGGATAGAAAAGTAAATTTTTAAAATGTATTCCTCAACAATTTAAGTTAACGTTTATTTAATACTTACTACATTGTAACTGAATAGATATCACATATTTGCTTCTCCATTTCCCTCACTCGACGGAACAATGACGTCATTCGATATCGACATTTTGACGTCACAAGATTCCGTAAAGAATACTCTACGCGTCATAATTGTGTTTTCGAAAACTTCAATAGTTTCTGATAGATGGAATGAATGACATGGATGTCATTAAACATCTCTCCGGTGGTGTGGTCACTGGTTATGCGATTTTTTGGGTTAACAATTTGGCAGCTTTTAGCTGGTTTCAAAGGTTATCAATGCGGCTTATATCTTGATTATATGTAGGTATGTTACGTCATTTGTGAACCAATATTTTTTTTGCAATTTTTTGTAATACTTGATGAACTAGAAGATTCCTTTGTTTCTCTAAGCAGTGGTACTTTTGTGATACTTTTTATTATATTATCTTGCGTGTCTTGTTTATCAAGTGTATAGTTTACAAAGTCATAGATTTCGTAGTTCTGTAAACAAACCCCCGGGTCGGATTAATAAAAAGTTAAAAGGATTTTGTGTCAAGAAATTCTGAGTACCAGTCCGAGTTTGTAAGTTTGTGTTTACACTCTCGCGCTTCGGAAAGCACGTAAAGGCCGTTTGTCTTGAACTTTATACGGTCTGTTGCAGACCCATCAGATTATGAGAGTGAGGGAAAAGTAAATGCACTGAATTTAAAAAAATAATATTTTAATGATTTTATAGAAAAGTTTGAGGAGAAGGTTCGGAGCTTATTCCACTACGCTGTTGCAATGTGGGTTGGTGGATACATAAGTGGCAGAATTTCAGTGATATTTGACACATGCAGGTTTTCTCAGGATGTTTTCCGTCACAAGATGAAATTCTAAGCAACCATGATCACGGCTCGTGAATTGAGCACCAAATCTTCTCATAAAGAAGAGGAAGCCTTAGCTCAGTAGGGACATTGACATATTGAAAATTAAAAAAAAGTAAAATAACACATTTACTGTGTGTGATACTTTTTTTTACTATAAATAAAAGTTTATGAGGATAATTGTAGGTCATTAAGGTAAAGATAAAATATATTTTTTTGCTTGGATTAAGCGGCATCTAAAACAAGAAAAGGCAAGTTCGTATATCCTAGAACCTTTGCTTATTTTTAATTGAAATTTTTATTTGTTTTTTTTTTTAAGTGAACATGCTAGCAAAACTTTAAGTCATATAGTCCATATTAAATTAAAAAGAAACACATTTATGTAGTAAGTAGTTATATATCTCACTATCGCAATCAGCCTAGATAATTTTTGTTTTTTTTTCTTTGTTCCATGACTTGCGAATTATTATATTCAGTTTCATGTTATTTAATCTTAATAGGATGAGACTTTTTGTACTGAGACACGTGCTGTCCATACTTATTTGTTAGTAAATTTGCCTATCATTATATTTATAATACAAATTTAAAACCTAATATGATACATAATGATCAAATGAGGAAGTTAGATCAAAACAGTTGTTTTTCATTTTTAAATTAGGAACAACAAGCTTCCTTGAGATCATAAGATGCCTTAAGCAGTGTTTTTCAGTAAAATTCCATTCATCAGGCCTGGCGACTAATTCTACAAGTTGTCATTTTATCGCAATCGAATCGAAACATAATCGTTTCCGTGTAGCTTTTTTCCTTTCCTATTAACACAGCGATCCTGTTGCGGTTCAGAAGTCGTATCGGAATATAATCGTATCGTAGCCGTTATAAATTAGTAGAATTTATGATTCAGCTGAGGTTTTTTTTTTGTGAGAAATCGAATCGCAAACGTGTCGTAGCCGTTATAGGTTAATTGTCCTTCTGTTTTTAAACAGTTCGATAGCGTACTAAGAAATCTAATACTTACTACTCGTAGCTTTGGGAATAGAATTACTCATATATACTTATAAATGGGAAAAAATTAATGCCCATTAATTGTTTATTAATAAATACAAATATTTATTTTAAACCATGGTATTCCCCGTGCGATTTCCCATTACTTGCCAAGTATATTATCAGAATTTATAGAATACATTCTTCATTGTATTAATGTTACAAATGGTTCTAGGATTGTTTTTCTAGTCTTTTTTTATAATATAATAATAAATATTACAAATAACGTTTGTATGGATACAGAGGTAACTTAAAATTTAATACTTATTAAATTTTAAGTTAATATATAAGGTATATAATATAAGCTTTTTTTATATAAGGTATTTAAAAAAATGGTAAACAAACAATGATCTAATGAAAACATATTATATATCAAATGATCGCTTACACAGATAAAAACAAAAAGGAAATCATAATTACAGATTAATTAACAGTTAATTTGATAAATTCCCACAATTTATTTTTAAAAATCTGGCAAGTGCGTTTCGGTCTTGCGCACTCATGCGCACCCTTTAGTTTGATTTTTTTAATGTTATCTTTACTAGAACTGATAGCGGCAAAGTAACATGTATTGTATGAACTATGTATGTATGTATGACGAATAGTCAGACAGGTAGCGTAAAATTAGTAAAATTTTCTTTTTACGATGAATATCTTAGAAAAATTGATTTTTATTTTATTTTACAGATAGGCTAATGAGCATATGGGCCACCTGATGGTACGTGGTCACCAACGTCCATAGATATTAGCATTATGAGAAATGTTAACCGTTTCTATCGCCAATGCGCTACTTACCTTGGGAACTAAGATGTTATGTCCCTTGTGCCTGTAATTACATTGGCTCACTCACCCTTCAAACCGGAACACAACAATACCAAGTACTGCTGTTTTGCGGTAGAATATCTGATGAGCGAGTTTTACCTACCCAGACGAGCTTGCACACCACCAGTAAATTATGTAATTATCCGCACTAATATTATAAATACAAAAGTGAGTTTGTTTGTTTGTTAGGAAATTTTGCATGCATGTTTTAGGGGTACAGAGGCCGACCTTGCCTAAATAACATTTCCCCGTTTACACGCAGGCGGAAATTAGTTGAGTAATAAAGTAGACTACCAGTCTGTAAATGTTCCAATACCGAGCATACTCCAAAGCAAGTTGGCTGATACACATGTGGCAGAATTTAATCCGATAAGTACGTGCTCGTGCCGGTTTGGTCAAGGTGTATGACCATCCATAGACATTGGCGCTGTGAGAAATATTAACTATTACGTTCAAAGCCAATGCCCCAACAACTTGGGCTTACAATGGTTCACTCATCTTTCAAATCGGAACACAATAATAGTAAATATTGCTGGTCGGCAGTAGAATATCTGATAATTGGGTGGTACACAGATGAGCTTGCACAAAGCCCTGCCTAAGAACTTGCTTACACCCTTTGAATTTCTGTCTCTAGTCTATTCACTGAGAAAACTCAGCTCTGATGTATTATGTTGTATTAAAAAGCGAATATTATTACGGGACAGTCAAAACTGTATCGCCGTACAATTGATATCGCGATAAGTCACAATAGCTAAGCTGGGCCACGTACGTACCTGTTATCAGTGAATCATCGTTTTAACGCCAGCTTATGATGATATGGTAATTGGCATCCCACGTCACAACTATGACTTGGTACCTATAAAGCGATTTTTGCTATCTACTACTTTTGGGGAAAACCTGTAAATCGATATCGGACTAATATTATAAACGCCGAAAAGTCCGATTATTAAATTAAACCACTAAAACTTGCGAATATAAATTGCGGAACTTGCGGGTAACATTTAGAGGTTATTCTTATGATCTAATAAGGATGACCAGTCTGTTCTATAAAATAATTGTATAAGTTATCTCAAGTCTAGACTGAGTACCTAAATGTGTAAACCCTTGTGTGAACTCTTCAACAATTTGAAGAGATGGGATATATGTGTGATAAATACCGAGATCAGAGACCTGATCAGCTAGTAAATTATGATTACATAGAAGTAAAGATTGTTCATTTAACTTTAATATTTTTAAGTTATATTTAAAAACAGGCTGTTATAAATTTTGTCTATCATTTGGACAGTTGAGGAGTTGCTTCGTCTGGAGCCAATCCTAAGTACATTCAGGTCACCATAAAAAACAGTTACCATCACAACTGAAGCAATAAAAAATAAAATTTATCAAAATTTTAACTCTGTAGGTATATATAGGAAGTGCTTCTATCTATATATACATTATCCTGATTTATGTTATTCATACAATCTAACAAATAAGATAAAATAAATATTATATAAAGGTGATAAAAAACCATTGAGCATTCATTGACTTTAATGCATGATAAATAATAATTTAAATGTATTTAATTATCTATGTCATCAATCGGAAAAGAGTTACTATTGACTACACATATTTTGATTTGTTTCGATGATCGTTGAAAAATTATTAAAATACGATAATGTGATTGTTATTTCGTTCAGGATTTTGTCATATCAAAATAAAACACAACAATGTTAATTACACTATTTACTTCAATATTCTATGTATAATTTAAATTAAACACACAAATATCTTCAGTCTTTGAACAAATTTCATATCTGCAGGCTGAACTTCTTTAATTCAGTAAATAACAATTATAATGGGATCGTACTGTTAAGTAATGTTGTTAGCATAATAGTTATTCGTTTAGTTAGGTAAGTCTGTATTTATCACTTATATTTTAATTTTATTTGGAGAGCAAAGTATAAAATAAATATATAGGACATTAGTAGAGCTAATCCGTGAGAATAAATATGACTCTACATATATAACTCGACGTAAAGCTCGGTCGTTAAATTTCAAAAAGAGAAATGTAATATTGACATAATAATTGTAATATTTGAAGGATATATCAATAACAAATATCGTATGCAAGTAAGTTTTCAGCTCTTTATTCTACTCGATCGAGATCGGGCCGAGTTTTAAAATAAAGGTCAAATCTTACATAAACAAACACACCAAGCACTTATAAAAAATATAGCAATTATCGAGTTCGAATCAAAAACAACTCTCAAAGAAACAATGAAATTTTGTACGTTTTGTTTCGTTCTGACGCGGAGTGTTATGTGATCAAGATAAATATAGAAAAGTATGACGTCGTCGTGATAAGTAGGTACGGTCTGCAAGCAAAATTTCGTATTGTTTGTGCTTGTTGTACTTTAATTATAACAAATAAGTTTGTGTTGTAAAGTTGGTTTTGTATATTCTTCTTTATAAGTTGTATTTTTATTTATACTGTTTGCAACATATTTTATACTGATTGAATGAGCGGAGAGCTACTTTTTTTTTGTTGGAAAACGCGCCACGTTTTTCTACCACGTGAATTGGAGTGTGTGGGAGTCGCCGGTGCTGAACATGCGCCTACCTACTAAAAACCAGCGGTATTCCCTCCGCTTCTTCGGAGGACATTATGGGATCGCCAGCACATACTACCGTGACGCCCCGTGTGGCGGCCTCCAACTTTTTGAAAGTTTCCGGGATATAGAGATCCCCTTGCTCCTGGTCTCACTGAATGTCGCTGGGGCAAGGAGGGAGAAGGTGCGCATAGCGCCATTGCCTTTTCCCCGGTCTTCTTCGGCGAAGCAGGTCAGCGGAGACACTATTCTTCTGCGAAAATGTCATGTCGTAATGACCTGATTATAGCTTTTATCACGCTCGGTAGCAAGAGATATGAAGCCAAGAGCTACTTTGAGTTTGAGCTTTGGAGTTGTAAAAAATAAAAATATTTACATTTTTAAAGTTTTTATAAACTACAACAATTCATTTTTATCATAATCCATTTAAAAATAATCCACACATTTTTTCGTTTTCATGTTAAAATATGAAAATTCGTTCTTTGATATGATATCTAGATTCTAGATTGAAATTGGTTCAGATAATTTAAGATTCCTTGACATAGTTCGTATTGGGGTCATTGTCTGTGAAATTTGTTTTATTCTGAAGTATTTTGTAATTGTTTTTAATATATATGTACGATTAATCAAAATATTAAAATTATACTTAAATTTTCACACGAAGTTTCAAAATTGTTAATATAATAAATAATAATAAAATGTAAAAATTAATCATTTAATTATTTTTTTTAAGATTACTTGTGGTATTGATGTATTATATGCCTTGCTGGGCAAGGACCTCTTTTTTAGGGTTTCGTACCTCTAAAGGAAAAAGCAACCCTTATAAGGTCACTTCGTTGTCCGTCTGTCTGTTTATCTGTCTGATCCAGTGTAACTACAGGGAACAGGGCACAAGGGACATTTCACCTAGTTCCCAAGATTGGTGGCTTAGCTAATTCCCAATCCCAATATTCCGAGTGAACAGGGGAACAATTCTATTAACTAATTGTCACTTTATCGCAATCGAATCGAAGCGAGATCGTTGCCCTTTTTACGTTTTCTTATTATTTAATTTAATTATCGACTATTGTTATAAGATTATTGTTTGGGTTGGGTTGGGTAAATACAGATGTTTCAAAGTTGGATTGGAATTGAATCGGGAACGTATCGTAATCGCTATAATTTAGTAGAATTCGGTCTCAGGTGTATGTTTTTTTTTTTTTATAGAATAGGAAGGTGGACGAGCACATGGGCCACCTGATGGTAAGTGGTCACCAAACGCCCTTAGACATTGGCATTGTAAGAAATGTCAACCATCGCTTATAGCCAATGCGCCACAAATCTTGGGAACTAAGATTTTATGTCCCTTGTGCCTGTAATTACACTGGCTCACTCACTCTTCAAACCGGAACACAACAATATCAAGTATTGCTGTATTGCGGTAGAATATCTGATAACCTACCCAGACGAGCTTGCCCAAACCCTACCACCAGTATAATTACCGTGACCGACTAATCATTGTGAATTCCTATTATACTTTACTTGCAGGCTGACTGGCAGGCTTTATTAACAGGCTGTTACTTACATTACTTCGATTACCTCCTGTTATCTTAATACGTAATAAAAATATTTCTTTATGTTTGTCCTTTATGCGTTTCTAAAACATTCATCCGATATTGATATGAAACCGGTGAGTTGTTCTGTGTACGCTCGCGAAGGTTCTGCGTGTTTATCTTGCATAAAGGTTTTATGTTAATCTTTATTTTATCCTTGCAAGCCGGAACGGGTGGTTACTCATGACTACTATTTGAGTGACATGAATATTATAAGTGCGAACGTGACTTTGTTTCACTTTCAAGTCTTAACATCTCAACCGATCATCATTAAATTTGGCATACACGTTGTCAGAAGTGCAGTGAAGGACACAGGATACCTGAACTTAACCCCCCACCCCCAACACGCGGCGAAGCGGGCGTAAACTAATTATTAACAATAATAAGCCTCGATCACTTAACCTGTTTCAAGCTTTAGTATAATATCATAAAATGGAAACTAGAATAGTAACATTGAACAACATATAATTAAAATCCTTTGATTAGCAAACTTGAAATCAAAATGTAATAATTAATAAGTTATCGTGAACGGTACAAGGCATTACGCCACTTTATATCAATTTACACAGAGAACGAAAAAGGATATGCGTAAGGAAAAATGAATAACGATTATCTTATTTAAGTTATAAAACGTTATTCATAACGGAAATGTAGGTAGTTTTTATTATAATAGAAAAACGGGTGAGCTAATGATTTGATGATGACCATTTATGGTGAAAGGAACCACAGTAACTACCATTAACCACGGAAAGTGGAAGAACAGCCTGTAAATGTGTCACTGCTTGGCTAAGACCTGTCTTTTTTGAGGAGAAGGTTTGGAGCTCATTTCATTTCGCTGCTACAATGCGGGTTGATGATTGGAAAATTTTAGTTCGCCACATAGTGTTCCTCACGATGTTTTCCTTCACCACCGAGCGCGAGATGAATCATGAACAAACTAAGCACATGAAAATTCAGTGGCGCTTGTCGTTGTCTTTTGTGGTTGGCCCACCTGGTTCTGCTTAATTTTCAACTAGTTTAAATATCAACGGTTTTATATTAACACCCAAAAAATTAAACAAATTTTATTAAACAACTGCTTGTGACCACGAACACTCCAAGTGCTTGAAACATCAGTAAATTATAAAAAATATGCTAAAAATATAACTGATAAATCTATTCAGTTGGTTAATTCAATTTGTAACTCGAAAAAAAAAGATTACCTAATTATTATTATTTTCGTTTGCGGCCCGCGACACCATTGACTAACACGTGTTGTGGGCCCTATAAAAATAGGTTTAGTATGGCTGCTTTATACCGTCGATTTATTTACAACTATGAATTAGGAAACCTAATTAAAATGTTATATGTATCTGGGAGGGTAAAAAACCTCTGTGGTGTTGTTATTGCACAGAGGCGGTATTGCGCAAGTTTCTCCCACTAGTTAATATAAATGTTTGCTAATTCGGATTGCTTAACTAATTTACTATATGAAGAAAAATAATTAAAAATAACGCATTATCTAATCATTTACATCATTAAAACTAAATTTTTTACATTCCAAATTTTTTTAAATATATGTTTTAATTTGCTTAATAAGAAAAAAATTCGGAACTTAATGGCTACCACGAATTTCCTTCGAAAGATACATGGATCAGTATGTTTTCAATTACATCAGTGTTAAAATTAATTGATTTACTTCAGGTATTTTTCACGTAATTTTGTTATCCACTGAATTCGATTGGCGAAGCCATGTGTACTTCACGATGTATAAAACAATGGAGGCGTTACAATAAAAATGAGCTCCAAGAAATCTGTGCAGCGCTTCGATTCTAGTTAATTCATGACTCGATTTATCATACTTCCTTATTGAATCAAAAAAGCTGGCAAAATATTGTGAAATAATACGCTCGTGTGATTTGTCTTTATGACTGTACATGAAGCTGTACCGAATGAGTCAAGGGTAACCGGTGGACGAATGTAAGTTAACTAGACACTAACTAGGCAAAGGCTTTATACCCTTAAAGGGCAGATAATTTTAGAGATGTCCATTTTTAACGTTCGACCTTATTGATATTTGGACGATATTCTGAGTAAGATTTTAATTTGCAATGATAGCAATTTCCCGCATTGGAGCAGCGTATTGGAGTAAGCTCCAAACCTTCTCCTCAAAATGGAAGAGGAGGCCTTTAGCCCAGTTTAGTGGGCTTTGGAAATTGTGATCAGTTTTTTTACTTTAATACTTTATTATTTCTGGTTGTTATCTTCAAGACGTTTAATAAAACAGTAACAGCCTGTAAATGTCCCACTGCTGGGCTAAGGCCTCCTCTCCCTTTTTTTTTTTTTTGAGGAGAAGGTTTGGAGCTTATTCCACCACGCTGCTCCAGTGCGGGTTGGTGGAATACACATGTGGCAGAATTTCAATGAAATTAGGCACATGCAGGTTTCCTCACGATGTTTTCCTTCACCGTAAAGCACGAGATGAATTATAATTACAATAGCCGAGATGGCCCAGTATAGCCGAGATGGCCCAGTGGTAAGAACGCGTGAATCTTAACCGATGATCGTGGGTTCAAGCCCGGGCAAGCACCACTGACTTTTCATGTGCTTAATAAAAATCTAGTTGTAAATAATTACGTACAGTTAAGGATATTGGATCATATAACAAAACATTTTATGTATTGAAAGTATTGTTTTTTTAAATAATGGTGACGTTTTTAATATTTACATTGATACAGCTGAAAACTAATTTGACAAGACTAATGTATCTTTTTACTTCATACACGGGAAGTAGACAACAAATGTACATAATATATTCTACCGACTAAGGAGTAAGCCAATATAATTATACGCTCAAGAGAAATGTATAAGATCATAGGTAGACCATGGTTCGTCTATTTACGATGTAAGCATAACACCAAGTCACCACATACCATCAGATTGGGCAATCCGCAAGTATACCTTTAAGTAAAAAAATATATATTTTTAACTCTGTTGTTTGGATTTAGATTTTAGCTTGAGTATGTATATAAGTACTAAAAGAAATGTCTTCCGAGAGAAGGGAATAGCAGATATAAAAAAACAATCTTTATAAATGAGAAGAAAAGTAGAATATGAAGCTGATAAATATTAATGTTGTTTATATATAAAAAAATATATACCACTTCTACACTGTATTCTACTTCTATATTATTCTAGACTTTTATTCTACATTAAATTTGTTATTCGTTAGCGTGTGTTTGAGTAACAAAACTGAGTCCTTCACTTCTCTGTGCCTAAAGCTGCCTAAAGTAAAACTTAAGAAATAATTTTAGATGAGTAAAAACAAAAAGTATTATATTTACGTAGTTTTGTTATGTTATGTAAAAAATGTATTAACAGTAAACCAGTTATTATTTTTATCATTTAAATATTGTTTTTTGTCGCAATGGCTTATTAGGTGACGTCATTAACATTTTTTTCTTTGGTTTAGTCTATGCAGATATGATCCTCATACGTTTTATTACGATAATTTTGATGTATGACATTGATTTATTTAAATATTATATATAGCCTTTGTTTCCGTTAAATTACTTTTATCTAATCTGACAATTTAGAGATAAGATTTAGTACAATATTGTTTTATTTTACAATGATATAAAGTTCGTTTTATTGCTTTATTTCCTTAAATTTTTTAATAATATTTTCACTCCAAACAATAACAACGTTAATTTTTATGTCCAATTTCAATTATGTTTATAAATTTCAAATCTTTTTTTAAATTACGTAGTCAGATAACATATTATTATATATTTCTCTTTGCACTGTTAACTGAAATTAAATTCGTAAGACCCAAATATATCAAAGTTGTGATAGATAAAAAAATGATTTTTTTTTAAATCCATACAAATGACTTATAAATAATAATTATTATTAAGGTAGGATGCAATTTCTTTCGTATATAATAAACTTAGTTTAGCGTGTACATCTGACATTTGGTAAAACTACTTATACATAAAACGGAAATGTGTAGGTAATCGATTTTAAGCAGATGACGTTGATATTACGTCGTTGAAACTTTGATGACGTTAACGCTTTCCTTTATTTCACAATTGTTTGAAAGCGAATTTTTCTTTGAGAAAAATATAAATAAAAAGAATACATACAAGTGTAAAGTCAGAGCTGCTATCTTTTTAATTTACCTTTAATTCATTATTACACAAATTACACATATATTTGACTGAATTATGAATTTTGATAGCAGTTATTGTATACTTACATATGGAAGATATAGGATATTACAAAACTATTATTATTATGTCGTATATGATAAAAATTTATATCTTCAATGTAAACAATATTTATGTGCTTACATTTTTCATTTTAAATAACGGTTTGTTATGTGTAAAGTAGCGACATCTAGCCGAACGTACGTAGTAATTGATTACCAAGCGATAGATGGCGCACTTTCCATATTAAAATTTCAAATTCACTTTTCTTTAATATGAGATTATTCAACCTTAATATTTTAGTGATAATTTTGATTCGATGTTTGTAATTGGCGATTACTGGCTAGGCAATTATTGGTTTTATTTCCTGTATTAGGTAAATAACAGTAGTACATCACAGAACGAGTATTTTGAAATATCATATTTTAAACTTATATCTATAACTTATAACATTATATAATAATAAATAAATTTTCATAATTAGAGTTTGTTCTATCAATTTTATGTTGTTTTCAAATTGGTCAATCAATAGTTATTTTCAATATTAATACAAAATATAAATTAATAAAATTAATTTCATATTGCCTGATCTTTATTGTAATTAACATCGATAAAAACTTACCGGATTTAAATTTTGTTCCGTGTTATTAAAAAATATATTTGTCAGTTATATTCTGAACATCTTTAAAACACGCTTCTTGTTACTATTATTTAGGTATTACGTATACTTTACTGTACGTTAATAATTATAAAGATACAAAAATATTATCAAAAATAATTAACTGATCGACAGGCAATTGACAAGTCTATAATATTTTTTTTTTTTTATAGAATAGGAAGGCGGACGAGCATATGGGCCACCTGATGGTAAGTGGTCACCAACGCTCTTAGACATTGGCATTGTAAGAAATGTCAACCATCGCTTACATATCCAATGCGCCACCAACCTTGGGAACTAAGATTTTATGTCCCTTGTGCCTGTAATTAATATTCCGTTATATTGTAATTAATATAACGGAATATTCGCTTCTTCGATTCGATTATCAATCAGTCGAGAATAATGTTAATTTTTCTAACGGTATATGAAACTTACATTTACAGATACAAAAGTAGAATTATCAGCAGACTATGAGTTTTAGTATAGTCATATTAATCGCAGAAATTTGTGTTGAAATGTTATAAATACTTTAGTATTTAAGAACGCGTAAAAACGTTTGTAACGTACAGTAATAAGTGTATATTTTGTAGTATTAATAACTCGCCGTTACCAACCCGCTTCGTTAGGCGCATCGATCTACCTACATCTCGATACTAACGCTCAGACCTTGGTTAGGTGTATATTAAAACTAGCTTATCTGCGGCCTGTATTCGTTGGGTGAAATTTATAAGTTAATAATTTTATCAAGTATATTTTACAGGACTTGTAAACTCATGTTGATACTATTTTTTACCTATTTATTCTAACTGTAAAAGTGTTTGATAAAATGACATAAAATCTGACTGACCTGTTTAAACCATTATTTTAAATATAGTTTTTCCACACAACTACGGACCACCTTCGTAAGTTTCTATTTATACGGATTTTTGGTAGGAATATAGGTCACAATGTTACAAACCCTGGACTGTCAATTTCCGTACTACTAATAGCAATACTTATTATTGTTGTGCTCTGGTTTGAAGTGTGAGTAAGCCAGTGTAATAACATGCATGAGGGACACAGCATCTTAGTTCCCAAAGTTATTCGCGCATTGGCGATGTATAGAATGGTTAATATTTCTTACGGCTCCAATACTTATGGGTGTTGACCACTTACCATCAGCATAGATACCCATTTGCTGCCTGCCTACCTAATTTATATACTTAAAAAACAACAAAATTATTTAATAAATTAATAGTATTTAATTATAATTTTCTTTTACTCCAAAACCTGTTATATCCCAAATAATATTTTCGTAGTCCACGAATGTGTCGAAACATTTTCCCTGGAATGTAATTGACAATTTCAATTAACTATATTCATACATAAAATACAGTACTCGTCCAGTTTCGACAACGACCCACTGCCCTAGATTGAATACTCTTGAAATCTGCGATCATTTTGCTGAGTGTTGATTGGGTCATAATTAATTGATTGTTGAATCATGAGTGAACATTTGTTAATATTATATTTCGATAGTTATTTACACTATACATCCTAATATATTTTTGTATAAAAGCATTTGACACGTTTTTTTAAATTTAAAAATCGAAGTATGACAATAAACTTGATAGAAACTCACGGCCTTATAAAAGAACTACAGCGAGTGATTAAACAATGCTTCTTCTTTCAAATGTCAAATCAATAATGATGGAAAGAGAAAAATCTGTGTTTATTAAACAGTCAAATAACGTTTATACGTAAGGCTGTTAATTCCTTACTATTTATATTACTTACTATTCTAAAGTAGGTAAATTCTGTGCATAAGTAGCGCTCACACACACCGTAACATACACAATATTAATTCAATAAAGTGGTTGATCATTTAGTTTTACGGCTTATGAATTTTATTGACAATAAAACTCTTATATATTATAACTCTTAATATATATATATATATTTAGCCTTGATCTTCTTAACGCATTACATATATTTTGTGGTACATTAAAATGTAAAGTTAACGTGTACTAAAGGTTCGTTCTAAGCATTTTATATTAATAGCTATATTGCCCGGCTTTGCATAGTTTTTTTTTATAGAATAGGAAGGCGGGCGAGCATATGGACCACCTGATGGTAAGTGGTCACCAACGCCCATAGACATTGGCATGTAAGAAATGTTAACCATCGCTTACATCACCAATGCGCCACAAGACAACGGAAGCTGAGAACCCTGTGTTAACCAGTGGAGACGGCGTTAGTGTGTTGTAGTATAGTTATGTATCAATCTTATTCTTGCTAAGGGAGCGTTGATTATTGTAATTTTATCATTTTTAACATTCAGGACGTGTGTAGCTTGCCTAAAATTAGCGCCAACATATTTATATATATATAAATATACAACTCTATAAACAAAACTCCTCGGGGGATATATATAGTACATACCTATGTATATAGATAAGACATAAATACCAAGAATAAAATTGTATAAACTTCATGATATATTAGGTATATTAATATAGTGATAACAGTATAAACTTAGGCAAAATACGGGTTATGTTTCAAACATAACCCGTAACATGTGTAACATTTAAACTAGGACCCTAGTTTAAATGTCTTATAGCACTTTTATTAGCATCTCAACGCATTATAATACGGTACATTTAAATTGGTACTCCACCATGTATAACTAATATCTATTTAAATGGAAGCTAGGTTACGCATCATTATAAAATATTTATTTACCTATATGGCCTTAGAGATCTCCAAATGAGACATTCAACTAAAATTATATGTATGAACGAGTCTTTTGTGCCTGATTAAATAAATGGTATTGTACAGCTTATTTTAGCCGTAGATATTTCTTTGCCGCTCATAGGGGGGTTTTTGCCTTAGTCACCACGCTTTTCTTTGCGGGATGGTTGGCATTCTATGGGGGAGGCTTTCGTCCAGCAGTGGACGGCAAAATACTTAAAAAAAAAAAAATCTTTGCATCTGTTATCAATTTGATGTATTTTATTGTCACTTACTATAACTTTAATCAAGTTATTTATTTTTATCAGAAATCAATTACAAACCAATATTATAAATTTGAATTAATAATAATAATGTTCTTCAGACCGATTTCGGCCACAGCGCCCCCAATCTCAAGAGAGATTAGCTAACTGCGCAGGACATATTACAGTGTTCTTTCACTCTCTATTCCCTAACTCTCATAATCCGATGAGACGGCAATCCGACACGACTGAAAAGAGTTCAGGTGCAGGTCCAACGGCTTTACGTGCTTTACGAGGCACGGGAGTGTACACACTTCCAACTGCCAGACTCTGGGCTGCTACTGAGAATTTTCAACAAAACAACTCAATAACCTCTTATTGGCCCGACCTGGGATTTGATCCCAGGACCTCCGGGTCCTACAAGGAGACAGTCAGTTTGAATCAAATATAATATTATAAATTTAAATGGATTACTGAGTCCTTCATTTTTTTAATAGTTTTTTAACCATTTGGAATCTAGATTTTTTATATTTCTTCTTGATTTCACTTTTTTAATCTTTAAATTAAATATATTTACTAAATAAGATATTAACTTATAACTCAATTAAATAACGAAAAAGCCAAATACTCGTTATCCGTGTCAATAACATTCGATTGATTATATGTCAACAAAATGTACACTGTACTGTGCTGCCATTGTCTGTGGCAGATACTGTATATGTATGTTGCAACTTGAAAATCATGGCGAGCACGTCGAGGTCTGTTTTTCTCATTTATTTTTAGTTCTGTTTATATAGTATCGAAGTTTTTCAATTATTTTAAACCAGAAATATGTTAGTAAAACTGACTTTACGTAAGTTAATGGTTGTAATGGTATTATGTTGGCAAGAGTCGCTTGTGCTAGTTATCTAGTGTCGAGATTTCTAATATTCCTCAATGTACTTTCCTTTGTGGTTTTAGAATGGATACGAATAAGGTGGTGTGTTATGCTCATCCCGATGCACCGCTCATTGAGGACTATAGAGCGGGTGACATGATATGTTCAGAATGCGGCCTCGTTGTTGGCGATAGGTCAGTAATTATAATTGTTATCTAAACATGACGCTTTTCTGGTTTGGTACACATCAATGCATCGTACAAGGGCTATAGATGTCAAGGCGAATTGCAATTTTGCAGGGATATCTGCGATTTCGAAACCGAATTGAACATATTGTACATGCATTTGGTGTGACTATTATATTTACAATTTATGTACTTCTTTTATTTTTGTTAATTCAAAGCTTAATTTAGTCAAGTATGTTCTTATAAATACCAAATTAATATTTGACAAATGTTTCTTTTCGGACAGTATATGGAACTGCAAAGTTTGATAAATTACTCTTGCAATAATGTTTACTTGGTGTTTCTTGTTTGATTAGAAGAAGATAAAATTATTGTATGCACTAAGACTACTATCATGGAAGAAAAAAGATATTATCAAATTAAACAAAAAAATTATGTCTTTACAGAGTAATTGATGTGGGATCTGAATGGCGTACCTTCAGTAATGAGAAGTCAGGCGTTGACCCATCTCGTGTTGGTGGTCCAGAGAATCCACTTTTGTCTGGAGGTGATCTTTCTACAATTATTGGCCCTGGTCGAGGGGATGCCTCTTTCGATAGCTTCGGAGTATCGAAATACCAAAACAGGCGAAACATTAGCAGTACTGACAGAGCTCTCATAAATGCCTTCAGAGAAATAAACACAATGGCAGATCGTATCAACTTACCAAAAACAATCGTTGACAGAGCAAATAATTTATTTAAACAGGTAACACACTATTTATTTCAATCATTGATATTTTTGACAATATTAATGAAAAGTTTAGAAATTTATTCAAATTACAATTCTCTTTTTATTTTATAAAAAAAATAGATACTTCAAATTGCTTTATATGTATTTATGTAGAGTAATATCAAATATTTTAAAATAGAATAGGAAATGATAAAGTTCCCATATTGTATTGATTTCTTTATATTTTTATATAAGTTTCGTTTCATGTATGCAAATATGTAATGTATGTATGGTAACATGGTTCCTGTGTTTAGCATTCCACTGATAGAGTGAGAAATGGTTTATGCTTATGTTTATAGCAAAGGTGGCTTTTATCAAGGTGGTACATATGCATATATTTAATTAATAAAATGTATAAAAAAATATGAGAGTTGAAAATAGTTATTTTTTTTTTATAGAATAGCAAGGTGGACGAGCATATGGGCCACCTGATGGTAAGTGGTCACCAAACGCCCTTAGACATTGGCATTGTAAGAAATGTCAACCATCGCTTATAGCCAATGAGCCACCAAACTTGAGAACTAAGATTTTATGTCCCTTGTGCCTGTAATTACACTGGCTCACTCACCCTTCAAACCGGAACACAACAATATCAAGTATTGCTGTTTACTTATTGTTGTTTATTGTTATTACTATATATCCTTAATCAGCAACTGGATTAAGATATTAATTTATTGAAATCCTATATATTCAATATGCTATCAATATGTATAAATTTTTGGCTAAAACATCCTCTCCCTTTTAAGAAGAAGGTTCAGAGCTTATTCCGCCACGCTGCTCCAATGCGTGTTGGTAGAATACAAATGTGGCATAATTTCAATGATATTAGGCACATGCAGATTTCCTCACAATGTTTTCCTTCACCATCGAGCACGAGTTGAATTATAATCACAAATTAAGCACATGAAAATTCAGTGGTGCTTGCCCGGGTTTGAACCCATGATCGTCAGTTAAGATTCACGTGTTCTAACCATTAGGCCATCTCGGCTTATTAATTATAGATGTTAACTATAACAATAAATATAACATATATCTCTTTAGTAATTGTACTCAATATACAAATTTTAAAAACAAATGTTTAAGTT
Organism: Nymphalis io; assembly: GCF_905147045.1. Classification (NCBI taxonomy): domain Eukaryota; kingdom Metazoa; phylum Arthropoda; class Insecta; order Lepidoptera; family Nymphalidae; genus Nymphalis; species Nymphalis io. The sequence continues at coordinate 3,315,168 of NC_065890.1, read as the reverse complement.
TTGTATTATATGCAAATATGTATTTGTATACTGAATTAGAATGTAAATTTAAGTTATTTTGCATGTGACAAATGCCCTACATAGCGAACCTGATAATGACTAATTTTCAACTCGTTTTAGCCTAGATTTTACCTGCATTTATATACTTATAACTTTAGACATTAAGATTACATAATAGGTGTAAATTTTGTTATGCATTTGAATTCGGAATCAGTTGCAATGTAATTACTATTGCTGCTTTGTAGTAATATTATTATTTAATATAGTTACAAAACTTATATACTAAAAAAAATTATGGAAACATTTTAAAAATCATTTTAATTATTTTTTACCAGAAGTGTTTTCGCATTTTATTTTAATTTTAATTTACTATGAAATATCTTTTCTGCATTAAGTATATAACATTTTTATAAAGTTTCAATGCAAAGAAATTGACACTGACATATAGTAGGAATAAATAAGCATTGATTTGTTATGGTATTCCATTAAAATTTTGTTTGTTTGTTAAGTACATATTATTATTTACATATTATGTACATATTATTAAGTACATATTATTAGCTCACGTGTTCCCCTCCTCTTACAACCCGGGTTCCTTCAAACGAGGCGTGAAGAGGCATCTTGCGGGCCGGCAAGGCGAAGGCGGCTAGTGCAGAACGTTTTACCCGTCTGTACTGGCCGTCGTCGCGTTTGGACTCTACTACCACTTACCATCAGGTGGAGTAGAGTCATTTGCCCTCCCGGCGAATATAAAAAAAAAAAAAAAAATTAGCATCATCTTTTTACTCATTCTCTAAATTGCATACCATTAATTATATTATGATTTAAAGCTTGCTTGGAAGAGATCATAGTTTTAGTAATAAGGAAATGTTGTATACATACATGTGTTTCTAATCTGTGTATTAATAATTTGTTTTGCATAGACAATAAAATAACATTGTATATATTTTTTAATAACAATTTGAAAATTATAAGTAAAATAACTCACTGAAACTTGTATTATTTATTACAGGTTCATGACGGTAAGAACTTAAAAGGTCGAGCAAATGATGCAATAGCATCTGCTTGCTTATACATAGCATGTCGGCAAGAAGGTGTGCCGCGTACTTTTAAAGAAATTTGCGCAGTCAGTAAGATCAGTAAGAAAGAAATCGGTAGATGTTTCAAGCTCATCCTCAAGGCATTGGAAACTTCAGTCGACTTGATCACAACCGCAGATTTCATGTCTCGGTTCTGTTCGAATTTGGCACTGCCGAACTCAGTTCAAAGAGCCGCAACTCATATTGCGAGGAAGGCTGGGGAATTGGATATTGTATCTGGAAGAAGTCCTATTTCAGTTGCAGCTGCCGCTATATACATGGCTTCACAGGTAAATTTATACATTTTAATGATAGTTATACAGTGGTAAGAAATACCCTCTGCCTCTTATTAATAATAGCTATTTTATTCATAATTAGTAATGCGAAACAGACAATTAAAGTGGTTTTGTACTTATACCAATAATTACACTGACTAACTTATATTTTATATCAAAACTGAATGGTACGAATATTCCTTCTTTAGATGACATGAATTTATAAAAGCTTAATATACTATATTAACAAGTCAATATGTTTATATATTTCCAGGCTTCAGCAGATAAACGCAGTCAGAAAGAAATCGGTGATATTGCTGGTGTAGCAGATGTCACCATTAGGCAGTCGTACAAGCTGATGTATCCATTTGCAGCTAAGTTATTCCCGGAAGATTTCAACTTTGCAACACCCATAGAGTTCCTGCCACAGATGTAAATATATTAAGTGTTAATTGTATACAGTGAAATAAATATATGGTGAGTTCGATATTAAGTAGAAATAAGTTGAAAGTAAAAGTTTTTATATGTTAAATTGCTATACTTAACATTAAGTTTGCTACAAAATTACATGGAATATCCATAAAATTTATATTGTATAAATATATAATATTACAGTTGGTTGAATTCTAAATTTATATTACACAAGTAATCAACTTGAAATGTATAAGTAGTACACATTCACTGTATTTATTATTGATGATAAAAACTACTATTGGGATCTGAAATATCCATCAGATGTTCGATCTCATTCTCCACCTAGAGGTCTTGCACAAATCACTGCGACCATGTAAAACACGAGTTTTAAGACCTCAATTGCATATTTCTTTGATTTCGATATTTATCTGAAATTACAGATTAAAAAGTTCCTACATACATATGTGAACTTGATAAACATGGTCGGCAAAGTTACGTTGTATTCTTTTATATTTTTTTGTGTTAAGTGTTAAGATATATTTGAGATCCCAATACAATATGAAAGTGATTCAAATATTTCACTTTTCCAGATAACTATTGACCAATGACCAAGCTATATATGTGATGACTTAAATAGACTGAAATTTAACGTTTAATTTGAAATTTTGTTACCGTTTCTGCAAAAGGTTGTGTGTGAAAAAGAAAGACAGAGAAAACTAATTGTTTGCTTATATTTTTTATTATTATTTATTCATATTTTCTTTCTTTTGTTCTTTTTATATATATTTTATAAATTTGATAGCATTACCTTAATTATAAGTTATTTTTATACACAACCTTTAGCACAGTATCGTTTTAGATTTATAGAAAGTTAAGCCGTTTCTTTAATGTTTTGTTTTAAACTGACTGGTTGCAAAAAACAGTAAATATTTAAACTCTTTCTCCTACACCATGAAAACTTTCTAAATATATAATAAAGTGTAAAATTATCTTAAATACTATTAAATTAAATTTAACTTAGAAATAATGTATATGTATTATAACGGAATGTGGAATGGTAAAAAATCAGTATCAATGTAATATAATATTTTTCATGCATTTGTTTTTCATTATAAATACATTTATGAGAAAATTTTGTAAAGAATTTCGTATGGTGTGTATTCAAGTGTTGATATTTTGAGTTTGGCGGGCACAGTTAAGACATTTTGTATTCTCATTAATAAGTCAAATATTAAACAATGCCTTTAAGACATCATTATTTCAACACACATAGAACAATAATTGTATTATTTGATTTTATAATTACAAAAGTTTAGTTTTTAATAAAAGTTGAAATAATATCAATATAGAAACTTTTCCAAATAGATTTTTTTTAAATATTTTTAAAACAACAGTTTTGTTTATATTCAGTTAAAAAAACTTGTTCATAACAATTTCGTAATTAGACAAATGTACTGAAAACAAATAATATATAACATTAGGTTATATATGCAAAATATCAGCTGGATCAAACATCTGGAACGGGTTTAAAAATCACTTTGTAGATGTGACCCAACATACTAACAGATGAAGGTATAAAATGGTTTGTAAACGAACTATTTCTCAATTGAAAAAAAAAAAACTTGGCTATCAGTTTCTTCTTAAATCATTCATACATTCATTCAACCCTGTCATTGATCTTCTAATTATGAGTGTAACGAATATTTAAAATATAGTTGATTTTAACAGTTAAAAGAAGTAATATGTTCATTAAAATGTTATTTTTGCCTTAAAGAATGTGGTGTATAGGGAAATAATTTAAAACTGTAAAGAGACGCAGACACGTACCGGTTGGGTAGATGTCCATAGATAATGTAAGGATTTTTTCTTCAGCTACGTAAGATTCCTTCAGACATGAATCAAAATTCTCGCATAGTTCTTCATTTGACCGTTAGAAGCGCTCCAATCAATATATAATTCGATTTCGTATTGATATTTAAATGGCGGGAAAACATCACATTGAACGCCATATGCATTTTCTTCTGTTCTTTTAAAATATTCCTTTTTTAAAATATAGAATCAATATTTATGACAACGATTAAAATTAAACACTTACGGTCGTTCTTATAAAAGTTGCTTAACGGGTGATTAGTTTCGCAATGCTTTGTCTTCTTCTTTCGAATGTCGAATTAATAATGCAAGAAAGAGCGAAATCAGCCGCTAAGCAACGTATACAGTTAAGGCCGTTAATTTATTTATTCGTATTTTGTGACAGATGTATAAGTATTTTTACAAAACACCAAAGCTATCATTTTGAAACTTTGTATGAAACATCATTCAAGAATACTTTTTTTTTTTAATTTTTAAACTCATTCCGTCATACATTTTTTTAATACTTAAATAAATAATTAAAGAGAGGCACCCAATTAATATCAATTGTTCATTTTCGTTTCACAAATTACTCGATAAAAGTATGTCTACGATACAAGGTATGTGTGAGATCTTGTTTATAATTTTGTTAGATTAAGTATTTACACCGAGTAACCAATTTTGTGAATGTGATTTATGATATAATTATTAAGTATTCCATTAAAACTTTCGTTTAAGACTACATTTTGTTTTAATTACAAATAGTTCCAGCGTAATTTCTGTCTAATTCGTTTTCTTTAGATTCGAGCAGGGCAGATATGAAAGATATTGGCATTAAATTTTCGAATATCTGCTTGGTTAATTAAGATATGTATATTACAAATAAAAAAATAGTAATATCTGTCTTATTTGTTTCCTCTAGCCGCAGGTCTGCGACATTTATGATAATAGTTCAATCCACTGTGACAGCTAACATCTACGGGCCGTCACACACGGTTAGCTGTCACTTGAATCGATTAAAATATAACAATATATTTTTTTATTATTACAAAAATAGCTTTTCAATCTACTTCTTAACTAAATTGTTCAATAGTGAAGTTTTTGAAACGTGATTGAGTAACAAACATTCAAACATACTAACTTTTGAATTTCACTATTCGTGATTAAGAAAGTCTATAACTAAAAAGTCCAAAACACTGCTTACTCCTAAAAATATGGTATTGAAACATGTTGCAACCTTATAGGCCAGTCGAAAAACAAGCATTAACTTAATGTTAATGCATTAAATTATAATGCATTAAATTATAATGCATTAAGTTAAGTGTTAATTGGCTTAATATTTGATACAGCTTAGTGTGGAGTGAAAACTATTTCTCATCGTAAACTATTTGTGAAGTTTTTTTGTGAAAATCGATAAGTAATAATGAAAAGTTGAAAAAAAAACTCGAAATGAGAAATGTCAATAAAATTCCTAAATTGTTTGATTAACTTTCAAAAACTGACATAGTCAGTCATTTTGTTAGTTTCCAAACGAATAAAAGCTTATTGCTATAGCATTACATCAGTACTGCTATTCTGTAAGAATAAATTCGGAATTCAGCGCAAAAAACAGTCATGAAATGTCAGAAAGTGCGACATTGAACATAATAATTATAACATATCAAAATATTATATCACCATATTGAGTTCTTACAAAATAGCATTGCAGTACTTTATATTACTGTGTTTCGTTTTGAAATAGTGCGATGTGACTCAGTGTACAGACACTAATGTAGCTTAATAAATAAATAAACACGCCAAGAACTAAAAAGCATAATCGAAAATATAAATATAGATTTATTTAGCTGTCGTAAATATAGCGTTGTGCGCTTTCTATTTATATATTCCTTACCAATACGAAAAACTGTAAGTGGGACATGAGAGCAAAAGTTCAAAACATTAAGATATTTTTCCGTGACACTAAAAAAAGAGACAGAAGTCTGTGAACGGATAATTTAACGAGGAGTTAGTAGACTAGAGTAGACGTAAGGCCTATTTTCGTCTTTGAGTAAAGCTGATAAAATAAATATATATGGTTTCGTCAAAAGTATATAGGTACTTGATTATTGTAACACAACTCACAAGAATGAAGTCAAAATTTGAATGAAAATATATTAATAGAATGTTCGACTACCGAATATGCCAACTACTGAACATAAGACAAATTTGGTCCAAATCAGATTTCTATCAAACCCTAGTTTTACCATTGGTACTGCCATCGTCTAAATACGTAACTATCTATTATATTATGTCATTAACTTCCCTAAATAAAAAAATGCATTTCAGAGACCTCCCTCACCTTTAATATACCCCCATTTATTCCGTGAAAACATTAAATAGCCTCATTTTTAATTACTCTCGTAAAAATGGGCGAAGCAAAAGATTAATGTCAGGTTCACATCAACTCGAGAAAAGGCCTTGGTCTCTTTAAAAAAGTCGATTTAATTTTTTTGTTTTAACACATTGTTTTTACTGGTGGTAGGGCTTTGTGCAAGCCCGTCTGGGTAGGTACCACCCACTCATCAGATATTCTACCGCAAAACAGCAATACTTGATATTGTTGTGTTCCGGTTTGAAGGGTGAGTGAGCCAGTGTAATTACAGGCACAAGGGACATAAAATCTTAGTTCCCAAGGTTGGTGGCGCATTGGCTATAAGCGATGGTTGACATTTCTTACAATGCCAATGTCTAAGGGCGTTTGGTGACCACTTACCATCAGGTGGCCCATATGCTCGTCCACCTTCCTATTCTATAAAAAAAAAAAAAACAATTACTTATTGTACCATTCTATGATTGTATAGTAAATAAGTTTGTATTATAATACTTATTTAATTATAATCAGTAGAGACAAAACTTTTATATTTATTTATAATTATTATATATTTTTTTAATTTACCATTACAAAAAATGTGAAAGTATAAATATTTGTCATTCCATCACGTTCAAACGGCTAAATGTATTCAAATTAAATGCATAGTAGATACTTAATATATTATACTATGAAATAATATATGGTTTTTTTAATCTATACCCTAAATTAATCTTCAATTTACGTGCAATGGAGCAGACTAGTCACAAATCGTATTTTTTAAAAGAATACTTAGTATTACAATAAGATACAATATCATATACTCTTACGTTATATCAGTGAACAACTATATCACGTCGTCGTGCGTGCCCTAGGCCAGGAGTATTCTTACCAAGATTAATTATACGTCTTGGTACGCGAAATAGGAGACAATGTGCTCTGGGATCCATCGTGTTCGCCAATAATGGGCGGTAAATACCCAGACGGGCTTGCACAAAGCCTGACCACCACTAAGGCAGAAAAGTCACTTCATTCTTCTTACATACTAGTTTTCATTTCAGGTATTAAAGTTTGTCTTGAAATGTAGAAAACGGCTGGGAAATTTTGGGAAATATATATTTTATTAAAGCGTCAAAAGCGCTTCCATATAAAAGTCGTAGGTTCGATTGACCACTTGGGCTATAATTGTCGTCCCGACTCCGTAAGACTCGTAATCGTTATAGATTAATAGAATTGACCCCCTGTACGCTTAATTAAAGAGGCAAATTGAAAAATTATTAATTCCTTAAACGGGTATTTCAGTTATACCCACTTTTAAATAAAATATGTTCTAAGATGCAAAGTGTAGATCTTGAAATATCAATTATGGATGACTTATAAATTCAAATACAAAAGAAACATTGCGTTAAGGGTAAATTAGGTTTTATGACGATATTCAAATTATTATGTAGGTATATCATTTATTTGAATAAATATAACTTATATAATTGACAAACAAACGAAAAATAAATCCATCTATTTGTTTCCTCTAAATCTTTTAAATTAATTTTACGGTTAACTTGTCTGAGGTTGTAGACACTTGGACTGTTTACCGTAAAACTGTTAAACGATATAGACTTAAAAAAAAACATTTAAGCTATGACTGTGTTTGAACTCACTTGATTTTCTTGTACTCTTTGTATATACTTGATGCATCAAGCTATGTTCATCTCAATCATTTCGTTAACTTTTTAGATGTAACACGTATACAAACCATGAACCACTATAATTTTAGACAATAGTGATAAAGTACTGTAGCCTATATCTATATCTATAGCCTATATATTTTATATATATACGTATATAATATACTATGTAGTTATGATAGTTATTCAACCAACAAATTTTCTTATCTGATATTTTATGATAAATGATAAAAGTAACAACAGCAATGAAAATACAATTGCAAGCCAACCCTTTTTATTACTTTGTTTTGATCAAAGATATTTGATATATACGAATATTTTTACATAAAATCGAGTTAATTTTATTATTTCACTACGACTTAGTATTTGCCGTTATATTTCCGTCGTTATTTTCATAACTTCGTGTAAACAACATGAATCACAAACCGACTCAGTTGCGGAAACAGAGCTACCGTGTTTATACAATTCTAAATGAAAATAAAAACATTTAAAGATATTTATGTAAATGAATTAATAGCTCACGGTGAATGTTAAGTCATTTATAGAATTCGTAGTCACCCAGTGACCGCGGTCTCTTCTATTAAACCGGTATTAGATGACAGGACGTTCTACGTGATTAGTTTGTTAAGTAAGGACCTTATGGACGCCGAATAGTTACAACCCTTCTGCCCATACTAATTTAAGGAAATCGTGACATCGATTGAGCACGATACACCATTTTGTAAAGTTCGATATTGTTTCTAGTAATCGAGTAGTGTGCGTGTAATAGTGATGATTTCAAACTGCTTTATTCTTATATATAATTATACAAACTGTCCCCTGTGACTCCTTGTAGATATCGTAAATTCTGTAATTCATATGTATCAGCCGTTATCCAGCTCCCTGATTAAGTCTATGCTATATTTCACACGTCATTTTCAGCTAGCAAACAGGCAGCAGGTATTTCTTTCGCTTACATAATTTTGATGTTAAAATGTGTTCGGCTTATTGTTTGTTTGTCTGAGCACTGATATAATAATAATAATAATTACAGAATTTTGGTAACGACGGTTAATATTCAAAAATTAGTAATCTGATCACTTAGAGCATAATTGAGTGAGCGACCACAAGTCTACCACTCTATTCCCTCATTCATATGGTATAATGGGACGGAAATCCGACACGATAGGAAAGATATCAGATGCAAGACCGACAGCATTATTTGCTTTCCGAGGCACAGAACTGTTGGCACTGCCAATCTCTCAATACATTGCTTAATATTTCTTGATAATTCTTTGACGGAAAAACGCAACCATTTTTTTTGCCGGTTCGAATCGGGATTTGAACCAACTCGAGATCTGCAATTTTATAATTAGCCACAAGACCAATGATAAATATTTTTTAAAATAACTTCATATCGGCGTTTTAGAACTGTAGAGCTTTTCTATAATAATAAACTCAGAACTCATCGCAGAACACGATCGTTAAATGTCAGAAAGCGATATTACGATATCGACTATAATAATTATAACATTTAAATGATACACGCATTAAAATAGCATATTACCGTGAATCGGTTTTCAAGATTTCACGAGTGAGATACAGATTTCATATATAATAGTTATATCATAGATATTGAAGCAAAATTTAAATAAGACCTTAAAACATTAACGGCATTACTTAAAAACGTTGCTTAGTGGCTGTTCAGTTAACATTGATTTTTCTCCTTCTGTTTCTATTGATTTCACATTCGAAAGAAGAAGACCGCAGCATTTAACTATTTATCCGCTAAACAACGTGTATAAGTAAGGACGTTAAAATTCTGTGTATTACTAAAGAGCTATTTAAATGTACATTTTTTAAAAGATATCAAGGAGTATCGCTATTTTCCTATCAATTATCGTAAAACTTTATTACGAGCGAAGAAGTCTAAGCCCTAGGGGTAAAGAATTGAAAATGCGATTTTCACATTTCTTGCTCGTGTACCAATAAGCTATTAGATTTTAAGAACTATAATACCACTGTTAAAAGTAAATCGGAATACAAAATTACACTGTCAGTATAAAAAATATACATAATCATGTATATATTTATAATACATAACAAATAAAGCGTTTCTATGATAATAGTGGTTAAATAAATTAAAGATTCTTTTAAAGGTTTTTTAAATTATTTCTTATTTATGTTTAAGTTTTAAAGAAATTTATATTTCATAAAAAGAGGGGTTTCATTTACAGTGAGACATAAATATTACATTTATATGAATTAATTATATATATAGTAATGATAATATTAAACATAATTTAATTTTTTTAAGAAATATCGATCGTTGTGAGTCGGATTTTCCCAAAACGCTACGCCGCTACGTGGACTACGATCTCATTTTTCGCATGGAGCTTGTTCGACATTACAACTTACGTTTAGTACCGCGCTAGCTCTTAAACGAGGAGGGTGTTTTTCTCTCTTACGCATATCACACGCGCGTATTCGTTTACGTTAACCTTAAATCCAATTACAGGTTAAAAAAATATACCATGAAGGGTCAATGACCCGTTTCTTGGCTGATAATGGGATAACAGTGTTGTTTGTAATTAATATGCAGCTCAAGGTTTTCCCGGCTTAAAGTTTCGGCTTAGTTTTGGTGAACAATGTTTTTGAAGGATGTGAGTTTAGAAAAATGGTGAAGGCGTCTCGAACGCGATATGTGCTTGGAGGATTGACGTGCTTGGCTTTCTTCGTTTGTGGAGCCCGAGGACTTATAGGTAATTACAAATTAACATTATGTAACGTTTGTTTAAGCCAAAGGCTTTGCATTTGGAAACAATTATAATTTTCATAATTTTTATTTACATAAAATACAATATATATTTCAACATTTGTATTTTAATGTGTTTTATTCGGTTAGAGGTTTGATCATGCGCTTAAATAATTATTCTATGACATCTTTATTTTAATTAAATATTCAAGTTGGAAATAAAGTAACTTGAATATTAAATCTAAACAATATCTTTTAAGCTCATCTATTTAGATACTTAATAAGGGTAATCCAATATAGTATAAATAACTGGTAAGTATAATATTTTCTTATTATTATAACTATAAGTAGTACACTTTTAACTTACATGTCCTCAAAAAAAATCATAAAAAGAAAACGTATAATATTTAAACATTTAACATCAGCTGCTTAATGGCACGGTTACATAGTCAGTTATTTTAAAAAAACAATAGGATTTTTTCATAAATAATCACGATTTCAACACGAAACGTAATATTTGTAATTTAATCTAATCCTAGGATTGATCGTGACAAATTATTCCAAAATGTGAGGTTTATAGCAAATAATAACAGTTTTATTATTAATGTCGAATATTGTAACAATAAAAACAAACCTTATAGATAATATGAAACATTTCGACTTATGGAAGTAACAGTAACAGCCTGTGAATGTCCCACTGCTGGGTTAAGGCCTCCTCTCCCTTTTTGAGGAGAAGGTTTGGAGCTTATTCCGCCACGCTGCTCCAATGCGGGTTGGTGGAATACAGATATGGCATAATTTAATTAAAATTCGACACATGCAGGTTTTCTCAAGATGTTTTCCTTCAACCTCAAGCACGAGATGAATTATAATAACAAATTTACCTATGTGCTAAAATTCGGTGGTGCTTGCTCGTGTTTGAACCCACGATCATGGGTTAAGATTCACGCCTTCTCATCACTAGGCCATCTCGGCTAATGTATTAATGTATAATCGTAATTTATAAGGTACTAATGATTTAATCGTAATTTATTTTCTGCTTAAATTTTAATTAACAAAAACCTTTTTGCGGTTTTTTATTTATTTAATATATAAGTTTTAAAAGAAATCATTGCATGTTTTTATTAATAAAGAATAACATTGTTTACTCAGTGGTTCGAAATTCGACCATAATAATATAAAAAATCGAGGTAAATATATATGAATTTGCATTTTGCGGATATTTTTTTCTCATAGCTCAGCAATTGCTATAAAAAGACGTCAACATATCAGATAAAGGTACTGAACAGTGGCGCAGGTAGGCAGATTAAGGGGGGCCTTGTCCGGCGTTGCATTGATTGGTCCAGATGTCGCTAAAAGTTGGTACAAGAGTATAGAAACTAGATGACATATTTTCTCATTGTCTACGAGAAAAATAAACATGGTATTGTTAGTAGGTAAATATACTTTCGTTTTATAAATCAGTTTTGTCAATTGTTTTAATTTTTATATGTTTGGCTTTGGGCTCCTTTCCTTTGGGGGCCGTCTTGCCCTATGATAGCTACACTGTTGCTTTTGTTTTGTTTTGTCTTTGCCTATTTACATATAGATACACAAGTAACTAGTTTCTTATATTTTTATACGAACGTTAAATTATATATTATCGTAAAAGTTAAAAATTATATATTACATAAAATTACACAAATTGAATTGGAAAATATACAATGAAATCATATCGTTAATTTTAAAATCCAACATATGATATAAAAAAGTCACTTTTAATGAATATCTTGATCTTTAATTTCTTTAGTTTAGGACTTTTGTGTGTGTTTGTGTGTGTGTGTACGTTTATGTGTGCACGTCCAGGTGCATATCATAAGGTCCCAGGTGCCGGGTGGGGTCAATAAATGATCTACCATAAGTATGAATTTGTAGTTTTTAATCCCTCAGCGTATGTGCTTCTGCGCAACCATTTGTGGATTATAATGTACCCTACAGAGTTGGTTAATTGTACCTATTTTTACAACCTATTATTTGGGTTTTATAATTAAAAATACTTTAATAGTAATCATTGACTGCCTCGTTGGTATAGTATATATAAGGCCGTAGATCCCGAGGTCTTAGCTTCAAACCCCAGGGTCGGGCAAATAAAAAGTTATTGGGTTTTTCTGTTGAAGATTCTCACAAGCATCCGGAGTCTGGAAGATAGAAATGTGTACATTCTCTTGGAAACCACGTTAAGCCGTTGGCCTTGCGTCTAAACTCTACGGTCGCGTCTAATAGCCGTTCCAACGGTTTATGAGAGTGAGGGATACAGAGTGCATCTGTGCTTGCGCAACACTTGTGCATTATAACATGTCCTGCGCAGTTGGCTAATCTCTTGTAAGGTTGTCCGCCGTGGCCAAAATCGGTCATCGATACAAATCATAATTTGTCTACCACATCTTCAGAACCAATAGTTGAAGGTTTCACAGAATTGTAGTCTCTATGATTAATAATAACTACAATTGAAATTCTAAACCCAAAGGTGATCCCAATCCATACAACAAACTTGGCTTCTATTTTTTTTTTAAATATCATATTGGCAACGATTGAACAATATTCATATATCACAAATTGTGGCACACTTTCAATTTGTCGGCGAGGGTCTATTTTTTTATGAATTAATATGTTCGATATATAAAATCATGCTATTTTAACTCTTATTCGCAACACGTAAGATCTATTAATGTTTTTTTTTTAAATGCATTTGATTTAGTAGCGTTTAAATTGAATAAAAAATACAAGGGCGCTTTTGTATCATAGTACAATAGTTATCACAGATGTTAACTTATCGTCTTGTTATCAATTACTTTTCTATTATAATATAATATCCTGGGACATTATTCACACACGGCCATCTGATACTAAGCAGAGCTTGTAATATGGAAACCAGACAACTAATATACTACATATACTACCTTTCTTTTGCAAATAAATACTTATATAGATAATTACACCCAGACTCAGGAAAAACAGACATGTTCATGCACACAAATGTCTGTACTGGGTGGGAATCGAATCCACAACCATCGGCACGCCAACCGGCCCGTCATTATGCATTTTAATTTAATATTTTAAATATTATTTTGCAATTTATGACTATTAGTCGTAGAAAAAATCCATCGTTAATTGTATTAAATCAATAGATTACATATATGTATTTAAAGGTAAGGAAATTAAAATATAAACATTATTATTATTGCGTGTTGCCTCGGTGATAGGTGAAATAAAATAATTATTTTACAATTCAATAATTCAAATTAATAAAATTAATATGTTTTATAATTATGTAATATATATAATAGACAAAAAAAAATTAAAAGAAGCTGAATAAATGAGTATATTTGACTCTACATTGCGGTAAGTGTTTTATTTTCAAGAGGATTAAGTCATAGTAACAGATAATATAAAATATATTTACGCTATGATTAAAAAAAAGTGTGAAAAAAACCTAAAACCTACTTAGGTTTTAATTACGCGTATTATAAAAACCATAAAAAAAGTTTTTATTAAATTATTAAAAAAATAAAAATACACAAGAGAACAGCATTTTAATATCAGAAACGTTACGTTACGTTTCACTTGGATTCGATCTTGAAATTTAGTTCCTATCGCATTTAAAAAGTTAGTAATAACAAAATATAGTCGAAATCGATTATGATTAAAGCATGCATTGAACCTATGACCTCTTTCCATCAAACTCGTTGAAATATTATCATTCTGAAGCACAATGATATATGAGTGTGTATTTCACAAACGGAATGGAAAAAGTTTGAATACGAATTGACGTTTCGGCATTTGACCGAAAGTCATTAGCCTCTTTAGCACATCTCTTGGCACGAGTCGTAAAAAAAATTCTTTGAAGTGATATAACAACGTATATTATTTTTCGGTTTTGGTAACGGACGTACTCATATTTCGTATCGATGTCGCTAAAGGTTTTTGCACGAATTAAATATATAATTTAAAAATCACTTGAATATTCTCAGCTTTGTCTAATAAATTAAAATCTAATGTTAAAATAAAACTTTAATAAATGAATCGTTTCACTTAATGAAATATTAAATAAGTAGTATATAATAATTGTATTTAATAAACACTTGTAATTTAATTAGTGAAAAAGTATAACTTAAGATTTCTTTTTCCGGGTCTTCTCGATAGTTTCCCAAGTGTTCCGTTCCGTGTACTTGAATCTCGTTAAATCACGATTAAATAGTATTCGTTAAAGCGCTTAAATAAAGTCTATTTTGTTTTGATTTGAAACAAAACCCGCTGATTCGTAGAAATTAGATCGAACGTTTTATGTATCTGACGTTGTAATAATCCGGTTATATTACAGGCATTATTAATATGTTAGTAAGTTACATTGGTAGTAATACTAATGCCAAAAAGTTATGCTGTTTTTATAATTTAATGTTAATGTGATACATTGCAAACAATTATATTATACGACCAAAAGTTTCATTGTAATTTGTCGACAGTCCATTGGAAATATAAGCTTATACGTCATCAGACAACTACCTCGAAATCAAAAAGTGATGATAAACTATCATTGCATACGAGTATCTTATATCACCGGTTTATCTTTTAATAGTGAGAAAACCTACATGTGACATATGTATATACAATTAAGTCCAAAACTTAAACAGCGGAACTTCTAGCAATGTGACATTTACGGCCGGGCTTTTATATTTAAATCTTTTCACTAATGCCTTCTTACTGTACTGATTACATCCGTCATCTCAAATAGCTAAAGTAAATTAAATCGTTGGCTCTATTTTAAATATCCAATTATGATCGTTAACTCTTCATGTGATTAATGATTATAATCAAATGGTTTTATAATTATTGGTTTTCGGTACGTCTCAATGGTTTCGACTTGTTATTTAATTTTTTGTATGAACAACTTCCTATCTTCTGAACTTGTTATAGTTTTGTTAATTATAAAAAACACACCTTATAAAACTTGGATTTATATATTGGAATTTATGAGATAGATCTGTCTTTAAAACATATTTTTAAAATAATTACGTTTACTAATTAAACGAATCACGAAACGAGGTAAACGTTTGTCATTTTTTTTATTAATTTGATTGTAAATTCTATATAACCTCTACCTGTAGCGAAAAGTTATATGCCTTTCTCAATAAAAATGATATTTAATATAAAAAGATTTACAGTTTGTGTCAAACTTAAGATGAGTATTTAAACAAACAAACTGTTCAACTTTATATGTATTAGTATTGACATTTAAATCATAAAAAAGTATAACAAATGTTTTAATAATTCTTAAACATTCCTAGCCCGTTTAGTAAAATGGAACGAGATTTGTCTGGATCTTTGCCAACTGTTCATCTAATGTCTTATGTTCCTATATTGTTAATAAAAGTTAAATTTGGAGACAAGTTCAAACTCTATACATTGTAAACTAAAACAATAAGTAAAATTTGGTTTTTATTTTATTACATCATGAATAACATCGAAGTTTAAAGTCACTTTTATATATTATAGGTAGGTGGACGAGCATATGGGCCACCTGATGGGAAGTGCCCACAGACATTGGCATTGTAAGAAATGTCAACCATCGTTTTCGTGGCCAATGTGCCACCAACCTTGGGAACTAAGATGTTATGTCCCTTGTGCACTGGCTCACTCACCCTTCAAACCGAAATACAGCAATACCAAGTACTGCTGTTTTGCGGTAGATTATCTGATGAGTAGGTGGTACCTACCCAGACGAGTTTGCACAAAGTCCTAGTAGACTCAACTCACTTAGCTTAAAATCAATTATTTATTTCCTGAGGTATCCTTCAAGGATATAAGTATCTTAAACAGATGGAGTATTCACTGATAGATGAGGAATCGACATGTTATATTGATGTTTAAATACAAGATGAACTTAAAATTTAAAACCAAATTGACTGAAGTAAAAAGTAACAAATTGCAATTATCCTACGACTTGGTTCAAGCCTCACGGCCTCTTAAGACCCACTTTCTTTTGACCTACGCTCCAATGCAGGTATGGGTTTGATTTGAACCCGCAATCTTCATTAAGATTCACGTTAACCACTAAGTCATACCGGCTTTCGATTTGAGTGCTATGTAATATATGTAATAAGGTTTCACGTCTGTTGTGTAAGTGATGGTTATTTATCACATAATTCTGTTTCCTAATAACTGAAATTAAATAATTATTTTGAGTTGTCATCAGTTATGCTATCCACTTGAGAAGTTTATGCTAGTAGTAGTAGTACACCCCCTTTCATTATTGCATTGGAACCCAAAGAAGCTTGTAACGCTACTGGTTTTAATCTAAAAATTGCATCCTATGTAATACGTTTTATTCAAGACACGGAATTCAATTTATAACCTTTAGCAATTCTACAAATTTTGGCACCTGCAGCGCTATTCGGTAAGCTCTCGCTTCGTAATAGGTATATAAAATATTGTATATAAGATATTGATATTATGTATAAAAAAATGTCCTTCCTTGGAGTTCAAGCTTGCTTCATATCAAATAAAATCAAATTCAAGGATAAAGAATAAAACAAAGTCAACAATAATTAAAGATAATCAAAGGGTAACTCAAAAGCACTTACAGGTCATATATCTATTTGAAAAAAAAAATAACTTGCTTTTAAATACAACAAATATCTATTTAAAAAAGTTAACTTGCATTTTAAATGTAACTTGCAAATATATATTTTACATATGTGACAACTTGATAAGTTACAGTTCGCTCGATCCACTATCGCGCGAATGCTTTATTCATAAGGGCTTAATGATTCATAAATGTTCTGAAATTACGGAGAGATGATTTCGGGCATGAATTTTATTTTAAATTTAATCACAATTTTCTCTCATTTATTTCAAAAGATATTGAATGGATTTTAATGTTCTTTGTACATAAATAAAACACCAACACGTCTCCGAGAGTTATTTCAACGTTCGACCTCAATATTGAGAGCTGCGAACTGCAACGACAATATTTTTTGTCGTAAAATAATTTGTCATAATTTAAAAAAGTTTTCTTAGTGTATTCTTTTGAAACCTCATTAATAGGGATAATACCTAAGCTCGGAGGTAGGTGTACCAACATCTAACGATGAATACACATATTTTTTATTAATGCATTTTGGTTGGTAAAGAGTGACATGGGACATGCTATCGTAAATCCCATGCATCATATGGTCGCATGCATATATTTAAATAAAATATCCTACTTTGTTAATGTCTTTGGACTAAGGTTTACCACTGTCTTTTTCTCTTCTTATCGTGAATAAAAATTTGTAACGGGCTGGTAAAAAACTGGTAACATTTTAGGAATAAGGAAACCCATAATGATTCGGATCCCGATTGTCTATTCCAATTTGTGTTCTAATTATAAAAAAAAGTGAAAAAGACCATCAATAATCTCAACACTTCAGATTTTATGAAGTTTAATTGCATTTTAAACGAGTAAAACTAACGAGATCGGGAATAAATTTTTCTTCAACCTCAAATGGAGACACATACATTAATCATGGCCGCTGCAAAGCTGTGTACTCACGAACGTAGCGTGATCGCTCAATCTAAGTTAACATTTAACGGAGACAATATAATAAAAAAGACCTTAATATATTTTTTTATTTATACTTACACGATTTATAGCAAAGATCGTTTATTTTGTTTTTATTATTTTCGGAGATGAAAGTATTCGGTCTGAGATGCATTAATCACCGGGAGTTAAATAACAATGCTGGCTGACACTTTCCTGTAATAGGCGTTTACGTCAAAGCAGAAGATTAATTAGTCTACCTTCTAATTACCCGAAATATAATGTGCATGTCGGTTTATTTGTAATCGAGTTAAAAAAATGGATGAGATTATATGTTTAAAGCGTTGTTTCTTATAACCGGTAAAGAATTTTTCAAAAAAACCGAAGAAGCCGTGTTTATTACACTATCATCTATGTACATATGTATGTTTTTAAGGAATTTGTTATATATCTCAACTACTTTCTCTCCGAGGCTTTGTCCGCGTGTGAGGAAGGGAGGGTGTTGGTACCCGATATCCATTTCTGTAATTCCTTTTCTTAAATTTTTCGTAAGGTACAAAATTTGACAATTTGGAAATTATTTGCTAATAAGCTTATAACTTTTAGATTATTTTATATGCAATAATTTTCGAGCTGACGATCGTCAGCCTTCGCCTTGTCATTATCGTTTGTATACTTGGTTCTAAATGAAGTTGCTTATACTGCCAAATGAAGTGCGCTGGATTCCTTGAGCTGGACACTGACTTTAAGGCTGTTTTGTTGTACATGTCCGATTACTGTTTTTAATTATAAATTGTAATTACAAAAATAATAGTCTTTTTTAAATCGTAGGTTTACTAACTATTAATCGCTTAAAATATTTATCATGATATTTTGAACAAGAAAATATTTAGTATTTAATAAGTTTAAATTAGGTAAAAATATATATATTTTTAATTAGAATGTTGTCTCAATAATTTAGATTGCTTAAATATGTTTACAAATATAAGTAATTAAATATCATAAACGAATCTTTCTAGTAATTATCAGCTTAGTAGCATTATTAACAAGTTACTTTTTTATTTATTGTGTGAATTTAATTTCTTCTACCTTAACAAAATACCTTCCTAAAGGAGCCGTACCATGAAGATTCTCAATGAATATTTAATACAAATTACCGCTGTAAATCTACAGTCTACACTAACCTTAATAATGCAACACTATAACAAATTCAGTGAATTTATTATGTTTTACGCTTTAAGCGTCTTATCTTGAAATTAAATAGAAAAAAAGATAGATTTATTACTTGATTGTTGTGAAATGATGACACATTTAGGAGTTATTTTAAGCCAACAACAGTGATTTCCTCGGATTATGTTGTATTTGGTATTCGAACCCTATGCGTTATTTTATTAAACTCTTTCACAAAAAAGTACATTTTAACAATTTTATATGTATACAGATAAAAAAACAATGATTAAAAAAACTTTGGAAGTTTTTGAACGTAAAGAATAATACATAATAATAGAAGTTAAAGTATATTTGATCTGCTTTATCTGATATAATATGAATAAACAGATTAAAAAAAATCTTTAATTTTTAAACATAAAGAATAATGTAGGTCGTTCTGTGAACCTTTTAGATACTTAAATTTCGAAGAGTAAAAGTTCATGCTTATCGGGATTTGTAAGAAGTGTGTCATGCTCGGTGCATTGTGTCCAAGGTGTCAGACGATACGATATCTGTTTTTGGATTCAATATTAATCGGCATAATAATCGTTTGATACATATAATAAATACACCAATACACGTTTATTATTATTATTATAATAAATTTTATTATTTTTAATCCTTATAATTCCAAGTTCCTTATAAATCCGATTAAACAAAATATCAGGTTCACATTTCTAATAAAGCGCGGCAAAATCTTTGTTCTCTTAATTTCAAAGCATTACAATTTACGTTCTGAAATCGATTACATTTTTGATAGATCGGATACAATAACGAAATATGTAATTATTATATATATTAATTTAAGTACATTAATAAGTATTTGTAACACATATTTTAATACTAAAAATATTTGAAAAGATCAGTTTTATATTAATCTATTTCTCAAAAGACAGACATTGTTTTTTCAAGTTAGCGTTATTTAAACATAAATAGATCTTTATAAAAGTTAACAATTCGTTTGATTTACTTGGATTTCTTTATTTTGACGTTTTTTATATTATTTATTCAGAATAATACCTTATTGTTTATTAAAATTTCTAATGCAAAACATTTACAGATTAAAAAAAGGTCATAGATTTTTATAAATTTTCACCTGCATTAATGTACTACAGATCAATGGAAATAGTCAATCATCTAGCATTGCATCTTCGCCCTTGTCTGGGGTCCCACCCCTCTCAATACAGCTTATGTTTTGTTGTACGTAGAATTGATTTTCACGACTCACACACTCCCTTTAAAACTTCTATGTGAAGGTTCTGTGTCTATTGTGTGTGAAGTGCAGTTGACAAATGTCTTTATAGCCGTGATATTTGGTGCTGCGAACACTTTATATTTTTCACTTTTATCCCCATTTTAAAGTAGGGGGAAACGAACCAATTTGTCTGATGACGTCTATGAATGTTGGAGGAACGTGCTTTTTTCTTCTGTAAAATTTGTTTTTGATGGCGCTATGTAGACTTTTTAATTAGGCTTAATGACTATATAGTTATTCTCATGATTATTTAGTATTATTAAGTATATTTGCTTCAAAAACTTATTATAATATAAAAATAAATCTGTACTACAAACCCTTTTAAAATCGCCTTTTAATAAAGATGTTCGACGGAAAGTAGAACAAATTTCTCCAAAACTTGGGGCGACCTGCCCCTTTTCTGAAGTCATTAATTAAAAGAAAATTGCTCTTTAGTCCGTCTATTTAACGTTTAATTTGCAGCTATCAAGAAGCGCTTCTAGCTTCCAAGTCCAACCGAAATTGGACCAATATTCGTTGATCTCCAATTATGTGCAGTTTCTTCTTAATTTTAGCGAGGACTATCGATGTATTGGAGCTTGGAAGGTCAATTGTTTCTGGATTGGTTGGTAATGGCGTTGTTTTGGGCTGTTGCTATAGTAACGCTTGATCAAAATTAGACGCGTAAGGGGTGAGGACATGCGAAAATGGGACGAAGTGAACATTTCGTGTGGGTGTGACAGAGAGATTATATATGGGGTTGATGCAGTGCGCATTTGGCAGTGTTCGGTTAAATTGCATTAGTCTGCTATACGGACGAGCGCTTTACTTGTTCGATATCATTAAAGCAATGATTGTAACTGGAAATAGGCTAACGTTCGGAAGCAATGGCCTATCGCTTTTTATAGTACAAGTGCTTAGCTTTTAAAGTTTTATTTTAAAATGCACGCTTGATTTCAGTTTAAATAGACGAACAAATATCGAATCATGTGCTGAATATATTTGTTGCTGTTGTTTTTTTATTCCAGCGAATATTTAACCAGTCTATCATTATATTGATATCATTATATCTGAACTGAATATAAATATTAAGCGAACTATAATGATAAAGTAAAAGAAATATGCTACATTTATTTTAATTCGTCATTATGAAAAACATGGTTTCTTGCTAAATCAACCATAATCCAATGGATTCCGTTAATTATTTCCTTAATCCACTTAGATTTGTTTGGGTTCGGGCGCCTTAATAAGCTTATTATTTTATCTAAAAGCAAAACGACTACACTGGAACTGAATGATAATATAAAAAGCTAGCGATGAAAATTATCATTAATATATTAAGGATTTATTATATGTATAGATTAAACACTGTGCAAAAATCACGATTGCTTCTTTGATTGGTTGCTCCAATTTTGCGTGAAAGAAGGCAAATGATAAAATAAGATGTCGCAATTAAAAAAATAGTAGGAAACAGGTTAAAAGTAAATCCAATTTTTTTTATGAATGTTATGAACAAGAAATATGTACTTATACATCTAATGCCGATATAGAACTGAGATGGCCAAGGGTTAGAACAGAGTTAGAAGTGATTGAATCTTAACAGATGATCACTAGTTCGGACTCGGGCAAGCACCACTGAATTTTCATGTGGTTATTTTTGTTGATAATACATCTCATGCCCGACGGTGCAGAAAACATAGCAATGAAAACATGTCTAATTTCACTGTATTCACCTACTCGCATTGGAGCAGGCTGGTGAAATAAGTTCCATACTTACTCCTCAAAGCAATGTAACTGGCTGTTATATATATATATATATATATATATATATATATATATATATATATATATATATATATATATATTGTTTGTATATATAACATTCGTAATCAATTGGATTTGACTTCAAATAAGTATTGTTAGTTTTCAATCAGAGAACCAATTCTACTAATTGTCACTTTATCTAAATTGTATCGAAATGTAATCGTTGCCGTTTAACCGTTTTCCTATTCTATTAAAAGAAAGATCAAACTTGGATCGTTATATAATCGGGAACGTATCGTCACCGTTATAAATTAATAAAATTGGCAAGCCAGATATTTATCATTTATTTATTTTATTTACATTCATTTAGAACGGCGATGCCACTTATACTAACTAGATAATATTAATGAATTACTAAATTATAAGAATCGAAAAAAAAAGGTGGTAGGGCTTTGTGCAAGCCCGTCTCGGTAGTACCCACTTATCAGATATACTACCCCTTTCTACCAACCCGCATTGGAGCAGCGTGGTGGAATAAGCTCCAAACCTTCTCCTTAAAAAGAGGAGAGGAGGCCTTTAGCCCAGCAGTGGGACATTCACAGGCTGTTACGGAAACAGTTATACTTAGTATTGTTGCGTTCCGGTTTGAAGTGAACCAATGTGCTACAAGCAGAAAAGGACATAACATCACAAGGTTGTTGGCGCATCGGCGAGGTAATGATTGGTTAATATTTCTTACATCACCAATGTCTATGGGCGGTGGTGACTGCTCAACATCAGGTAGTCCATTTGCCCGTTCGACTACTTATAACATAAAGAAGGTTTGATAATAATAATATACTAGTAATGTATAACTTATATATATTATCTGTGATCATCTTCGAATATTTTACAAAGTATCATGATATGGGTCAAACATTTTTATGATACGCACCAATTACTATAAAAACAAGAATACACTCATATTAGCATATCGTCATAAAACAAGATATAAAACCGCATTAGCTTTTATTTTGTTTGTTTGTGTTAAACTACATAATAGTTACAAATAGAATAAGTTATTTTAATCTATTAGTTATACTATTGAACTAGTAATATTACTTTAAAAAAAATATTTAATTGCCTATACTAACCTATACCAACGGTCTATAGATAAAAGGCCGCAGATCCCGAGGTTCAAGCCCCAGAAGGGGCCGATAAAAAGTTTTTGGCTTTTTTGGAAGATTCTCTGTAGCAGTCGGAGTCAGGAAGATGGAAGTGTACACACTTACCGTCACAATGAATGAAAAAAATGAATGAATGAATATGTCGTATACAGTTGGCTAATTTCTCTTGAGATTGGCCGTCATGGTCGATTGTCAAACTTTGATTAAACTATCCGACTTTATAAATGCGAAAGTAATTCTATCTGTTTACTTGTTACATCATTATGATTAAATTACTGCATCGATCGTAATGTAATGTGATATACATGTACTATAGGACTGGATACGGACTTAAACATATAAATTACGGAATTGACGAAAGAAAAAGCGCGAAACGAATAAAATTATATATTTTTTAAATGAAAG
Source organism: Nymphalis io (assembly GCF_905147045.1). Lineage (NCBI taxonomy): Eukaryota > Metazoa > Arthropoda > Insecta > Lepidoptera > Nymphalidae > Nymphalis > Nymphalis io. Next base: position 3,291,450 of record NC_065890.1, on the reverse strand, counting down.
AATAAAATAAATTGAACTCATTTTTAATACTATTGAAATGATAATAATTATTTTTACTGAATAATAAATTAAATACATGAAGTGAAACATAAACAAAATTAAAAATAACTATTGTATAAATCAAAATCGCGTGGAATGGTGGCAAGAATGTTAGCAGTGTTTCCCTGTTAAATCACAATTCCAATCCTCTGGGCGCAAAATAACAAGTAATGGTTTTATGATTAAAATGCATAATAACTAAAATATCTTCCAGTCGAGCAAAACTGCGCGTAAAGTTCATGTTATAAGTCACACGATCATAAATATTCTATGAGTGCAACGTGGATTAATATCTTACGAAGGTTCAGTTGAAACTCCACCTAATTACTTTGGCATACGGTTCAAAGTGTATTAACGTATATACGTTATAATGCTGTGTTATATTGAAATAAAATTAACCTGTTGATAGGTTAATGGTTGCATTTGGTACAGAAATAATATAAAATGGCCATTTTATACTTTTTACGGTTAAATAACTGTCAAATTAGTGACTTATAATAAAATAACTCTCTAGTGCTATACGGTAACAACTGACTTCGTATTTCACTATTGAAATGTTGTAAATCGACTTACAGTGTTCTTTTAACTGCCTCGTTGGTCTAGTGGCTAAATATATGACAGCAGATCCCGAGGTTCTAGGTTCAAGCCTCAGGTCGGGTCAATAAAAAGTTTTCGGTTTTCCTGTTGATGGTTCTCAGTAGCAGTCGGAGTCTGGAAGATGAAAGTGTGTACATTCCCGTGTGTCAGAAATCACGTATAGCCATCCTCCGCCTGAACTCCTTCCGGTTGTATTGGATGCCGTCCCATCGTCACATTCCGATGGGAAGGCAATCCAAGTGAGATAATAGAGAGTGCACCTGTGTTTGCGAAACAATTATGGACTATAATATGTCCTGCGCGGTTGGCTAATCTTGAGATTGGCCGCTTTGGTTGGAATTGGTCAAGAGGAGATCATTATCATCACATTCCTTGATATAATAATCGTATCTCTAAAGATGTGTTGTCTGTACATTTGATTTATCTCTTTTATAATTTGGAAAGTTATTTTGATTCCGTTCACTTTGTATGTAAAAAGAGTTTTCATTGAACTCTGTGGCGACAACTTTTTTATTGAATGGTAATGTTGTATCCCAAGTTCTCGTTTCATTGTTTTTTTTTTTTGAGATTCCTTGGCTGTCCTGAATAGTAGTCAGCAAGTCTGTCCATGATCAGGTTAGTAATCTATATAGATATTAGACAAACAGATTAGTAATCTTTTATAAATCGCCACTTTTCCTTTATAGCTACGAATAACATTGGAACCTTGTCCTCTTCGCCGGTGTCACATATCGCTTTCTGACACGTAACAATCGTGTTCGGTGGCTGGTTTCAAGTTTGTTTTTACATAATAGCTCTACTGGCATAGATTACATTATGTTTTATTTTTAACACGACAGATTATAAATACTATAAAATAAAACATAAGAAGTAAATGCTTGGTGCATAACAAATCCTTGTAAAACATTAACGTCAATCTTTTGTGACAACTCTAAATATTCCTTCATAATTACATTACATTACATATGTAACATATATGAATTGAACAATGCCTGATTTTTATTATTCCATTGTCAACAAGGAATCTTTATGTCCGTCTGTCCGCAGCTTAGCTCAGAGACTTAGTACTAATAGCTATAATTTAGCATGGATACTGGTGGTAGGGCTTTGTGCAAGCTCGTCTGGGTAGGTACCACCCACTCATCAGATATTCTACCGCAAAACAGCAATACTTGATATTGTTGTGTTCCGGTTTGAAGGGTGAGTGAGCCAGTGTAATTACAGGCACAAGGGACATAAAATCTTAGTTCCCAAGGTTGGTGGCGCATTGGCTATAAGCGATGGTTGACATTTCTTACAATGCCAATGTCTAAGGGCGTTTGGTGACCACTTACCATCAGGTGGCTCATATGCTCGTCCACCTTCCTATTCTATATAAAAAAAAATGGATATACATATAAAAAATCGTACAAATTCCATTGAAGATTACTTATATAACGTTGTTAGTTATGTAAAACAGGTATTAAATATAAGTTATGAACCATGTAAAAATAAAAAAATAAATAAAATAATAACATAATAATAATAATTCCTAAATGAATAATTATTGTGATGGGCAACTACAGAGCCCTACATTGCGCGTGAAATAAAAAACCTGTCATATACGTGTTGATTTTTTTATTTAATTAATCATCCGCTAATCAACGTCTATAAGTAAGGCCTTAAGTACCTCCGTTAATTGACATACTTTTATATAATTCCGTAACAGCCTGTGAATGTCCCACTGCTGGGCTAAAGGCCTCCTCTCCTCTTTTTGAGGAGAAGGTTTGGAGCTTATTCCACCACGCTGCTCCAATGCGGGTTGGTAGAATTCACATGTGGCAGAACTTCAGTGAAATTAGACACATGCAATCCTTGTAAAACATTAACGTCAATCTTTTGTGACAACTCTAAATATTCCTTCATAATTACATTACATTACATATGTAACATATATGAATTGAACAATGCCTGATTTTTATTATTCCATTGTCAACAAGGAATCTTTATGTCCGTCTGTCCGCAGCTTAGCTCAGAGACTTAGTACTAATAGCTATAATTTAGCATGGATACTGGTGGTAGGGCTTTGTGCAAGCTCGTCTGGGTAGGTACCACCCACTCATCAGATATTCTACCGCAAAACAGCAATACTTGATATTGTTGTGTTCCGGTTTGAAGGGTGAGTGAGCCAGTGTAATTACAGGCACAAGGGACATAAAATCTTAGTTCCCAAGGTTGGTGGCGCATTGGCTATAAGCGATGGTTGACATTTCTTACAATGCCAATGTCTAAGGGCGTTTGGTGACCACTTACCATCAGGTGGCTCATATGCTCGTCCACCTTCCTATTCTATATAAAAAAAAATGGATATACATATAAAAAATCGTACAAATTCCATTGAAGATTACTTATATAACGTTGTTAGTTATGTAAAACAGGTATTAAATATAAGTTATGAACCATGTAAAAATAAAAAAATAAATAAAATAATAACATAATAATAATAATTCCTAAATGAATAATTATTGTGATGGGCAACTACAGAGCCCTACATTGCGCGTGAAATAAAAAACCTGTCATATACGTGTTGATTTTTTTATTTAATTAATCATCCGCTAATCAACGTCTATAAGTAAGGCCTTAAGTACCTCCGTTAATTGACATACTTTTATATAATTCCGTAACAGCCTGTGAATGTCCCACTGCTGGGCTAAAGGCCTCCTCTCCTCTTTTTGAGGAGAAGGTTTGGAGCTTATTCCACCACGCTGCTCCAATGCGGGTTGGTAGAATTCACATGTGGCAGAACTTCAGTGAAATTAGACACATGCAGGTTTCCTCACGATGTTTTCCTTCACCGTAAAGCACGAGATGAATTATAATCACAAATTAAGCACATGAAAATTCAGTGGTGCTTGCCCGGGTTTGAACCCACGATCATCGCTTAAGATTCACGCGTTCTTACCTTCTGGTTTCCCTTCAAAACGTATAAATCTTTCGCCTTTTATATAATTGATATTATGTATTCATGATTATTTCTACTATTTGTTCCAGAAATTGTTGAGGAGCAGCGATGTCACGACTACGAGTTCCGACTGACTTGTCGGGAACTGGACACGCACATAGCAATCCTCGAAGCGTGGTATACCTCCGCCGACGACTATCACCGCATCTCGAACGAAACAAAAACGCGTGCGAGTTCGATAAGAACCGAAAATGATTCGGAACTCGATCGAGTTTACGTTTATTCTAGTCCAAAACATAACGGCGTATATGAATTGACAAACCATTCCATTTTTGAAAATATTACCGCCAATGTAAATAGTTCATTTGAGTTCGATTCTAAGTTTTTAAATGACAGCTGGTTGAATGATACTTTTGACAATGTAGATATGACAGTTGAGTTTTTGAATTCGAGTGAAGGGTGCGGTGTTGTGACGTACGCGCGAAGTTTCGCGAGCTGGCACGAAGGAGATAAGCGCCAGCAGCCCGTCTCTAGAATATCGTCTATAAATCTCCGAGCTCCACTTAGTTACCGGTAAGTTATCGTAAAAATAATAGCTGTTACTTATAATAAATATTTTACCTAATTAAAAAATATAATAAATCTTCTCATGGATTTTTTTTTCATCATGGTAGGGTTTAATGACTGATCAAAATATTTTTAAATGACGATAGTCGTAGATCAACAATTATAGATAATTACTTTCATTTATTGATCGAGTCGCGTTGGTATTATTTGCAACGGCGAGCTGTTAACAAAATTGTTTGTCAATGGCATGCTTATATTTCCATGCACAAACACAATTAACAGGATTAGAATTTTAATTGCCGTCTATGGGTTTTTGTTGTTAAGTAATAGCTGGTTAAATACTATTACGCAAAGAACTCCTCTATTTTTTGAGGAGACAATCTTGAGTTAATTCCATCACGGTGTTCCAAGCGGGTTGATGGGTTCACATGTGGCAGATTTTCATTTGATGCACACAAGATGAATTATAAGCACAAATTAAGTATATGAAAATTGCTGTTTATGTCGTGCTTGCCCAGTGTTACGTGTACAAACCACTGGGTCATCTCAGTTCCTATATTTTGGTTGTAGACAATTAAAACAATAGAATCACAGTTAACTTAACATTATCATAATGCCATGAGTCGCTAACATTTTTCATAACGGTTAATCCAGCCCTTTAAATTCCGAAACCTTCACTAACGTTACGTTCCGTTAAATGAAACGAGGCTAATTGAGTTTCGACATTCGATTCGATCAAATTGTTTGTAAGAATATAATGGCATACTTCAGCCTTAACAAGCATAACTATATTTATAAAATGTGTCTAATAATAAAATAATTCGTCTGGTTGTTATCAACTTTCCCTTTGACTCTCATAGAAACAATATCTAACCTATATCGGTAACTCACGGTTCGGTTTTAGGTGACATTTGTTTATTTTAAAGTTACTAGTAAACAACAACAGACAACATTTACAACAATTACAGACAGCAAATATTCGTATACTATCCTATTATTTGAATCAATTTATTGTCTCAAACAAACTGGTTGGTATTTGTTTCGGTAAAATTACTTACTTTGTTTTCAAATGAACAATATAAATATATCTTCAAGTTGTATTAACTGTGTAAATTAAGATTTTATGAGCGTCTAGCCCCAAGGGCCGATCTATTTTTAAATATACATAGTTATTTTATAAACTGTCTAAACTGGTAAATTTAATTAATTAATAAATGAATTATGTTTTAAAAAATTACACAATTGTATTATAAGAAAATCAATTTTTAAAATGAGAATATATATATATATATATGAAGGAATTAAAAAAAAAATTATAAACAAATATATACCCATAAAAATTATGCGAACGTTATCAAAATAAATTGGCGGGAATTTATATTAATACTTTCCTAAATTTATACTGGCAACACTTTCTCAACACTTGTATTGTATGTGTGAAAAATGAGCCACCTTGCATGTCACGGCTGACATCTTACAAGTAAATGCAAACATTTATGTTTGGATGTTTGTCGTACTAAAACGTCCAAATTGCTCACAGAAGCTGACACAGAGTATAAAGTGCATTGACATATTTTATACAAGTGTATATTAAAAAAAAATAACAGCTTTACTAGCTGTAATTTTTTTTTTTATAAATAGAAATACATTTATAGCTGCGTTCTAGTCACTGAATTTCCGCATTCAGTATTCTCATGAGGCAATGTCCATATTGGTTATGAATGATAAATATTCCATCCACGGTTTCATAAAGGCGACCTTTTGAATATATTAGGATTACAGAACATTTTTAATATATTGTCCGGTATTTTTAATTATGTCGCATTATATTTTGTTACGGTTTTATCTTTAGTATACACAATTCAATATTTACTTTAACGTATTTTTGCTTAACTTTCACAACCTATTTTAAAATTAAGTCTCCCCGCCGCGTCTGTCTGTCTGTCTGTCTTAAAACGATAAACTCAAAAACTACCGAACGGGCTTTCATACGTTTTATCAATGGATGGAATGAATCATGAGAAATATTTAGGTGTATAACTAATTAAGTGTACACAAGAAGGATTGTTGAAGAAATGGCAAAAATCATGCCGACCACCGCGTAAATCCATAGAGTTATACGTATTACGGTAAAAACGTTTTCGTGCGAAGCGTGGACGGGAAACTTGTTCTTAATAAAGTTTAATATTTAAACCCAACTCCAGTCTAAATTAGAATTTGCACTATATATTTATATTACATTACTACAGCGCCAATGTCAGTCAGTAAGTCAGTATGCCTACTTTTTTAAATTAAAAAAATAATATTAGCGTAAGCGTTCATTTCGCAACGTTACGTTTTAAATGTACTTTAAACAACATTATTGAAAAAAGGAAATTTCATTTGATTTTAAATGTGAGTAATGTTTCAATTTCGTTCGCGCCAAATGTGTAACGAGGACAAGCATATGCACTTTCTGACAATCCGAGCTTTTTCGAACGGAATTAAGCGGGAAAATCAACTTGGAACATTCTAGAAATAAGAATTACTGGGAATGCAGTAATAAATAATCCTAAAGCAATAACATTTAATCCACTACTTATTTCCTCCTTCTGTCTTGTTTCAGAGTGAAAAATATTACAGTGTTAAAAGGTTGATAAACTGGACTGGTCTAGATATTTCTTACTGATTAAGTATCTCTCCGATAGTTCTAACGTTTTGTTTTAAATTTCATTAAATAAAATGCTATTTCCTTTTAAAATAAACTAAAATGAATTAACGCAATCGATATTATTTAGCGAATATTACTTATATAAACATTCATGAGATTTTGTTTCCTTGTCCTGTTTTTACGCTAAAAACGAAAATGGAACGAGGCTTAATTCATTAATAGTAAGATGACAAACTGGCAAATACACCACCTGTCCTTATTTCCATATACAGAAGCATTAATTCCGTAATAAGCAGCGTTATAATATTTTACAATGATAAATCATTTTAAAATAAGGCCAAACATATAATTGTACTAAATACTAACGGGTACGATGCGTTCCCAAATCAATTACAATACAACTTCTACTATTTTATATCTATTACCAAATACCATAGTCGAAACGTAATTGAATTGTTAAATTTTATGTTAATATGGATAATTATATTAAAGAATAGGAAACCGGATAAACAGCAACGATTTAATTTCGATTCTGTTGCGATAAAGTGACAATTTGTTAGTTAATAAAAAATTTACAACATATGACAAATTAAATATACTTATAAAAAAGAATATATATAATATCGACTCATTGCAGAGATGTCATATCGATTGGAGATATATCGAGGTACTGAGATGTCTGTACAACGCCGCTACAATGACTGTCCACATCCAGGACTGTAAGACGAAGGCGATCCAACTGCGCAGAGGGGTGAGACAGGGGGATGTAATATCCCCGAAACTGTTCACCAACGCGTTGGAAGACGTTTTCAAAACGCTGGATTGGACTAGGTATGGAGTCAATGTAAACGGCGAGTACATCTCACATCTTCGATTTGCCGACGATATCGTCATCATAGCAGAGTCGCTGGAACAACTCACCGAAATGCTGCGTAGCCTAGGCGAGTCTTCCCGGTGTGTCGGTCTCGGTATAAACTTGGACAAGACCAAGGTCATGTTCAATAGGCATGTCGTGCCGGGACCGATATACGTCGAGGGGAAACCTCTCGAAGTTGTTAGTGAATATACCTACCTAGGACAGATAATACAAGTCGGTAGGAACAACTTCGAGAAGGAAGCCGATCGAAGAATTCGCTTGGGATGGGCAGCATTTGGCAACCTTCGTTAAGTCCTCAAGTCGTCTATACCGCAATGTTTGAAGACGAAAGTCTTCAACCAATGCGTCTTACCTGCCATGACATACGGTGCCGAAACGTGGACACTAACTGCGGGACTAGTCCACAAATTCAAAGTCGCTCAGCGTGCTATAAAGCGAGCTATGCTCGGAGTATCTTTGAAGGATAAGATCAGAAATGAGATTATCCGGAAAAGAATCCGAGTCACTGACATAGCTTGCAAAATTAGCAGGCTGAAGTGGCAGTAGGCTGGTCACGAATGTCGTAGGACCGATGGCCGTTGGAGCAGACGAGTCCTAGAGTGGAGACCGCGAATCGGCAAGCGCAGTGTAGGGCGCCCTCCAGCCAGGTGGACCGACGACCTTAAGAAGGTGGCGGGCACCAACTGGATGCGGAAGGCGGAGGAGAGGGAGCTTTGGCGCACCTTGGGAGAGGCCTATGTTCAGCAGTGGACAACGATTGGCTATTGATTGATTTTTGATTGATATAAAAGAAAAATATGTATTTGTATGTGTGTGTGTGTATTATATTAAAAAAAAACATTCCATTTATTAAAATTAGAATATATTTTCAGAATTGTAGTAGTAATGCAGATTTCAAATAGTGGATATTTTTATTGTAACCCTTATCTTTTCTATAGCTTTTCTATAGTATAGTAACAACGGAGATGTTTTGTTTTTGTATGTTGTGTATGGATGACAATATTATTTAAGGTTGTAATAAAGATTGATTGATTGAAATAACGAAATAACCTTTTTTATTTAGTAATTGTCAAGATACAGAGACCACAACAATATTTGTTTTTTTTTTTTTAATTTTACTATTCCTTTTTTCACAGAGATGTGATTTCGGGCTTTGAGTTACATTGTTTTTTTATTTTATTTGCATTTTTTACCTAAATTACATTGTTTACCTAACTTAAAATTCAAAAAACAAATAGGTTGATAGACAGAAGTTGTCTAACTTATGCGATTAAATAATAAATTACTGGTGGTAGGGCTTTGTGCAAGCTCGTCTGGGTAGGTACCACCCACTCATCAGATATTCTACCGCAAAACAGCAATACTTGATATTGTTGTGTTCCGGTTTGAAGGGTGAGTGAGCCAGTGTAATTACAGGCACAAGGGACATAAAATCTTAGTTCCCAAGGTTGGTGGCGCATTGGATATGTAAGCGATGGTTGACATTTCTTACAATGCTAATGTCTAAGAGCGTTGGTGACCACTTACCATCAGGTGGCCCATATGCTCGTCCGCCTTCCTATTCTATAAAAAAAAAATAAATAAATAAATGCTTCAATTATATTGTGTAATATTCCTTATTTCTATATATACATTTTTTATCATTCAACTATGATTGAATACCTTGGCCTAACATTGGGATATAATCTTGATCTCGGCAAATTAAAAGACCCAGGGTGCCCCACGGGACAGTATAAGTCCGTCTCTCGAGGACTTGGCAGTTCATGAATAAAAGAGCCAGTATGATTAAGATGAATTGTACTTGTTACTTAACCTTGTTGTTTGATGTTTATTTAGTTATAATTATGGAAAGTGTCAGAGAGAGACCACGCTTAGGCAAACGTAGTGAAGGTCGCCCTGTGGCAAGGTGGACCGACAATTTAAAAAAGGTGGCAGGTGCGGGATGGATGCGGACTGCCCAAACTTTGCAGTGGACGGCAAAAGGCTGAAAAAAAAAACAAACAAATTATGTAGTGTATTTATTGTATTGTCACGAGAAGTGACCGCTCCTTTATATCTTGCATGGCTTTTAAAATGGAGAATGTTGTTTGTCTGTTGCATAATATAATAAAATAATGGTAACATCCGACTAATGTGTCAGATGTGTGGACTCTTGATTATACAATATACATCTCAATTTTTTTCTAGGAAATAAATAATGTACCATCCGGTTCTTGATAATAACCAAGAAATAGATTAACCAGGAGATATTTTCAAAAACAATATCATTGACTGTTTCTATGGACGAATTTTAATATTATATATTTATATATATGCATTTTAGAAGACACATCTCATGTACAGACGCGGTCCGTCAAAAATTTTTTATATATATAAGTATATGTTAAAGGTTATCATTGTATTTAGGGCGAATGATAAATTAAATGACGTCGGTTTTAGGGACTGGAATATTTCCGGGGCATACAGTTATTGAATTATTATTTATAATATTATTGTGAGCTTTTAATAATCAGTTATTTTTTATAATCAGTTTTTTATTTATAAATATTACAATAGGTAGTAGCAATGTGCCTGCGAACTAGAGTTTAAGTCTTAGACAAATGAATACGACTCGAATTTTGCCGTCATTCGTTCGTAAATCTTTGATCACGTGACAGTAATCTTTACGTCATAAAACAATGGAAATTTTACATAGAATATTTATTTTATAAAACGAGTGTGGGCGATAATATAAGAGTAACACAACACGAAAATGCACTTTTTTAGTTTTATTGTCTGTCTGTCTGTATGTACACGATAATCTCTACAACTAGTAACCGGATTTTCCTGTACTTTTAACATATAGATTAAGCTCAACTTGTAGCAAAATTAGGGCTTTGTTTCATTTAAATCGGTTATCGTGAAAATAGTTATCGCCAGTTAAATAAAATTTAAAATTCGACTTCTTTACATATAACAATGCATTAGAATTAGTCTGTACATTGAATACATTTATGAAATATTAGTGTGGGTGATAAAACTTATTGACAAAAAACTGAATAGCTTGTTTAAGTCCAAACTAGTATTTGAGCTTGACACCTTATGATCTGCAGCCGTATAAGTTAACCATTCAACCATAGTATACGATTATTTTAGATTTCAAAATATTGCGCGTGTATATATCACAAATACTGATTAAAAGCTCGCATAAGACGGGCTTATCTCAAACCCAATCAGCTCAACGATCTTTATAATGTTCGTGAGATTGTATCCACTAATGAGATAGTAACTAGACTTTATAATAACACTGGCTACATGTCCTGACTTCGTACGAGTAAAACAAGGATTTAATCAATGATAATATTCATTCGTCAACAGATCTCTTCGCGCATAATGTGCTAATGTGTCGTACAACACGCTTCGTGTATTTTTTAATAATACTATTTTGAATTTTCAAACAGCAATGTGTGATGGTGGCAATGTGTGTGCGTTTTTATTTGCAGGTTTTATCTAACTACAACTACCGGCAAATTATTTTATTTATTTTTGAAAAACAACATTTTATCTTTATATGAATAAAACGGAAAGTTTGTTACAAAAAAATCCCTGTCAGTCCTAGATTATTATTTGCAAATATAATTAATTATCAAGTTTTTATCACAATAATCTAATTTTATAGCATTACAATTATAAATAAAAAAAATTATGGGTTCATAGGGCATTTCCTGTTATTTTTTTTCTATCGAGAAAGATTATCCATCCAAAATTAAATAAAAGATTAGCAATTTAGTTTCATACCCCCTTATCCTCTTAATCATAATCGCTTTGCAATATCTATCTGTAAATACCTGATATTAGACGCTTTTAACGTCTAAGAATTTAATTGGATTATCTTAACCTATTAATTATACAATTCGTAAGACCCTAATTTATGTTTTTATATTAATCTAGTTTCGCTTTTCTTAATGAATTGGTATTGAAAGATTAATTGATTAAAATCGTTACTTTGGCTGACGTGTCGACCGCGTTATTTATGTTTGTATGTGTGAATTAATTACTACTAAAGCGTTTGTATTGGTTGATCATACAGGACGGATAGTCGTTTATACAACTAATTATTGTTAATATTTAATTGTACAATAATAAATAAATAAATGTCATTTAATTGAAAAAATAAAGCTAATGTCATTGCTATTGTAATTTTTTGGCAAGCGCCTTGTTTTTTATTTTGAATGCGGAATGATAAATTGTTTATGTTATTTTTGATATATCTGTAAGCAGTGTAATTATTACATTCAAACACTACATTAAAGAAAATTTTTATTGAATAAAGACAACAATTTTAGACGGTTTGTTTACATTTTTTAATTTCGAATTTTATTTTATTATTTATTTATTTTTCCATGTATCCATAAATGCATTTATGGAAATAAATATTAAATAATTAATTATTATTGATTAAGTTTTAAACAGTTTAGGGATTGGCTTTCGATATTTATTGAAGAATTTTTACTCTAAATTATCAGCTTTGGTTTAGCCTTTTTGTCATTAATTATCATGGATGAGCTATTGTGGAATATTGTTTATTTTTAAAGACGATCGTGTCCCGCTTGTGGACATATACACATCGTATCGACATTTACTACTATACATGTACCTACTAACATGTTGTGATCGCTTAGGTATGTCCAACGACGAATGATAAATCAATGGGTGATGGGTTACGGACAAAGAGTTTCTCAATTTAAAACATAATTTAATTTGCCTTTGATTTGTTATTCTAGGAGTGCGAAATGCTGTAAAATTGTTTTGATATGTGAAAGTCTATTTCACGTCGGTATATCAGCTATTTGCTTCATTGAATATACGAGTACGAAAAAGCCGATTAACGTAATTGACTCTCGTAAATGGTGATAGATTTGTTGTGATTTGCTGATAGATGTATGCTGTTTTTTTTAATTTAAAATTGGTAAGCAGGCTGGCATTGTAAAAATATTACCATCCATGACATCGCCAATGCACCACCAATTTCGAGAAATGAAATGTTATGTTCCTTGTGCCTACAGTTGCATTGGCTCCTCACTCTTGAAAACGGAACACAATAATTACTAATTATTACTATAATTGTGCGGTAGCAATTCTACCGCACAATTATAGTAATAATATAAATATACCTAGGTATCTACCCAGATAACTGGCTATCTATCTAGACGGGCTTGCACAAAGCTTTACACTATACCACTAAGAGTACCATCGCACAAAATATTAATTTTCATTCTGTAATTTTATTCAAGGCTTAGTTTTGTTAACAAATATATCAACCTCGACTGCCTCGTTGCCAGTAGTGGCTTGATGTAAGGCCGCTGACCAGGAGATCCTGGGTTTAATTCCCAGGTCGGGCCAATAAAACGTTTTTGGGTTTTTCTGTCAGAAAATTCTCAGTAGCAGTCCGGAGTCTGGAAGTTGGAAGTGTGTACACTCCCGTGCCTCGGAAAGCACGTAAAGCCGTTGGTCCTGCGCCTGAACTCTTTCCAATCGTGTCGGATTGCCGTCCCATCGGATTATAAGAGTAAGGGTATAGAGAGTGCACCTGCGTTTGCGCACACACTTGTGCACTATAATATCTCCTGCGCAGTTGGCTAATCTCTCTTGAGATTGGCCGCCGTGGCGGAAATTGGTCTGGCGGACATTATTATTATTATATCAACCTGATAATATTATTATATAATCGTCGGAAAAATTATAATTACTGATGGTTATCTCACTTGATATCAAATACGCCTACAAATCATAGCCAGAGGGTTCATTAAAAAAGTCGGACCATCGGAATGGCTTCATTATTTTGAAATTGTTAGAATAATGTTATATGTTTTGTTGATATAACTATTTATTATAAAATATATATATTTTTTATCAATATACTATTGTATGTTATAATATATAAAAATCGGTTTATGTTTATATCGGTAATAATATCGAATTCAAAGTTTTTTTATTTTATTATGATAACTGTTTTTTTTTCTTTTGTGTTTAGATTCGGTTCATCGCTTAATGTTCATTAGTCGTTATCATAAAATCTCTATTAAGTATATTACAGATAACGTAACTAATATCACGATGAGATGATACGAAAGATTTTTATCAAATATTAATTTACTCTTAATAATATTATGTGGTAACTTAGTTACTATCAAAAATTTAATTTAAATTTATCTTGTAAAATGACAAGTAATAATATCGTAAAACAAAGTCTTTCTGTCTGTATGAACGCGATAAATTTAATAACCACTGAATGGATTCTCATACGGTTTTTGCGAATTGAGGGCCAATTCATGAGCCAGGTTTAACTGTAAAAATCATTAAGGTTTTCATTGTTTGAATTACGACAATGATTGCTTAAGAGGTCGATATAAGTTGAAAACTATCAACGGCGTAACGTAATAACGAGTTATATGTATACCTTATTATGTATAAGCTAATTTTACTCTGTTGACATTTAATCATTAATAAGTAGATACTACTGGAAAAACCTAGAGCAATAATTATAAGAGTCCAAACAAGATAATTTTTTACATTCAAAATTAAATCTCATTACATAATAATTAATATAAAATGAAGCTTCTAACCGAAATTCGGGCGTCTCCGCCAATCTGAAGGATCAATCAACTGCGCAGGAGATGTTATAGAGCACAAGTATATACGCAAACAAATACGCACGGCGACGGCAATCCGACACGACCGGTAAGAGATCAGGTGAGGGGCCAACGGCTTTACATACTTCCCGAAGTGCAAAAGTAACACTTTCAATTTCCTAATATCGAACTGATACCTACTGACATTTCCCTCAAGAAAATTCAGCAACACTGTTACCTATAGAGTAACGTTAGACCAATAGATAAATATCACAATGATCTGGCGATCTCCAACGATGAAAAAAATATCTTCAAGGAATCCCACCAAGTGACGGCAAACAATTTACTGTAGGGACCGAATCAAGTGTAATAAACAAACATGAATTGTTACAAAATTTAATGAAATCGTTAAAACTTATTTAACATTATACAATATTACCTTTATAAGTCATAACGATAATCTGATATAATAAAATGAATTCGTCTATAAACATAAATCACAAAGGCATGTAATACCTTTTGAATGATATATACGAAACTAATGGCTCGTATGATGCTCAAATATCAAATTTTACCTAACAACGCTCCTATTAGTTTAATGTTATAAGTTACAGTACAGTAACAGCCTGTTAATGTCCCACTGCTGGGCTAAGGCCTCCTCTCCCTTTTGAGGAGAAGGTTTGGAGCTTATTCCACCACGCTGCTCCAATGCGGGTTGGTAGAATACACATGTGGCAGAATTTCAATGAAATTAGACACATGCAGGTTTCCTCACGATGTTTTCCTTCACCGTTAAGCACGAGATGAATTATAAACACAAATTAAGCACATGAAAATTCAGTGGTGCTTGCCCGGGTTTGAACCCACGATCATCGGTTAAGATTCACGCGTTCTTACCACTAGGCCATCTCGTCGTTATAAGTTATTTTACATAATTTTATCTGTAATTTGATTTTAACTCGTGGAATCCAGAACACATGCAGAACTTTAATTTAACTGTACTTTTTAAAAATCTTGGATATATAGAACATAGATTAAATAACTATTTTATCATCCCGATCCGGATTTCGAACCCAGGATCTCGGGATCTGCAGCCTTTTTAATCACTGGACCAACGAGGTATTTGATTGAGTATCTCTGATACAAATCAATTACTCGCCCTCTGTTTACAGAGCGAGATGAAAAGACCAGAGAACAGTCGCAGGAAGGTTCGAGTAAATATTTGCAGATATCAAATTCGAATTGGCTGCGATGAAACAACGAGTAGATACTGTTGTATAAATAGTAATTTGTCTAACTACGAACAATAAAGAGAATCCACTCTCTCAGGCTCTTCTAATTTTCCTTTGAGTAAACACATGGTAACTGTGTAGTTGTTGTCTGATTAGGAAACCTGATCTTTGGTTCAGATCTTAGATGTGATTTATCCACTTTGCTATCTAAAATACTAACATGTTTAACTAGAAATGTTGTTAATTTCGAATGTCAAATCAATAACAACAGAAATAGCGAAATCAGTATTAAATTAAGGGCCGCTAAATAACGTTAAAGCATTTTAACCTAATTTAAATCATTTTGATATTTAATTTGAACGTACACTTAATATGTGTATAGAATTTTTTCTTACTTAAATTAAACTGTGTTAGTTGAAGTACATATTAAAACCATAAGATACAAAGGCTTCGTGGAGGCTTAGTTATGTACAGTCGAGACGAAAATTGTTATTACAAAATATATAATAGTCGAGAACATTTTTATCAACTATAGTTTGTATTATATATTTTATATTTTATCATCAACAAATCAATCATAACAATGAAGATCACTCATGTATTTTATATTTCATTTTATCTATTGTAATATTACTATCCCATTTTTAGTTTACTGGTGGTAGAGCTTTGTGCAAGCTCGTCTGGGTAGGTACCACCCACTCATCAGATATTCTACCGCAAAACAGCAGTACTTGGTATTGTTGTGTTCCGGTTTGAAGGGCGAGTGAGCCAGTGTAATTACAGGCACAAGGGACATAACATCTTAGTTCCCAAGGTTGGTGGCGCATTGGTGATGTAAGCGATGGTTAACATTTCTTACAATGCCAAAGTCTAAGGGCGATTGGTGACCACTTAGCATCAGGTGGCCCATATGCTTGTCCGCCTTCCTATTCTATGAAAAAAGAAAAAAAAAAGTTATTTGGAATTAGACTGTCCATTGTTTTGTCGTCGTACATTTTTTAAGACAAAACGTCTATGTTACATTCAGATCTATATTTATCCTTATACGATAAATGATTAGTTACTGCGCTACATGAAAGAAGTGCAAAGCATTAAATACTTCGTACTAACAACATGACGAGTCGGTTGGCGTGGTTGGAATGCTTGCCTTTCACGCCGAAGGTCGTGGGTTCGATTCCCACCCAGGACAGATATTTGTGTGCATAAACATGTCCGTTACTGTCCCGAGTCTGGGTGTAATTATCTGTATATGTATTTACAAAAGAAAAATAGTATATGTAGTATATCAGTTGTCTGGTTTCCATAGTACAAGCTCTGTACAAGCTTAATTTGGGATCAGATGACCGTGTGTGAAAAATGACCCAGGAGATTTTTATCATGAATTACTCCGTCCATTGTTAAAACCGTTCAGCAGTTTTTGAGTTTATTACGTACAGACAGGCAGACACGGCTGGGGTTATTTGGTTTTATAATATGTAGTAATAAAAGTTTAAAATAACAATTAAACGTTAAAACTACTAACAACATGACAGTACTTGTAGGGGCTTAGAAAGAATCGTTGGAATTAGTATCAAGTGTCGTTAAAGATTTCGTTCCGCTTGCGGTAAAGTATTTACAAGTATATAATGTATTTAAACTTACAAAACGATGTATATATATTTCCATAAATAGAACAAATATTCATATTAATATTATTGTTAAATCACTTACTTTTATTATGCTATACTAAAGGACAGGGGGTTTCAATCGTCGGGCTATCAATCCGGACTGTCAGTAATTGGTATTGTTGTGTTCCGGTTTGAAGGGTGAGTGAGCTAGTGTAATTACAGGCACAAGGGAAATGACATCTTAGTTCTCAAGGTTGGTGGCGCATTGGCGATGAAAGCAATTGTTAATATTTTTTTCATCGCCAAATTTTTAGTTTTATAGGTGAAAAACCTATAAAATAAAATTTTAAATATGTACATACTTAACTATAAATACGTTATCTTCCAAATAGGTGTATTCGGCTTCCGATTTGTGTTCCAAGGCAAACTTATTTCCGCTTATAATCGCGGCATTTTTTTTCCTCACGAAAAATCTGTTCTTTTCAGCTTAATAACCGCTGATGACCACTTACCTTCTAATAATATAATAATAAAGATAAGAGGTGTGACACAGTGCAATAATGATAGAAGTCCACAGTGGGAACAAAATTTGCAAAAAAGCGTATGAATAATATCACCTTTTATGGGCCAACCAATTAACGTAAGGCTGGTTTCATTTATTTAATTCCAATAAAAAAAAATTGTCACGTTTTTGACTCAACCGCTCAGTCGAGTCAAACACGTTACGGCGTTTGTCACGTCAATTTTTCTTTTACGATTCGTCATATTTTTTATATTATTTTAACCAGCGTCATCATCATGAAAAGAAACATGAGATAAAAAGTACTATTATTATGAAATTACTTTTCAAGCTATATGCCTACAATATGGAATGTAAGGAATGTTTAATATTACTTAAAAAGTGAATCTCTATGGGCGGTGTTGACCAAATATTATCAGGTAGTTGAGTCGAGAGTCTGCCTTCCTATTTTAAATTAGAATGAAACTTTAATTAGAGCAAAGCCGCAAGGAATAGCTTGTTATACAAATATTTATATTCAAAAAAGTATTAACCGAGAACGATACAGTCCAGAATTTTAATGTACATTTTAATTCTATATTTGGAACTATATTTGAAACGCTACAGTAACCTAGAAAATAAAACAATCGACAATATGCTTTATAAACTACGAGTTAAAAACGAAATTCGATTGAATTATTTTTGTAGCTCTTGATAACTTGGTATCAATAAAAATAAAACGATTCAAAGTTTTATTTTGAACTAGGGCATGCATTTCATATTTGCATGTTCAAATACGTTTTGCGTTTTCATAAATGTTCTCGTTTAAATAGTATTTCGCTTATTTAATACTGTTTCCAATAGCTTTTTCCGCATGGATTTATTAATTATACTCAATTGTACTGCTTGTTGTTGTTATTTTTGCGAGAAATACAGTAAGGTACATTAAGTTTTAAACAAATATTAGTGTTGGCGCGTTTGGTGAAGCACAGCTCATGTTTGCGTATCTGTTATTGTCCTAGTTCAATCATATCAATGACGAGCCGGTTCGCGTAGTTGGTTGGCCTTTCAATCCGATGGTTGTGGGTTCGATTCCCACCTAGGACAGATATTTGTGTGCATGAACATGTCTGTTTGTCCTGAGTTTGGGTGTAATTATCTATAAAAGTATGTATTTACAAAAGAAAAATAGGATATGTAGTATATCAGTTGTCTGGTTTCCATAGCACAAGCTTCGTACAAGCTTAATTTGGGATCAGATGGCCGTGTGTGAAAAATGTCCCAGGATATTATTATTATTATTATTATGTCATGTTGAAAAATGTTTAATTGTAGTAATAATAGTTATTATTTATTTAATGTCAATAGCGCAATGGTTTACGGGCCATGTAAAAGTCGCAAATTCGAACTTGACTCCTTGGGCTATTGTTGTCCACTCCTAACATAAGCTGAATGCTTAAATGGAGGGGTAAATAAGAATATTAGTAATTCACACTTTAAAAATTACTTTTTATACATAACAGTTAAAATGTGGTTTCAAATTATCATTTGGAAAACGATAATAATAAAGTTATCCAGGCAGTAATAATGATCTAAAAACCATACAGTATGTTTTATTTGGTTTCAAATTTTCTTAAGCGTTTTCAATAACAATAATTTATGATTTATAGGTCTTATGTAATATAGACTAGACTTTTTTGCATATAAGTATTTTAACCTAGGATATATCGAACATCTACACTTATAAATTCGGTTTGTATGTATGAAGTTTGTATGTATGAAAATTAGTTTGCCCATTTATTGAGAAAGGTTTTATGCTATATAACTTGCATATATAAAACGTACATGTTATGTACTATTAGTGTGTATGAAACAGATATACATATTACATGATACAGAAATATCATACCATATTATTATAAGTATATCATATATTTATTAATGTAATTGTAATAAAACAGGTAGTTGTATGTATGAACATCCCATATACATTTTTTTGAAAAACAATTATTTTCCTTTAGCACACCAACAACCTTGGAGAATAAATATATGTAGCATCCAGAAGTGAAATTGATACTAGAAAAACGTTGAAATTTTGCTATTTTTTTTTGTTTTAAATTGATTGAAATTACTCACTCAATTACTCTTAAAGAATATTCTAACTATATATAATATTCAATGGAATATGATACACAAAAACTCGATTGAAACTCCACGCAATTCTATTATTATAAATGGCAATACATGTCAAACACACCTGAATAAAGATTTTAAGATAAACATATATTTACTCTACTCTATGAGACAGATTTATAGTTAAAACTACTTAAATCGAGACAGAATGAAATATATACTTTCAATCTAAACTTATAAATTCTTAAGATTTATAAATATTGAATCGTTAAAAGAACTGTTAAAAGAACCTGGTAAGAGAAATAGTTTTACCTTTTAGTGTAATAGAAATTCGTAATTTCAAAATATTATTTATTCAAGAAAGCTCATAAACACCGCCGTTTTTATGCCTTAGCCTACAAGGTAACGACCTAAGGGACCCGCCAGCCAAGCCAAAAATAATAAAATTTTACTCTTACCGCTTCGGAATGCGGGACCTCAAATGTTAAAGTGCATAGGGACCTTGGATTTTTAAGTACGAGCCTACTCCTAAAAGCACTTTGAATCGTCATGTTACAGCAATTAATGAAATGTAGTGTAATGTAATGCTTTAGTTTGGAATGTAGATTCAAATATAAAAATCAAAATAAAAAATACGTTTGTATAGTTATTGTATATGGTACGGTTGAGTTACAATAAAGTGAAAATTACACAAACTTTCTCCATGAAAAATTATATATTTCCCAATTTCAATGGTTATATGTCAAACAATGTCGAAAGTCTATTAATTTAAATATTCTTACCGTCGTTATCTTATGAGTTTGAAAAATTGATACTCCGAAAAAGCCGCGTTACAATTCCACGAAGGACGGGTAAATTATCACTCCATACTCGCTGAGCTTTTATTTCTGTAAATTATATTTGAATAATCGCTATATTGAAGTTTTCAATATTACTCGAATATGTATTACCTTAGCGCTCACAGACACTCACACACTCACACACACATTCCACAGTGTATTATAAAAAGTCTGTACATGAGTTTACCCGAATTTGTATTTATTTTAGTGTCAAAGTGTTCACGTAAAAGATGTATCCGTCGACGGGACATTAAAAATACGTTGCGAGAAGGAATTACAAGAAGTTTATTTTTGGTTTACATTAAAATGTTTTTAGTAAATATTATTATGGAGTTATTATAGTGAGGTTGTTATTATATGTTTTTTTTTTTAAGTTGGCCATCAAACCCAGTTCTAAGCATCATTGAGTCTTCGTTTGCTTAAGTTTGCATAGAGCACTATGTATGTATTTTAATCAGAATTTAGAATTTTAAATCAGAACCGAAATGTCCTTTACGAAAAAAGAACAACCAACAATGTAATTAAATAATATAAGTTTCCTGACCAGAATATGTTAGAAGATTTATAATACAATTATATAATGTAATGTAAGTAAAATACTTTATTAAAAAAGATTAATGTTTACTTTTTGCCAAAGATTTAGAATTATCCCATTACAGAAAACCACAATTTACAATCACTGTGTCAATCGAAACAAATGTAAATAATAATAATTATTATTATTTATTATTTTATAAAATAAGTAAGCGGACAAGCAAATGGGCCACCTGATAGTAAATGACCACCACAGTCCATAGACATATGCACTATAAGAAATATTGACTGTCCCTTACATCTTCAATACACCACCAACCTTGTATCTCACGATGATATGTTCATTGTGTCTGTAGTTACACTGACTCACTCACCCTTCAAACCGGAAAATAACAATTCTATGTATTGCTATCTGGCGGTAGAATATCTGACGAGTTTGTGGTACCTATCCAGACGGGCTCACACAAAGCTCTACCGCCACATAATTATATAATTATATATAATATAGTAAATATTAATTATCCACATAAATCGTATCGATATTAGTGCTGTAAAAAATAGCAATAAAAATACAGCAAGCGAGAAGTGACAAATAACAGAAGCGTCAGAAATATTTCATTTTAACGCGTTGCATATATACGTTACACCCAAATTCGTATCTCAATATTTATTGCCATAATAGAAGATTCACTTGCCAAATTACTTTATAATCTACTAAGATAATAAGTTTCTCTATAATATCAGTATAATACCAAGTCTAGACGAACCAATTCACGGGTTCTTATCGTTTGTAAGTGATATTCTCGTCACGGACGCCTCAATCACGATCAATAGCAAACAATAAATCTTATTTATTATTTGTACAGACTTCGAAAGTAATATCGTTTTTCGAACATCGTATTCAGCATCCTTATTGGTAGCCGAAGAAGTCGAAAGATTAACTTGTGAAATAATATTGTACCAAATTTGAAAATACAATTTTAGTTGTTTTTGACTTTCTATAATCCATTTTAACACGTAGAGTAGAACAGTCTTCTAGGTCGTTGGTTTTCACACACTCTCCCACGTCATAATAATTGCACTTTTGAACTTTTGTTTTGGAGCCGATTGAAAAATACAATCAAAGTTATATTGCACGGGTAAAGGTCTACAAAAACGTTCATTTTGAAAAAAATAATATTGTTCTTTTTGTCCAGAAACCTACGCATACGTACGTAGAACGACTCGCCATATATTATTATGTAAATATGTACATACATATCACTTCCAAACTTTTTTTAAAAAGATTGGCTCCTATAGTATCTCCATCCTCGTTACCGAACAATAAGGGAACAATACTTTCTTAATCCAAATCTAATATCAATATAATTTAAGAATCGAAGCCCTTTATACTCGAACTTATTCAATATCCAACAACCAAATTCATCGTTCTTATTAACAGAAGCATAAGGTGCAAAATTCACTAACACGAAATTCCTTTCAGACGCATCTAATAATCTTTAACTAACTGTTTTATTCTTGAAATGAAAATCTATTACGATCACCGTAAGGTCGATATTTGAATTTAACGTTGATGTTTTCGAATGTATGAAATAGATTTTCATTGTGTTACACAAAACGTTGCAGCGTAATTCATCCATCGAGTGCAATGTGAGATCTATAAATAATAATAGATGAGATGAATGGAGCCATGGTTGCCTACATCTGCCTTTGTAAAGCTATCGTTCACTCAGCTTTTATAGTTACGGCTGCAATAGAACACATTTTGAGTTCTTAGTGCGGAACCCTTCGAAGTGAATGAATACGGGTTTTAATTAGCTATTTGATTCGAAATATTTTTCATCTGAATAACTTTATTAATAGTTCATGATGATAACGTAAAAATACTTTAAACGAAAAACCTGCTTAAAATATTTAGAAACAAGAGTATTGAAAGGTACAATTTCTTTTTTTTTAATATAAGAGATTGGTGGCGGGGCAAATAGATCACCTGATGATAAGTGGTTACCATCGCATATAAACGTTGGCACTATGTAAGACATAGTATATAACATCGCCATTGCGCCACCAATCTTGGAAACTAAGACATTATATCCCTGGTGCCTGTAATGGCTCACTCACCCTTCAAACCATAGATGGGTGTTATCTACTCAGACGGGCTTGCATAAAGCCCATTTTTTCATTTTATACTCGTAATGCTATAGGTTATTGAGCCAACTATTGGAAAATGCATTATAAATAATCGCGGGCTGTCTCTCCGGATTTTTTATAAAACTACATACATGCGCTTACTACATTTTGTTTTCGCGAAAAATATCTCCCGTTACCCATAGCTGAAATATATATTTGTTTCTTAAATCAGCCGCTGCGCAGTAACAGTGCCTGTTGAGTACTACAGAAAATTGCGCTTTGTATTAATAATTATCATCTTATAGTTAAAAGACACATACTATATTCTTCAGAATAATTTGTAAGATATGTCAGAGAGAAAAAGCATAAACATGAGATTGCGTATCTAGACGTAAGGGACGCGTAGGTTAAATTTAAAATTTAGCTAGATTTATGCGCACTTTTAAGAAGCGTAAAACCCCGCGGAAGAGTTCGTATTTTATACTAAAGTCCAAATATGTTACACATTTGTCAATGCTATTGTTATATAAAAAAATACGTTATAATTGTGAAAGGTGTACGAATAAACCGCAGCCTGCGGTGTGCGGTTTGATGCCCAGTCAATGCTTTGGACGTGTGATTGTTATGTGATATATCATGGTACCTGCTGTATCTATTTCAGTTTAGAATTCGCTAATCTAAACACTATTATTAAATTTTAATTATACTTGTTAATAATATAACGTCGGGGAAGCTTTTATTAATTAAATACTATATAATTCATACGTTCATAATTAAAAAAGTTCTCAATATAAGTGATTATTAATTTTACTTAAATTTTAATCTTACTTATGTAAAAATGAATAGATATAAATTTTACTCGCCAACATTTAACACGAATTACTGCAAATATGTAAAAACCAAAATAGATTATTTTTTTTTAAATATTACCATTAATTTCAGTTTTTGGTTTAAGTTATAATTTACAAAACAAAACTACTTAATCTCAAATAATATTAAATTATTTATATTTCTCTTCTATATAACTTAACTTCGTATGAGAGAAAGCGGTCTCGATAAACAACGTCGGTTTGATTGACAGGCTTTGATATGTCAATTATAATGTAATTGACATAACGACTTAACTACCTATTATCATATTATAAAAAAATATCGGACAGGTTCGTGTTAAGTTACGACTGTTTGAGTCATGTTTATTTATTTATTGTTAACTGGTCGAATTATTTGGACGTTAGTATATAAAGCTTTTTCTTTTTTATTATTTTATTGAAAATAGGTAGGAATGAATTTTCATGTGCTTAATTTGTGTTTATAATTCATCTCGTGCTTGACGGTGAAGGAAAACATCGTGAGGAAACCTGCATGTGTCTAATTTCATTGAAATTATGCCACATGTGTATTCTACCAACCCGCATTGGAGCAGCGTGGTGGAATAAGCTCCAAACCTTCTCCTCAAAAGGGAGAGGAGGCCTTAGCCCAGCAGTGGGACATTAACAGGCTGTTACTAACTAACTAACTAAGGTAGGCTTACAAAGTAGCTACCGAAGTGATCACTATCTATATCGTCAATGCACCGCTAACTACGAAAACTAAGATACATTTCTAGTGCCTGGAATTACACTGACTCACTCACCATTCAAAACACAACAATACACCTAGTATTGTGTAGTGATGTTTAATGGTAGAATATATGATTACGATTACATGAAAAATACATATGGTTATAACTTTTAAGTACATATTGTATATTTTGATTCGATTGAAATGAATAAAAACCATCTCCAGGGATATACCAAAAAGTATTTATATATATTTAGCGAGTGTTCACGCAAACGAAATCACAGACAATGCTCATCTTTACTAAGGTTTCCAAAGTCGTTGACTCGTAATAAGTCTATTTTAAATCAATGCATTGTCACCGTGTTAGGGAAAAAAGGGCCATGTGACGTGAGAATTACGACGCTTCCTAATGTAGGTCATACACATTGACGCGGGTTACGATTTACAAGCTGTTATTGGGTCACAATAGGTTCACCATAGTAATGTGATCATAGATGTTTGTAAGTGTGAAATCTTAATAAAATAAAAACATTTTCAAATTTAGTTTTTTTTTTTGTCGCATCGCAATCGCATTTACACACAAAGAAAAACATTATGCCACGTATATGTATTGTTTTTAATAATTATACACTGGTGCTTGCATTGTGCAAGATCGTCTGGGTAGGTACCATCCACTCATCAGATATCCTACCGCAAAACAGCAGTACTTGGTATAATTGTGTTCCGGTTTGAAGGGTGATGTCTATGGGCGTTGGTGACCACTTACCATCAGGTGGCCCATATGCTCGTCCACCTACCTATTATATAAAATAAATATATGTTATTTAGAATCTAAATAAATCTGAATCAATAAATATTCTGGTTAAATTGTTCGGCATTATGACGTCATTAAATATGACAAGTACAACTGTATTTCAATATTTACGTCTGACAGCGTACGAGTTTCTCTTGCTCAGTAGGTTAGCACTTAGAAACGATTTTTGAAAATGTAACCCCCAAGTGTGAAAACCTTTGAAAGAGCTTTCAAATGCTATTTAGCAAGTCGCGACGGAGCAAAGCAAAGTTAGTATTATTATACAGCTGTTTTATTGCATAAAGAAATATTCCTTTTATGAAATATACCGGGTTATTGATGGTTAATTTTAACTTTTTTATTGCGCTGTAAGAAATATACTGATTATAGTATTTTATTTTCATTGATATTTTATGCGGTTTTAATGTTTAGACGACGTAAAAGATAAGACATACTAAATTTAGCTGAAGATAAATATATGTTAAGATCGAATTTCGAAAACGGAATAACGCTTTTGATCATGAATTTGTTACTTTTATGAAGCTTACAGTCATTTGATAGTACGCTATAAAAGATATACAGAAAAAACAAATATACAATTTTTATTTCCAGCTAGCGCTACGGATGACGTCGTACAAACACAGTATAAGATAATCTATATTATTAGTGTTTAATTTACTGTACTGGATAAAGCAGGGAGTCAAACATAAATCTTTAAGAATATTTAAAAAATATATAACTTAAGAAATGTTGAAGTTAAATAGCACTTTCCCACTGAACTTATTAATTTCTAAGAGACCAACCCAACTCGATTATTAAAAATATAACAAATACAATTTTTGATACGTGTTAATTGTTGAGTTTTGTTCAAATATATCATTAGGAAGTAAAATCCGTAATCCGTAACAGCCTGTGAATGTCCCACTGCTGGGCTAAAGGCCTCCTCTCCTCTTTTTGAGGAGAAGGTTTGGAGCTTATTCCACCACGCTGCTCCAATGCGGGTTGGTAGAATTCACATGTGGCAGAACTTCAGTGAAATTAGACACATGCAGGTTTCCTCACGATGTTTTCCTTCACCGTAAAGCACGAGATGAATTATAATCACAAATTAAGCACATGAAAATTCAGTGGTGCTTGCCCGGGTTTGAACCCACGATCATCGGTTAAGATTCACGCGTTCTTACCACAGGGCCATCTCGGCTTCTTTCGGCTTAGGAAGTAAAATAATATTGAAAAAAAAAAACAATTTTACATAAAACAACGCTGTATTTAGAAATACAAAAAATTATCTATTATAAACTTGGTAAAAGAACGTTTTGCAATTTAAATACTTGGCTTGAGTTACTAAAGTTGGAATAAATCAAAATGTATTTATGAAAACGATCTGAAAAAGATATTGGCACATGTATAAAGAACTAAAAATCCCGGCTATTTCCTTTACATATTTATTAGTCTTTCGCAAACCAAAGAATATTTTAAGCATTATGATTTTTTTTCTTTGTTGTCGAATAATGTAAGGTAGTGTATCGAACTGCCGATATACACAACTAATCTCAGTCTCTGTATAATAAACTTTTTTAGACATGAAACTGTCTGTTTTACTTTACAATAATTTTATGATTTTTAATATATGTAAATTAAAAAAAAACCTTTTTTTTAACTTTTTTTTTTAAATGTATAGGCTAGCACTTGACTGTTATCACACCTGATGGAAAGTGAGATACAGTCTAAGATGGAGCGCGCTTGCCTAGAAGATGCCTATTCACTCTAGACTTGAAGCCATATTGTAGGTGGTGGGTAAAACGGAGGTCGGAAGGGTATTTCAGACCTTGCCGGTGCGTATCAGAAACGAGGAAGCAAATCTTTTCGTACGTGTCTTAAATACGTCAACTACGTACGGGTGCAGATCTTTTCGATGCCTCGCAGTTCTGAGGTAAAAAGGTGACGGAGGAACCAAATTAAATAGTTCCTGAGCACACTCTCCAAAATATATCTTGTAGAATACCGACAGACAGGTCACACCATTTCAATTTTATTATTAGGACGCAGATTGAAGATTGGTTTATCGATATATTCTAAAACCGCCTTAAATATCAGATTTTGGATATAGAATTCTCTTTTGATGAAAGAGGAAATCCATAGCCTTATAGTTTATCTAGTAGGTATTCCAGGTCTGTTTGTAGTTGCAAAAGGGTTGCTTCACGGCTTTTTGTTTTATGTAAAGTATTATGTATGTGATAAATCACAAAATGCTATATTGATAATTGCTATGATCTTACTGAAGCATTAGATTGTGTATTACACGAAACGTTTTTTTATGTGCTCATACATTATGGTGTTTTAAATTGAAATATATTGATATCATTCTTCTTACCTAAGTAAAATAACTTGTTGACATGTTTCTATAAATGTAACAAAGCCTTCTAGGTCTGTGCTAGGAATAGTCCTTTTACAGGGATCAATTTTGGGCCCTATTTTTGATATATATCAAATTGTCGTTTATCACGCCAGGAGCTCATGATATAAGAAATCGAATACTTATAAGAAGTCTGGCAAAATATGTAAGATGAAATTTCTTCGTGGTTTGTAGTTAAACTGTTTTGGAATACTTTGTGTATCGAAATATTCACATTTTTATTATCATCACTAGTGGGATATTAACATCTTCACGCAATGGCAATCATATTCATATATACATTCAAAGCGATTCTGCTTGCAAGAGGCAATGGGTGGCATTTTGTATTTTTAAGCCATCATGACGAACGTTAGTATCGACAATTGGATTCTCGATTAATGACTAATTTGAAAGACAATCGTGGAGGTTGTGTGTTCTTTTTTAATTTGTTTGTTATCGACTATTTAATTTATATTTACAAGTCTGCAAGCCTTCACGTCACAAATTTTACGATGTATAGTTTTCGGTAAATAAATAAATCAAGAGATTGTGTTTTTACGACCTTGGGTCGTTTTATATTAAAACGGTTGGCAGTGTGCCATATTGTTTGTCTGTTGATACGATCGTTACTCTACCTTTTGATTTCTCGGAAAGGGTCTTCAATTGGAACACTATTTTGGTAAAATATGTTCTGTTTTGCACTCTTCGAGATTTTTATTTTTATTGTCATGGCATTGATGATATAGACTTACTCATAATAGATAGTTTTAATTTTTCCATATAAAGCTTAAAAATTTTCATACTTAGTGATATATTTCATATCATATCATTGCATATTTTGAACAATTTTTTTTTAGATATTTTCATGGAATGCTCGAAAACGGCTGAACCGATTTGGATGATTTATTGAAATAAATTAGAGGAAAAGTAAAATCGAATAGAATAAAATACATGGGATCCCAGATGGGAATAACTTTTATTTTTTTGGCCGTTTTAGAAAATCGGGTTAAGCCGTATTCACGTCATCAATGTATACATATATTGGTTTCTTTTTATATTAAGGAAATAGCTTGGTAACCATTATAATAATCATTATCAAAGTGAAGCCTGTATTAATAAAATGCGAAAGTTTGTTTCTTTGTTACACTTTCACGTCTTAACTACTCAACTTTTTTTTCATACATATTATCAGGGGTGCAGAAAACTGCGTAAGAACTCACACGCGGACGAAAACTAATAATATTTAATCTTAAATGTTATCTCATAAAACACCATTCTACAATTTAGTTTATCAGTTTTGAATATATTACACGTTATATCGAAGAAGCTTTGGTTTGTTGACGTCATTGCTTTAAAATATAATAAAACATTTTACTAAATCCACAAATCTATATAAATACAAGTCATTATCTTACAAGGTATTTTAATGATATAAGATGAAAACACGTGAAGTTCTCTGTAAGATGTATAGGACAGTAGGTACAGGCAGATCAATAAGTAATTTACTTGGATCTAAATTCCAAATTACAAAGCCATTTCATGCTGTCACTGTACTAAGAACAGTATAAATTTGATAAAAATAAACTTAACTAATAATTTAGTCTAAATGGCTTCAATAATACTGTCTTTTGATTGTATTTCGTAATAAAAAGGGGTTTCGGGTTATAGCCGTGATAGACTAGTGGTTAGAAGACAAGAATGTTAACTGATGATTCCGAGTTCAAACCCTCACAAGCACCACTGAATTTTCATTTGCTTAATATGTGTTCATAATTCATCTCATGTTCGGTGGTAAACATTGTAAGGAAACCTGCATGTGGCGGATGATAATTTGCCACGTGTATCCTATACACCAACCCGCATTGTAGCAGCATGGTGGAGTAAGCTCACAGAGAGGGGAGACGACATTAACAGGCTTGTTACTTTACCTTTTTTTAAAGAGACTTCTTTACATAACTTATTACACGCTTCTGTGATTATACTGAAAATGCAAAAATAAATGTTTTTTAAATTAATTTAAATTGTCTTCAAGAATAATATCTAGTATAATGTGAAAAATAACTTAATATGTTATCTTATTAAAAAGGTTTTATGTATATTACAAACTTTTTGTCGTAGGGTTATTTTTTTTTAATTATCGTTAAAGTAGAAGAGACAACTTATATACAGTTTCAAGTCTTAGCGCGTCTAAATCGTAAATATATTGCTAAAGTTTTTGCATATATGCATTCCAAGTTTGCAGGAATAGTTTAAAGTTTCAATTTGAAGCAATGTTCGTTTCTATCGTAGAAAGTTTTTACAAAAATGTGAAATGGAATGACAAAATGGAATAAAGAATTCCTTGCTTAAAATAAGTAATACCAGCATTTGTATTGATTTATATATAGCAAAAAGTAACAGCTTTAAAATTCATCCCATTCCCGTTGCTAGGCAAATGCCTGCTCTCCACTTGAGGTTTGACGCTTATTCCGCCATGCTAGTTTATTGATAAGTGACAAATAATATTAATAATAATTTATATTCATATATTTCTGTCTGTTTTGTGTTTGCTAATAACTACTACGATAACTACGCTAACCTAACCTTAACTTACAGACTAAAATTCATAAAACAAAAAAAATATGATGAAAAAATGAATGATGACACATATGAAAGCAAACATTGCATGCATGCATACATGTGCTGATTCCGTGTGCAAACGATAGTCTTGAAATCAATCCATACACATTAAGTGTGTTACATATTGATCTGCGGTCGAGTCCGCAATACCGAATGCTGTTTTCACAACTCTTTGATTTGTCACTAACATCGTTATTTAGTAATTTCTAGAATGTTTAGTTGATATATTCGTATAAATGGATCGGTGATTAAAATAATATATAATTTATCGTCGTTGTTTATTTACATTATATACAGTGCTATAGGGTAAACCGATATTCTTTCAATATTTATTCAAACACTTCTGAGTAGTAGTCCGGAATATGGTGGACGTACACTAACATGCCTCGGAGAGCACGTTAAGTCGTTAGTCCTGCAATTCGAATTTTACAGGTCATTTCCGATTTGCTGTCTCGTATTTTTTATGTTTCTTTACTGATACTAAAGGATA
The DNA here is from genome assembly GCF_905147045.1 of Nymphalis io. Lineage (NCBI taxonomy): Eukaryota > Metazoa > Arthropoda > Insecta > Lepidoptera > Nymphalidae > Nymphalis > Nymphalis io. The sequence continues at coordinate 3,260,337 of NC_065890.1, read as the reverse complement.
TATCTTTTTAAAACTTTATTCTATTGAGAGAGTAATGCCTCAGATTATATAATAACGGTTACTTCGTAACAAGATTTTACTGGTGGTAGGGCTATGTGCAAGCTTGTCTGGGTAGATACCACCTACTCATCAGATATTCTAGCGCAAAACAGCAGTACTTGGTATTGTTGTGTGTTGTTGTGTGGTATGGATGAGTGAGCCAGAATAATTACAGGCACAAAGAACATACCATCTTAGTTGCCAGGGTTGTTGACGCATTGGCGATGAAAGTGATGGTTTACATTTCTTACAATGCCAATGCCTTATGGCCGTTGGTGACAACTTACCATCATGTGGCTCATAGAATACTAAACTAGAATAATAAAAATCTAGAGATAGAGAGGTAGTGTTTTGGGAATGAGGTTATATGTGTGGTGCAAATATGTGTGTGTGTGCAAATACATAGATCATTAAAAATATATACATTATATAGTATATATAAGATATTAGAAAAATATCGGATGAAATATTATCAGTCACATTTCTCAATAGGTATAGGATTTCTATAACGATGCTTTTCACTGTGACCAAAGAAAGTACACCCCAGATTTAATATCAAATGATTACTCTTCAAACGATGCCATATTGAATCCTTGTTCATATAGATAAAGTACAGACACCAAAAACAATAATATTCGATAAATAATCTTCAATCCTCTTTTCAAATTTGATCACTCATTTGCACATAAATATTCTTATCAAGTAATTAAATTTTTTTCATGATATAGTAACATTTATAAATCTTTTAAATTAGTGTTGTAACATCTATTTCATTTTGACTGTCCCAAAGTTCTGTGTCATTTTTTTATGCATAAGTAAACATTGATATAACTTTGGATGAAAATTGTAAGTGTAAATAAAAACACACAGGTACATCAAACTATGAAACTCGTTCTAAAAATAGAAAGATTTGGTATCTTTCTATTTTTAGAACGAGTTTAGTATTTAGAGAACGGCAAGACAAAATAACAACACGTCTGTTGAGATTCGAAAGATTTGTTTATAGTGATATGTTATCAAGCAAACTTCTATGATTTAAAATATTTTTAAATAAAACGAAATAGTAGTTCTTCTGTTTCTGTTGTCGGTACTTTGTTATCCGATACGTTCGCTTTGTCTTTAATATACGATGCTTTGTAAAGTATGTACACTAGAGACGGGCTTACTTTTTATTTATATCTAGAATATTCTACGGACAATGTTGTATAGTATTAAAGTTTATATTTATGTTTGTATTATCAAGTGTAAGATAATCACGTGCAATACTACAACACAATTGTAAAATTTTCTTATTTTGCATTCCGAATGAGCATTTCTATTTTCCAAGTGGCCCTCTGTGAGATACATTTTTAAAACAAACGGCTTGTATGCCATTTTCTTTTCAAGTATATATATTAAAATACGTTATTCCGAAAGTAGCTCAGTAGAGCTTTTCTCTAAGAACAAACTTAACACGATCGTGGTCTGCCTGAAAGTGATATGCGATATTATCGATTATTATGTGATTATAACTATTAAGCGATTAAAGGATAATAAAGGTCAATCAATATAATTCGATTTCAATATTTTATTAGTAAGGTATATACTACGTGTTTACATACTGTATATTTATTGAGATATATAACTTATTATCATTACACTATGTAGTATACTGTAATAATAATAAGTTATTCTTAAAAGTATAACCTATCTTTGTGTGAATGTCTTATAACAATAGGGTTAAAAGAATCCGGTATAATCAAACAAAACGATATTCTAATAATTAATATTATTATTACGCTAATGCATGATCTTACTTAGATAATATAAAAACAGTATAAAACTAATAATTTATAATAATATTAGTGTACCCGTGACTTTTAAAGAAAAAATAACTTGAAAATTTTGTTCCATAGCTTTTATTCTACTTGGTAATATATTTCTTACAGCACCAATGTCTACGCGCGACGGTTACCATTTACCACCCATTATTGACCCATTTAACCGTCCACTTTCCTATTTTATAAAAACAAAAAGCTTTTTAGTTTTGGGTATTTATGTTTTATACGTATTATCAAATGAGTTTCCCACGATAATTTAAATTACGCATTTGAAATAGTGAAAAACAAAATATTATCTGAGGAAAAGGTATTATCTTATGAACTTGATTGAGGAAGATATGCAATTGGCATTGGAGTCTTGCGTCCTTGTTTTAATGATCAATATCCTATCACAAGACTGTTAGATTAATGTTCAGTGCCGTCTAATGGACTCTCGTAACGGATGGAATGCGCTCCGCCACGCAGATGACGGCGGAAGAATTAATTGTGCTTTCTTAATCAATAACAGGAACTGTTAAAGTACAACTCTTACTAAATCAAAGTTGATTTGATTTTGGTACTTGTTAACGTTTTAAAACGGTATTACGTAATCGTTTGAAGTATTTTCTTCGGCAAGTTTCTTTCTGTTTTCGTCGTACGTTTCTAGAAGTTTGTTCTAGATTTTGTCGATATTTTCCTTAATGTAAAATTGTTTTACTAGTTTAACTTTGTCTGTGTGTTTTGATTGGTTAAAATTAATGTGTGAATAAGCTGTGAAAACTTTACCATCTTTACATGATATAATATATAATACCTGTTACAATTTATGTGATATCAATTTACTGTTTGATCATCTATAGTAAATAACTAGCTATACTTATACTGCTTTGTGGCAGCTCGTCTGGGTAGGTACCACCCACTCATCAGATATTTAGTCAAGCTAGATTTAATTAGCTATAACGTTAAGGACGTAAGAAACATATGTTTTAACCGCGTTAGTCATTAGTAAAGTATTCCATTGAAATTGCTACTTCAATTTACGGTTTTTTAATTAAAACGCACATTCGATCGTTAACTGTGTTCGTTATATTTTAGTTACTCAAGTTTCAAAGTTTTTAGATCTGGTGTAAAGTATGTAATTTAATTGCTGTGCATATGACATATATAAGTACCATTTAAATCGTATTTCATTTTGATGGGCTGTTCACTCATGTTCTAAGACCCACTTTCCGTTGAAAAAAACGATCCAAAAATTTATGTAAACTATATATAAAATGTCGAGGCCCTATTGACCCTCCAGATTGATTTTAGTCATGGTTTTCATTCTCAATGAAAAATAGTTAACTGTGTGGGAGATATTATTGTGTTCGAGTGTGTGCGCAAACACAGGTGCACTCTATTCCATCATTCTCATAATCCGATGGGACGGCAATCCGACATGACCGGAGAGATTTGTTTCGCAAGATCAACTGCTTTACGTGCTTTCCAAAACACAGGTGTGCTAACACTGCACATATTCAAACTTGTTATTGAGTATTTATTTTTTAGCACCCAAGCAAGCTGACAAGGGTTTCAAGAATAAAAATAAAAACATTAATATTTTGTTGTTAATAAATAAATAAAAATAAATAATTTCTTGTCAGAAAAACTCAAATAGTGTTTGCAGGCCCAACCCGGGGATTGAACCTTAGAACTCGAGATCACCAGCCGTATGAACCTTAAGACAATTTGTAGAATACAAATTAGAGATCAAAACACGTAGATACGCAATTGTAAGCTACGGTTACATATATACGAATTGACTTTCATTATTGTAATTCATGCTTTTTTTAATTGTCTCATGGAATCGGTTTCTGAACGAAATTACACATAATACACTTACACAATTACATCATAATACACACATTAATGATGAAACGATCACTGGAAACATGCCACCTGGAACGTCGAGATCAAAGCGAATGAATATTGAACTACTTCGCTTGTACTTGTACGCTTATAATTATCATTGAGATTGATGAATGAGTGTAAACCTTTCGTTCAATCGGTCGTTTTACTCTCGTTCCGATCTTCACACCCGTTAACCCACGATTGGAAAAGTTACCTTATAAAACTTCAGATACTCTGTCTAATGTGACGTTGGTGCCCTTTGAAGTATCAAAGTCGTAACAGTTTCGTTGTTAAACAGATCAGATAAATGTATAAATACTGTTATAATATAATGTTACCAATGTCAAAACCCAATATTAAATATTGACAATTTTATTGAATTTATTTATTGCTATTTTAATGTATCTCTGTATAAATTGAGCCGTAATGACATTGGTTAGATGTTGAGAATGTTATCCGTTGATTTCGAGTTCAAACCCAGGCAAGCACCACTGAATTTTCATATGCTTAATTGTTTATAATTTATTGTTTATAATTTATCGTTTATATTTAGTGTTTATAATTTATCGTGCTTGGCGGTGAAGTAAAAATCTTGAGGTAACCTGCATGTTGCCAACGACAATCTGCCTCGTGTCTCGTGCCTCGTAAGCACCAAAACTTCCTATTCTATAAAAAAAAAGTGACGTGTCCGATGTAATTCCGTCACATGTGTGGAAAAGGTATAATAAGAATAAGAAGAACTTACGTTAGTCCAGCAATATAATATTGACATGCTGTTGTTATTGAATCTTTTAAAAATTACGAAGACAGACTTTATATACCTTTATGTTTATATATGTACTTTAATTTAAAAAAAAAAAACTATTTCAAAATTGTCGTAATCGTAATTCCAAGCCGATTCACAAGTTTAACTTAGTACGATAGAAAGAACAAAAAAATACTAAAACGAATTCAAATGGTACTTCTATACCTTAACAATACCCGCTTTAAAAAACTAAGACATCGTGACAAAAGTAAATGAAACTCTTATAATAGTTTTTGTAAAATGAACGTGGCCTTATAAACGTTAGAATCAATGAACAGAACAAAAATTGTTTGCCGAAACGGATTAACTCAAGAAAGGGAGATTTTTTGTAGCGAAAAACGTGCAAAAAAATAAAATGCGGTATACACTAGCAATCTTCAATCTTCAATTTTCTTAACATCTTAAATTCATTCAATCATTACCGCGAAATAGCGATGTTTTTTGTGGTATCGATTTTTGGTGTGCTTAGACTTTTGCGAATGAAAGAAAAACTAACATTTCGTAGCTCATTATGAATGATACATGTCAAACATAGAACGATAAATAAATAATACCTTTATATATAATATAAAGGTATATAGGAAAGCTAGTTTCTCCCGCGCCTTCGTCCGCGTTCCCTTCTCTGTACTACTGATAACGTGTACGCAAAATTTCATCAAATTAAAAAAAATGTGATCAGGTAAAAGATAATCAGTCACTGCGTTAGGATATGCTTTTGTTACAAAATTGTTCTGACTTTTGTGTCTATAGTGAGCCAGTGTAACTATAGGCACAATAGTCATAACAACGTAGTATTCAAGTTTATCGGCGCCATTGGCGATGTAAGGGATGGTTATATTATATTATACTTGAATTTTAAAAGAATAATAAGTAATTCACAAAACCGCAAAATTAAATGCAGTATATTTATAAAACCGTAAAATAGTCTCTTGTAGAATATAGCATAGCGGCTGGCAGTAAATAGAATTTACGGGATCAATAATATTAGATAGCAGGCAGCAACCGTTTCTGAAGTTTATGTCCGTTATTCTGCGGTTTTGTTTATATAATGTTTGTATGCGATGTGTTCTGACTTTATTCGTGTGTATACCACATAAAACGAGTAGTGACGATAAAATTATATTTCTTACAAACAAATTGATAGAAAATGTTATTGGCACTGAAGCTCTTTAGTTTTCTATCCATAATATCTTCTTTCATCGTTTACAGAAATTATAAAGATGACGATTCTATTTTTGAGAGATTACTCACCTGCGCAGGAGATTTTTAAGTGCATAAGTGTATGCGCAAGCGCAGGTACAGTCTTTATCTACGCTCTAATAACGTGGTGAGATGGGAATCTAAAACGATCGGAAAGTTCAGGCGCATGACGAACAAAGAGCTATATGCTTTCCAATACACAGGAGTGTACACGCTACTGGCTGCCAAGGTCCAGGCCGTTGAGAATTTTTCGACAGAAAAATTCAATAAATTTATACTAGTCATACGCAGGATTTGAACTCTGGATCTCGGGATCCTTATAAGCTAGCCAGTAGACCAACGAGCCGGTCCGATTAATATATTATATACTAATCAGTATATAATATATTAACAATAAAGGTTTTTTTCTGTAGCAGCAGTGTTACGTCACAATCACACAAAGCCTCTTAGCTTATGTTGGCAATCGAACGGCTCAGTTCCAACGCTGATTTTTAGTGCCCACTTTTCAAGAATTGCTGCTTAAGGATTAATAAATAAATTCAAAAATTGAATAAGAAAATAAAATCATTTGACATCGTAGCGTTGAGTTAATGGGGCTTAGGTAGTGCTTACACATCTGATTAAAGGTAACCAAATTATATAATGCGAAAAATAACGAGTTGAAGAGTTTAGCTTGAATTTATCTTAATAATACGAAGGTACTTAGAAGTATTTCACGACGAAATAGAAGTGCTTACGTAAAATTAAATGGCTTCATTACGCTCTCGACATCTGGATCTTTTTAATAAGATGATATTTTCCGAGTATAAAATGAAATAGACGAATAAAAATGTGTTGTTCAAATAATACGTGGTTACTACTTCGCTAATATTTATAATTATTTTTATTTATAGAGTAACGGCTAAACAATGCTGTCTTCCTCTTTTGATTGTCAAATCAATGATGGTAGAAAGAGTAAAACGTGCGTGTTAACTAAAGACCATCTGAACTAATTCTTAGTAAGTCCGTTTTAGTTATTAATTATTACGACATAGCTCAAATCACACATGACATTTTGAGTAGTGGTAGGGCTCTGGACAAGCCCGACTTGGTTGGTACCACAAACTAAGTATTGTTGAGTTCTGGTTTGAAGGGTGAGTGGGCCAGTATAACTACCGGCAGAAGGGACTTAACATCTTAGTTTCCAAGGTTAGTGGCGCATTGGCGTTGTAAGATTTTTTCTTACATAGCCAATATTTGTGGTGATGACCACTTACCATTACGTACCCCATATGCACATCCGCCTACCTCGATACAATAAAATCCGACAACATTAAAACAATATCTCATATTTATTATCACAACTGCGACAATATTAAATATAATTCTCTTTGTTCATACGAAGACAAAATTAATTGTTTTATTAATGTGTTGTTTAAAATAAAATAATTGAAAACAAGCAAAAACTACTCGTTAATTAACCCGTGTCGTAGTTAAGGTATTTATTTATATGAGTAGGAAGTCATATTTAAAGGAGGGTGTCACAAAGATTTCTCGTTACTCGTGACTTTTATGGTCGTTCAAGTTGTCAAAAGAATATTACGTCCAATAAGAATAATAGTCTAGTCATTTTTTAGTTTTACCTGAAAAGTTTATCAGGAGTTTTAAAGTTTGGTAAAGTTATTGATTGCGACGTGCTATTTTGTGCCAAACAGCAATACCAAGGTATTGCTGTGTTTTGTTTAAAAAAGTAGGCCAGTGTTACTACAAGCACAAGGGAGATAGCATCTTTGTTTCCAAGATTAATAATGGCCATGTAAGCGTTGGTTAATATATCTTACACGAACGAAATAGGAACTCATAGAAGAACACGATCGTTAGATGTCAGGAAGTGATACGTCATAATATTACAACTAAAACCGTTTGCACATGCTCGTGATTCGTCCCATAGCTCGCCTCGTCACACGATTCACCACTCGCGTGATTGTGTAGTTGCGGTATTAAGGCATCAAAATTGCGTATCTGTAAAGTCGGTTTTCATTATTCCGGGAGTGAGATACGAAGTGAGTTCTTATAGAATAATATTGTTGGGGCGAGTTTTATTATAGTATATGCAAGGCGGTTGAATTCTTCTTTATTGAATAAATTATTTTCAAAATGATTAAAAAAACATGTTAATTTACTATTTAATTTACGTTTAATTGTAACTGCTCGATTGTATTCTAATGTGACAATTTCTTATGTCTATACTACCTTAGCAGATAGCAGAAGAATGGGATTCAATATGGCGTCGCCTCTATTCACTTCTCGGTCGCACACTGTCGCTATCTATACTCTCACACGTTGGTAGTGTTGCTATGTCATTGTTTATCTGTATTGGTAGTAAATACGGTGTTGTACCATCAAAATAATTAAAACGGAAACAATTTGATAGTAACGTTATGGTTAAGTGCATAAGTAAATTAGTGCAACAACCATTAAGATGTGATATTGGACTTGATATCGTAACGACGGACAAACAGCGTATACAATTCTGTACACCTTTTTTATCGCTGGAAAAACGCGTTACGCGTTTTCACCCACGAGAACAATGGGGGGCTATGTGGAGCTCGCTGGTGTCCAAGGTGCCGAGTGCGCGCCAAACATCGGAATACCCACTAACAAACCAGCGGTACCTTTTCCGTCATAACTACCATGCCGCTCCTAATTCTGTATACCTGACAGAAGTTAAACCTTTACGTTGAAAGCGTTATAATCAAACGTTACATGTGGGAACGTTGTACTCAAATCGATCGTGAAATCATAACGTTCATTGTGGTCAAAGAAGAGAAGTAAAACCTCTCATTATGATCATTATGTCTTCCTGACCGATTTCAGCCACGACCAATTTCAAGGGAGACTAGCAAACTGCGTAGTGCTCTATTCCCTCACTCTCATAATCTGATGGGACGGTAAATCCGACCTGACCGGTCCAAGAACCGGTAAAAGTTCAGGCGCAGGTCTTTACGGGTTTTCCGAGCCATGGGAGTGTACATACTTCTAACTTCTGGACTCCAGGCAGCTACACAGATTTTTTCGCAAATAAAAGGAGTATTTTTTATAGGCCTAATCTGGGAATTTTTTTTTATAGAATTGGAAGGCGGACGAGCAAATAGGCCACCTGATGGTAAGTGGTCACCAAACGCAATGAGACATTGGCATTGTAAGAAATATCAACCATCGCTTACATAGCCAATGCGCCACCAACCTTGGGAACTAAGATTTTATGTCCCTTGTGACTGTAATTGCACTGGCTCACTCACCCTTCAAACCGGAACACAACAATAACAAGTACTGCTGTTTTGCGGTAGAATATCTGATGAGTGGTTGGTATCTACCCAGACGAGCTTGCTCAAAGCCCTACCACCAGTAAATCTTGTTATATCCTTTAGTATCAGTAAAGAAACATAAAAAATACGAGACAGCAAATCCGAAATGACCTGTAAAATTCGAACTGCAGGACTAACGACTTAACGTCAACGTGACGACGTAACGTCGTGGTAATATTTTTCAGTGAAATTGGCCACGAACTTGGCTAGCAACTTCTGGATTAAAGCATTTCTTAATTATTCTCCTGGTATATAGTAACTTTTTTATTTGAATTGCCCTGATTTTTTAGAAATTCGAATTTGAACTTATAAAGTTTGAATTGATTGATTGATTAGTTAGTTGGTTATATCGGAGAATAAAGATTGCTTCTTCATATCCAGACAAGCACCATTGAACTATCATTACTTACAACAAGGTTCTTTTTTGCAGAAGTACCTTCTAGAATTGGAAAAAATATACATAATCGAAGGCACTGATTTTTAGATTTATTTTCGCAAGTCCATAAACCGGATAAACTATGCGAGAGCGCATAAAATTTGTACAAGCCTAAGAACAAATCTTTATATATAACATTGATAAATCAAATGCCGAACAATGAGATATCCACAGTACTCTCATTACCAATGATATGTTACACAGCCTCAAAGCAACACAAACTTTTCCGGATTGAAAATTGTTCTATCCTTTATACTTTCACACACACAAAAAGAGATGTCAATATTTTTACTCGAGCCAAATTCGCTTACACAAAGTACACAGTAATTGCCACCCGTGTAACTTATGGCGTATGTCAATAAAACTAATGAAAGATAAACTCAACTGCAAGACATTTAAAAATACTTATCTTTACAATACAGATAGTAAATAAATGAATGTCGGATACTCAGCCATTTTATCTAATGAATACTCGAATGTAATATTGTGTGGCGATTTAATTGACTTAGTGGGTGTTCTGTGTCATCTGATGTCACTTTAAGTAACACGCTTGATTGTTACTCAAACTCAATTACTTAACGTAATACAAACGTGCATTATGTATCTCCATATACATAATTTCATATACATGCTGCGGGTTAATTGAATCAGTTTATTCGTAAATTGTCTAGCCATAGACAAACTTCTATTCTGCAAGAATTCACTTCGTTTGTCACTCGTGAAATGTTGATAACCTACTTACGGTGATATACTTGTTTGATGTGTGTATACTTTAAAATTTATAATTTTTCACAATCGTGGTCTGCGATGTGTTCGAGTTTGTTCTTAAAAAATGTACTATAGCTTTGTACACTTATTAAACAATTTAAACAATAAATTTTTTATAGTATAAGAAATTGTTTAAAATCATATGAAATTTTAAGAAGTAGAAGTTGCTATAACTTTTATTTTCGTTAATATTTTTGATAAAAGAATATAATATTTATTATAATTTATCTGAAATGACTGTAGTGTTATAACTATTTACAAAGAAAGCATAGTTTGTTTCGATGTTGTTGTGCTTTCTATAAACTAGTCAATGGATCATGAAATTTTACAAACACGTTATCCGGGGTATAGAGAAGGACATAAAATTAAGTTACATAACCTTCCCCCCATTCAAACACAGTTGAGTTCTCGTACTATATAATAGATTATTATTTATTTATTAATAGATTATTATAAAAACAAGAAAAGTATATTGATTTTATTAACGATATCATGTCTTTACACGTGTCACGTGATAATAGTATTTTTAAGTTTTTAATGTATTAAGTACATGGTAAATGTGAAAGTTTCCGAGGGATTTGATTATATAACAATTATTTCGGTCTTACATATAAACACATTTTACTTGCGATGATCAAATACGTAAGGAACAAAGGAGCAAGTCCTTGTATGTCTGTGAGGTTTTGTTGCATTGTTCGAGATTTCAGACGTTCGGAAAATTGCTAGCCATGTTTTCAAGTCTCTAATGAAAGATAGCGAAAACATTCTGAAGATAAAATACTGTAGCAGTAATTATTTTCGTAACAACGTACAATGTATATATATTATTTGAACTTTTTAGTCAATGTGGCTTGACTCTAATACTAGACGACATCAAAATATTGAACAAGAAAATGTTTTTTAAAATAATGATATTGTTTTTTTCATTAATATTTGTTTTTAATTTTATTTCTTTCATCTTTTTATTCACTGTTCTAGATAAGCAAATAATATGAATAAAAAATATAAAAAAACAACTTCAAAAAGCTTTCAAATGTTAAATAAAAAAGAAAAAGGACAACAAGACACACAGAATTAATGTCAATCAGCTTCTCTGTTCTTCATTCAAATTAGTCATCAGTTGTACTCGAAAGAGCGGGAAACGGCGGTAATATTGATCTGACATTTGTTTGACAACTCTTTTATCGTTCAGGAATGAAGTTGTTGGAACAGTTTTAAATTATTAGTAATCGGTTTTTAACTTAGTACGTGTTAATTGCTTTGAATATTTTCAACAAAATCGTAACATAAACACATTATTTAAGTTTTCAATCTGTAATTATGTTCAGTATTATTTTAGTTAAAAAATATTTTCTGAAGATCTCGCTGCGTTTATTTAATAAAGTGTATTTCAAGTATTCCAAAAAAAAAAAATTGATTTGATGGAGATTGAAAAATAAAATAGCATCAACTTCTGCATGCAATAAATAATTCTGTCCTCACTGTGGGAACCCTTATGTAGGGCAAGGGGAACTTTTGTGTGGATCCACGTGGCGATACTACTGCGCAGTTTTTTTTTTTTGGATATCGACGTCATATTGAATTTATTGGTCGACCGCATAATGATTTTGACAAAGAATTGATATCGGAAATTGGTCAAGTCTTTTAAAAATACATAATAAATAATTGTCTATTTTATAAAATATATAAGAACATATATAAAATATTGTTTTGTTAATCTAAATAAATAATGTGTCATTTCCTAAGTAACGAATTCTTATGCTAGAAAAATATTATTTAATGAGACGAATAGACTTAAGCTATCGTGAAGTTCGCGCTATTGTTACCGCCTAATGTGCGTCTTCGAATTTCTTTTGTTACTTCCATGCTTGTTTGTGTTCGTATAATATAAAATGTATTTCGGTAACCATTTGTAACGAATTATTGAACAACTATATGTATATATATATATATATATATTATATGTATAATAATTTTAATAAACTATATGAGAAAACAAAACATTTCCAGACGCGTAATGGTTTGAATAAGATTAACCAAAGATTTACAGACTCTTAAACGTTCTTATTTAAGAATTGTTACAGACAACTTAAGCCGTAGCTGAATTAGAGTTCCCGTTTTAAAATAAATGACTATCAGTTAAATTTTTTTTTATCAATGATATTGAGCAGTGTGATTATTTGAGACTGGATAGAAATATTAATTTTAATTATTGACAATTTAATACAATTTTTAAATAACAACAAGTATACTTCTGTTTATATATAGAAAAAAAAACAATATATATGTATAATAACAAAATAATATTATGTGATGTAATCACATCACGTAATCATAACCCATTGATCACAAATCACCAATATGACGGTTTAAATAAATATAAAAATATAGATCTATATAAGTATAAAACATATTACATATATAATATAATTGTAAGTATGTTACAAATATAATCGTTAAAATTTACGCATTCTGCATACCCTACTATATTGACCTTAATAATATTTATTCAGAAGTGAAAATATATATATTTTATTATTATAGTAAGCTAATTTTTAATTTATTTAAATATTTGTAGTATGGTATTGACTCTGTGTGAAAAAAAGCTATTTAACCTCTTGTAAAGGACGAACAAATGAGCAGTTAAAACTGACATAAAAATGTATGCTCATCTTAATATGCGTGGTTCTATCATTGGTCAGAAAAACGTTCATGAACATTTTGTAAGACGAGCAAGTCATAAAATTAACTTTTATTTCATTTTCTGCTAAACTTTATACAGCCGTTACGTTGTTCGCTTAATTTTATAGCGGCTTAGCTAATTCTTTGGCCCCGATGCAATGTCACGTAAACCAGCGCTTGAACTATTTTATTATTTTATTACAATATGAATTTGTATAAGGTTGACCAGCAATAAGCTTAAAAAAAAAAGGATGTGACAAAACGCCTGTTTTTTAAATGAATTGTATTTAAAATCTTATGTGTTACATTTATCTTCTGCTTGCTTTTGCCTTGTTGCTTAAGTTTCAGCGTCAGAACGTTATAATATTCATAGAAATTATATTTGGTATAGATATCCGTTCTAAGCTAAGCCAAAATCTATATTCAACATTGTTCGAACGTCAAGTTAATGTAATTTTCTTTCATGAAGAATATTAGCAATACCCGTTTTAAAGAATTTACTAATATTTCTATTTATCCCTCATATGAAGCGTAAAGCTTGTAGGATATCATAGCCCAAGGGCCAGGATCGAACCTGCGTCTTGCTAAGCGGCCAAAATCATTGCTTTAACATCTTACGTTACTTGAATTTATTGATTACATGTTATTGATTATGATGTCCTCTCTGATGATGATGAGACCAGCCAATTGCACACCGCATATAGAGGTCTTTGTGTTCGGCTAGTGTAATTAATATTTGTGGAGTTTTTATTCTATCTGTAATCAAGTTGGTATTTATTTTTACGACTTATATATAAACTTATAGTAATCATTAATCATATTATTAATCAAAAAATTAAAGCCGAGATGGCCTAGTGGTTAGAACGCGTGAATCTTAACCGATGATCGTAGGTTCAAATCCAGGCAAGCACCACTGAATTTTCATGTGCTTAATTTGTGTTTATAATTCATATCGTGCTTGACGGTGAAGGAAAACATCGTGAGGTAACCTGCATGTGTCTGATTTCATTGAAATTCTGCCACATATGTATTCTACCAACCCGCATTGGAGCAGCGTGGTGGAATAAGCTCCAAAACCTTCTCCTCAAAAAAGGGAGAGGAGGCCTTAGCCCAGCAGTGGGACATTAACAGGCTGTTACTGTACTGTATATTATTAATTTCTTACTATATTTTCACAATTATAGTTTTATGATATCGGAGTCAATAATTGATTTATTATACTTTTTGTATAATATTTTTCATTTTACTAATTACTTGTTTGGAGTTCTAATTTTTTATTGATAAAATATATACATCTCTCATTTTCTCTCGAGAGATAATTTATAATAATTTTTTTTTTTGAAAAGTTGTTTTTAAAACAATGAAACGTTTTTCAAATAAAAATGTTTTTCACTTCCGTTTTTTGGTAGGATATTTAAAAAGTCTGTAAATAATAAAAGCATTCCTTAATCAACCTGAGTCTCACATAAATTACGACGGTAATTACAATGACTGTTACCACTTACGAAACAGATTTATTTTATTTATTTTTTTGCTGCTGACGGTCGTTTATCATTTCTTCCTATTAACATATGTTGTGATGAGATTCAAATAAGACTAACAACGAAATGTGTGTTTGGACTAATTGATAATTATGCGTGTAGAATACGCTGTTAAAATTGTATTTTCATAATTTAATAAACAAATTGTAACAATTGATTGAATAATATATTGTTAATTGTTAACGTGGTGTACTGAAAATAATTTGAATAACCAAATTATCTGTCAAATTGTACTTTTATTTATAAATACCAGTGTCTTATTTATCGATTGATTAAAAATTATCAATTTATTAGTTTACGTTTGCAGCTTGACCCGTGAGTAAGGTAGGGTTTGGGGGGGGGGGGGGTGTTTATGTTAGTTCAATTATTTGACAGTTTATTATTTGTCAAGATTTATTATAAACTTATAATTTTGCGGTGATATTATGTATAGTATATAGTACCCGGCAATAAATATTACATCGCTCTTTAGAAAGAGACAATGCGTATAGTTGATCGGTTTATCTAAGGTATCTTAAAGTTATCTATAAAGTTACTTATATTTTAATAATAATCTATATTGCCTCATTAGTATTGTTCACTATAATATCTCATACGTAATTAACTAGTCTTTGAGATCATTCGCAGTTCTAATCCGGGGATATCATTCGATTAATCTGTATGTATGTAATGGAATATTCCATAATTCCATAATCCAGTATATTGAATTAAGGTAAGATAATATGTTTGCTACAGTATTATACAAACAAGTGTAATTTTCAAAGAAACTTGGAAAATGAAATCATTAAAATGTTTAACGGAAATCAAAGGTAGATCAAAGTTTGTCGTCCCAAGATAAATTTTATATTAATTGTAGTTTTATCAATCTTATAATATATTTTCTTATCAGAATTCTACTTTTAGGATATATAAAGATAACAAAAGATCGTATGATATTATTTTATTAATTATTAAAAAACTAGGATTATCGATACCATTCGTTTGTTCTTTGTGTTTATTTTAAACGCATACGTTATTTTTAAACAAAGCTTTCAAAACAGTATCAAATATTTCATTCATTTTTCACAAAGGTCGCATATCCGAGTATATTTATTGCAACAGATTTATTATTCAAAAAAACATTTATTTTAAATTTATTATTTGATATATAAGACCAATGTTTAAAAACATATACAAATATTAAACGTAGGAATTTATCAGTTGGTTGTGAGTATGTATTTCTTGACAGTTACGATAATATCGCTGTTTATTATAACATGAAATATTTTTAAAAATCGTAATACATCACACAAAGCCTTTAAGTCGATAAATGATTGGGAATTTACTGGTTGCAGTTTAATATAGAAAAGTAAATAAAATGGAAAGTATATGTTCTACTGCTGAAACTGCTGTGAAATATGTGGGTTGATGGTAGCAAATGGGACACCTGATGGTTCATACTGGTCACCACCGCTTATATATTGGCGATGTAAAAAACATTCATTATTCCTTATATCGCCAATGCACCACCAACCTTGGGAATTAAGATGTTATATCCTTCGTGCCTGAACCAGACCGGAACGCCACAATACTAAGTAATCTGAGGAGTGGTGAAATGGTGGCACCTACCCAGACGAGCTTGCACACAACCGTACCACCTAGTAAAAATTTTAATTTCATTCGACACAGGCAGGTTTCTTCATAATGTTGTCCTTAATGGCCGAGCACGAGATGAATATAAAAACTTGCGTTGCTTGCCTGGTTAATCTTGTTGCCTGATACCCGCGCATCTTCTCTTAATAATTTCACATATATTTACACTAGTTGCCGCCCGTGGTTTTACCCGCGTCTGAGTGGTTGTTACATACTCTATGTCATTATATACACCTGAAAATGTTTATACAAAATTTCATGCTGACCAATTGAGTAAGACGTGTAGCGTAACAGACAAACAAACTCACTTTCGCATTTACAATATTATTATGTTAAAGTTAAAATTAGTAAGTTACAAAAATATTCGTGTATATAACTCTAATTAATCGTGGCCAAATATGTATAATACAAGTATAACATTCCAAGATCCAGTAACTTTAACATTTTGAGAGGTAACGTTTTAATATAAAACGTTTCAAACGTTTTTATTCTGTCACATGTACTGAGTTTTTTTTCATGTGTCAAGATATGAACATATTTTCTCGGAAATGAAATTTACTTGAGCTGCTTATGAAATATTCAGTTCTATAGTGTGATGATATATTCGTCTCGTGTTGCGTAAATTGTTTTCCACGGATACCGTTCTTGATGCGATGTCAAGACATAGGCGGCAGTAGTGACAATCACTCTTATAAGCAGTTTTGGATCACAAATTTACGGAATTAAATTGAATAAAAAACACCGTTTAATATATAGATTAATATATACAATTATGTATATATATTGTTAATGTTCTGGGCTATCATTCAACCAGCTTAATGATTCCTAGGCTAATGTCAAAAGCATCACCAAAAATTCCTCACATAGTTCTATGGACTCTCAGTGCAAAACACTTCGACCAGTGTTTTGCTAGTTTTAGGCTTTAGAAGAGCTATTATTCTATACTAAAGTTCAATTATTTTTAGACACGCTCTTAAAGATGATAAGGTCTAAGAGTGACACTCAGTTAAGAAACGCTCAAATCTCGTGACTTAAATCTTATCGCCTAGCATTACTCGTTAATGTTACTTATTACAGAGCAGTGGTAACTTTATATTTTAATTAAAGCACTTACCGCGTAGCTTTGTTTCACTTATTGTAAAAGTGTTTTTATAGTTTTTTAAATGTATTTCTGTAACAAATTGTCGACCGTTGAACATTACGTAATAAAATCTTAATGTATATTTTATAATAAATTCGCTTGCTTTGTTATTATAGCAGTTTTTAAAAATGCTTCGTTTATCTTGTGGCTTATACGGCCGTAGAACTTGAGGCCTTAGGTTCAAACCCCAGGTTGGACCGATAAAAAGTTATTGATCTCTTTTGTCGAAGAATTCTTATTAAAAGCCCGGAGTCTGTAAGTTAGAAGTGTGTTCTCGTGGCTCGGAAAGCAACATATATATATATTTTTTAAATTAATTTTATAAATAGAATCAATGTATATAGGGATAGGGGCAGACACTGTTAATCTCGAGGTGAAAATGAAAATGACTAAGACCAAGGCATTGCCAATAATACGAAAATATTAAATAAAAGCTTAAGTTAGACAAAGTAATATAACATTTTATAAAATAGATTTAATCTTAGTAGAAAGTACAATGTTGGCTATTGTTTGTTTTTAATGATTGCTTTGTTAACGGAATGGTTCCAATCTTTTCATAGGAATAATTGAATTACCGTGACCTTTCATCCTTTGAAGATTCATCTTGTATAATGGATTTGACCTATTTGACGAGTTTGCAAACTTTTTATACATTTTATCAGTTATATAATGAAATACGTTTTATACAACACGATTTAATATTAAACCAATATTTATCATTCAGAAGTATAATATTTACTTGGTGGTAGGGCTTTATGCAAGCACGTCTGGATAGGTATTACCCACTTATTGTTTCGTTCATATTCTACCGCCAAACAACAATACTTAGTATTTTTGTAACGGTGAGTGAGCCATACACTGACTCACTCACCGTTCCCGTAGGATTCGGATCGGACCTTGGAGTTGTAAAGTTATGATGTCATCCTGGCTAAGGTTATTTTGGTACATAAACACGAGTGCATTCACTATTCCCTTAATGTCATAATTCGATTCCAATAATTCAGGCACAGAACTCTTAGATTGAGAATATTTAGACAGAAAAACGCAATATGTTTTTATTACCACAAATCGGGATGAAACCTCGAGATCTTAGTTTTATAAGCAAAAAAAAAAGTAATAATAACGAGACCAAATAATAAATATAAGAAATATAACTAGACCAATAGGGCAGTGAGTGATATAACTGCACTACTGCAGTTGTCACGAAAACTTTGCGACATAAACGAGAATCAAATGTACTATCTAAACACAAGTTATAAAAGAATATTAAGGGGATGATAGTTTGTATTAAAATCCTTAATTTTTTAAGAAAGAACTATGACAATTGTTACAATAGCAATTAAGAATTATAACGCGAATTTTAAGTTAAAGCGCTAAATTATAAATAAAACTTTTTGACACCAGCGCTTTAATGTTTGAATCGCGTGATTTTCATTGAACTAATTAGTGCGATTCACGGCTTAGGTTCCTTTATGCCAAGGTTAGATAACGTTTTATTGATCAGTGATTTGAAAGCTTTATTAATTTGAAAACTTAATTAATACATTTATGGAGAGATTACGTTGTTATGTTTTTTTGTAATATTGTTATGGATTTGTTGTTTGTTGCTTATATTTAATTGTGATAGTTTAAAAGCCAAGATGGCCCAGTGGTAAGAACGCGTGAATCTTAACCGATAATCGTGGGTTCAAAAGCACCACTGAATTTTCATGTGCTTAATTTGTGTTTATAATTCATTTCGTAGTATACGGTGAAGGAAAACATCATAAGGAAACCTGCACGTGTCTAATTTCACTGAAATTTTGCCACATGTGTATTTATTATTACATTGAAGCAGCGTGGTGGAATAAGCTCCATACCTTCTCCTCAAAAAAGGGAGAGGAGGCCTTAGCCCAGCAGTTGGACATTCACAGGCTGATACTGTGCTCATATTTAATGCTATCATTAGCCTCGTTGGTTTAGTGTCTTGATTTTATGAGTATCGACACTTTGGCCGTATCGGATAGCCGTGCCATCGGATTATAACCATCAGACAATAAATCTTAAAGTATAAATATTTTATTTACCCTGTCATGTATAATAAAAAAAACATACATATATAAAGGCATGATTTTATCTTTTCAAATGGAAAATTGATCAATATAAAATATTTAAATACGTATATAATATATATCCTACAAATTTACATTTTGAAAGATATACAATGCGTTCTGTTGTTCATGTTTCATATTGTTGTTACTATCAATCTTATTAATAACTATTGAAGTGAGAAAAAGATATTTATTGTAACATAAGCTAAAAATTAAAAGTTTAATTAAAATGTGTACAGAAAAAAAAAGCTGCTAAAGTTAAATATTTTGGCATAATTTGGTAAGGCTAACCTAATAATTTAGCCTACAACTAAATTAGGCGTGTTCTACATAGGCACACTTGTTTCCGAATCCAGCTGGACTTCTGCCAGCTGAATAAAAGTTTGTATAACTGGGTACAAGATACGTAGGCCATTCAAGTAAGTATTTTTAATCTAACCTGACTTAATATGAAGGTTTATTTTTCAAACAAATAATATTAACCGAATTAGTATCTATTCTATATCTATGACCTACGATTCTTGATCTAGATTAAAAAACTATTCATTATTGAAATTACATTTTACGATGAGTTCTTTATACTTTATATTAGTATTTTTGTTCTTTGTACTATATATTTGTTTGATTGATCTCTTATGTGTCATATCTTTGATACGTCACATTGGCGGAATATTTTACCCTCAAGTAACCAGAAATAAAAAAAAAATATCTAAAATTATCTTTAAATATATTATTTTGACAAAACCTTTAATATAGTAATAATAGTTGAGTGCATTTTGACTGCCTGTTGGTCTAAACTTTAGTGGCTAGATATAAGGCCGCAGATCACGAGGCCTTGGGTTCAACCCCCAGGTCGGATCAATTAAAAGTTATACATATATTATTAAAAGTGCCTGTCGAAGATTTTCAGTAGCTGCCTAGAGTTTGGAAGTTGAAAGTCACGCCCTTTATAAACTTTTCATTTATTAATTGTTGTTGCTACGAAATAATCGAGTTATGCACAATCATACAAATACACAAACTGTCACATTTTATAATAAACGTGAAGCTTTTCGAAAAATAATAGAAATAATATCTGATTGTTATAACATTATATATGTATACATAAAATATTCAGGATTGATCAATAAAATCAGTGTAGTCAAAATCTAATTAGTTTTTTATATAATTTATATCTGCGTTTTCATATATTTCCTTAATAATTTATTAAATAAAATTATGTACGTAATAAAATAAAGTTACGTATTAATGTAAAGCAACAAAGTCACACGAAACTCGCGTACTTCCGCTTCCGTGCTTCGATTGGAAGATTGCCAATACGATAACACATCCGACAACAGTTACGTTAGTTTGTAACGTTCATAATATGTACATTATATTTATCACATTTTATATTAACACGTAAAGAGAAAATTTTGTACGCCATTTTAAGCATATTGTGTGGGGAAGTGTTTTGGCATAAATAGTTTATATAGAGAAGGATTGTAGAAAACTTAAATTTATACGTAATATGTGTTAGAAATACGTTATATTAAATAAAATAAAACAAACATAGTTTAAGTTCATGTGCCAATGACAACACGTCATGTCAAACTTAAAATTAACAACGGGTTTTTTGACATATCTTTAGGTTTTTTTTTTAAATATAATAATGACAAGGTATCGTCCAGGTGAGCCACATTTTTTCTATCTTTTGAATCAATATATTTTTAGGTCATAAGTGAATATCAATTAAAAAGAAGTAATTAATCACAAAGGACATTTTCAGAAGCAAAAGGAACAATTATTTACATTGACGGGTAACAATTATCATGGTAATCGCGCTACGATGTGAATGTTGCCAGTCATACTGTACACAGATAATCGCTAACAATATCTTATATTCATATCAGTAATTAACTACTGTCTTAAATTTCGGCCAAAGGGTACGTGTAAATAGTTTCTAACGTTTTGGGGTTATTTTAATAGAAATCTGTTTACAAGTTTTTAGGTACACATATTCTCAATTTATATAAATAAAAATTATTCGTTTTTATATGATTTTGGGAAGGCAGGCGAGCTTGTTAGACATGTCGTGATAATCAAAGGCACTTTGGTTAATTCATTCATCAAGCCGAAACACAGTTATTTTGAATTGATATTTGGCCGAAATATTTAGAGTAACACTTGCAAAATTATATTATTTGATTCTTTACAGTTTTACTCACTCTTAGTAATAATTTTAATACATTGCATTGCACCTTTGTCACTATAAATACTCAGCTACAAATGAAAGCAAAAATAGGTTAGTCATACATTCGCACTTAAAGGACACATACAAATCATGATGTGAAAGGGTTGTTTCATATCAGCGCTTCCCGGCTGTATTCACCAGGAATGCAATCTCTGGTAATTTGTGATGCAGGATGCACAAAGCGATGCTCAGCGTTTTACTATCAGTTCTGTCGCCGCCGGTGCTTTTTTGGATCCCTAAAGCGCTTTCAGCTAGTTGGAGCGGAATTTTAAGCATTTTTAAATGATTTCACTTTATAGAAAATCGTGTTACATATAAACATGGTCATTCTTATCAAAATATTTTTTTTTCAATGACTTAAATTAATGAAAATATCAATCGAGTATGATTTTTTATGCAAAAAATCTAGGTAGATTGTAACTTCTAACTATTTGCAATTGTTTTCTAAAAATAAATAATAACCTTTTAAAAAAAAATTGCAAGTATTTGGTAATTTGGACGACAATAATTTTATAATGCTATTAAGAGTTTTAAGTAAATTACATTATTTTGTAATTTTAGTAATATCACTGATACAAGCGTTTATCTAAGTTTGAAATACAACTTATTTGTAACTATATTTCGTGTAAACAACATTATGGTAACAGATTCGGTTATTTGAAGGGATGTTCATTTTCATTTCAGTGATATGGAAATATATTAAAACGCGACACGAATACGAACGAAATCATGCATAGTATTGTTGAAAGGAAGAAAAACATCGCAAGGAATCAGCGTATTTCGGATGAAAACGTGCTACAGCGTAGTAGTAAAACATTTACAATCTATCACGCTATTGTTACTTTACAGCGCTTCAAAAATTAGAGGTTTTTTCCTCAACAGTATTTGTTATCAATGCATAATGCTTGAATCTTCTGGTTTTAATGAAGAAAGAAATGTATCACGTTTGTATCACTGAGCGTTACTTGAATCAAATATCTCAATGACACTCACCGTAGTCTCGAAATTGCTTGCTCAGTGACGTTTCTGTTCTATTCTCGGTTTATAACTTATGTGGATTGACAGACTTTCCTTGACCTATATAGGGTAGACTTTAGATACGAATGGAATGGCATTTGCTTTCAGCATTTATGTATCACCATGATATAATCTTTGTATTATAGTTTGTAATAAATAATAAAATTCATTGGCTTTAGCTTACTAATGTTATATAAAACGGCGAGTTCGAACCACATGCGGAAATGCTTTAAATTTATTTGTTTATAAATTTTGTTTGTTAATCAAAAAGCAATAGCAAAGTTTTCATCAAATTATGGTAATGGTGTATTAAGTTTACTTAGTGGTAGGGCGTTGTTCAAGCTTGACTGGGTAGGTTCACTCATTTCTACCCCAAGTAGCAATATTTAGTATTGTTGCTAACTTTTCTGTCACCATGACACACACTTTAGCATTTATAATATTCGAAAAATGTTTTAAAACGCCTAACGATTTGTGATGTTTTGTTAATCCTTAAATAACATTAAAAAGGTGCATCATCGTGTTTATTTGGATAATGTGAAATTCGCTAACCCTGCAGGTGAGGGACCATATCAGGAAGTGACGTCACATGGCGCCGTAACGAACTTCCGGAAGTACCCACTTTAAGCGCCATGTTCCGTTGATCGCGCGCGTGCGCATAATAAAGTAACATTTCAGTGCGGTTTTTTTTGTTGTGCTTACATTAACATAACTTTTATTGACCAATCATAATGTTGATCAATGTTTAAACTATTAATAGTTAAATTTTTATGGTTAATTTGAATGGAAGTCATTGTTGCAGGTAACGTTTTATTTGTTTGTTAATGATAATGTTTTTTTTATGTTACATTGTTGATTACTGACTTATATTGATACGTTATTTTGATGCGTGAAGAGATTTGTCCTTTGAATGTTATAAATATAGTCAATGTCGCATATCACTTTTTGAAATTGCACGATCGTGTTCAGCGGTGAGTTTTGACTTTTTTTTAATATATATATAAAGAATTTAAGGTAAATTAAAATTGTATATCGATTGATGTTTTTTTTTAATATATTATCGGTAGGCGGACAAGTAAATGGGCCACCTAATGGTAAGTGGTCACCAACGCCCATAGATATTGGCATTGTAAGAAATGTTAACCATCGCTTACATCGTCAATGCACCACCTACCTTGGGAACTAAGATGTTATGTCCCTTGTGCCTGTAATTACACGGGCCCTTCAAATCGGAACACAGCAGTACTAAGTACTGCTGTTTTTCAGTAGAATATCTGATGAGTGGGTGGTACTTCCCAGACGAGTTTGCTCAAAGTTCCACCACCAGTGTTTCAGTGTTCATTCCGATAAAAGGCACTTTTTAACATAAAAATATTGCTAAGCATGTGTTTAGTTAAATACTGATTTCTCTCTTTCTGCTATTGTTGATTTGACATAAGAAAAAAGAAGACAGCATTATTTTACCAATCAGCTAAACATCGTTTATAAGTAATACCAATACTTTTTAATATTGGTGTAGGTTAGTAGCGATGACGTGTTAAACGGCCTATTTACAAGTTCAAAAGTATATTTAAGCAGTCAATGAACCGTATAATTGAATTATCCAGGTGTTGTATATACAACCATTTAAATTATTATAGGAGGGTCGATGATGTTTAAAATTAATTTTACTTGTATAGTAACCCTGACAGACTGTTCGTTATTTTCGTTGTTCCTTGTAATTGTTGTTGTTGTATCTGTTTCATAACAAATCTATCAAAATACCGTATATATTAAATTTATTCTTTCTTTTGTTTCTTGTCCCTATAATTGCTTGGAAGAGAACGCTTTTCTGAGATATCTTTTCTGTCTGTTTTTTTTTTATTTCTAGGTATATTTGTGAACAATAAAGCTTTTTATTGTACTATGACTTTGTATAATACTTAATTTCATTTTGTGAATAATCCAAAAAGTTTCGAAAGCGTTTCACATTAAACACGGATAACAGAATCATTAATCATTCATATTAGAATATTCGCGCCAGTCATTTCCTTATAATTTTGATGGGCTTAGGGTGTGCAGGCACTTAACAGAAAATTTATGTGTATATATTGACTTATAGTGGGACTAGAGTGGTTTAGTTGAGTTTGATTTCCATTAAATGGTTATTAACAATAGATAAATACCCTTTTTAAAGTAATGATATATTATACGAATATGTATTAAGACAAATAAATTAATTGATCAAGTGTATAATACAAACAGGTACTTGTACACAGCCTTTCTGATTCGGCTTGAGAAAGATAAGGCGCTTGTCTTCCTAACTCCAAAAAACTAAGGTAAATTTCTCAACAGAAATCCCCCTTTTTGGACCAGGTATGAAGCCAAGGACTTCAGTCACTATTATGAGTTAGCAAGTTGACTAAAGAGTCGTTTCTTATTATTATTATAACTAATCGGTCTTCTGATGTTAATGAGCGTAACATAAAATTAAAAGAATTACCATCCGAAGTTTGTAGCTGACCTTACATATATACAAGGTCTGGTTTCTAGAGAGGAAATTAAACGATGATATCTTGAGTCTAATTCGCATGTAGCTTTTTGTGAATGCATGTAATTTTCATACTATCGCGGTAACATAAAACCACATGAGATTGTTTTTGTGTCGTGGCTTTCATATTCAAAGTAAAATACATTTTTAAACGACTAGACTAGTTATAAATATAAACTCACAGTTATTTACCAAACATAACTAAGCAGCAGACGTTTAGTTATAACAATACTTGTATTTTTTCGACGTTGTCTTTTGTACTTTCTAGGGAATAAATATTTTTCAAATATTTATTTTACGTAATTTTACTTATTTATATTAAAAAAAACTCTATTAAATAGACGGTATTAGCAAGATAAATTAAATTTATTTGTTTGTAAATTTTGTTTATTAATCAAAAACCAATAGCAAAGTTTTTATCAAATTATGGTAATAGTGTGTTAAGTTTACTTAGTGGTAGGGCGTTGTTCAAGCTTGACTAGGGAGTTACTTACTCATTTCTCATTCATCATTAATAGATTTATATTAAAAAACTCTATTAAATAGACAGTATTAGCAAGATAAAGAGTCGAGATAATCCTTTTGATAGAACATGTAGACTCCGGCAAATTCAGGGAAGCTGCTGCGGCAACACTGGCAGATCATTGGTTTAATTTGTGCTTATAATTCATCTCGTATTATGAAGGGAACGCAATAAAGAACCCGGCTTGCTATCAGCGTGGCGAAAATCTGTTTCCGACAAAATTGTTGTTATTTAATTTTAACATTTCACTTTAAAACCTTTACTTAATTAAGCATTATATTATTATTATAAATATTGGTTTATATTATCTAGTGGAAAAAGGGAATTCTGTTAATTATTAAACTTATTTTAAATTACTCAGAATACTTCTATTATGAGCTATATAACGTTTTTAAATTACATTTGAAATGGGTATTACAAGAATCCCTTGCTCGTTATATAAGAATGTGTGAATTAAAGTTGCAAGAAGCAATTCGCTTTGACCTGGAAAGGTGCTCTCAGAAAATTCGGATGAATGTTAACTATTTAAAGAACGTTAAGGAAACTCATCGAGGTATTTTGTTTTTGTAATATTTAGTTATGGACTATTTTTGTGGCTAACAGACTAAACTGTCGATATCAACTTACCATAATGATAATTCTAGTAATATGTAACATGTAACAAACATATGTCCGAATAAAAGCTTATTTATCATTATTATTGGAGCCGGTTGGCATGGTTATACTTATATATATACTTGCTTTTCTCGCCGAAGGTTGTGGGTTCGGTACCAAATAGCTTTACACAAGCGCAGACACGCTAAACTACTACTCTATAAATTGCTAGCTACGAAGTTACCAACGTTTGCATTCTACGATTCCAAATGTCAACTATTTCTAAAGAACGATGATTCTTCTTGTCCCTCGAACATATTTGTCAGTTGTCAGCAATTTACACTTCGTCTTTGATCTTCGTTTGAAAGTTGTACGAATAGTAATTAGGGCGCAGGTTTCCAAGCCATGTGTTAAGGTTATTGTAGAGTGTGCTCTTTGAAGTGTATAACATATTCAAATATAGGTTGTTCGATCGAATGCATTTAAATGACTTTATTATAATAATTGTCTGTATGACTTGGGTAATGAGTTTTTATTCCTGTCGTAATTTTCTAGCTGTAAAGTAACTGAAGGCTGATCAGGCTTATTTTATTATACTAATGTTGAAAAAATTGTATAGTATATCCATACATAGCACACAGTATAGATAATATTCCAAAGCTGAATTGATTCAGCACGTCAAATATATAATTTATATATTTAATATATATGTCATGACACTGAGATTGACCGCTTAAGTACAGTTTATTTCTATGATTTTGATACATATAAATCACGAACAATATATTTTTATATAAGTAAATTCAAGAATAATAATGTCCTCCAGACCGATTTCGGCCACTTCGGCCAATCACAAGAGAGATTAACCAACCGCGCAGGAGATATTATAGTGCAGAAATGTGTGCGCAAACACAGGTGCACTCTCTATTCCCTGACTCTCGTAATTTGATGGGACGGCAATCCAACACGACCGGAAAGAGTTCAGGCGCAGGCTTTACGTGCTTTCCGAGGCACGGGAGTGTACACATCTAACTTCCTAACTCCGGGCTGCTACTGAGAATTTTATGACAGAAAAAACCAATAACTTTTTTCTGACCCGACCTGGGAATTGAACCCAGGACTAGCCACTAGACCAACGAGGCAGTCACACATTCATGAATATACTAAATAGCAATATAGCAATATCAAAGTATATTGAATGGACACACGCATCGACGAAATAAAACAAAAGAGATTTTATCGGCAAACGTTGCTTGAATTTATTATGAAATCGTTTTAATTCTGAGCATTCGATTCTATGGTTATGTGTTATATCCCTTTCTTTACCGTCGAAATAACCTAAATGACACAGATGGCACAGATGAAATACGCGAATCTAAACGGAAGTTTACGGGTTCAATCCGGGCAAGCGTACCACCTACTCATCAGATGTTCTACAGCTAAATAGCAATACATAGTAGTTGCGTTTGGTTTGAAGGGTGAGTGAGCCAGTGTAACAGGCACAAAGGACATAACATCTTCGTTCTGAAGGTCAGTGACTCCGTTCCCAAATATAAATATGTTGTATGTATGTTACATGTTCGGCTCTTTATGTTCTTCTTTTAAATATAATATTTTTATATTGTGTAATCTGTTTGGTCTTATTTATAACTGCATAATTGTGAAAAATAAATAAAAACTATATCCGATAAGCGGTTATTATGAGTGTTAATAAAATGACAATTTGTTTAACGTCACACTGTGAGAATAAAATACAGATAAGTTTAAAATAATGTAAGATGAAACAATTTCAAATATAAAAATATATATATATATATATAGATAAATAACAATCATTTATTGTGTACAAAAATTACACTAGAGTGATAGGTTTAATGTTACAAATTATTTTGATGCAACAAATTATCTGCCGAGTTCGATATTGAGAGTTACCTCAATGATATATTATATATAAATCTATCGAAAGTCATTGCACGGACCTGACAAGGGACAGGCGCTATTCCATGAGAACTTATTTAATATGTACGCGGAGGATTACCCGACGAACGCTTACTTGTTTCACATTACTTTTATTGTTTCTCCGTGATGTTACGAAACGGTGTCATTGTAAAATAAACGAACGTAACACGGTTGTTTTTTACTAAAATATTAAAGTTTAAATATATATAAATATATATTTTAATGATTGATTCTCAATTTGACCAACTCTACCGATCCATGGGTGGCGCATTGGTGATGTAAGGAATGGTTAATATTTCTTACGTCGCCAATGTCAATTGTCGGTGGCGTGGTCGCCACACACTTTACATCAGGTGGCACATTTGTTCGCCCGCCTACCTATACCATAAAAAAGTGGAGTGAGTCAGTTCAAGAAACATCGGCGTCTGTTTCATAGATAAGTTTTGTCGGTGTAGGAATACTGCGAACTTTCTAAAGTGCTGATAAACGATTATTAGTAGTAAACTAGTTACTACTAAAAATCAGTCTGACCTATGTGCTTTGTAATAAATAAAAATATACCTAAATTAATGTAAAAATAGTATACAATAAAATTACCGTAAAACTTGAATTAAATTAAATGTTTCTATTACAGATGTACAGGAGTAAATCATTGTAGCTTCGTGCTGGCGGAGGACTATCCCCCTTCCAGGAGCTGGTCTCCTGGTGTCATATTTTTAAAATACGCCTGTTTTGATGGTGAGTAAAACAAAACGTTTCCTAATAGTATAATGAGAATGGAATAGCGTAATTTCAATCACGTCCAAGTATATAATAATGTTTGCTCATTATGTACTATAATCATTGTAAATCAAATCAATAAAAAATGAACACGAAGGGCATAGACAAATTGTCTGTCGAGATTTAATAATTTGAGAAAATTATATAAACTTCATCTCAGAGTAAGATTCAATTTCATTACAGAATAAATTATCAATTTTAGAACATACAGCCCGTCAGGTGTGAATAATGTATTCTGAATATGAAACCAAATTTAATATTTTCAATATATGGATAGATATTTGACGTTGGAGATATTTGAAGAGCTTTGTAAAACAGAATATATTATACGCGTCGAAAAGCGACCTCTAGTTTCTGAGTAATCCTTGTAAATTATTCATAATGAATTTAATAATTTTCAATGTTAATCTCGAAATGAACATTATATTTTGATTTGATATTTGTTATTTTAAAGTAGTTTATTGTCATTGCTTAATATGTATTCATGGTTTACTTTCCTGTGTTATACTTTGTAATTATTATTATTATTTATCACGCATTTGCGTGTTTAATGGTTGGAGAATGAGGGTTATAAATGCCACAGTTGTCATCGCTAGTTTAGACTTTAACAATGAAAAGCAAATATAAAGTAACAGCCTGTAAATAACCCACTGCTGGGCTAAAGACTTTTGAGGAGAATGTTTAGAGTTTACCCACAGCTCCAATGCGGGTTGGTTGATACGCGTGGTAGATTTTTATCCGTCTCATGCAGTTTTATATTACAATTGAGCCTGAGATGAATTATAAACACAAATAATGGAGAATAAAGTGGAGTTTTGAATTTAAACTCGGAATCATCGGATACGAATCTCGTCTGCTAACCACTGGGCCGTCACGACTTTAAGAATGAGAGAAATGTTATTGTTTTAATCTTGCTAATATTATAATTGTAAAAATTGTGTGCTAAGATGATTATTAGTCAATTAAGATCGAACTCGCACAGGTTACATTAAAATTTCTCATACAAGTTTATTTTTTTATTTACTTTATTTAGCATACATTATTAATAATTCAGAAAACCCAACATTTAAAAATTAAAACTTTAAATAAGCGATTCAATCACATCTAGTTTTTATATACAGTATCAAAGAATAAAAATATTTCTGTATTTATATAATAAACGTAACTATCTTTCGTACGCCCCTTTGAAGAATGGCTTTTACAATTCACACATGTCAACACGAGGCGTGAAATTAATTCTCATCAATAGGCAGATGTGTGACATTGTGACGTCACAGATATCAAATGCCACATGCCATTCAATATATCGATATTGGGGTAAAAGCTAGGGCTTGAATGTCGCTTATATAATCGTCCCTACTTTAATAATGCGTGAAATATAATGTTTTTTTTTATTCCGATATATTTTAGTTTGACATTTTATTATATTCATCGTAATATATACGGCACATGTATATTATATTATAATAATGTTAATGTCTTAATATAACGATAATATTTTTTAGGTTACCTAAAAGAGGGAGCTTATAAGGGATATGTCATGTTTTTTAAAGTGCCACAATGTCTGTGACCATTTACGACCTATGACCCAATTACCAGTTGGCCTACTTTCAATAAAAATAAAAAACATTGTAATGAACACAATTTCCTCCTTTACGTTTTCTCGTTTGTATATCCATAAAAATTGACATATACACTCTCACAAAAACTACATGATTTACAAAAAAATCGTTCTCACAAATCAGGATTTACTTGATTCGGCTATCCTGAGGGATTTGTCGGCAAGTCGGCACGTGTCGCGTTTTCGGTATTTTTACACACGTGTGGACTAACGATAACGAGATATTTTTATACTAGTATTTATTCACTGAACTTGGTCATTGCACGCAATATCGAAAGCCTTATTAACAATAAATAACTTTTTAATTTTCTTTCTGAAATATTTTTTAATCCATAAACAAATTAATCATTTTTTATTTAAGAATATGATATTACTGCCCTTAGATATTTGACTCTAAGAATTATTTTATTTTTTATTTTATGTTTATAGGTCTACAAAACAAAATGACAATAAAAAATTCAAATGATTACATTTCTCTTGATGTAAACACGACATGCGTTCTTGATTAAGTGCGAAAAAAGCGTCTAGTCTGTGACAGCAACAAAGACCTAAGCTTATAAGTTTTTTTATTAGCTAAATAATTTAATCTATTGAAACACTTTTTTAAACTTTTTTTCAATGAGGCTATAGAACTGTCGGTAAAAATATCATAATTAAAACGAATACGAATAAGAGAAACACATGCGGTATAAAGGCGAATTATAAACCAATTCGTTCATATATTTAGAGACTGTCATCCATATGGTCTAATATTTTGTGCTGTGTCCCTTGTGACTTTAATTCCTCTCGCAAACTACCATAAACCATTCAATTCGAACACAACAACACAACGTATAATTGTTGTATTACTTATTCTACAGTTGTAATTAGGTGGTACTCATCAATATGGCGTCAAGCCTACCACCATTTGATTCTATGTGAATATTTATTTTCGAATTTAATTATATTTTTTTAATAAACTTATTAAATTAAATGAAATCGTTTTGAAAATATTTCAGCATTGTAGTATTTTATTTATATCGTTTGCAAACTCCATTATATACGACTTTACAGTGTATTTAATATAATTGATAATGACTCCGATTTCCCTGGTGACAATTACTGTAAATGGCATAATATTGTACGTTGAAATTTATGATCTATTTCAAAGTAATACGGTACAGTTTCTCTTACAAAAATTAATGACTTTATTGCATTGTTCGGTCTATATATTGGTGGCTAAATGCAGTAGCAATTTTTGCTTCCCTTCAATACGTCGCAATAGCATTTATAAACAGACCCTTTTGCTCTTATATCTGTATATCGATATTGTTTGGATGTATACATATAATATAGTTCTATTTAAATTGGACTGTTCCGTGTCAAATCTAACACATTTCAACGATAATGTCTAAAATTAAGAGCAGTATATTATATGACCATGGTTAGTGACGCGTGTCACCTTTTATGTTATATACTAGTTCCTCGGCTTTGCCTGCATGTGGCGGTGAGGGGTAGGTGTGAAGTATCCTATTAACTCTTACGTACCCCTGAGAATGTGTATGCAAAATTTCATGATTATACCTTCAGTAGTTAAAACGTCTAAGCGTAACAAACAGACAAACTCACTTTCGCATTTATAATATTAGTTAGGATTCAATAAAATGAATAAACAAAACCACTGAATAAATTTTGATGAAATTTGATAGGAAGAAAGTATGAACCCCTAGGAAGAACAAAGGCTACTTTTTATATTTAACAGCTGACCATAATACGCAGTCTTATATAAAATAAAATGTTAATATTAAATAAACTATTAATTAGTACTTTACAATAATAATTTACTCTAGAATAATTGAAACACAATTCGGATCATTCTACCACGCTGCTCCAATGCGGGTTGGTAGAATACACATGTGACCGAATTTCAATGAAATTAGACACATGCAGGTTTCCTCACGATGTTTTCCTTCACCGTCAAGCACGAGATGAATTATAAACACAAATTAAGCACATGAAAATTCAGTGGTGCTTGCCCGGGTTTGAACCCACGATCATCGGTTAAGATTCACGCGTTCTAACCACTAGGCCATCTCGACTTGACATTGGAGCAGCGTGGTAGAATAAGCTCGAAACCTTCGCCTCAAAAGGGAGAGGAGGCCTTAGACCAGCAGTGGGACATTAACAGGCTGTTACTGTACTGTAATTCGGATCATTAAAAAATGAACCATTGCTGGACGAAGGCCTCTCCTCCTCTTGAGGAGAAGGTTTAAAGCTAATATCACGATGCTGCTCTAATGCGGACTGGTGGATACATGTAGTGGGATCATCCAACCACGTTGACCACGAGATTAATTATAAAAATTATATTTTAACCACATTAATACTCAGTGGTACATGTTTGGGTTTGAATCTGCAATTTTTGGTTAAGATTCACGTGGTCTAGCCACTGGGCTACCTCGGATCTTATCGAAGACGATCATGAAACAAACAAACAGATTGTTTTATATAAAATTTATAAGACGTCATTTCAATAAAGAAATAGAGCATTTATAACATAACATTTATCTCGTTTCTTTAAGTGTATCTGTTTCATTAATTTATCGAAATATTATAAAAATATCGTAGTAAAATTGTTATTTATATAATATAGAAAAATGGCGTATTCATTTTGCGGATTATTTAAATTGGGGGTACTATCAGGGGTTGATTGTATAATTTGGCAATATATTTATATTATGGTTCACGCTTATTGGGCCCGTTTATTGCTTATGCGAAATAACTACGGTGATTTAATAAAAATTGTATATGTTTATTTTGATAATATATTTAGTCACTAAGCTCACTAAGGTTTTGGGCGGGCTTATCAAAATCAAAATATACTTTCTTCGAGTAGACTCTTATAATGACGTTGTAATCATCATTTTACAGGATTATGTTAAACTAACTCGCTCGTCAGAACTTGGGGACTGGTTGAGATGTAAGTTACTTAGTGTCCTTTTCTGGATAACGTGCATGCGATATTGTTGCATCCGGTTTGAAGGATGAGTGAGCCAGTGTAACGGGCATAAGGGATATAACATCTTCGTTCCTAAGGTTGGTGGCGCATTAGCGATGTAAGGAATGGTTAATACTTACATCTCTAATGTCTTTGGGGGGTGGTGACCAATTAACATCAGGTGACCCAATTGCCCGGTAGGCGCCCGCCTACCTATAACATAAAAAAAAACAAAATGTAGATTATTTGAACCAAGCGTCTTATTAATCTCTTTCATTAGATTCCTAAAAAATTAATTGTTATTTATGTGTAAAACTGAAATATAATCATAATAAAATAAATAAATAAAATATCTATTGCCATGTTACGGCCAATTTATGCAAATACGCGAACACGCTACCGAGTGAAATGCTTTAATAACGTTATGTCAAAGTTAATTAACGTTCTTTTTTTGAAATTAATTTTTTTATTGGTATTTCTAGCATCAAGGAAAACACGGTGATGGATAGTCACGTGCACTCATGTACTTCGCGCTGCAAGAAGGTTTAACCATTTCTTAAGCTGCTAATGCGCTATTAACCATAGCACTAAAGATTATGCGTTCAGACATTAGTTATTACACTGACTTACCCTACTGACTTACCTAACTGGCATACAATATTACAAAATAATGCTGTTTGATGGTTATGAGAATGTGGTACCCTCGAGACAAAGCAGAGGCATTTTATATCATCGTCTAGATTCAAATATACATTGTAATACTATTTATTAGTTTATATTTATTTAAAAATTCAGTAATTTATTATTTTATTTAAGTTAAAGATGTTTTTTTTTTTTTCGTCAATTAGAGATTTTTTTATTTTCTGTATTTTAATTTAGCCTATAATTGATATATATTTTGTTACAATACTTTTACACATGCAATAAGACAATGTTTTTCTAAATATATAACGTCGGCTTCCTATTTGATGAAATAAAATAAATCTGTCTCGTCGTCCGCTTGGTCGGAATTTTAACAAATTTGGAGACGAATCAGGCGTAGGAATTTTACGTCCTCGGGAATGTGAGCACTCTTAGCATTCAAACTTCTTGCTGCTATTGAGAATTCCATGACATGAATACCTTGACACGACGCACCACAATAACTTGACACGACCCCGGATTTGAAACTTGGACCTAGGGATCGACAATCTGATTATATAGCCACTAGGCAACGAGGCTGTTTAAATGGAAATTGCAGTGTGGCAAATTACCCTAGCCGTAATGGTGTTTTTTATCTAAAATGGGATCTTGCAAAATCTTTTCGATAACCATCAGTTTCGGACATTGATCATATTATTTATTGAGGGATTATTATCCGTAGCGAATGTATGCTGTTATAAGAGTGTGTTTGTGTATTACCTAGGCTTGAAAGTACAAAAGCCAGACTGAGCATAGATATTACTCCAGAAAACCAGACATCAGTATTTTTTACGATATAATTACTTTTTATAAAACAAACAGTTATTTTAACTGACCATAGCTTTTATAATGTTCAGCAATGCCTCAATCCTAATACGTTTCATGCGACTTCAAAACAATAAGTGTGATAATTATGTGATAAGCAAACGCAGCGTAGCGCGCCCTTGAGGGCGCTAGGTTGACCGATGACCTAAATAAGGTGGCGGGATCCCACAGGACACAGGAGGTAGACAGACAAATACCGTAAATATATAAACGGGCATGACCTTAAAAACATAAATATGGCTAAAGTCAGTGCAACAGTTTTTCTTAAATAAAGAATATTTTAATACTAGCAACACAGTTACCAGTTATGGCAATAATTTTAAAACGGTAATTTGGTAATTTAATATAAAATCGATTATGTATAGAAATATTAATTTTACAGTGGCTTTTAATAGGTTATTCAAGAGAAATATTTTCTGCAAATGAAAATATTTCTACAGGTACTGCGAGTTCAAGTACGAGGCGCGTTTCAAGGTCGCTCGTCCGTAGCAACGTAAACATTAGCCGATAGGCATACAAAGGTTATTTAAGGGAATATTGCGTCATAGACGCTTTTATCAGTTAGCCATCACTTATGTAATTATTATAATAATGATTCTATCTGATGTACAGTAACAGCCTGTTAAAGTCCCACTGCTGGGTTAAGGCCTCCTCTCCCTTTTGAGGAGAAGGTTTGGAGCTTATTCCACCACGCTGCTCCAATGCGGGTTGGTAGAATATATCTATCTATCTGATGTATACGAACATTATGTGTTCTAAAATAGACATTCTAATTCTTACCTATATTAAAAATGAAAAAGTAAGTTTGTTTCTTTCGCTTACATTTTAATTACTCAAGCAATTATGAGTTTACACATAACGTGTGATCGAGGGAACAGAATATACATAATGTACCAAACACCATATAATTTTTAAAATTTTGGACATTCAAAACATTTAACAAAGAAAGAAAAACGTAATAATGTAACATGTCAGTGCTATCGTTCAAAAGGTCCATTACGATTGTACAGTTTTGCGTGACCAACGTTATCTTTTAATCAATGAATTATTCTTGTGGGTTTTCATATTTTCCGCTGTTGGTAGGGCGGTACCGTGACTGTAAAGTACTTTTCTTTTATTTATTAACGAGATTATTATTAACCTACGCGTTATTTAGCTTTACTAAATGCTGTGTAGCTTATATTGTTATATCGCTACCTTCTTGGTCTTTGGGCTTGGTCGCGTTTGCCTGGCCGTTCGATAGTAAAAGGGGGCAGAAGGAATTAGTCCATGTATTTCCTGCGCACATTCTCCAACATATTATCAAAGTCATTATATCATTACGCCTGCAAATTAAGTAGATCCATATGATTGAAATTACACTGACTGACTAAAATCATTTACTTGATCACTCGAACTCACAAAAATGGGACATTTTGGGAGTCTTCTATTTTGTTTATAACTAAGGAATCATGCATTGCAATGGCTGTTTAAATATTTTAGTAAGCACATAATCGATATGGATTGCGATCATATTGGTTTTGCGGTAAAACAAAATTTCAACAACAATAGCATAGGTGCATAGGTTCAACTCAGTTAGATGGATGGCATTGAATCGCATCACAGCTTATACTCGAAGTCCAAGAATAGTCCAAATCTCCATATCTTTCAGATTCATGACAACAAAGTTCAAATTATAACATGATTATTTTGTTCCCTTTACGCATCCTATCAATAAATCACTTCCATTAAAGAGTAGCATGATGTCAGTATCAGTAAGAGTATGTGATGTAAAAGAGAATTTATGATCGAATAAATTTAAGCGATCATAGTTCAATTTGTATATGAGCGACATCTCTGAGACTGGTTTAAGATCTTTATTCATGATTTGAAATGTTTGAATACTGAATTGGGGTCGTAAATATATCATCATGGAAGTATTCACTGAGACAAATTAATTTTTAACAGTTTTTTTTATTATCGATCAATTATGAGAAATACTATTAATATATACACTATAGTAATATAACAATTGCGAAAGTAACTGAGTCTGTCTGTTACGCTTTCATAGCTAAACTTTTGAACCGATTTTGATGAAATTGCAATCTTGGAAGCAAGTAAGCAAGCCTTGATGGAAAACAGCGTGAGGAAGTCTACGTATGCCTAATTTCAATGAATGTGTATCTACCATACAGCAGCGTGGTGGAATAACCACAAATTCTTCTCCTCAAAGTAAGGGGACGCCTTAGTCCAGCTGTGGGAACGTTCGCAGGCTGTTGATTTACTTTTCACGTGATCTTATCACTAGACTATCATGGACCTTAGATATACACATACAGGAAATATATATTATTATGTACATAAGTAGAGCTGGAAAAGTTCATATCAGATATAATTCAATCACTAGCCTTAATACGTATTGTGTTGTTAAATTCCTGGAATTATTCGTATTGGCTTTGATTGTATTACGTCATCGGAAATTTCATTGTAGTTACAGTACGCCATGTTATAAATCCAGTTTCCATCTAGTACATAATATACACTATATTATGTACTATGGTTGACATATTCTGTAAATGGAACTGTTGGTACTTCTTTTCTAGTTGGTGATAGGGCTTTGTGCAAGCCCGTCTGGGTACCAACCACTCAACACATATTCAACCGTTAAACCAGGGGCGTAGCTACCACCGTATCAGCCTTATCAAAGATACATTGCCCCCTGGTATGTTATCTAAAGTCTCACTCGAACTGAAAGACCGTTCGCTAAATTTCCCGGGAAGAAATGAAAATATTATACACTTGAAAAATAAATTTGAACAGGTTCCTTAACTCGTTGACAGCCAAAGCGCTAAATTTGCGTGAAAAAAAAGGTCATCGTTCCAGTTAAGATGATGAATCATCTAATATTGATACAGGACCCATCAAGGGCAAGCTACGCCACTGCGTTAAACAGCGATACTTAGTATTGTTGTAATCCGGTTTGAATGGTGAGTGTAACTACAAGCACTACATCCTAGACCGTGACTTTGCTTAAGATCAGGCAAGTCAACGGTCAAGCGCTTACCTATATTGATTTAACATTCGAAAGAAGAAGACACAATATTGTTTAACTAAAAACCTACTAACTAAGTAACACTTTTGAGTAAGCCCGTCCAATATCATCTTACTTGTTATTTTACAAAAAAAAAAATAACAAGTTTTAATTAATTTTGTTTCAGATCTATTATCAATTCACTATTGCAATCGTGAGGTGTATATATCAGAGATGGGCCCGGATAGCGAGGGGTATATACGAACGCCTGGCTACCCGCACTTCTATGTTGGAGACGAGTGCCGATGGAAGCTCCGTGTAAATCCCGAGCAAGTGATCCGAATAACATTGCTGGATGTTAGCTTGAGAAGTACGTTTTTATACTATATTTCTAAAATTGAAACTAAGCTAAACCTTATTTTTTACCGCTCCGACGGCCTACACACTGAACTACATATATTTTATCAATTGACTATCTCTTTAGTCTATCGGCTAGATATATATAAAACCCCAGTCATGCCGATCATAAGTTTTTGGGTCTTTCCGTCAAAGAAATCTTAGTAGCAGCTTGGAGTTTGGAAGTGGACGGTGTACACTTCCGACCTGCACTTGAACTCTTTCCGGTCGTGTCGGAGATACCATTGGATTATGAGAGTGAGGGAATGTATTATTACTGCTGTAAATATAATTGTCATTCGAGAAAAAGAAAGGTGTCCTTTGTTTAGTCAGAATATTTATTCTAATTCACTTTTTTCAGGTATAGGACCGTTCGAAAACGAGTGCACTGACTACGTGTCGGTCGAAGATTCGAATGGAAATGTTTTATTGTCGACTTGCGAACAAGTCGACTTGCCTTCCCGTTTGACTTCCACCACAGACACAGTGGAAATATTTGTTGAAGCTAGATCTAAAGGCGCCTTTCCTAAGAGGGGCGTGTTGTTTCATTATAAAAGTAAGTTTTTAAATAATAACAATATTTATAATATAGAATATTTTTTATTCATTTATTATAAGATATTATTACTGAGAATAACCTTAGAATTCGAATTCTAAAAGACTTTTTTTAATTGTATAAATATTTGGGTTGAAAATGTTAAAATTTAAAAAGTTCAATGGCAATTGCAGTTGTTTAAAAAAAGTGGAACAGCGCCATCTATGAGAAATTATTGTTAACAGGTATAGGTTGTGTTACGTTACCAGCGCCATCTAACGGCTACTTGGTGTATCGAAACGAAGATGTCGCGCACTACATGTGCAACGTCAACTTCGTTTTTGAAGACACGCTGCAGAGGGCGCGAGTTGTATGGTGCTATGATGATAATAGGTGGAATGATACTCTACCTTCGTGTATAGGTATGTAATTCATTTTTAAATTTTTGCGCAATTTTTTTGTTCAAATGAGGTAATGAAAATCTTTGCCGGCCGGACATCGATGAAGTTCTGCGTTCAATAAATTATTTTTTAATCAGAGCAATCAGTAATTTATTATGTACACTATCAATTGGTATATCATTTAAAAAAAATGTAGTTTTTTAATTGCTAAAATTATAATGCTTTAAGAAATATTACATGTTGCATTATAGCAAGGAATTGTTAACAAACAAATTAGTTTTTATTTCCAATTTTCTACAACTTAATAAACTAATTGAAATAGTATACAATGTATCAAATAAAACAATACAGGAACGACATGCAAATTAAAGAAAACACATTTTATTTTATAAATATAGAGAAGAGAAGTCATTCTAACACCTACGATATATGTTTTTGTTAACTTAAAGATAAAATGTTTCGTATTTGATATTTGATAATTATATATTATAGGAATTTGTCGCAATAAATCGCCCTTTTTTTAAACTGTTACTTCTAAACGCTTAATTCATAAACTTCGTTATCCGTCTCTATTATTCACTTCACTACGTGAAAAAAACGAGCATGCGCAGTAGACATTTGCCCTCTCTTTTAAACATGTCATATACCTTACGAACGAAAGCAACAACAATATATGCTACGGCTTCCATGCGATTATTTACTATTATTTACGTGATATATGATTATGGGTTCTATTAATGGGCAGTACAGTTGATTTTTGTGTGAAGGTAAGTATTATTATTGTGAACGTTTCCAGAGCTTCCTACTTCAGTTAAGTTTTCGTGTATTCGTTATTTGGCATCGGCAGCGGTCGTTCGGATCTCAAATTGATATTTTTGTCAGTCGCGTGTCAAGCACGTGTTTATAAAAAAGTGAGTTTTGATAAAAAATATTTTTTATCTTTATAATAGTGTTTTTTTTATGTGATTTCGTGATAGTTCTCTGTAAGGATTGAATGTTTTGGTGAGAGAGTATAACGTTGACGGTTTTTATTTACAGAGGTATTTATTATAATATTAAATAGTCATCTAAAACTATTTTACAATGTTTCTTAATTTTAATATTTGAGATTTATATAAATGTGTTTCAGTTTGTATATTATTATTATTATTATTATTTGTTGTAAGTGTACTAAAACTTATTTAGATAAAAAATAACATAAGCAATGTTAAATATAAATGATTCCTGATAATCATAATTTGGGAAATTCATTCCATACAAATTCAGGTGTACTGCAATAAAATGATTTAGTATGCAAATCTCATAAATCCTAATTGAAAATTTAATGAATCCGTAACTATGCTGTACTTTAATTCGTTGCATTTCATTTAATATTAGTAACAAAGATATTTAGAGTGTAGTAATGTCTAAAATCTTTTTCCTAGTTAATTTATATATAATTAGGTATATTAAAAATAAACTAGAATTGCCTGTGATTCAAACTTTTAACATTTCCTTCTTATGGCCGAGTATCTTTTGAATAATATTCCTTCCTTTATAAAAATACTTAAAAAACGCAAAAGAACCGTCGTTATCCCGCCTATTAATATAATATGATTTATACATAAACAAATTCTATTTACAACATTACAAACAACTCGTAAAAACTTTTTTTTAATTGATTTATTGGAAAACGTTAAAATATACGATAATATTAGAAACAGTCTCGTATATTGTATCATATAAATTATTTGATAAATTAAAATGTTATCAATACGATATAGAATTAGTGTTTAAAACCGATACTGAGATTCTTATCATTTATTAAATAATACAAGGGCTAATGTCTTGAATTGTAACATTTGTAACAATAATTATTATGCTACAAATACAGTTTAAAGTCTAAACATTGATTAGCTTCAAATGAGATTAAATAATATATATATACCTTTCTATTCTACTTCGACTCAATATGGATTTCAAAGTATTTGTCTGTGTATATGAATGTGATTTATAGTGTTTATTGTTTAATTAATAATTAGTAAAATAATCATGTTTATAAATAGCTTAAGTTTGAAAATTGAACGGAATATAAAATAATGTTTTTGATAATAACGTTATCAATGTTTGTCATTAAATGGTCGATACTCTATTTCTATATTTGATTGCCTCATTAGTCTAGTGGCTATATAAGGCCCCAGATCCCGAGTACCTAGGTTCAAAATTTAAATTCAAAATAATTCTTTGGATTCTATAAATATATTGACTAAAAATTATGCTGCTTATATCGACATATAATCAAAGTCTACACAATATACAATCTAATGTCCAAAAAGTCGACATATAAAAGTATCGAAGTCGTACTTAGAAAACAAAAATGATAAAAAGCAAAATGAAAAAAAAAACAGATGCGTAATCAAGTTCAGAATTTTTTTTTTTTTGTTTTTGTTGCACGAAGGCTGACGAGCAATTAGGCCACTTGATGATAAGTAGTTACCACATGAACTTTACACTTTAAAAAAAAACACAATTCCTTACACCGTCGTTGGGCTGCCTCGGCAAGTGCCTGTACCCTTCAAACTAACCCCAAACTAAAGGTATACAAAGTATTGCCGTTAGCTGTAAAATAACTAATGAGTGGGTGGTAACCCAGAGGGTTGGTTTCCGATCGATCGATATAGTTTTCCAAAGGTGAAAACAGATTCAAGTCCAATATGTCTTTTTTAAATGTTTTAAATTATAATAGATATATTTTGTTTAACTTACGTGAAAATTATGATAAAGCATTACGAGTTTTCAAAGCGATCTTTTTAAATGATCAAAATTTATTCTATTCAACGCTTTTACAAGTACGTTTAAATCAATATTTTACAAGATTTAATTATAAGCAGCCACAGGTTTCGTAATATAGATTCTACCGAGACGAACCGGCAAGAAACTCTGTAGTTACTTGTTTATCTATTCTGTAGTAAATACTACTTTTTTAGTTTTTTAACCGAGATGGCTCAGTGTTAAGAACGCGTGAATCTTAACCGATGATCGTGGGATCAAACCCGGGCACGACCACTAAATTTCATTTACTTAATTTCTGTTTATAATTCATCTCGTGTTTGAAGGTAAAGGAAAACATCGTGAGGAAACATGCATGTGTCTAATTTCACTGAAATTCTGCAACATGTGTATTCCACCAACCCGCATTGCAGCGTGGTAAAATAAGCTCCAAACCTTCTCATCAAAAAGGGACTTAGCCCAGCAGTGGGACATTCACAGGCTGATACTGGACTACTTTTTTATCATCTACTTTACTTTATACTTTACATCTATATTGTTATTACACTATAATATGCCTCTTATTCATTTATATTCTTTAACAGTTTTAAATTTATTTACTGTTAAATGTGAAGGGGTTTGCGGAACAAACGATGTTAGATTTATAATATAGTTAATCTTGGTGATGTATTCCTTATCGATTTCGGCCACGGCCAATCTCAAGAGAGATTAGCCAACTGCGCAGGACATATTATAGTGCACAAGTGTGTACACAAACACAGTTGCACTCCATTCTCTCTCATAATCCGATGGGACGGCAATCCGACACGACCGGAAAGAGTTGGGGCGCAAGACCATTTACTAGCTTTCCGAGGCACGGTAGTGTACACACTTTCAACTTTCAGACAAATAAACCCAGTAGCTTTTTATTGGCTCGACTTGGGGTTGACGATTTATAGTTAACACGCATTCAACAATAACAGTCGTCTTATTTTACTGACGTGACGTAACGTAGTTATTTAAATACATAACATAAACCCCAACGAATTAACAATAGGGTAATCTTAAGATAATATCGTTAAATTAACCGTGGTTAACCTTTTATGAGTTTTGCTTTGACTTAATGTTATAAATATGGTAGATTTTTATAATCGATACGGGTAAGGATGTAGATTATCAAGATAAGAACTCTATAAATTAATACAAAAATAAATATATATATTTTTAAAATAATGATCGACATTATTAGTTAAGCCCGCTCGAATAAGATTCATGCGTTCCAAACACGGATGGGATATCCCTTCCAAAATATCCGTGCAGTGACGGAGAAAGAATACATTTCACTGCCCCTCTCTTTCCCATGGGTGTCGTAAGAGGCGACTAAGGGATATCTGAGCGACCATCTGCTCATCTGGTGGTAGGATGCTAACATCCGCCTGGCTTGTTACCACCGTACGCATGGTGAAAAACTCGTGAAGTGGCTTGCAGCCGCGTTGGCAAATTATCGGCCAATAGCTATCACCTCAGTACTTTGTAAGGTGATGGAACGGATTTTAAACAACCAACTGATCCATTACCTAGAAGATCACTGTCTAATTAATGATCGTCAATACGGGTTTCGACCAAAACGGTCCACAGGTGATCTTCTAGCGTACGTATCACACCTCTGGGGTGAAGCTATCGACAAGCATGGAGAATCGTTGGCTGTCAGCCTCGATATCTCCAAGGCTTTCGACAGGGTCTGGCACAGAAGTCTTCTCTCCAAGCTACCGGCATATGGTCTGCCAGCTCAGCTATGCACCTGGATTGCCAGCTTCCTACACAAGCGTAGCCTTCGTGTTTTAGTAGATGGTTGCGCTTCACAATTCTATGTAGTGAATGCTGGGGTCCCCCAGGGATCTGTGCTATCTCCCACACTCTTTCTTTTGCATATCAATGATATGCTCTCCCTTGGGAACATACATTGCTATGCAGATGATAGTACAGTGCATGGTGGATACCACGGACGCGCAGTGGCTGGGCGGGCGGAAACTGAGGAGAGGCGGGAGAATCTTGTCATTGAACTCGATAAGACGTTAGATCTCATCGCCAAATGGGGCTCTGATAATCTTGTTGAGTTTAATGCCAAGAAAACACAGGTAATCGCTCTCACGGCGAAAAAGTCAACATTTTCCCCTCTTCCCTCCCTCTGTGGTACTCCGCTGGTGATGCAAAGCAAAATCGCCATGCTGGGGATTGACGTTCGCTGCGACCTTAGTCCAAGGGATTACATCGAGGCTGTTATAAAAACAGCTTCACGGAAACTCGGAGTTCTGAACAAAGTGCGGCGCTTTTTCACGCCACAACAACTGTGCTTGCTGTACAAAACACAGGTACGGTCTTGAGTGGAATATTGCTCGCACCTTTGGGATGGCTCCGCTAAGTACCTACTTGAGGCCTTGGACCGGTTGCAGCGACGTGCCGTACGCATTATTGGCGACGTAAAGGTCACAAACACCCTTGAACCTTTACAATTGCGTCGTGAGATAGCAGCACTGAGCGCTTTCTATCGACTGTATCACGGCGAGTGCTCTGAGGAATT
Source organism: Nymphalis io (assembly GCF_905147045.1). NCBI lineage: Eukaryota > Metazoa > Arthropoda > Insecta > Lepidoptera > Nymphalidae > Nymphalis > Nymphalis io. The sequence goes on along the minus strand of NC_065890.1, from coordinate 3,215,556 downwards.
ATTCTCTCTAATTCCTGCTTCCCCCTTCCTTCTTAAGTCCACGCGAGCTGGTTCTCGATGTCACCACCTAACTGTGACATCAATTCCATCGCGAACAAAGAAATTTGGCAACTCCTTTCTTTGTCGCACTTCCAAAAAATGGAATTCCTTACCAGCTCACGTATTCCCCTCCTCTTACAACCCGGGTTCCTTCAAACGAGGCGTGAAGAGGCATCTTGCGGGCCGGCAAGGCGAAGGCGGCTAGTGCAGAACGTTTTTCCCGTCTGTACTGGCCGTCGTCGCGTTTGGACTCTACTACCACTTACCATCAGGTGGAGTAGAGTCATTTGCCCTCCCGGCGATATATAAAAAAAAAAATGGTTTCTGGTGGTCCCGTGGCGTATTCCGCTACGGTAATGCCAAGTGGACAGTACCAAATAGGAATAATAGTGTTTTTTTAATTTTTTTGTTGTTATTATTCATTGTTCATATATTCCATATGTGCCCATATGTGTCCTCGTTTAAGTCATATGAGATTCATTAGTTATTTATTTGTCACTCGTAAATTTGTTTATTGATTTTTTCATAAACATGACATTTCACGCACTGTTGAATTTTAAACCGACGTTAAAAAAGGAAGGTTCGACAGTTGAGTAAGTTTTTATAGCGAACTTTTGAAATTATTGGAGGTATTGAATGAGGTGTCGAATTGATGGTTTTTAATAGTTCTAGATATTTCGAGATGAATTTTTCTTTTAGATTTTTTTATTACCACGCGTTTGTTCTATTTTAATATATTTCATTGTGTTTTGAATTTATTTCGATATTGTAAGTTAGACTACTAAATTGAAACAAACTATTTAATTATAATAAATATTACTTTTAAATATATACATGAACGGTTTATTAGTGGCCATTTTGTTTTATAAATCAAATTTGATTACTCTTACTAAATGTGTCTGTGTGTGTGTGTCTACTGCGATTTTTGTGGAAAAAAAACGGCGCCGTATATTGACAATAATATTATATCATACAATCGCAGTTAACGTCAACGCTATCAAATAAGCAAATAAACTCGAACAAGGCCCACTGTAGAGCTATTCTGTAAGAACAAACAAGAATCTCGCAGAAAACGATCGTGTAATGTCAGAAAGTGATACATAATATGCGTCATTGACTATAATAATTATAACATTTCTCAACATTTCTCAAGTAAGTTCTTTCGGAATAGCACTGCTCTATAAATAGATGTATGTTGTACGAAACAATTCTAAAAATATTTAAGAGATATCTACAATTGCTCAGTTTCTTAGGTCGTTAAACTATAGAAATTTTGCCAGTGTTGCCAGACACGATAACGCTGACTATTACCTTTTATCATGTGTTGCCATGCGTATAAATTTATACCTTACATACATCTTAAAACTGACCTAGTAAACGTATATCTATACAACTCTTCTCTTTAAGATATTAGTAAGATAATAAACGTTAATAACAGCTACGTTTTTTAACGTTCACCCATTGTGGGAACAAAGTCTAGTTCATTAAAGTAGCGGCAAAGTTTAATCACTTATCGGGCTTTATTTCAGTTAAAACTAGTTAAAACTTTAATTACTGTAAAGGTCAAAGTGGAGTTTGTTCAAGACTAAATTGAAAATGAAATTAATTACATTCGAAGTTGAATAAATATAATGTCATGAGGCTTTGATAATTTTTTTTTTTGACGTAAAAAATCTATTGGTGCTTTGTGTTTAGACCGATTCGTACGTCGTAACGGCAAACGTCAATTTGCTCTAGTATGCCGTCCTATCCTCCTCGTCGCTTCCGTTCTTCATCTTCCTTGTGTGTGTGTGTGTGTGTGCGTATGCTATATTTTACTCCATATTTATTTATTGTTTTTTTTTATTACAATTTTCTTCAATCAATGTCTCTTGACGGCCACATTTTTCTATATAATTTGCATCGTTATTTAAGTAGGTATGTTTTTATTTGTATTCATAGTTTGACACGTTAATTTCTATCAATTTTAATTTTACTTCATCCAACACTCCGTTTATTTTAGTTGTTTTCCTTCCTTGAATTATAAATACGAACTAGTCTCATGAAAACATACATGCATGCTCTGATTGGAACATAGCTCGTTGGTTAAAATTTCATCTCAGTTCTAAGAATATATAGATTATGTTCTTTTTATTGGTAATTTACCTCCTTTACAAGCATAATCGATTTGTTTGATTTATATAATATTATGCGTATGGTGTAGTCAGATTGTAGTGAACTGCTTCGTCGGTCTATTGACTTGCATATAGCGCTGCAGATTATGAGTTCAAATCCTGTGTGGGACAATCAGAAATTCGTAGTAGTAGTACATGGATACAGATGACAGACTCTTTTCTCGGAAAGCCGTTCTTGCGCTTGATATATTCCCGGTCGGATTGCCGTTCAATCAGGCTATCAGTCGTGATTGAATAAAGAGCACCACCTTTTGCGGCATACGCTTGTTCATTAATATGTATATAGCGTAGCGTGTCTTGAAGATTAAATATATATTAGATTTTTACATATATAAGACTTGTTTCATATTTATGATGAGTATATAACCATATGCATATTAACTTAATACCCATCTGAATACTTTGCCAAATTGGTTGGCATTGATAGTTATTTCTCCACTTCAAATTGTCGTAAAATGAAGTTATATAGCTCGATAAACGAGCTATCAAAAGGTAAAATATTTCGAATTGGACTTCAAGTTCTTACTATTTAAACATACAAACTTTCCAGCTTTATAATTTAGATACAGATCAGTATTAATTGCGAGAAATGTGCGCAGCTGCAAGAATTAAAGATGCATGACGTTTCACGGAAGCGTCCTTTAACTAAGCTTCGCAGCAGGTAGAAGAATTCTACAAGTACAGATAAATTTTATATTTATCAAATAAATACAATAATTTTTCAATGATGAAAAATTAACTATAATAATTGTACTTTGATTTTTATTTTCCGACCGAAATAAAATTAAAACTCGTAATCGTGAGGGTTGTTTTATAAAAAATACTTCAAAACCCTTAATTTTGCTTGGCAAAATAACTGTTTAATTTTAAAACGAAGTATTTTTAAACCAGTGTTCTATTTTTAGTTTTCAAAAGCATTTTAATTTTACGGGATTGTATCTTATTTTTCATGTATCTTTGAGGTACTTATAAAGTTCTTTTCAAATATTTTATTTTGTCTGTAAATGTTAACAATATTTTTTTAAATAAGACACATTATTTTATATTTAAAAATACATATTTACAGAAGAATAAACCTTAATATAGCAAAAACGTCCCGGCTTATGAGAGCTCTATTCATGTCGAGTGTGTACACAAAGTGAAGACACGAGACACTCGTAATTATTGCGAGGATCCTTCGTTAAAGTGCAATTAAAAAAGTTTATTTTTTTTAAAGGAGGTTTTCTATCTACCCAAATGTATTTACATGTCAATATTTGTGCATGTGTTTGTACAACTGCTTTGATTGTGTGTGGGTTGTAAATGAATTTATATTTCAAGTCATGTTTTTGACTTTCTTAGTAAGTTTTAAATAATTTAAATGTAGCAAACGATTTGCTTTTGATATAGTCTGAAACAAGTTATTACTTGAAATACTTTTCAATACAATAAATTCTTAAAGTTTTAATTAGTTATGTAACTAATCAAATAACATTAATTTAAAATTAATAAGATTGAAAGAAATATTGAGAACGAAAGAAATAAAAAATATTTCAATTAAATAATTAAATTGCTGCTTGGCTTTGTGCAAGCTCGTCTGGGTAGGTACCACCCACTGATCAGATATTCTACCGCAAAACAATAGTGGCTCACTCGTAAGTACGAGTGAGCCGGTGTAAAAATATATAGAGACCAAGTAAATAGTACACGCGCCACGCACATAAGGGAGTAGAAAGCGGCGACAGCGTGGAAATGACGACATAAGAAAGCGTCATGCTGTTTGTTATTACGACATACAAGTCAGTTTCGCCAATAGATGTTTCATATAAAAATATACTAAAATAAAAATTAAAAAATCATCACCATTTTCTAGACAACCTTGATAATTGTTCACCAAGTCTAATTCATTGTAAGATACACAAACTTCGGTAACATGTGAAGTTTGACAACTTCATACGTAACAAAAGGGACAGCTTATGATTTGATTATAAAAGGGAGATGCTAGTTAATTTCCAAGGTTCGAAGTTAGTCTCGAGGGTCACTTTAATATCTTAGGACGAACATCGAGTGACGAAGGCAACATTGTGATGTATTAACAACGTCTGGATACCATTTTCGTAGGACTAAGTATTACTATTACCAGTACAAGTTGACCTTTTGTTTTAATGTACTTTTTCCGAAAATTCATACAAAATTAGTATTTAATTATTCAAGTGGGATATTCTTTGACTAAATAAAAAAAAACTGTAATATTTCTTTACTTATTTAATGGATATATTTTACCTTCCTAATTGATTTGCCTGTTATGCATGTGATAATTGATATTGCTTTAACAACGATATTTTATATATTGTTTATAATATTTTTTTAAAATGCAGACTAGCAAGTCGCTTTACCGAGACTGAGTAATTGTCTAAACATTGCCCAAACACATAAGCACTACAAGAAGTACAAATCTCCATATTACCTCGCGAATGTACTGATTTACGTATCCTTCAAACCGGAACACAGCAATACAAAGTATTCATATTTTGTGGTAGACAGAGTGATGTGTGGGCTTTGCCAGATATTGTGTGGTATTTAGTATCTTTAATTTAATATTATTGTCAGCTGCCACTCAGGCGCCACTGAAAATACTTCCAAGAGAAATTAGTATTAGAATAAAATGACTAAAAATTAGTTGTAACGATGGACAATATGACTGATACATAACGCTGAGTACATTATTACCTGGTAAAAAAGATAGCCAAATATAACTTAATTTACCGCTCGTAACACGGATCTATAGCGTGGCTTATGCGGCACCTGAGGAAAGGGACCACATGCTATACTTACATGATAATCTTGTACAAGTAGACGACGACCTTTGATGAATCAATCGATTCGCCTTTCAAGAAACTGTTTTAATGAAGTAGCTATGAGTGACCGAGCCGAGAATAAAAGTGAAGTGAAAAATCTGAGATGGTTAGAACGCGTGAATCTTAACCGATGATCGTGAGTTCAAACCCGGGCAAGTACCACTGAATTTTCATGTGCTTAATTTGTGTTCATAATTCATCTCGTGCTTGACGGTGAAGGAAAACATCACGAGGAAACCTGCATGTGTTATATTTCACTGAAATTATGCCACATGTGTATTTTACCAACCCGCATTGGAGTAGCGTGGTGGAATAAACTCCAAACCTTTTCAAAAAAGGAGAGGAAGCCTTAGCCCAGCAGAGGGACTTTCACAGGCTGTTACTATACTGTACTGTATGATTGACCATTATTATGTGGTGTGTGTGGACAAGCCATGGCTTGATGAAGAAGAAAAAAAAATAGCAAAGGTTTGCTATTTTTTTTATTTAAGAAAGACTGGTACTTGAATCTGTGCCAGAGTTATAGTAGAAGCTTATTGAAGATAAAGATTTAGATTAAACATAGACATGGATTCGTCTTTGAATAATTGTTTTGGTAAATCGATAATGCTGAGTATGTCTGTACGATAGAGGCAGATACTACAAATCTTTATCAAATATATGATATAAATTTTGGTGCTTTATATACTATACAACAGTCTCAAGTTACAGCCGTATCCTCATTTGTCCTTCTGTTATTCTTAATATTTTGATAACATAAAATTAAGCACTGCCATTGGTTTTTAAATCGTAAGCTTTATTCATTGGTTAAAACAAAATCGTATTCTTCCATCAACCAAGATTGATTTCTCTTAATTCCCCGATGCGTGCTGAGCTAAATTACATCGTTCAGCTGCGGGTCATCTCTTGGGGTTAGAAAATAAATTTGTATCGCTCACGTTGAAATTGTTTATTGTTTTATTAGTATTGCTATTATATTGGGTCCTGCTTAATATTTGCTACATAAAGGTTTTATTAATATTATTAATATATTGGGTTTAAGGCAACAAGAAACTAGGATTCCCATATTACAATGTGATATATTTCTGTAGACACAATACACGCTAACCGATACACCATTAGGGTTTAAGAGGCAGAGATTATTTATTTATTGTAGACAAATTTCAAAAATTCAGTGTTGCCAACTAGTGGCAAGTACGCAACATAAATTATAAAACTGTTTTGTTTATACAATGACATATTCCAACAATCCTATTCATTTATATGAGCAACACTTATGGCATATTCACAAAAACAAAACGATAATTGAAAAGTAATTTCAGGCATTTACAATAAATGTACTTAATAATGACACTATACTACACTTGAGATGAAAATGTAATGTTAGGACACATTAACAAATAAAACTCGTAGCGGTTTCTGTCTTCTTCGCTCGGCGTATATAACGTTATAATAATTTAGCATTTTTATGAATAGTTAAAATATTTTTTTCAATTGTCCTGTAATTCGAGCAAAATTGAGTAACAAAGATCTCAACACTGATTTTCTCTCATTTATAATAGAATTAATAAGATTATACATATTATGACGATTTATAGGTTTCCAAAAAGCAAATGATGAATTATTAAAATATTAAGCGCATGATAATTCAACGAAACTAACCCGAGTTTGAACCAGCAATCTTCGATGAGAATTCACGCGTTCCAGCTAATTGGCCATCTCGGCTTTTGAAGTGCATGTTCAAACAAAATAATTAATAAATACTGCAAATTCCGCTAAGGCATGAAAGCGAGAACTTACTTTCATATAATTATTGTTGATTTCGAAGTAAATAATACATTCTCATTATATTCAATTCTTAGACTTATATTGATTTATGTTTTCATATAAATTTAATAGTAAACCAAGTGAATCGGTTGTATGTATATGTTTTTTTTTAATTTGGTTGTACTAATTTTTTGTTACATGTACATAATTTAATGAACATGAGCTACATATTATGTTATTAAAGAAAAACACATTAATTTTTGAATTAAGAAAAACGTTTTTATTTGAACATAAAATGAAATAGTTCCGATTAAACGTAAAATACAACATCAGACAAAAACTCTGGCACAGGGTTGTTCTTTTGTTGAAATTTTGATTAACGTTTTCGCATAAATGTGGCTGTATTTCTCAGTAACTTTATGTTTTTGACCGGCCGGTTGGCGTGGATGTTAGATACTTACCTTTGACGCCGAAGTTTGTGGGTTCGATTCGCACCCAGGACAGACATTTGTGAGCATGAACATGTCTGTTTGTCCTGAGTGTGGGTGTAATTATCTGTATAAGTATGTATTTACAAAAAAAAGTTGTATATCACTTGTCTAGTTTTCCTAGCACGAGCTCTGCTTAGATTGGGATCAGATGGCCGTGTGTGAGTAATATCCCAGGATATATTATTATTATTATATTTGTTAATTTATTTGTGGTAGGGCTTTGTGCAAGCTCGTCCGGGTAGGTACCACCCCCTCATCAGATATTCTACCGCAAAACAGCAGTACTTGATATTGATGTGTTCCGGTTTGAAGGGTTAGTGAGCCAGGGTAATTACAGGCACAAGGGATATAAAATCTTAGTTCCCAAGGTTGGTGGCGCATTGGCTATGTAAGCGATGGTTGACATTTCTTAGAATGCCAATGTCTAAGGGCGTTGGTGACCACTTACCATCAGGTGGCCCATATGCTCGTTCGCCTTCCTATTCTATAAAAAAAAATTAAAAGTAATATGTAGTTGTTTTTTTTAAAAAGATGTTATGTATAAGATGCTTTTAGTAAATTAATCTTAATTTAATGTTAAGCTAAGAAAAGTTTTAGTGTTCAAACTCTATTTACCTTCCACACTGTTAAGTTTTAATTAACTTTTTAAATAGTCGGTGTAATTACAATTAAAATAAGACAACGTGTTTAGTTTATTTTATTTATGTATAATTATTTAATTCAATCATATTTTTAAATATTTGACTAAAATAAAATTAAAAAGTTTAAAGTATATCCGTGTACTAAAATAGATTACGTATATAATGTGTTGAGTAAAATAAACCTTTGTTATAGAAGAGGCGGCTTCAAAGGTCGCCGGGAACGATTCTGCGCCGGAGAGTTCAGATAAAGATACAAAACTGCCGCACAACGAGGCCAACATGATAGTCGGTGAGTTTAAATTATACCTACTATAATTATTTAATTATATTTATTACTAACAAAAACCGAGCATCGCCAGCGTGGAATTAAGTTAGAGACGAATCCATCGAAATCTGCCATTTTGGCTTAAATAACGCCTATTTGAATTTCACTTGGTGGTACAGCTTTGTTCAAACTCGTCTGGGTACCACTCATCAAATATTCACTAACAACATGCTAATAATATACTTAGTACTGTTGTGTTCCGGTTTGAAGGGTGAGTTAGCCAGTGTAACTACAGGTACGTGGGACATAATAACTCAGTTCTCAAGGCTGATGGTGTGTTGGCGATGAAAGAAATGGTTAATAGTACTTACTGTGCTAATGTCTATGGGCGGTGGATCATTTATCAGCAGGTGGCTCATTTGACCGTCCGCCTAACTGTAAAAAAAACTGGTAAGTCGCAAATAAACATATTAACTAAAAAGAGGCAGTCTTTTTGAACTCGCAAACAGACACTTAATTTATTTATTTGTATATGTAAATTTTGATGGTACATACATATATCGATATATTTGCAAACACATTAATCACACTCTGGGTGGCTGGAAGAAATATCTTACACAGATAAGCTTTCCATTGCAACACTTATTATGTTTAAATATACATAAAATATTCTTAAGAAAGTGATTGGTGAATACATAACAAAATAAAATATATTTAATTTCGACGTTTGTATAGTGGCTTGATGTGCCAGTAGTACTGGTGGTGATAATGAGATTCCCGTTTCGAATCGTAGCTGTAATAGTTATTGGAATTTCCTGTCAAGTATTGCAGCTCGAAGGTACGACGCAATGTTACACATCCCCTATACAGGAAGCACGTAATACACGTCCCGCGTTTGATCTCCTTCAGTCCGTGTTGGAATGCCGTTCTATTTACTCTTTGCTCATACATTTGTGCACAATTATCGTCTGTGAGGTCGTCGCCAAAGAAGACTAATATATTGTAATAATACATATATTTTTTATAGAATTGGAAGGCGGACGAGCATATGGGCCACCTGATGGTAAATGGTCACCAACGCCCATAGATATTGGCATTGTAATTAATGTTAACCATCGCTTACATCACCAATGCGCCACCAAATTTGGGAACTAAGATGTTATGTCTCTTGTGCCTGTAATTGCCAGTGTACAAGAGACATAACATCTTACGCATAGTACACAACAATACCAAGTACTGTTTTGCGGTAGAATATCTGATGAGTGGGTGGTACCTACTTAGACGCTTACACAAATCACCAGTAACACAATACAAAATACCGAAGATTATTTGTTTATGAAATGATTGACGCTTTGCTTACGGATAGTAGGATTGGCTACGAGGTGTAATTCGTAAATTTCGAAGTCGCATGTAAAGCCCAGTCACTATATTCTATATTTTATTTATAACGGCTGCTATATTTAAAAAAAACGATGCGTTTTGCTTACCGATAGTGGGAATGTGTAATTGATGTTTACATTTTTTATTGGAACACTTACAGCCTTATTTAGAAACGTTGTTATTAGTTAAAAAATGCTGTGTTTTCTTGTTCGAATGTGAAATCAATAAAGACATACATACATTTATTACATACATTTTCCCTCCTATCCCTTATCCTTATTCGAAGCCAGCCAAGCAAGCTTATGTGACATATAGGATTAATAATAATAATATAATAATAATATCGGCACGGCCCTCTGACCCCTGAGTTTACTTTAAAAGTCGTTAGTCAATACCAATATTTTAGAGTTAACTATAATAATTATGACTATAAATATTCTTTGAATAAATATACCCGACATTTTTTTATCTAAAAATTGTATCGTAATCTTCGATGAACATTTAAAATTCCTTCTATTATAACGGAGATCTTATCAAGTGTATCATGAACAATTAAACAGTCCGTTAAAAGCTAGTTGGATCTCAGGAAAGGGTTGGTATTTATGCAAATTACGGAGACGAGGAAACGAGTTGGAATCCCTAATAGCCGCATTGAGAATTGTATTCAGCTCCGAGAATTATATCTTCAAAGGATTCGAAATTCCGGTAACTTTGACCTGATTGTCCACCTGATACTGGAATAGATTTACTATCTATTTCAGATTTCAAGTATTTCCTCTTTAAATTTTAACTAGAAAATTTGAATTTCTTTCCAAAATAATCTTGCACCAACCGATATATAGTTTTCTGGTAATTTTTCGTACAATGCTTATCAGTTAATTGTTGTTTTTGCTATGAAAATACGAAATATTCAGACAGACGGACAGAGGCATATCGATTATGTTTGGTTGTGATTGTTAATCATATGTGTTTGCTTGGTTAATCATTTGACGAGATTATTTTCAATGTGTATGTAATTACGATTTTTTATTAATCGCAGGTTATGTTATCATTAGAAAGCCGAGATGGCCTAGTGGTTAGAACGCGTGAGTCTTAACCGATGATCATGGGTTCAAACCCGGGCAAACACCACTGAATTTTCATGCGCTTAATTTATGTTTATAATTCATCTCGTGCTTGAAGGTGAAGGAAAACATCGTGAGGAAACCTGCATGTGTCGTATTTCTTTGAAATTCTGCCACGTGTATTCTACCTTCTCCTCAAAAGGGAGAGGAGACCTTAGTCCAGCATTGGGACATTTACAGGCTGTTGTTGTATTATTGTATGTTATAATACTTTATATTTAATGTTATTTCCTAAATTTAAGTGGACTTTGTTCTTTTTTAGAAAATAAATGTCTTAAACATTAAAACGTTATAGTACACTTTTCAATTTCACGTTTCCATTTTTTATTGAAACGCGCAGTCTTATCTTTAAGTACTAAGTAGCAAGTAATTTTAGGTTTTTGTATTACGCCTCGTAGACAATTCTACTATCCGTAAGCGAAAAAGTATGTTTTTTGAATATAGTTACCGGGCTTTAAACAACTATCCTTTTACGTTTGACGAGTGACTGAAATAGCTTGTGCCCGATTTTGTTTACCATTCTAAATGAACAGTTGCCATTTGGAGTCATCAACTCCCATAATTAAATACATTTAAATTACAGTATTATTTTAGGATGCAGATATGGTCTGTTATAAATATAGATAATGATTTTAGTGTGTAGTTGTTGATGCTGTGATGTAATCAGGGTAAGATAATTCGTTTATACAAATCTGGGTAACATTGATTTAAAATAGTTACGTCCGTCGATAATAGAAGATACAAAAAAACTCAAATACGAATATTAAACGAATATAACAGAAAAGACGAATGCAGTGCGTTACATTTATTGCTCGAATCAAAATGAAAATGGCATATCCACGAATCTATACAATTACAAATTGGAATATATTAAAAAAAAAATTAAATACTATTTATTAGGTTAAAAACATTATAACAATCAAATGATCCTAAAATTCGTTTTACTTTAAAATTGAGCACTTTTAGATGTTCGAATTGATGATTATAGTAACGATTAGAAAAGATAAGCTACCACTGACTAAATAGTGCATAAAATTGAGCATTGCTAACTAACAGAGTCGTAACTAAGCTTCTAATTGTTTCTACAATTACTCAAACACAATATCAAAGTTGAAACCGATGTTCACTCAAGCGATATTCGTAGTTGAATATGACTTCATAACAAGAAAATGTTGAAGCATAAATTTGTTGTTAGTAGTAATTTCTATTATCAAATTAAAGTAATTTAGGTTTTTGGTAGATTTTTTGTAGAACTATTACATTTAAAATTATCATCTGGCTAGGTAACGCTGATTTATCAGTTATTTTTTTGTCACATAATATAATTAACGGCTCAAATATCATTACAAACTTATTGTTTGGTTTATCCTTGTTGAAGTCCTACCGTCGCATTCTATGGATTTGACCATTTTCTAATCGTATTATGTAAGTTACTATTGTGAACTATTAAACTTATCTTTATTTTAAATTAGAAATCGGGATCTGCCGATTACTTCATATTCAAAACACACACACACACAATTCAATTTTATTATAAATATTCTTTTTTTTCAGATATCGTGATCCCGTCGCTGCTTATAGCGGCGCTGTTCATTGGCAATGCATTCATCGTGCTCATCATATACAAGTACAGGAAACGGTGAGTAATATTGAACACCTATCTTTGTATTCCGTGTTGTTAAAGCAGAGCAGAATAAAGCTATATCATCTCAACCCGTTAGTGTTGCTGAGCCTGAGGGAATTATTATTAAGCGCATCCACTGAGTACGTAAGCAGCTAAATCACCCGTATAGTGAGGGAACCAACACCTCAGAAAACCTTTCGATGCATACGGTGGCGATTCCAAAAAGGCATAAGTGCAAGCAACTGATGACAATGATCGTCTCTCTCAGATATTTTAAAAATCGAATTTCCTTTGAGATTTTTGTAACATATATGATGTTACAAAAATCTACTCATATTACTTCATACAATTATATATCATACGTTACAATGAGATAAGTTGTTTCTTGGGCTTAGACAAAGATCTTCTAGCATCAAGGTGAACCTAGACTACAGAAAAAGTAAATATAAAATGAATTTTTCGTAACAGTATATTAATACTTATACAATAAAATTATTATTCTTTTTTTTTTTTTTTTTTTTTTTTTTTTTTTTTTTTTTTTTTTTTTTTTTTTTTTTTTTTTTTTTTTTTTTTTTTTTATAGAAAAGGAAGGCGGACGAGCATATGGGCCACCTGATGGTAAGTGGTCACCAACGCTCTTTGACATTGGCATTGTAAGAAATGTCAACCATCGCTTACATATCCAATGCGCCACCAACCTTGGGAACTAAGATTTTATGTCCCTTGTGCCTGTAATTACACTGGCTCACTCACCCTTCAAACCGGAACACAACAATATCAAGTATTGCTGTTTTGCGGTAGAATATCTGATGAGTGGGTGGTACCTACCCAGACGAGCTTGCACAAAGCCCTACCACCAGTAAAATTCGACTATCAGTGGAGCGGAGTAACAAAAAATTGGAGTGACAGAGTTTGATCATAACTCCGTTGTTAGGTTGAAAAATGAGGCAGACCACCTGTCACCAGTAGAGTGACATCTATTAAGTTTGCTTTTAGAAATATAACTCATAGAACCGAGTTCTTTGACAGCAAATGGTATAAAGTTATGATTTGCAATAAGAAACGATAATTTGCACCGCCTGCCAAATTCAATATTTTACGTCAGTTTCCGCTTTTAATTTGTCAGAAAAAATTCTGAATTTTATTATTATAATATTATTGTTATATCATTCAATAGTCTTTTTTGTTGTCGACCTAAATTTTGGGATGGGTTATGAAATTAAAGTATCCCATTTATTGGTAGTCGATGTTTTTCTTTCATGAATCTTAGATATATCTTGGAGACTAGTTCCTTCTTTCTTGCACATGTCATTTTCGACACTATTTCTGTGGTTCTTTCTCTCGTCTTCTCTTTATTAATAATAAGCACTTTTGTAATAAGATGTTTTTTTTTTCTTTCTGTATTATTTACTAGTTCTTGTTAAATTTTATTTTTGTTCTGTTATTATAGTAGGAAGAAAAACGTCCGAAGTGCCACCTGATAAGTATTGTTAAGTGATCGCTTTCACTCTCTTTAGATATTTGCATTGTAATAAGGATAAACAATTCCATACACCGTCAATGTGTCACCAGCCAAAATATTTACTAGATTGTGCCTTCATTTACACTGGCTGACTAATTTTCACATTGTATCTGTAAATAGTGGCTGACCTTGGCACCCTTAGTGGTGGTTATCGATCATTCACAATACCTTACCTAGTAAAAATAATAATCTAAATATTTCAATTGTATAGTTAGTGTATATATAAATAAATTTTATAAAGGTCACGTGTATGCGACAGGAAGTCTAACCATTAGCATTGATTGTGACACGCTTGTTTGGCTTCGCAGGGCACGGACGCTCGCTGATATTCATTTTAAATATAAATACAATTTTAATCTATTATACTTTGATATTATTCTACATAAGAAAACAGCAATTTATATGTTTATATTATACTAGATGCCTGCCCCAACCGGGTAAAAATCATACAAAAAATTACCCCCCTCATTTCCCCTATTAAAGTTGAAATTTCCAATAATCCAATCTTGGCGGATGCTCACGTTATAATATAAATCTATATAACAAATTTTATCATTCTAGGCTCAATAGTTTTGGGTGTGTGTCAATAGTTAATCAGATAAACGATTTTTATAACCGTACCGTAACAGCCTGTGAATGTCCCACTGCTGGGCTAAAGGCCTCCTCTCCTCTTTTTGAGGAGAAGGTTTGGAGCTTATTCCACCACGCTGCTCCAATGCGGGTTGGTAGAATTCACATGTGGCAGAACTTCAGTGAAATTAGACACATGCAGGTTTCCTCACGATGTTTTCCTTCACCGTAAAGCACGAGATGAATTATAATCACAAATTAAGCACATGAAAATTCAGTGGTGCTTGCCCGGGTTTGAACCCACGATCATCGCTTAAGATTCACGCGTTCTAATAATCCAATCTTGGCGGATGCTCACGTTATAATATAAATCTATATAACAAATTTTATCATTCTAGGCTCAATAGTTTTGGGTGTGTGTCAATAGTTAATCAGATAAACGATTTTTATAGGGTTGTATATATTCATTGGTAATTCCACGACGACCGACCTATTATCATGACGTAATAGATTTCTATACTTATTATAATCCGACAAATGAATAATAATAAATATTCTAAATAATGTCCTGGGACATTATTCACACACGGCCATCTGGTCCCAAACTAAACTAAGCAGAGCTTGTACTATGGAAACCAGACAACTGATATACTACATATACTACTTTTGTTTTGTAAATACATACTTATATAGATATTTACACCCAGACTCAGGACAAACATACATTTTCATACACACAAATGTCAGTCCTGGGCGAGAATCGAACCCACAACCTTCGGCGTGAAAGGCTACGCTAACCGGCCCGTCAATGTTATGATAATACAATAAAATGTCAATAAATGTGATTCAGTAACAAATATCAAAACTTTTGCACATTAAATATTAGTGAGGTAGGTATTAGTGAGAAAAGTGCGTGAAAGTAACTTAGAAAATCGGTTTGTCGTGTCCCTTTATCGATACAAGTGAATCTAAAGTGCATTATCTCTAACAGCGCTCCGCGTCTGTTTCCTAATTGACCTTACAACTAGCTCTTTCATCGCTGTATAGACTTAACTCGAACTTTGTTAGTGGAACTTGATTCAGTTAAAGTATTCGATAAAACGTAAAAAAAAATGTTGAACAATACTCTATCGTTTCCGTTAGGATGCTTATGCTTCATTATAAAACAAAACGAGAGCGAGAAATTTACGTTTGTCCCGTCAATAGTCTAAATTTAAAGCGGATTAAACTGAGAAGCGCAGATACATATAAAATAATGGTATATACTAAAAGCTTCTAATGCATTTCATGTTCTGATATACGTTTTATGTGTATTCGTTTTGTATTTGTTTTTGAGGCATTAAAAGTCCCCCTCGTTTGTTAGTGTAGTTTTTAACAGATACAATTTATGTAACTGTGTGTCGAATCTTGCAATATTGAACGCATTCGACCCAATCGATTGGGATAAATTTTGCATAAGTTTTTGATGCTGGTGACATAAAATTTTGTACTTATATATTTATTGAAAATAGTTTGGCAAACTGGAAAATAAGCCACCTTATGTAAAGTACCAGTGCCCATAGATATTGGAACTATAAGAAATATGAACCATCCTTTCCATTGCCAAAGCGCCATCTCGGGGACCAATATATGTTCCTTTTGCCTGTAGTTATACTGACTCACTCGCCCTTCAAACCGGAATACTACAGTACTAAGTAAGTTTAGTAATTAAACTTTTTATGTTTCCATTAAAGATACGAAATTTATTTATAAAATAAAATAAAATAAATATACTAATAAATTTGAAAGTAACTCGTGTTACGCTTTCACGGCTGAACCGCTGAACCGGGTTTAATGAAATTTGGTATGAAGTAAGCTTGACCCCCAAGAAAGGAAATTGGCTATTTTTTTTACCTAAAACCTGCCCCTTTCCTCTTAATACGCGGGCGAAAACTAATACAGTATACACATTTGCAGTGAATAACTTAAATAGTAAAAAAAACACTTAAAAAGTGTTAACGTATAAAAACCTACCTATATATTAAGTTTTCAACGTGTTTATAATTTATATAATAAAAATTACTTTTTTGGAGATGGTGCTTTTTTATAATATATTATTTGTTTTGGTTCCAAAAAGGCTGAGAAGGATTTCAAAATATTGTCCTTTTATACGTGAATTTGTTGTATATCCAACGAAACCTTTGTGGAAAATGTGCTGGATTGGTACATAAATATGTAGTTTTCTCCTTTACAAGAGAAAGCAATCTACTCTTTAACGGAACCTTGTGTGGCTCTCAACCTTTCGTCATTTATTGGGACGGAATTATTTTTATTGCCCATCCTTTGATAACGCGTTCTAGAATATTTTTCAAGCATCCATTGACTTAAATATTTTCGCTTATATATAAGTTGTGAAGATTCTCTTTCCAATAAATATGTATTATTATTTCTTTGAAATTATGTAGAAGTCAGCTCTTTAAATGGTGGTTTAACTTATATACATTTATTGTTAATACATATATTTAATGTCGCGATCTTTCAACCATTCATTCTGTAAATGTCCCACTGCTAGGCATAGGGCTTATTCCAACTCGCTGTTCCAGTACGGGCTGGTGGATACACTTTTTATACGACACATGCATGTTACTCCTTCGATATCTCCAAGGCTTTCGACAGGGTCTGGCACAGAAGTCTTCTCTCCAAGCTACCGGCATATGGTCTGCCTGCTCAGCTATGCACCTGGATTGCCAGCTTCCTACACAAGCGTAGCCTTCGTGTTTTAGTAGATGGTTGCGCTTCACAATTCTATGTAGTGAATGCTGGGGTCCCCCAGGGATCTGTGCTATCTCCCACACTCTTTCTTTTGCATATCAATGATATGCTCTCCCTTGGGAACATACATTGCTATGCAGATGATAGTACAGTGCATGGTGGATACCACGGACGCGCAGTGGCTGGGCGGGCGGAAACTGAGGAGAGGCGGGAGAATCTTGTCATTGAACTCGATAGGACGTTAGATCTCATCGCCAAATGGGGCTCTGATAATCTTGTTGAGTTTAATGCCAAGAAAACACAGGTATGCGCTCTCACGGCGAAAAAGTCAACATTTTCCCCTCTTCCCTCCCTCTGTGGTACTCCGCTGGTGATGCAAAGCAAAATCGCCATGCTGGGGATTGACGTTCGCTGCGACCTTAGTCCAAGGGATTACATCGAGGCTGTTATAAAAACAGCTTCACGGAAACTCGGAGTTCTGAACAAGGTGCGGCGCTTTTTCACGCCACAACAACTGTGCCTGCTGTACAAAACACAGGTACGGTCTTGCGTGGAATATTGCTCGCACCTTTGGGATGGCTCCGCTAAGTACCTACTTGAAGCCTTGGACCGGTTGCAGCGACGTGCCGTACGCATTATTGGCGACGTAAAGGTCACAAACACCCTTGAACCTTTACAATTGCGTCGTGAGATAGCAGCACTGAGCGCTTTCTATCGACTGTATCACGGCGAGTGCTCTGAGGAATTATTCTCTCTAATTCCTGCTTCCCCCTTCCTTCTTAAGTCCACGCGGGCTGGTTCTCGATGTCACCGCCTAACTGTGACATCAATTCCATCGCGAACAAAGAAATTTGGCAACTCCTTTCTTTGTCGCACTTCCAAAAAATGGAATTCCTTACCAGCTCACGTATTCCCCTCCTCTTACAACCCGGGCTCCTTCAAACGAGGCGTGAAGAGGCATCTTGCGGGCCGGCAAGGCGAAGGCGGCTAGTGCAGAACGTTTTTCCCGTCTGTACTGGCCGTCGTCGCGTTTGGACTCTACTACCACTTACCATCAGGTGGAGTAGAGTCATTTGCCCTCCCGGCGATATAAAAAAAAAAAAAAAAAAAAATACCTTATGTTAACAAGCACAAGACGAAAAATAGGCATGATTTCTTATGTGATGTGTGGTGCTTGCCCAGATTTGAAGCCGCAGTCTTCTGGTCAGATCGTCTAGTTCTATCCACTGGGACTTTGTTATTCCATTACGGTATTTAACTAAATGAAACTACGCATCAAGAAATTATCTCATTTGGAAGCATACTAAAGATTAAATAATAAGATTTCTCATTAAATTATTATTCGCGGTAATGGAGTCGAGTTTCCTTTGATGCTAATCTGCCCTTAGAATCTTTTCGAGATGCGTGTAATTAACTAAGCCGTTTTATTTGATTTGTTAAGCGAATTTACTTCTCAGACGTTTAATCCATATATACACAAATACACATACAAATATATCTCTGTACAAGTATGTGTAAGTTCGTCTGGAAGGCGCGTTAATAATATAAGTAATACATATATTTTTTATGTTATAATGAAAGAATTAAATATTACAATTTTAATAAAGACATAAGTTTTGGTTTCAGAGTTTTGAATTAAATTAAGTTAGAATACGTTTTGCCCAATTTGTCGTCTATGATTATATTTAAAAAAATGCTGGCAATGACATTTCGTTAAGGAATTAATACTATTGTTACAAGTGGGGAGGACAATTGTCCAAGAGATCAGGATCGAATCTTCGACTATAAGTATAAGGCTGTAAACGACTGACGCTTAAACTTTATTTCTTTATTTAGGTACACAAAACAGAATGTAATCAGGGCATATAAAAAAATTAGGAAACTACAATTACACTGAATGAAAAACCACCACAGGTTCGGAATGTACAAAGATTCTATTGAGATTATAGACATAGGTTCCTAGACCGTGTTGATGCTTAAATCAGGCAAGTCAACGGTCAATTGCTGGCCTATTAAGTGTAAAAAAAGAGAGGAATCGGCAAGAAACTCAGTAATAACTGTTTTACTCAAATGAAATGAAATGAAAGCCTGGCATGAAATATACAATGTCATGCAAATATTATCGAATTGCAAAAAATTATCACATGTAGGTATATAATTATAAGCCCGGACCCGGCCCCAAGAGAAAAG
This sequence comes from Nymphalis io, assembly GCF_905147045.1. Lineage (NCBI taxonomy): Eukaryota > Metazoa > Arthropoda > Insecta > Lepidoptera > Nymphalidae > Nymphalis > Nymphalis io. The sequence continues at coordinate 3,196,181 of NC_065890.1, read as the reverse complement.
GAGCCTTTTCCCAGCAGTAGACTATTTATGAGCTGTAACTGGTTACTGAATGAAAGATTCATTGATATACTGGATTAAATATTAAAGGGCTCTGGACTATCAATGATCGAACTTTCATTAATCTATAAATAAAATATTATTAAAAAAAAAGTATCACGTGATCTTGCATGTAATACCTACATTGTAAATAGAGATATTGTGAGAAAAATAAATTGAAATCAATTTTAGATGTGCCTGGGTTGGTACCGCCTATTTCTTCTTTATTCTAAACTATACATAGTTTGGCGGTAGAATAAAGGCTTAAGGACTGTAAAATATTATAGATCTCTTAAAATTTCTATTGCCCGTGTCTAGTAAAGGTGACAACATACCATTAGTTTGTCTGCTTTTCAAAACAAAAAGGTTAGAAATTTTAAACACAAAAAAATGAAAAAAAATAATGATTTTTTTTTCACAGGAAAACGGAAGACCTGGAGGATGAGTTTAACACAATCCCGCTGAGCGCTAACGGAGTCCATAGCGCGGGAAACGCGGTCTAGGCGGCCAAGGAAGAATACACACTAGCAAGATGAAATTTACTTCATTATTAGAACTATTTATAATATAATGGCTTATGTCTAACAAAAAAAAAATAAAGTTTTCTTTTTAAAAACGACGTAAATAATAATGAAAACTGAAATGATTAAATAAGATGAAGAAGGCTTTACTCTCGTCTGAATGAATTATGATAAAAGTTTGAAAATTATATGAGAATAAACCTACATTTGAATGTCAGTGAAATGTAAATAATGGGAGACGTCAAAACATTTTGTTTCGTATTCGGATTTCAAACAAAAGAGGTGGCTCCCGTTTCCGTTGTTTTTACGGTTAAAAGTTATAGCGTCGAGTTTTGTAAAAAAAGTTTTATTATACGATGACTTTTATGTGTTCAAAATGTTTTTGTCTGTCTTCGACAGCTAAATAATACCAAAGAGGTTCTTAGTAAGTATAATGTTGCTAGTGTGTAAAGTGTCCTTAGTGTTTCGTATTAAATTTTTTGTCTGCGAATGTACAGATGCAATCAAATTAAAAATAATAATAATAATGAACTCTGTACATTGTCAGGTAGTTTTAAGTTTACTTTATTTATTTTCAAAATATAAAAATATCTACATTCTCTAAACGCTCTAGATGTCTAGACGAAGTGTTTTGTAAGTAAATACAAAATCATTAAAAAAACATTTACAAGCTAAAAAAAACCCGCTTTAATCCCTATAAATGAACGCACTGGTTCATTAAAATAATCCCGTTTCCCTAAGGGTATGATTACACGGAAATAAAATTCACACGAGAATTCCTCAAGTACATAGCTTCAAACACATGTCTGGATGAAAAAGAGGTAAAGCCTGCTTTAATTTTTTTAAATTAAATCGTAAACGGTTTTATAGCAATAAAATTGCGTATTATATCTCAAATAAAAATATATTTATTTATAAAACAAATCCTTATGTTATTGCAATTTAGCTAATGTTTTTTTTTTATTTTTACGTAACAATTTTGCAACAGAAATATAAGTTTCCACTGTGTATGAAGCTACCGCGCCTTAACTTGCGTTTCCATTGAAGAAAAATTTGCAACTTTTGTGTTTTCATCACGATTCGGTAACAAAAGTTGTCGACTAAAATTCTAACAATGTGTTTTTGTTTGCAAACAATTGCAAATGCAAAAGTTAACAACTTTTCGGAAACCGGAAACGCATAGTAACATCTCGACATGTGTGATCTAGCCTTAATAGTAGATGATTAGATGCTAAGTAAGGACTGATAATGATACTGAACTCTCGATAAAATGCAATTTTCATTTCGCACATATAACACTGCCTTTATTAAATGTTACGTCAATTATCAGTTATGCTTAATAGATGTTCAGTGTTCTTTTTTTAAAACGTAATTATCAATGGTTTGTATTTGGCAACATTTCTATAGAATCTGTAATTAATAAAGGCACTCTCTATATATGTTTTGTTTCATTTTACATGTCCCGTTACACGTGTTATACTTCGGGTAGCGTTTAGTGGAAGCCCGTCTGGGTAGGTTCCACCCACTCATCAGATATTCTACCGACAAACAGCAGTACTTGGTATTGTTCTGGTTTGAAGGGTGAATTTATGTCCGTGCGTGAGAGCATGAGGTGTGATTAGGTACGCTACGTCTTTTTCTGTACTGACACCATATATACAATATTTCATTACGATCGGTTGAGTAGTTTAAAGCACAAGTGAGGTCATGTATCTCTCATCTCTCTGCTCTCACCTTTGGGACGGCTCTGCTAAGCACCACCTTCAGGCTCTAGAGTTGATTGAGAGGCGTGCCAGGAGGCTGATAGAAGACGACACATTGGTCGAGTCTAAGCTCCAAAGTCTCGAACATCGACGTTTGGTTGCATCACTTTCAGTCTTCTATTGGATACATTTCGGAGAATGTGCTCAGAAATTACACGAACTGATTCCTTCCGCTCCTTTTTACTATTAAACGGCCAGGCGAATAAAGTGCCATAGGTACTCCCCGCCTACGTACGAAGCGCTTTGAACCTACGTTCATCATTCGCACTGCGAAACTGTGGAATGCTTTGCCTGAATCCATATTTCCTGATAGGTACAACGTTGGTGTCATTAAATCCAGTGTTAATAGATTTCTTCTAGGCAAGCGTGCTACATCCTAGTTTCGATGCTTAAGATCAGGCAAGTCAACGGTCAAACGCTGGCCTATTATGTGTAAAAAAAGAGTAGTAACAACGTGAAAGCGTAACAAACAAACTCACTTTCTTATTTATAATACTAGTAAGGTTATACACAAGAAAAGACAAGACCTAATTATTTAGCGACAAAAGGTGTGTTCTGAGATGTCGGTTAAAGTATGCGTATCATTAAGATTGCCTTATGTTATGTTTTATGTTGAAGGGAGAGAGTTCCATATTTAAAAAGATTTAACAGAAAAGAAATATTAGAGTAAAAGGAAAGAGTGAGATAGAGTTTTCAGAGGTTTTTATGTGATCGGATATTGCTCTGAAGTTCATAAGTATCACACAGAAAGGTTGTTTCATATGTATAAAGAGTGAAAGTAAATATAAGTATTTTTGGGAAGTTATTAAGTTAGCTACTTGAGTTTATTGCGAAAATTGGAATAAATTTAAGTGGGTACACTTAAGAAGCCCAAATATACACCGTACGAGATTACCTAACCGCGGCAAATAAAAATAAATTGATAAAAATAACTTCCTTTTTAAAGCCACGCGCCACGCGACGTCTGTCCAACGTGTAACAACAAATATTATACATAGTTACTGAAAGAATATATAATTAAAGATAATAATCAATAAATAAATATGGAGTAAAATTAATGAAAACATAAACTTTAGTTGGATAGTACTTATATTTTTAATTTTTAATTTTTTTTTTTTTTTATAGAAAAGGAAGGCGGACGAGCATATGGGCCACCTGATGGTAAGTGGTCACCAACGCTCTTAGACATTGGCATTGTAAGAAATGTCAACCATCGCTTACATATCCAATGCGCCACCAACCTTGGGAACTAAGATTTTATGTCCCTTGTGCCTGTAATTACACTGGCTCACTCACCCTTCAAACCGGAACACAACAATATCAAGTATTGCTGTTTTGCGGTAGAATATCTGATGAGTGGGTGGTACCTACCCAGACGAGCTTGCACAAAGCCCTACCACCTATTAATATATACCTATAGCAACCAAGTACAGCATACGCGCGTATCGCGTATTTTATTCCTGCATAAGAACGTAAAGAGTGGAGAAGGGGCATAAGAGAGCTTCATGTCTTATGGTATACGGTCTAACCCTCCAGGCGCCTAAATAGATGTTACACAAAACAGCATATATATAGTTTAATAATTAATTAATGATTACTCGTCATATTAATTCTAATCGATTTAAGATTCGTTCATGATGGATATAAAACTCAGGTATTCGTTCACACACGGCGTTATATATACTAATATAAATGCGTAAGTTTGTTTACCTACGTCGTAACTACTCAACCGAGCAAGTGTTAGGTATGTACCTAACACTTGCTCCCCCGCGGGTAAAGTCGTGGGCGGAATTAGTTATTAATAAAAATTATCTCGTATCTCGTTTGTGTAATGTAGTAACCGACTTAATGGTCGCTATTTTGACGCTTATATCCTTCAAATTATAATAATTATAGTAATCAATGTCGCATATAACTTTCTGACGATTTTACGATCGTGTTCTACGATGACTTTCGAGTTTGTTCTTACTGAATAGCTGTATAGAGTTGGATAACATCATTTTGTATTCCTAGCGCAGTCAAATATTTAACCAGCCAGGGAGTAACTATTGAAGTTTTTTCCCAATTTACATCTCGAATAGTAAGAGTTTTTATGATGATTCAGCTTATTGGCAATGAATAAACTGAAAGTTTTTTGCGATTTTATAATATTACCTATTTCTTTATTTAATATAGGAAGGTAGAAAGCACATGAATCTATTGGTACTTAATTCATTTTGAAACTGTCTTAACGTTTTGCTTTTTAATTTAATAGTTACGTAATATAAAATGAATATTGTACATGCAAACTAAGTTTTCTTGGTGGCAGGTTTTTGTGTAAGCCCGTTTGGGTAGTAGCACCCACTCATCAGATATTTAACCGTTAAATAGCAACAACGGTTTTACCATTGTTCCTAATAAATACAATTGTCTATTTACAACTCAAAGCGAAGTTACCGCCTGTAAAGTGGCCACACTTTAGTTCTTAATATCTGCGCAGCCACTCGTAACTAATTTCTGATGGTCTGTTCTGGTCAACTAAGATTGAGCGTGTCATAATCTGGGGCAACTTCAATCACTCTTACGCAAACGCAAGTGAAAGTAAGTTTACAAACTGTATATTCTTTTCGGTGTAGTTATCAGCGCTCCGATAGCCGTGATCGTCTAGTGGTTAGGACCCTACGTTGTGGCCGTAGTAACCCAGGTTCGAATCCTGGTCACGGCAGCGTTCAGCTGTCGCGGCGGAGTTATATTTTTTTATAAAATACATTTTATGTGACTAAACATGTTTTATTTGTGTTTTTTTTATTGTATAATTTGTACCAGGAAGACAGACGGACAAATTATCCACCTGGACATTGTGGTCACGTCAGACACTTGTGCACTGTAAACCTCCTGTAAACACCTCTGGCTCAGTTAGCCGATTTGTTCCCGAAATCGTTCAGGAATACATCGTCATATATAAAAAAAATCTAGTATAATAAATTCACATACATAAATAATTAGAAAAAAAAGTTAAGACAGATCATCTGATATTTTTACTTTGTGACTTTTGGACATATTATGTATAATGCGGTTTCATTTCAATATATATGTCCAATGTATATAGTTCACATGAAATGTCAATGTAAATACCACCTACCGTTTTCAATAGTATCTACTATCAACGCAACAATTATATAGAATAACGTTTATTTATTTCATAAACCAAATTTAATATATATGACGGCGTCGTCGTACACTGAGCCGTATAAATTATTTTATATATTGGAGGTATATACTTATATCCTCGGCCTGTCTGGTCCAAGTGTTACGAGCAGAAAAACTTTTTACTCTAGCGACATCAGGAGTCACATTTAGGACAGACGTCATGTTCCGCGATAGTTCCAATTTTAAGGCGAAGTTATTCGGTCCCCTATTCAGCCAACAGCAGCAGCACCTACACAGTAGGAAAGAAAACCAGTCGATTCTCAGGTAAATGTTCACTTAGGTAATAAGTAAATAAAAAAGTATTCATGTTATAATCCGTTCGCAACATACATCTTACCCTTCCAATTTTATAATATTTTTATCAAAATGCTTTGTGAAAACATAAGGAAAAAATCCTGGAAGATTTATATAATAAGATAAGGAATCCTTTGATAAATAAATCCATGAAATTTCAAATAAATGTATAGATAAATTATACTGAATCAAAGACTTAAGACGAGTTATTTAGAGACCAAGGTATCATTTCACTATATGTAATGTACATACATCTAAAATAATGTATTAACTACTATTTTATAATATGAATATATATTATTTGTGTTTCTATCCATCTGACATCTCGCTGAGTGTGTAAGGTGTGTGTGCATAGCGAGCTGATAAAATGTAATATGTATTATTTAATTTGTAATACCGATATTACAACTTGACTTAAAGCACTGTTAAAGAGTGAACATTACCGTTATAATTACGCAGAATTTTGTCAATTACATACAATATAACGAAACAATAAAATTGTAATTTCACTGAAGAGATTTGGATTAATTGCTTCTTTATAACAATTTCAATTAAAGACCATCTTTCATCTGCATCCGTTAATTATGATACGATCTCTGATTGATCCGCGTTCACACATTTTATCAACGTTTGTAATGTAAATATATATTATCTACTGAAAAACCGTATACAAGACTGTTTTGCTGACAACACTACGATTGTCACTGTGAAATAATTATTTATCATGATTTTTTTTCGTATTTTTTTTTATAGAATAAGGAAGGCGGACGAGCATATGGGCCACCATCAAGGTAAGTAGTCACCAACGCCCAGAGACATTGGCATTGTAAGAAATGTTAACCATCGCTTACATCACCAATGCACCACCAACCTTGGGAACTAAGATGTTATGTCCCTTGTGCCTGTAATTACACTGGCTCACTTACCCTTCAAACCGAAACACAACAATACCAAGTACTGCTGTAGCGGTAGAATATCTGAAGAGTGGGTGGTACCTACCCAGACGAGCTTGCACAAAGTTCTACCACCAGTAACCAGTAGTAGTATTTGATAGTCTGCAATTTGAAATTATTTACATAATATTCCTATTTATATTGTTATATATTATTGACCAGCATACTATGTATATGACTTGCATGTTTGTATAATTATAATGTTCATAGTGTCAATATAATATCACTGCTTTGACCAAACCTGTGACGTACATAAAATGAGGCGTTTTGTCGTCCATTTGTTAGCGCGGTTCTCACTTCCAGTTTTATTATCGGTGATTTCTTTGTCGATAAAAGCACAATTTACTTGAATTGCTTCATTTTTCTCTTAATGTGTAGTTTTTATGATTTTCCTCTATAGAAGAGTTTTTATGGGGATTTATTTGGTCCTTTATGTCTATGGTCAGACGGAAATGCCACCTGACAAACATTTGAAATACATAATGGGTGTTTTACAAGCTTGAAAATTTATAATAATTATTGTGAAAATAATAGCCTTACAAATAAAAGTACAATTTTATATTACTAAGCAAAAATAGTTAATGTAATACAATTATAATATAAAACTAGGTAACATAGGCTAACATATGTGCAAGCCTCATTGTAGATTATATTTGTTAATAGTGTTGAATATTTTGTAGATACATGTTTCGTTTCCAAAAATCGTCTCTTTTTAAACAAACTATAATTATGGAAATTTGACAGGCTGCCTACATGTTTTAAATAAAAAAGAAGTACATTCGCTTTAGGCAGTCCATATATTATTATCGCCTCATTACCGATGTCTTCGTTGACTATAAAACTAGTGACGTCAGTTTTACTAAGTAGAGGTCAGTTTCACACATGTGTGAACGACACACGTCATGGGGACGTCATGTTGGATGAGATTAACTATAGTTTGAAAGGTAGCTGTAATTGGATCGGTCCAATCAAAAAACTTTACGCCAGTTCTTTTTTTATTTTTTTTATTTTATGTTCATAGGTCTACAAAACAAAATGACAATCAAAAATTTCAAATTACATTTCTCTTGATGTAGACACGACATTCGTTTTTCATTAAGTGCGAAAAAAGCGTCTAGTCTGTGACAGCAACAAAGACCTAAGCTTATAAGTTTTTTTAATAGCTAAATAATTTAATCTATCGAAACAGTTTTTTTAAACTTTTTTTCAATGAGGCTATAGAACTGTCGGTAAAATATCATAATTAAAACGAATACTATTATAAGAGAAACAAATGCGGTATAAGTGGCTAAGTACATTTGTTTTAGAGGTAGGAAGACAAAAGGTCATACAATTTCGCATGCGACTATTTGGGCAAGGAATGGAAAACTGTATGCATTGCAGGATATCAGACGAGTCAATGAGTCAATGAATTAGCTTGTATAGAAAGATGCTATCATTTATTTTACTTCGAGTGTAAAGTGAGCTTGCTCTGTAAAAATTCAGTCTCTGTGCATACGATTTCAGTTCGAGACATTTATTATCGGTGTAAGAAAGGTGATATAAAAATCAATATATAAAAATTTGAACAAATTCAAGTCTATTTATGTGCACCTGATAGCAAGGGCTCCACACTACACTGCAATACTCCAGGATATTTCGAACTAAGGTATTTAATAAAAGAATAGAAACACTCGGTTGCTTAAATATCTTTAACTGTCTATTAATAAATCCAGATAGTTTTGACGCTTTTTTTATTATATGATCTAGATGTAGCCTAAAGCTTAGTGAACTATCAAGTATAACGCCAAGATCACGTATGCTCGTTACTTCTTGGATAGTTGAATTATTATTGATATAATATGTCACCTTATCAGAAATAATCTTGCGTAGAAAATTTTATGTAAAAACATTTTGAGGGGTTGAGGTAGGATTCGAGTGGCACCAATCACAAATATAGTTTATATCCGTTTGCAATATTAGCTTATCTAAATCATTATTTATTACGCGATATATTTTCAAGTCATCAGCATAAAATGTGAAGTTCGATTTTATATTAATACATAAATCATTTATGAAGATTAAAAAAAGTAGTTCTTTGATTTTTTATTATTAAAATTATATATATAACAATAAAGTATATAGTCATTACACTATTAGGTGAATAATACAATATAGTAATAATGCTTAATAGTTCATGTAGTACCGTGATTACAGGAAAAGTATAGATGAGTACAGTTTCTTTGTATTCACAGAAAAGCTTAGCTTAAAACTCAGGACAACGGCAAAGATGCCTTAAGTTTTAATTTAAACGGTGACTTTAATAACAGAATTTTTTTTCTTAATCACTTTCCTTATAATTCCTTTCATGGCAAGGACGTGCAATTGTATCCCCTTGCACCTTCCTCTCGGCGCTCGTGTGTATAGTATCATATGCGCTTATAAGGCAGAAAGCAGCGGCACCATAGGAGAGCTCCTGAGGTTTCCTGTCACGGCAAGTCAGTTCTACTCTCAAGTAAGTGCCAATTATTATTTATTACATTTAAATATGCTGTTTTGATTAATGAGTCCCAATCTAAATCTAAAATATTTTTACTAAAGGAGTTTGACTAAAAGTTAACCTGTTATACAACAGTACAATAGATCAAGGAATGTTGTCAATTTTTTACCGGAATATCGTAAAACAAACAAACATATCCATTTCTAATTCTTAAAATATGTATATATATAATGTAACGAATGATTTTTAATTTTTTTTTTATAGAATAGGTAGGCGGACGAGCATATGGGCCACCTGATGGGAAGTGGTCACCAAACGCCCTTAGACATTGGCATTGTTAGAAATGTCAACCATCGCTTATACAGCCAATGCGCCTACGGGAACTAAGATTTTATGTCCCTTGTGCCTGTAATTACACTGGCTCACTCACCCTTCAAACCGGAACACAACAATAACAAGTACTGCTGTTTTGCGGTAGAATATCTGATGAGTGGGTGGTACCTACCCAGACGTGCTTGCACAAAGCTCTACCACCATTAGGTGTTCTAATCAAGGCTCGGGTGAAATTCTTACCACCTTACCCAATAGATTAAAAAAAAACGTACAAATGAGTGAGAGTGAGATGAATTTAAACATTATATTATATTATTATAACACACAAAACGCACAAGACGTTCTTCGTAAATTTATATATTATTTTATATTTTACGAATAGCTATGATTTTATGAAAAAACACATATATATTTTTAGGAGCACAGTTTAATTTAAAATTCATTCAAATCTTAAAACGTCCATTTTCTCAGTTTGTTTAACACCTTCGGGGTAAATTTACTAGCTTAAATTAAACTTGGTGCGAGAGGAGAGTCACGTAGTCGTCTAATAGACGTCTTAAATTTATGTAATTCGTTAAAAAGTTGATAATCATGAACCGAGCTGCTTTTACAACATACTTGCAAAAGAATGTTCGTGAAACACTTTATCGGTGTTCAGAGCCCAAGCACAAAGCTTGCGTGTGTGGGGCAATTAGGTGTGCCACATATTCATAAATTTTATTGCCATACAATAATATTTGTAATCACAGAGCCATAAAGGACGAAACGGCTTATTCCATATTTTATTATTTCCATATTTATTTTAAATGATAATGACTAATATATATCGTTATAGTTATATATAGTAACGTTATGGTATGTTGCCTAGCTCACCCATCAGATATTCTGATGCCAAGCAGTAGTGCATGTATAGTTGTTTACTAGGCAACTAAATGTACGAGTAATTACAGACATAAGGGATATAATATATCGTAGCTCCCAAAGGGCAGCCACTCAGACAATATAAAGCACTTGCTAGACCCAGCCATCCAGCCTCTTAGTATCGCGTGTAAATTAACGGTTTAATGTAAGAAATTATTTTAATAAACATTATCAGAAGAATAAGGGCCGATAATTTGAGAATTCTTCTCCATTTTACTCTTTTCTGGCACTCATATCTATAAATAACAAAACTTAATGGGGTCCACAAAGCGTTGAGCAATTTGACATTTGACACGCTATTCAAAGTCCCTCTTTATTCATATAAATGTTATTGTTGTTTACAATTTTTAATATAATAAACAGCCAGGACGCGATAGCTTTATTTCCAAGGTGTTATATATATGTAACCGGCTGCATGTAAGTGGAAAATTATAGGTTAGTCATCCTATATCCTTTTCTGTACCCCTGAAAACGTGTATGCAAACTTTTATGATGATCGTAATAATGATAAGAAATTTAGACAAGAAAGTGTAACAAACAAATGAACAATAAAACTCACTTTCTCATTTATAATATTAGTAAGGGTAGCATCTATATTATAATTATAAACGTTTGCGCACAAATGTTCCTTAACAATTATTATAGCAACCATTTTTTTTTCGAAATTGCAATAAAATTTGTAAACTGTCAACCATCATAGCTGGCTAATAAAATTATTCCTTATGTATTCTATACGTCTTTAAAGTAAACCGAGATGGCCTAGTGGTTAGAACGCGCGAATCTTAACCGATGATCGTGGGTTCAAAGCTGGGCACGCATCACTGAATTATCATGTGCTTAATTTGTGTTTATAATTCATCTCGTGCTTGAAGGTGAAGGAAAACATCGTGAGGAAACCTGCATGTGTCTAATTTGTATTATTGAAATTCTGCCACATGTGTATTCTACCAACCCGCATTGGAGCAGCGTGGTGAAATAAACTCCAAACCTTCTCCTCAAAAGGAAGAGGAGGCCTTAACCCAGCAGTGGGACATTCACGGGCTGTTACTGTTAAGGTAAACATCACAAAAACATAATGAAAAATAAATCATTATTATTTTTTTATTGAAAGAAAATGTTAAGTAAAATTGCCTAAAATAGTTACTAGTTTTGTGAAATGAAAAAGTATTTGGTTTTGTTAATACGTTTCAATTAGTTGTTTAAGCTAGTCGTAAACCTAATCTGATAATTACGTATTATTTTGTTTAAAATTGTACTTGAATGTTGAAAAGTACTTAAAAATAAGGGTTATAAAAATTAAAATTTATATTTTATTTATATATTATTTTTTCAATAATTTTTTTTTCTCAATTTATTTGATAACATACTTTGACATACTGAAGAATACTTGTCGAATCAAAATTCAATTATTTAACAAAACATGGACTAAACATAGATAACTAGCACTGTTGTCGTGAATTTAACAGGACAGTGTTAAATATTTTAGAATAAATAGATATAATAAACCTTTTTATCAGAACTTATTTTACGTTATTGTTTATTAAGTGATTCTATCGCATACTATCTATTATAAAAAAAAACGTGCATTTCTTACCAACTTAACGATTCTCTATTTAATTCGTAGCATAATGAATATTTTATTAAATCTTCTAAGATTGGATATTTTACTCTCTAACTCGGTATAACCAGATCCTCAGGGATATGGAGTTGAAGATAATATTTTTCTAGGTAATATAATAACGCCTCTGTGGTGTAATAGATCTTGATGAGATATTGCATAAAGGAACGATGTTGAAACCATATTATAATAATGTTGAAAGCAAAAATAGTTCCCTTACTACAAGAATTATGCGATAGAACGATTTTTTTAACTATTTTGATAGTATGGACGACACCAGTTTTTTCTGGATACTTCTGGTTAATATTAAATAGTTCTATACTTGATTTATTTTAAAAATATCCATATTAGTTGTGCATACAAGTCCCAAGTATTAAAATCAAAGCCTATATGTTATTCAGTGGAAAATCCAAACTAAAAAACAGAATGGAAAAAAAATATCCCACATCTCGTCTCCGTATTTCTCAACTGAACTCGAGACGAGAGCACTTCACATAACGTGAGCAAAAACGAACGTACAAAGTAATGAAGTATTCTACTACGTTTTAACTAAAAGAATTCACAAATGTCAGGTGCTATGTCTATACTAAATAAATATTGAGTATTTATTTATTTGAAAACGCAAAATGTTATCTACCGATTTGAAATTATCTTTGTGAGTCGGATAGCCCATTTATTGAGAAAGTTGGACTATATACCATCAGGCTGTGAACCAAGGAGGCTAAGCGTTAATTTTAAACTCGCGTAAAGCCTAGCTGGTGTAAAGCGCGGAGTAGGTATTTATACTATACATTTTACCACAGTTACTCTACCGATAAATTTACTGATATCAAACAACGAACACTAAAGTAATGCCTTGGTTTTGCTTTAGAGTATGAATGAACCAGTGTAATACAGATAAGACAGTTTCGAGACGTTTTTGCATTTGTAGTAGTGTAATACACACAGTGACTAAATTCGGAATCTGTTTATGTGTGTTTGATTGGGCCCGGTAGGTAGAGCTGGTCTTGGTTGTTTTTATCAATAAATATAAAATAAATAAAATTCTTATTACACCCGTACGAAGTCAGGACGGGTAGCTAACATTTAAATTTATTAAACAACAAAGCAAATAAGCTGTTTTCCAATATTCACCGGTATATAAAAATTCCATCTTAAAAATCCCCCTTTAGTTAAAAATTCTTTAAGAAATTAGAAACCATATTGAACCCTATCATAAAAATGAAAAGAAATACTCCCGGAGCTTAAATATAAAATAATATAAAAAGTAGCTGAATTGAAAACCTCTTTGATATCGAAAAAAATAACGAAGTTGATCTTTACTTAAATTATAAACTGCGTAATATTTAACGTTATACTTTTAAATAATTATAAGCGTAAATAATTTTTTTTGAAAATATTTATTCTATTTTAAAAGCTTAAATTGTGTTTATGAAAAAAATACATTTCATGCTCGGTGATTGATTACAAACAAAACAATTTAAAAAAATGTAAAGTTTTTGAATAACCCATTGCTGGGCTAAGGCCTCTTCTTCTTCGAGGAGAAGTTTACGAGCTTATTGCACCATGCTGCTGCATGCATGCGGGTTGTCCCCCCTAGGCACTTTGACATTTGACATTTGGCCCACCTATTCCGATGTTAGAGTAAAATTATATTATTTTTGCCCCTTCCTGCGGGCACTTCCAGGAAGGTCACTTCCTTCTAGGCATACGCATATATCTATCAATACTAAATTAGATTAATGGATTAATTTTAAGACTTATGCTGAATAGGGAGCTGCATAGCAGTAGAACATAAATGTTGCAATAGATGAACTATTGCAACATTCACACTCAATTTATACTTCCAACGGACAAAGTTGCGGCAATGTTTATAAATAAAAATAATGGATATATGACTTGAAATGAACCCAACTCTTCAAAATGCAAATATTCGACGTCAGAGCGCGAGATCGAGCCTGAGTTACATATTTATGGGCATGACTTTGTTGCAATTGACGATGTTTATTTGAATTTCTATTGGAATTTCAACGTCCGTGACGAACTCTTTCCGCGTGAAGTTTATGGATATTCATTATTTTTTATTTATATAACTACCACCTGGGAAACCTTGTATATAGAGATATATATATTTAAAAGAGATATATATCTTTATGAAATACATAAGGATGAAAGTTAGATAAAGAGAAAATATATTGTATTGATGTTGTTAAGGGTTCTAATTTTTTTTTGTAATATAGTCAGACGGACAGTCAAAAAGGCCATCTGTTCTTCACATCGCCAATGCGCCACCAACCTTGGGAACTAAGATATTATGCCCCTTGTGCCTGTAGTTGTTAAACCGGGACACAACAATATTAAGTATTACTGTTTGGCAGTAGAATAGACGATGAGTGCATAGTACATAGTACTTATCGAGGTTTGCTTGCAAGTTGTACAAAGCTACCTACCACGAAGAGATTTCCTTATAAAGCTCATGTCATTAATTCCAAAAAGCGGAAGTTGGGCATTGCTTACACTCCTATGTTCCTCTTAGTCCTGCGGTTATGTTTGTCTTTATGCCAGTGGTGTCAGTTTATCGTTCCTTCAAACTATAGGAGAGAGGGAATAGATCTTCGATCTTCCTTCTGCTTGAATACATACTTTTCCCGACCTCGAGAACTAGATGAATAATAACAATCATAATAGTCCTCCAGACCGATTTCAGCCACGGTTGCCAATCTCAAGAGGTATCTGCGCAGATCTATAGTGCACAAGTGTGTGCGCAAACACAGGTGCACTCTCTATTCCCTAACTCTCATAATCCGATAGGACGGCAATCCGACACGACCGGAAAGAGTTCCAACGACTTTACGTGCTTTTCGAGGGATGGGAGAGTATACACACTTCCACTTCCAGGTTCCGGGCTGTTATTGAGAATTTTCGACAGAAAAACTCAATAACTTTTCATAGGCCCGACCTGGCATTTGAACCTAGGACCTACGGGTCTGCGATCTTACTTGCGGCCACTAGACCAACAAGGCAGTATTATTATTATTAGATGAATACTCCTTATAGAGGTACATAATCATCATTGCTATACCATTGTACCACGTTCAATGTAACTGATTGTTTGTGGACAAAAAACTGGTATTTTTTTCAATTCATTTTACATACATTTATAATTCTTTATATATGTTTTAACAATGCCATGAACGTAGTTCATATCTAAATACTGTTTGTAAAGTTTGTTGATATATAAAGTTCTCTGTGTAATAGTGAAAATGCAAATTTAGATTCGATGCACGAAATTCGGTTAGAATGTCTGCTTATTCTAGTGTTACGAAAATTTAAACGGGATTCAAAACACGATAGTGAGGTTATGTAAACATTATGGAGCGGACCTTAATATTATAATTCTGAATCGAGAATTCCGATTATCATCACTAGACTATGTTATTTTCATTCCCTACAAATCCCAGTTAATGTTATATATATAAAATAAGTAAAAAAAACGCATTAGATACACAGAAAGCTTATCTAGTTTATTAGTTTTCCAGTACAGACACGTCAAAACTTGGTTTATATTACGATATATCTTTTAAAATAACGGCTACAGGTTACTGCAGTAATTGAAATATATGGAGATCAAATTTGCTGTCTCGTATTATATTGTAACTAGGTAGGTTTTGTTCTTCGTTTGAAACCTTAGTTGTACTTCAAGGATCTCTACTTGAAACGCTGTTATTTAAAATGTTTGTTATTGACATTACTCGTATCTTGGTAATATATTACTTTAAGCTGGTGATTGAAAATATTGAAAACAATAATTTTATATGAAGATTGCATTATTTACAAGATCTTCAATAATTTATGTTATTACTAGTTGCCGACCGCAGTTTCACTTTCGTGTTAGGAGGGGGAGAAGGCAGTTGTTAGGTACTATGTTCTTTTTTGTGTCCCTGATAACGTGAATGCAATTTTATGAGTATCGTTTGAGTAGTTAAGACGGGAAAGCGTAACAAACATACTCTTTTTCGCATTAATAATATTAGGACAGCAATCTAAATATCCATGCTTTAATAATAAAATACATTTTAATATTTTAATTTATAATTACCTATTTGAAATGAATTATTAAAATACTAATCTTAAATGTATAAAAAAGTAAGGTTTAAAAGCGAAAAAAATCCTAATTCGCCTTTATAATAATACGAACACTTATCATGTTATATATAAATAGTATTGGAAAATAACAACGAGAGTTTTTGAAACATTTACATATCTGAGAGGACTATTTTGGTATCAAAGACATTTCTAAGATACAACGATTAATTTTGCGAAATTTCTGAGATCAAATGTTTAACAACATTGTTAGCAACTAAGTGTACTCAACGTTTCAAGCTCGTGAACAATATTCCTATTATATATTAAGAATGATACAAGAAAAAAAAATTATATTTTGGTGCCCAAATAAATCATAGTAAAGTTCTAGCTAATATTGTTAACTGAAAATAAAAACACAATAGACAGTGCCAAAATGTAGCTATTTCCAAAAATAAAATTACATTTTTTTTAAATTAAAAATTTTTAAAATATCTATCAATTAATCTCTTTTATATGTTTTTACTTTTTTTTTAATTGTATTCGTTATTACCTTCAATTGAGTTGATTTTTTTAAATATATTTTTACTGTATGTTAGTGAGAGGGAGAGGGTGAATTCTATTTTAACACGCTATCTCATTCATTATGACATCATTACAAACATTATGTCATATTATAATTATGGAATTATTTCAAAAACATGCAAGTATGGCCACAATGTTTTAAATTGCCAACGAGTATACGATGACAAATAAAATGTAAAAAAGTAAGTAGGACTTTCCCGGATTGAAATATACGACCGACACGCGATATTCACGCTTTTATCTATCGTGTAAATTCATATATGATATACGCAACAAAGGTGCTTTTTTGGGCATGTTCAACGTCGACTGACAATTCCTAAAATAATATAAATTTTTTATTTCGTCATTAATAAGTTACAGACACAAAATATATACCGCTTTTAATATTAAATAAAATAGCATGTTGGGGAAATAAAATGTATCCACATATCATCGAATGAATACTTTATCAAAATACAAATTTATAATGTAGAGAATCGACATTTTAGCTACGAAGAACCGCCAATTAGCTCAGTAGATACCCATTTTCAATGAATCTTAAACAATGCAATAAGAACTATTTACATAATGCCTTAAATATGTACAAAATAAGAGCTACGGTACAAATCATGACCGCGAGGAGTTTTTTATGTTATAATCATATCAACTAGTTGCCCGTTCCGAGATCGTATAGGTGAAATATTTTTCTTTTTAATTTTTAACACACAATAAAAATAATTAAAAGTGGTCACGTAAAGTCCAGTGTTTTTCTGGAATTTACAGAACAATCGTTTTAATAAGAATTAAATGAATTATGTAAATCGAATACTAACTTTACACTTTTTTATTATTTTTATTTATTTAATCTCCTGTTAAATATATTAATTGATTAAATATAAAACTTAAATAAGCTAATGGAAAAGATAATAAAATTATATCAGTTTTAATAAATAAACCAAAATATATTACATAACAATTATAATATATTTTCTTTTTTTTTATTTATTGATTTGTTTACTGGCAATCGCGATGTCATGACAATAAATAAATGAGGTAGTACAAAATAAAATAAATAAATAACGGTAATGTAAAAATTAGATTGTATAGTTATGTGATTTGTCGATAGTAAATCCATTCAATTGTTACAAATTGAAATTGCTTAACGAAGCTTTATACAATAATCGCTCACAATGATTACTAAATGAGCGATTTCAATCAGACTTCAAATCACAATAATTTATTAATTTAAATACGTAATTGTTAAATGTAAATTAAAATAAAATTAAAAGAAAGTGGAGACACAAATACCCAACAAAAAACTAGCTGAAATAATTATATGAAACAATTATATAGTATAATGAAATTTCTTGCTAAGATGGCAAGAGTGTTGCTGCGAATAGAAATAGTTATAACGTATCTGCCGAGAGAGTTACACGTTCCCTAGTATTTATTCATTTTTTTGGATATGTTTATGTATTTGGGAAACACCGAAATATAGTAAGCAATAACAATGTTTCTTCATCGGACGCCATTTTGCAACTGGCTCCTGTACAAGCCGACCAAGACTGCTAGTATGCGGCACTCGCGGCAAGCGTTGTCGCCTGTCGACGGCAGCCGTGGTCGCCTGGCGGCGGCAGCCGTCGACGTATTGACTGCTGCCGCCGACGCGTTGACGACTGTCGTCGATAGGTGGCGACGGCTGCCGTTCACAACTTGCCGTTCGTCTGTAAGAACGCTTAGTAGTAATAATAGATTGTTACTATTGTTATATAGTTTAAACACATCATTGTATATGAATTGCTACTGTACATATATGCCAGTACAAACATTTTAATCATATTGTTAAGTCGAGCGTGAACTCCATTCATAGTTCGTAAAACAAAAACTAATTAATTATAATAATATTTGAAAACTAATATATTTTGGCTATCTTAAATTTTAAAGAACGTTGGTTATGAAAAGATTATTATAATTCTCATTATGAGATTTGATTTCAAATAGTGTCAGATGACTTGTTTAAAGGTTACATGTTATTTTCGTAGACCTGAAATTCGACCTCGAATATTTACCCTTACAACTCAAGAGATGCTTCATTCAATGCTCGCAGCGTGAATAAGTCTGTCCACATTATTAAGTTAACAACTTCTCTGTTGACACTTTCGAAGAGAATATTAATTATTTTTTATGCAATTTTCTGATTAAAAAAAAACAATAAATAATATGTGTGCTGTGAATGTTGGGTCCACCGTTCAGCATACGTTGGAAGTGTGCCCCGCGTGGAGTGCGGAGAGGGAGATACTGGTCCGTGAAGTCGGACAAGACCTGTCCCTGCGAGCAATCGTGTCGGCGATGCTTCGCAGGGAATCGGCGTGGAGGGCCGTAGCTTCCTTCTGTGAGACCGCCATGATTCAGAAGGAGGCGGCGGAGCGGGAACGGGAAAGGGACGATCCTGCTCGGCGGAGACGAAGACGGCGTCGTCTCGGCCCTCCCATAGCCCAGACGCCCGGGGCTTAAAAAATAGGGCGTAACCGTGGAGCCGTGGATGCGTGAGGTGGGGGCCTTACGTGTCCTATTTCAGACGGCCCTGTGGAGGACGGCAGCCGTGATGGCTTGGTCAGAATTTTGACACATGCAAGTATGTTCACGATGTTTGCCTTCACTACTTAACATTAGTTGAATTATAAACACATATATGTGCTATATTTTATTAACATGAAAAATCCGAGTTGAAAAATTAAAAGAAAATGTTAAGTCTAAATTGAATTTCATGAAAGTAAAACCAGGTCTATAATCTAAAATCTAAAATATCCTTTCTAAAAACAGAATCGAATTCAAACCTTAAGATAATTGAAAATGTATTTACGAGACTTCTATGATGTCAGTGTTCATGTATTTGTTGTAAAAAATAATTATTAGAATTTTAATTTTAAAATGTACAACAATGAAACAGCCATTTTAAAAGTAATTATTAGAAATCAGCTGAAACCTTTTATTACAAGCTAACGATCCATCCGACATGGATACAATACAAAATGTATCGGAAAATATTATTCAATCAAATAATCTCTATACATAGCAGTGATAGAGAAATTGCAGGCACGTATAAAATCTGTACGATATAATAATAGTACTAATAACAATACGAATCGTTATTGTGCATCAGCAACCGACCGTTTTTAAATTGAAAGTTATAATTTTGAAAGTTTTACTGGTGGTAGGGCTTTGTGCAAGCTCGTCTGGGTAGGTACCACCCACTCATCAGATATTCTACCGCAAAACAGCAATACTTGATATTGTTGTGTTCCGGTTTGAAGGGTGAGTGAGCCAGTGTAATTACAGGCACAAGGGACATAAAATCTTAGTTCCCAAGGTTGGTGGCGCATTGGATATGTAAGCGATGGTTGATATTTCTTACAATGCTAATGTCTAAGAGCGTTGGTGACCACTTACCATCAGGTGGCCCATATGCTCGTCCGCCTTCCTATTCTATAAAAAAAATATAAGTAACGAAACATGAAATTCGTTCCTATAAGTATTTGGATATATCCCATATTTGGATTTCATAGAAAACGAGACGTTTTGTTATTGGAACCCTTGAATTACGTCTCGTAGAAAATTTTACGATCCAAATGCGAAACGGATCGTTTATTTAATATAGTAACAGGACAAAAACTTTGGTTATATATTTTGATTGATTTGAGTATGAGTGAGCCAGTGTCACTCTAGGTCTCGTGGTTAGCAGCAATTACTTAAGTAATTGTAATTTTTTTAGTTCTAATATCCAAAACTGAAGGTATTATAATTTGTCAGTCAATCGTTAATCGTCATTACCTCGTTAAATAAACAAAAATCACACATTTACTATCGTGTCAATGATTTCTCAAGTCATAGCAACTAAACGTCTTATTTTAAGCGTATTTTAAACACAATAAGTAGGTACTATCTCGCTAATCTGCTACATGAAATCCTATCCAACAGCGGATTACCGATTTAGTATATCGGCAAACCACGTTGAATTAAACCGCTGATGAATAATAACGGATTCATATAATAATTACGTAACTTAAATGTGTGTGTGTGTGTGTGCAACACATGTTTTGTAGAGCAGTATGAAAATTGCCATGTTTTTTCTTACAAATTATTTTCTTAATAATTTGTGTTCATATTAAATTTGTAACCATGCTGCATGAAATTCCATTTTCTTAAGTCAATTTATTATCTATGCCATCTGGATCATTGCAATTTTAACCGAATAACGCTTGCACAACATGACTTCCTCGTCCGATGAGTTTTCTGGTGCAATGAATTGATTTAGTAGCTCATCAGTTAAGGAAAGCT
Organism: Nymphalis io; assembly: GCF_905147045.1. NCBI lineage: Eukaryota > Metazoa > Arthropoda > Insecta > Lepidoptera > Nymphalidae > Nymphalis > Nymphalis io. The sequence goes on along the minus strand of NC_065890.1, from coordinate 3,175,089 downwards.
CGGCTCATACAGTTTAGAATTTTGAAATCTAATTAATTTTCAACATCTTTTGTTGTAATTTTCTTTAATAATTGTAATTAAGTAAAAGAAGACCTACCTCCTTTTTATATATATTAGTTAGTTAGTTTAACTGGCTCGTTGGTCTAGTGGCCAGATGTAAGGCTGCAGACCCGGAGCTCCGTATAATAAGCTCCAAACCCTACTTTAAAAAACAGAAGAGACCTTAGCCCAGTGAGACATTCACAGGCTGTTAAAATTTAAATATTTAAACAATAATTTGATTCAAAATATTTAAATTATACTGGTAAGACATAAAACTGTTAAATTAGAGGCAATTAAACTATTACTTTAAACTCAAGATTCGTTTATGTGATTTTGTTGAAGTTCGATATAATATGATGTCGTTGAATTTTTCCAAAAAAGTCACCATTTCTGCCAAAAAAGACCCACCATTTTCTTATCTAGATCACAACATATAAAATATAATACAATAAACAAAAAAAAACACACCTATTCACATATTAGTATGATCACTTCTATGTAGTAACGTTTGAGACTTTAAAACTATTCTGAATGCGAATGTTGAAACGGTTTTATTATACTAAAAGCTTCGATGCAGTTTCATGTAGATGCTGATGAAAGACATTAGTATAAAATGTAACTATAATTTGAGTATAAGTTAAAAATGAAATAAGAATGGATGCGAAGTAGTACGGTGGATCGCTTTGTATGCAATCTCTCTGAAGCTTCATGATTGCTCTCAACCTAACATGAAAATGAAAAATAAAATTGAGCGCGTTCTATTCCATACTACCGCTTTCCACTGTTTAGAAGTACTCAATTCACGTATGGTTTTAAATAGCATTGAATTTTTTTTCAAAACGTAATTTTCTTTTATCAGCGGATTTTTTATTTACGAGGTCATTAGAAGGAAAAAAACTTCTTAATAGTTTGGTTCTTTTTTAGCGTTCACTTTTTTCAAAAAAATGTATAGAGGTGACAAGCAAGTATTTTTAGTTAAAATCAATTTGTATTATGGCAAATGGCAATTCAAAATACTAAAACCAATGTAAACTATCGATTTTATCTGTTAAGCAATTCGTTAGGACATTGGTACATTTCTTGAAAAGGACGTAACCAGACAATTGCTCTACTTCCCCCCATACGCGGGAAAAGCCGGAAGCTAGTTTTAATAATTTGGTATATATTACATATTTTTGTAATATATAACAAATTATACCAATAAAATATTAACTTATATAAAGTATTGGGTCCATTTATTACAGCTACATTAAACAAGAATAGTGTGTTCTTCGATATAATTTAATTTCCTGTTTCGGGTAATTTCCTTATAAAACAATTCAAAATGTTGTTTATTGTGTTTTATTTAATTTTTTGTTTACGGAAATATCTGAAAAGTAATTATTTCAATGAACATAAAATTTAACGGGCCGATGGCGTGGTTATTAGATACTTGCCTTCCACGCCGAATATTGTGGATTCGATTCCCACCGAGGACAGACATTTATGTGCATGAACATGTCTATTTGTCCTGAGTCTGTATATATATGTGTAAAGTATGTATTTACAAAAGTAGTACATGTAGTATATCAGTTCCACTGTGGCTGTGTGAATAATATCCTAGGATATTATGTCCCAGGATATTATATAAATTTAATTATACCTATTTTTTAGATTTATATATATTAGATTTATAATAGATAATCTAAATTCAGTACCAGTGATCACTTCATAAATATAATGATTTAAAAGCAGTTGCATAATTGCCCTATGGCCAAGGTGGTCTTAAAGTAGTGACAGCCTTTTTTTCTATAGTATAGGTTGGCGAACGAGCATACGGGCCACTTGATGTAAGTGGTCACCAACGTCTATAGAAATTGGCATTGTAAGAAATGTTAACTTACATCGCCAATGCTTGGGAATCTTGGGAACTAAGATGTTATGTCCCTTGTGCCTGTTCCACTTCAAACCGGAACACAACAACAACAATTACTGCTGTTTTGCGGTAGAATATCGGATAAATTCATGGTACCCACCCAGACGGGCTTGCACAAAGTCCTACCACCGGTGAATAAAGCATAAGTTAACTTGGATATTATCCAACACAGTAAGATATGAAGTTTTATTAAAACATGCCATCGTTCAAAATCGACGTGTTCCATCGACTAGACCAGTTCGGCTCTCAAAACTGAATAAGCAACATTGAAATTCAAAAAGCGTAAAACGCACTACTCTATACGAATACGAGTATTTATTCGGAAAACTGCAGTTGAGTCTCGCCAGACTTGAAAGGAACTCGGTTGAACAACTACAAACTAAAGACTAGCCGGCAATTAGATCGTAGTTTCGTCGCCCGAACGTTCACTTCTACGGTAGTCTTTGAAGCGGTTAATCTTTAATTAGTGGTACCAGTCTCGACGTGCTCTGGTATTCACTTTGGAGTATTTTTTGTAGTTCCACGCTAATTAGATGAAAATCATGTCTATAGGAGTAGTTATTTTTTCAAAGGCTGCGTTTATCTCTTCTTCTATTCTTTTATTTCTAAAACGTATGCAGACTGACAAATAGGCCAGCGTATGGTAACGTGATTACCACCGTTTATAGATATTGGCGCTGAAATATTAAGCATCCCTCACATCGACAAAAAGCCCCCGCCTTGGGAACTAAGAAGTTATGTCCATGTGCTTATACTACTGGCTCACTTATCCTTCAAATTGAAACACCAGCACCGGAACCGGAATTAAATAGGATTGCTTAAGGGTAGAATAAGTGATGAGCGGGTGATAACCTACCCAGACGTGCTTGCACAAAGTCTTACTACGAGGTGAGTATCTCTCCACCACGCTGTGCAGACTGGAGAAACTGGTAGAATTTTAATCTGATAGTACAGGTTGGTGGATATATATTCTAAATATTTATTGAAGCATTCACCATTAAATAAAGTACCTACGTGTTATATGATGAAACAGAAGGTAAGCCAGGATAGCGAAAGAAGTGTTGTGTTGTTATAAAAAATATTTATTAAACAGGCAGAGTGACCATTGTTCGAGTTCGACAATAATTAAGATCGTTCATTGTAAATACATCGCTATTTATACAAAAGTTAAATCATTATAATGTTGTAAAAATAATAGTACGAAATTAAATAACATTGAAACAAAATTTATAATCAAATTAACTTAAATAAATATCAGGTTATTCTAAATTATATACGCGTTGGTCGTAGCGTTGAGCTTAACAATTCACTTAAATATCCATGATCTAGTCGATAAGTATGATATATTTATTGATATGAAAAGCTAATAACGCAATGGCTTACGATCTGCATGCTTAATTGGAAGGCTGAAACACAGGCTGTACGCTAAAAATTTATACTAATACTATCAATACCGATAGTATTTCAAAAGGAGTGGTGGAATATCATTGGTAATATGAAACATTATCACTCAGCGTATTCCTTTTTTTCGATGACTGTACACGTATCTAGCTTTTGTTTTACTGTTTTGATCATTTGAAATCAAAAAGACTGTGAGAATTAAGCATTTTTTTTCCTAACTGTACTATTTTGAAGTTTTGTGAAATCATGATTAAATATTTACAATAAACAGGTCAAGACTGGCGTATCTGTTGTAGATACCGTGCTTTTCGATTATGTCGAATTAAATATTTATTTGGTATAATTTGTCTGGAGTTAGTAAACGCTAAGAGGTCTCATGTATAATTATTCATATTAATTTATTTTCAAGTCACAAAAGCTTTTTTTAGAATCGGTATCTTTAAACAGTCACATTAATATTAATGTGACTGTTTAAAGATACCGCTTTGTATAATATGCATGCATATAGAAACATATATCTGTTTCTACATGCATGCATATTATACAAAGCTTGATATTTTTCTTAATTTCTACTTAAATAAGCCGAAATGGTCCAGTAGCTAGAGCACTGAATCTTAAACGAAGATGATGGGTAAACCCAGCACCATTTGCATATGCGTGGAATAAGCTTCAAACCTTATCCTCAGACGAAGTCATTAGCCCACAATTGGGACATTTTTGATTACTGTATTTGTTATATAAATGCTACGATTACTTGAGTACTAAAGTACGCATTATTACATATTACATCATTGGTAATACCGGGACGAATCCCTCATTCAAAAACACGTAGGTTTATAAATCAATTTTCTCCCGCGTTCGTAATCCCAATCGAATCAACTTGGAATACTAAAGACGTGCCTGAACAAGTCATTGGCGGGAGATTAAGGGAAGCAATCTTGTGGATTATCCACTTTGAAGGTGAGGAGTTATTACGTTAGGTTGTGGGGTTTATTTTTTCAAATACAGGACTTGTAGTTAATCCACTTCCAGACTGGATGAGGATTAACTACAAGTCCTCTTGTAAAAAGCTAATGTTAAGTAGTACTACGAAATAGGGCAGCAGGTGAACCTTACATATGAATGGGAGCTTCATATAAAGTTCTTGATATAAATTTCATTCATTCGTGGGAACGTAACCGATAGTTTCTTACTAAAGTATGTCGAAGTTTAACCGTCTGTGTCACTTTCGTTGTGCTATTTGATTCATCCCGTGGGTCTGGACGCATGCAGTATTCTTTTGTTTCCATGTTCCACATACGTTGCCTCGACATTGCAATATCGTTATAACTATAAAAAGTGACTCATGGACATTTACAGCACTGGATTGACTTTGATTGAAAACGGTTCGTTTTGCTTACTTATTGTAGTATTGTCTAATTGAAGTCTAATTGAATGACGGGCCGGTTGGCGTGGTTGGTAGACTTGCCTTTCACGCCGAAGGTTGTGGGTTCGATTCCCACCCAGGACAGGCATTTGTGTGCATGAACATGTCTGTTTGTCCTGAGTCTGGGTGTGATTATCTATATAAGTATGTATTTGCAAAGGAAAGGTAGTATATGTAGTATATCGGTTGTCTGGTTTCCATAGAATAAGCTCTGCTTAGTTTGGGATCAGATGGCCGTGTGTGAATAATGTCCCAGGATATAAAAAAAAGAAGTTTTACAATTTTTATTGTAATACCAACATCTGACATCTTGACTGACGATTTACGTCAGTCTGTTCTATACTTTTTTTCTGTACTAATTATCTGTGGAAACTCGATTGGTTTATGAATTATATTATTTATTTTGTAATTTTATACTGTTTGTTTCTCTAAAAAATAATAATATATTTTAGACGTGTCTTCGTTCTCAATTTAAATGTGCATTGATACATATAGATAAACATGATGTTCACACGTTTTGTCAACTGGACCATTATGATTTTTTAAAGTATGATTTTTGAGTATTGAGATTTGACAAGGCGGTGTCGGATGTTCGATTTTTTCCGGATTATAGACTACCGTCAACGAGCCCTTGTAATCCGACAAATTACATAGCGACTATGCTGCGAACAAGTCATAAAATGGTTTAAATAAATATTAATGAAGATATGCCACAATAATATCCCGGGACATTTTTCACACACGGATATCTGATCCCAAATTAAGTTTGTACAAAGCTTGTGCTATGGAAACCAGACAACTGATATACTACATATACTACTTTTTTTTTGGAAATACATACTTATATAAATAATTACACCCAGACTCAGGACAAACAGACATGTTCATGCACACAAATGTCTGTCCTGGGTGGGAATCGAACCCACAACCTTCGGCGTGAAAGGCAAGTATCTACCAACCACGCCAACCGACAATTAATGTGCTTTGTGTGTACTGTTATAGGCATATCAGATTATAGGGTGTGCTGGATTAACAGCGGGTCGCTTTATACCGGAATAACTAATTTTCGCCCCCCGCGTGTGAGGGAAGGGGGGTGGTTTGCTTGATAGTATAGACGTGAAAGCATAATAAACAAACTAATTTTCGCATTTAAAATATAAATAAGTACATCTTACATATTTTAAAATTCTCGCCGTTTTTCTTTCAACTGTAAAATAAACATTTTAACAATAAGAGATGTAAATAATAGTTTCGTAACTTACGGGATCTAACCATTATTCTGAAACTAACTTCGTCGACTCCGCGACAAACTTTTGTTGGCAACTGTACAGTTATAATGAATAGGGATAAGCATTGTTACCGTATTTAATGATAGGGAATTTCTCGAATGATGGCTTAATATTTTATGAAGTTCTATAACATTTTTGAAGAACCGACTAACGAACAAACTTTATAAGTGAACATTACTCGTAAAATATATCTAAAAAAACTACATTTACGATATATAATATTCTTACAAACCAGAAGTAAAAATTACTCTTTAAAAATAATACATAAATAAGTATTTGACTTTATAATAAGAAATACACAAATAACGAACAAAACAATTACTTTAAATGCTAACAAAACCAACCAAAAATGACAATTCAGGTATGTATAGGCAATTGTATGTTCGAAGCACACAAGCTTCGCACCAAAAGTGATATTCTTCTTCTATGAGGTGCGATCAGGCACTTTTCTTTTTTTTTAATATGGAATATATTTGGCATAATGGCACAAGAAACTGATATACATTAGGTCGAAGATTGTTAAGAATATAATATATATGACGGCGAGACTGTGGCACCGTCATTGATTTAGACTATTAAATTTGAGACGAGAGTGATAGCATATTTTTTCTTGTTATGTCAATCTGGCGGAACTTCAAACGGACAGCCATATATCGTTGGACGTCATCGATGGATCGCCGTTAATTTTAATTACGATTGAATTACAATATAAGATAGATTTACCTAATGTCTCTATTTACGTAATATCTATACTGATACGCTGATTCATACATATGTATATATACAACTGAAGGGTCCGTACATAGTCGCGTTAGTTCTTGAAACTATCAGACTGATCTTTTTCTTTGTTTCGATAGTCTATTTATAGAGAAAAGTTTTACGCAATATAACTTTTATCCGGTTCGGGTCGGGATCTAAATATAAATATAGTATTGTGTTATTTAAAAGTATAATCAAGCATACTGGCATATGGGCCACCCGATAGTAAGTGGTCACCACTGGCCATACACATTGGCACTATAAATATTAACCATACCTTACATCCAACCGCAACCATCCTTGGGAACTAAGAAGTTATTACCCTTGTGCCATGTAGTTCGCTGCTCACTGATCCTACACTAATTAGTATTATTGTTATATATATACATACAACAGTAAGTATAATATAAAGAAAAAAAATCTTGTATTTTCCAAGCTGGCAACCACCAAATTTTTATCACAATCAGATCAATCGTTTAGAAACGCATAGACAAACATACAAACATGCATTTCTATTTACATAGATTAAAAATTATATACGATTCATTTTACACAAATAAATAAATAAATAATATCCTGGGACATTACTCACACAAGACCATCTGATCCCAAACAAAGTAGAGCTCGTACTACGGAAACCAGACAACTGATATACTACATATAATACTTTTTTTTTGTAAATACATACTTATATAGATAATTACACCCAGACTCAGGACAAACAGACATGTTTATACACACAAATGTCTGTACTGGGTGGGTATCGAACCCACGACTAGCGGCGTGAAAGTCAAATATCTATCAGCCACGCCAATTGGCTCGTTAACATAGTAAATATAATAAATAACGTATAATTTAGTCTAAGATACATACGAATTTACCTGAAAATGAAGAATTATTAAGATAAACCTGACCATGACAGCACGAAAATTAATAGAGAGCTATAATGAGGTTAAGTCCGCAAAGACCCGTCAACAATGCCTAGACTTAAAGCCTTAAACGTTGGCAAACCTGATATTTTTGTTTATTTTATCTCAAAGAACGGCTATAAAGAAAGTCTTCAATTTAGCTTCGAATTTTATTAAAACATATTTTACGTGACCAGTTTTGTTCGTATAAAATAGGATTAAGCTTAGGAATAAATAATTATGCCTTAAATAAAGCCGCCCCATTGAAATTTAATGTTTGGTTTTGGAACCCAACTTGGATGTTGATACACGGTTTTGGGACAAATCATGGTTGCAGACATTGGCTTTGTGATATTCTATAGGATACAAACGGCCTTTTTTAAAAATGTTGTTTATCGAGTGATTAGTTAAATAATGTTGTTTCTTCTTCTTTCAAATGTCAATACAATAAAGATAGAAAAATAGAAATCAATGTTTATAAGTACGCTCATATCCCCCAATTTAGGCAAATAATATATAAGGTTTAGACAGTAGATGTCTTTTGTCATGGCGACATTGTCTATAATTTTATACTTTCACTTTTGTAATATATTTGTGGATCAATTTCATACTTATGTAATGTTCTAAAATGTGTTAATGTTCGTTTAAGAGTTTTTACTTTTTTTAATAAACGTTTTAATAATTCATAAAACGCGAACTTTAACAAAAAATGTTTTTAAGTATACTCAGCAACAACGCATTAAAGTTCCATAACTGAACAAATCCATATTTTCAAGCATATAACAACTTATAAATTACTCTAACGCTTAACATTAATAAAGTATAAATAATTATTATCATTCTAGCCGTTCAAGGAAAATATCGCGAGGAGACTGGAATGTGTCAGATGCAAATCTATCACATGTGTATACCAATTCGCATTGGAACAGCGTGGTGGAATCAGCTCCTAACCTTCAGCTCAAACAGAGAGGAGCCTTAGCCCAAAATATTGATAGGCTGTTAATTTTACTTTACTTTTTAATTGTTCTTTTCTTTGTTCCATTTTTCATTGTGAAACGAGGCTTGACACGTTTTACTACGAGTCAGTATAATTACAGGCATAAGGGATATGTCTTGGTAGACTTTTAGCGGTAAAAATGTGGCTTAGACTTTTTACATAAAATTTTTTTTAGTGGAAATACTATGTATTTTGATGAATGAAAATATTGTATATTATAGATTGAATTATTACTTGAAGTGCTAATTGAAATGGAAATTAGACAAATATATTTAACAGTTTCAAGTTTTCACGACTATCGGCAGTCCCTGTTTTTTATTAATCTAATTATGGGAAACGGTAAATCACCCGTTGCACCATCTATGCAATAATGATTCATTTGAATTTTAATTAAAATTTCTTTCCCTGAAATATCAACATTTTAGGCTATAAAAAATCGAGCTAATCTACGAAAATGAGCTGTAATTTCGCTAAAATATAGCGCCCATCTTGTCAAGAGGTCATCCGGTTTGTTTACTATCTACGCTCATTAGTTATCAAACAATATCTAACTTTATATTATACGCAGTAAGGTTGAAATTTACATGAACATATTTATAGACAATTTATATCATACATTATCGATGGTACTTGCGGTATCAATCTGTTGTTTACTTGTTTCATAATGAGTATATTTTTATGGGAATATGAATTATAATATCAAACAAAGTTGACAAAACCGTCAGCGAGTAAAGGTTCATATCGATATTATTATGTGTGGCCGTTGTGTAATTTTTACATTCGTTTGGCGTTTGTATTATAATAAAATATTTGGGTATATAACTGATGACTGACTAACGCGGCTTCGTCTGCGTGTGAAGGAATCAGGTGTTTGTAGTATGTAGTTTTCTATACTTCTTATAACGTGTATCATGCAAGATTTCATGATGACCGATTAAGTAGTTAAGACACGAAAGCGAAACAAACGAACTCACTTTTGCATTTATAATATTAGCTAAGATGTAATGTACAATTAAGAATATAAGTAAAAAAGCTCATTCATTCAAAGTCTAAGTTACGATTTTTTAAATATTCCATATTCATTTTCTATCAGTTATCGATAGAAAGAACAGGATAGATTTCTAATATGGAAAAAATATATGCAAAGACATCACAGATACATAAAAATATACCCGAAATTACGTGTACGATACAAAAGTAAATGCTAGATAAAAGTAATCCTTTACGCATTTTAAAAATAAAATAAAAACAAAACTTCTCTTATAAATATTCTCAAATAAGGAATATTAGTCAATATTATTTTCAATTTAAAAGCATATGAAATAAAATACACACGAAATAAAATGTTTTAAATATTATGTCTAGTCGTGCACGTATCAGACGGAATTTTGATGAGAATGGGGTTTCATAAAACTCAAACATGGGTTTATTTTATTATAGAAAATGTTTCTAGTGCATAAATTAAGAAAAAATGGCCAAAATCCACACGATTATATTTTGTATTGAAACTTTGCTTTACTAAATCTTAAAGTAAGACTGAGCATTAATTTGCTGTCGCTACAAGGGCCACTTATAGATTCGAAGGCTGATTAAAAACTGTTCCGTAAGCTATTGTTTTGCCAACTTCTTGCACAAATAAAACAAACTAAATGTGAAACTATGAAACAGAACACGTCGAACAAAAGACTGCATAGTCCGCCATCTTTGATTTCTGATGACGTCATAATTCCAGATATTTTTATAAAAACAAAAAGTGTTTTTATTAAAAAAATAATATACACTACATTATTTTATAACAAAAAATGTGGTTGGTATGTTTTATAATTTATCTTTATCACGGAAATTTTTTCATTCAAGTATTACTTTTTTTTTCCAAATTTACTTTAATTTACTAAACTATTATTTGCTTCTTTATTTGTTATAAAATTTGTTAGCTTGGAAAAATAAAAAAAGCAAATGGCAGATTCATTTGCGAACTTCATTATAAACAAACACATTACGTAACATCTAAATTCAAATTGAAACGTAATTTTAAAATAAAATCTTATAGTATTAAATAAGCAATTGTTATATATATATACTGTGTATCTCGGAAACGGTTCTAACAATTTGCCTTCAATTTTGTATTTAGATAAGGTTTTGAGTTTTAAGATTACTGGCCTTGACTGAAAAAACGCAATTATCTACAAAAAAAAAAAAAAAAATTAAACCAGAGCCAAGCTCGGTCACCTAGGTACTAAATAATAATAGGAATATATTTCACATTCTTCTTTTACTTTGACGTTGAAATAATACGCGTACATTACTTACATTACTTGCATTTCTTAGATAAGGTTCCATATCCATTCCATTTTATATAATGGTAGCAACTTCCGTCTAATAACAACGAGCGGTTCGCACAATGTAACAACACTTCAGAAGTCGCACAGCCTTCAAACTTTGTTTAATTTCAATTACTATGTAACATGTTTCATTTTCGTTATTATTTAAAAATATATTGCTTACCAAATAGAATTTATATTTAATAATTATTACCTGATATCCACATCTAGCACATGCTTTTAACTAGAGGTTCAATAGTAGGAAAAAATAACCAATAAAATTATTGTATAAATTTTATCGCTTACTAGTTAATCTTCCCGGCTTCGCATGGGTTGATAAAAAGAAAATTGTATTTTGGATAGGATTTGCGTAAAATCCGTTCTTAGTGAGGTCTACGTCGGTAACAGTTACTCCAAATGTGACAAATTTCAAGTTAATCGGGTGAATAATTTTGGCGATCTCGTGATGAATGGTTTTTCGCTTAGATATAAACGCTATCGAATAAGTTAAAAAAACTTGCACTAGGCACACAGGAATAAACAAAAAACGAATTAAGTCGTACGAAAACATTCCGTAAATTAAAGGCATTAGGATTATTTATATATGTGCATTACTTCAATCAAAACGGTTTGGTAATTAGAGTAATAAGCCTAAATCCTCATTGAGTTTCGTTATCAAAGGCTGCACAGGCATATGGGGAGAGTAATCGATCAACCAATTGACAGGTTGACGAGATACGGCCGCAACTAAATCCTTTGATTAGTTGAACGAAGATTTTTGTTCTCATTACATCTGTGCCACTGTTTTGATTGACTGGATAGAATAATTGACATCATGAATATATATTATTAAGAAAAAATATTTTAATACTGATACTTTTATGATTATAAAAAAAAAACTTTAAAAAGTTCTTAATTAAAATTATGCATCAAGTTTGTAAAGTCACGAAAAGAGGGTGTTTTTTTATTACGCCGTTGTTTTAATCGTCTGTAACAGATTCATAAGCTTACAATGTTTGCGGAAATTATAATAAGAATTGATGAACCGTTTGTATCGATTCCATATTGTTTAATTATTTTTCTCCTTAGATTAAAACGAAGACAACTCCCTGTCACGACGACGGAAACTAGTACTTAATAAACTCATAATTATTCAAATTGAACAAACCATTATGGTACAAAAATCTTAAAAAAAATCATTCAATCATAAAAACTCATACTTAACAAACACAACGGCCGGTCCATTCATCCAGTCTTATTGGTTAAAATAAAAATATTGTAACATATACATCAATTATTGGCTAACTTAACATTCAAATAAAAAAAATCTCTAATTGACGTAAAGCAAACAAAAACATCTTTAACTTAAATAACAAAATAAATAACTGAATTTAAATTACTAAAAAGCCTTATAATGTAATTATTAACCTATAAATCAAAAGTTTGAAAAAAAGATAAATATTATAGATAAAATGCGAAGACCCACTTCGCTCCAGTAAAGCAAATGTGAAAACGCTACGTTAAGAAGGCTCTCAAAAGCATATATATTTTAACATATAAAAACTTTAATCTGAAACCAATATATTAATATCGCTAGATAGTAAATAATATGAAAGTCGTTTCAATTTTTAACTGTTTTCTTGTCTTTAACAATTCCGTTTTTTTTGTCAACAAGAGGCACTCAAAATGAAGAATCTACGTTGAATACGAATAAAATACTCCGATTCTTTTAAAGTGTTTAATTTAGATTCAAAAGATTCATAGTATTACAAAGAAATAAAGTCTTGGATTAAAGGAAATAAAAGACGATCGGAAACTTCTCATCGAGAATTACAAAGTTGAAAGTTCAACAGAAAAATTTCATTATCTGGAAAAAATTAGCAGACTTGACAATCTCGCTCTTTATTGAAAATTTCTCGTAAAGGTCTTAATTTTAAGTGAATCTTGTATCACGAATTCTGAATATTAAGTTATTATTCATTTGAAATAAACAAACCAAAGGTTGTTCGTCTATATAAATTATGTTTTTGTCGGTTAATAATTTTATAAAGTTTAAATCTGATAAAAATGATAATGATAAATAAAAAGAAGTGGTAATAAATTGGCCTTTATGCAAGCCAATGCAAGGTGTTACCGACTTTAGATATTTCATTGTTTTTATAAAAAATAATAATAATTTAAGTCTTAAGTCCACGCGAGCTGGTTCTCGATGTCACCGCCTAGCTGGGACATCAATTCCATCGCGCACAAAGAAATTTGGCAACTCCTTTCTTTGTCGCACTACCAAAAAATGGAATTCCTTACCAGCTCACGTGTTCCCCTCCTCTTACAACCCGGGTTCCTTCAAACGAGGCGTGAAGAGTCATCTTGCGGGCCTGCAAGGCGAAGGCGGCTAGTGCAGAACGTTTTTCCCGTCTGTACTGGCCGTCGTCGCGTTTGGACTCTACTACCACTTACCATCAGGTGGAGTAGAGTCATTTGCCATCCCGGGGCATATAAAAAATATATATATAAAGCGAAAATATACAATATTTTAATAAATCACAAAACTCTTTCAAATATTTTAGTAACTCAATTGATTATTTCCGTTTAGACTAAAATATTTATTTTGATTAATAATATGAGTTTTATTTTGTCGGAAAAAATAAAAGTCGGAAAACCAGCCATTCGTTTGCTAGATACCGAGCAAGAAAGGAGTGGTGGCAAATAAATAATTGTAATACAAAATTACTAATTGCCTTTAATTATAATTCAAAACCTAACATCCTCGAAGTAAAGTGTAATAGAGAAAAATAAAGTGTTGTGCAGTTTGTGTGACTAAGCTAATAAGACAAGGTCGTAACAGAGGGTAGATGGGTAAGAGGGTAGGTGGGTAGGTATCATCCATTCATCGCTTATTCTATCACTAAACAGCAATACTTATTATTGTTGTGTTCGGCGTTAACATAAGTGAACCAGTTTAATTTTAAGTGTGCCTGTAGCACAAAGGTCACAGTTTAGTTCCTAAGGTTGAAGGCGCATTGGCGATACCTCGGCAGGTATATAGCCTGGCGAATAGGTCACCATTCTATCTACCAATTATATATAAAATAAAAATAATATTCGATGATTTTCAAGAAAATATATACAATAATTAACTAAAGTGACAGAGAAAGAAAATATTTCGTGAAGTTACATATGTATCCATCAATAGTTCAACCAATCATAAATAGATTACACGTGATTCTATTTCGTACATGAATGAACCCTACCGATTTAAAGATCATTTTTAATTTTTTAGATTTTGTAATAATATTATATAGGATACTATTTTTTTAAATCTTTTTTTTAAACAGTTCCATTCTATATGATTGGAACGAACGGGCCGGTTGGCGTGGTTGGTAGACACTTGCCTTTCACACCGAAAGTTGCGGGTTTGATTTCCACCCAGGACAGACATTTGTGTGTATGAACATGTCTGTTTGTCCTGAGTCTGCGTTTAATTATCTATATAAGTATGTATTTACAAAAGAAAAGTAGTATATGTAGTATATCAGTTGTCTGGTTTCCATATTACAAGCTTTGCTTAGTTTGGGATCAAATTGTGCGTGAATAATGTCCCAGGATATTATTATTATTGTTATATGAGAATACGAATCGAAATAAAAATGATGAACCCACTAGCGGTATTGTTATTAGTTTATAAACATATTTTATTTAAAAGTATTTAATAATATTTCAAATAAATTTCACATTTGTCGTTAGGATGGATATTTCACATAATTTTGTTTTTTTTTTGAAATCATCATTGAACAGGTAACTGACATTAGTTTGCTATTTTTTTTATTCAGAGCAAGACAGCGTCAGGTTAGAAAAGTTAAATGTGTGTCTCCGGCCATACTTGTGTATCAATATGAGCTGAACAGTTGGTTAGTTTCCCTTGAGAATGACCTCCTCGAAATCGGCTGCGAGGATATCATCAACATTAATTTTTCATAGTTGGGAATAACTTGTTAAGCGGTGTTTAACAAAATCTAGGTATATATAAATAGACGAACACAACTAAGTAGTTTTTTTCTCTGTTCTTGTCAACCAATTTTCTTTTTTTTTTTTTTGGTGGCTACTAACCAAATTGTAAAACATTTTTTGAAAACAAAAAAGAAAAAAATTTTTAAGAACTGTAATTTCATGAATGTTTTCCTCGAATTAATGTAATAATTAATTGATTATGTAATTGTATAAAAATTAATATTAAAAAAAAAAACATTTGTTTTTAAATAAATGTCGAAAATAACTCAATTGAGGTTTGTATAAAAAAAGTTTTATATGTGAGCATTCTATATATTTTTTTTTACTTTGAAATTCGAATGTCTCAATGAATATTCGAATGGATCACTCATTCTCATGTCTAGTCATAAATCTATATTTACATTAAAAGTCAAGACGAATATAAATGCAGACGCGTAAATAATAAATAAAAATTTGATTTATGTGCCTCTCCTTGACGGAATTCAAAACAGATTATTCAAAAGAAAATACTGTAACGTAGTTAAAGGAATGCGATTGAAATATAAAATAGAATTTATAAAATAGGATCTCAGAGCTTTTTATATTATGAACGTTGGAAGTTTGCTTCGACATTGCATTAAGATGTTAATTAGATTTGTTGATTCTTGCGTTTGAAGACTGAACTAAGCAGTATTGAGTTAAATATTTTAAAATACAAACGATTTCACAAATTATCAATTGTAACATTTATATACAATTACTGTTAAACATGCATTAGGAATATGAAAGGTTCATTAACTAAACAATTATATTAATTGGTACAAATTATTTTTATTTTCTTTCTTTACACATAAACTAAATTGATCAAGCCTTTTCAAAGTATTTAACCATAAAATAATAATAAAATAAATTTAGTATAAATTAAGTTTTTACTTATTAACCTCAAATAACCCATATGTCTAATACTGAGCCTTAACAATATATATTGAAATTAAATATTAATGAATGTATAGTAAGCTATTAATTCCTTTCTTCCATTACGTAATAATCAATTTACGTATTAACTTTATATAAATAATGAAATATCACCAAAGTAAACATATTAATAAATACTTAAATTGTTTAATATTACTCGAACGAGCTACCGCAACTGTCAACTCTTCCTGACTTCCACGTGCAGAATAGGAATCTTCTCTGCTAGCGTCGGTCTTTTTTCCTCGTCCTTCCAAGATCCCCTGAAAAAGTGCTCTTCTTTTTCTTTCATCAAGAGTCCTGTCATTCTTCTTTTTATTTTTTTCTTTTTCACTGAATGGCCAATGCCATTCTTAGTTGACAGTCCTAATATTACATCACTATTTAATTGTAAGTTATCATAATTCTTAATTAAATTAAATTAATTTAATAAATCGTTCAATCGATTGACAAACAGAGAAGAAGGTAGTGAACCATTTTGACTGTGCCTATTTATATACCCATTATTTACATTATATAGGCGTATCAGTAGATACATTAAGTATTTTTTTATAGAATAGGAAGGCGGACGAGCATATGGGCCACCTGATGGTAAGTGATCACCAACGCCCATACTCATTGCAATTGTAAGAAATGTTAACCATCGCTTATATCACCAATGCGTCACCAACCTTGGGAACCAAGATGTCATGTCTCTTGTGTCTATAATTACACTCACTCACTCACGCTTCAAACCGGAACACAACAATACCAAGTATTGCTGTTTTGCGAATATATATCTGATGACTGGGTAGTACCTACCCAGACGAGCTTGCACAAAGCTCTACCACCAATAACCCATTATAGTTTTTAATTAAAACCAAAGAATTATTAAAACGTAATTAAAATTAACGGCGATCCGTCGATGACGTCCAACCACGATTTTACTTATACTTTTATAATTTTTAACTAAATTGTTGTCCGTTTGACGTTTCGGCAGAGTGACATAGCAACAAAAGTATGCTATCACTCTCGTCTCAAATTCTATAGTCTAAATCAATGACGACACCACAGTCTCGTCGATATATACATATATATGCAGCAGGAACAAATCACATATCTTCTAGACATGATTAAAATAAAATTGTCAAAAAGTATGCTCAGACGTACACAAACTGTATTATTTTAGCTGCAGTATATTTTTGTAGAGAGGTAGACAAGTATTTAGTTTCAGCGTTACTTATGATCACCACACAAGAATACTTCGTACTGAGCTTAGTTTCAACACTTTTTAGTTCGTTTGTACGGTCGAAATCAGATTAGCCGCGAGGCTGGGGGATGCAATAAAAATTCTATTACGGCTAATCCTTTTAAATAAAGAGAAAATTGCAAAGGGCTTCTGTGGGATTGTTTATGAAAATTTCCTGTATTAAGTGATAAGTCTTAAACGACCTTTATAAACATTTTAATTAAAACATTGATATTTGCGAATAATACTGTCAAGTATTTACAATAATTATCGTGTGAAATGAAGTTAAACGCTATTTCGTTTTTTGGGACGAGAAATTACATTTTAGTAGAAGTTAAAGTAAGTCAAAAGTTGATCTTCTGGATAATGGTTAATATGTATTTCACTCGATTGTCGGCAAAAAAGACATGACACGCCTACTTACAGCATATATTTGCATATTGCATTGATACTGGATGACATATATAGAAATACAGATCAGTCACGCTCGAAGTATTCGAGAAAACCAAATGTCGAACGAAATGAGAACTACATATTAGCAGTGACAGTATCATATACATAATATTCTATTTCAATTTAATCTTGACAGCGCGATTTAGAAACTCCTAAAAATATATCAACGCCATCTAGTGTTATTAATAAGAATTATTTTTTGCTCCTAATACCAGAAATACTTTTAAAATACTCTATAAATTGATCGATTGATTGAACTTATCTGTTATTTTCCTTATGATATGAACAACCAAAATTTCAAAGAATATAACGATTATTTTATAGCTTATATATTTCAATAAGAGAAATTCTTGTAAAGTTACTGCGATGAAACCAAGATACGCTATTCGGAAGCAACTAAGTTTTGTTTAAAACTTTCCTAGTCGCTATCTTTGTTGAAACTTACAGCTGGGGAATTTCTACCTTTTGTGTCAGGAAGATTACAATGTGACATTCAAATTAGTGTTTGAAAATTTGTGAAATGCATTTATATTGGATATCTAAATCAAAATATTCTTCATTTGATGGCTCTTGTATGGTCTTAAATCGTGTTCAGGATTTAATGTAAAACTACCGGTTCGGAATGTAGTTTCTACCAACCGGCCAGAAACTTAGTTGTTATGAATTTTTAAAATAAAATAGTTATTCAACCTTATTCTGATCGTTAAAAAATAATAGAAAAAAAAAACTTTCAAAAACTTTCAGTGTTTAGTATAAGTAAATTACTATTTAATATGGAGACGATAATAGTTAAAAAGTAAAGTAGCAGCCTGTGAATGTCGCACAGCCTTAGAAAGATCTCCTATCCCCTTAAGATTTTTGAAGATTCCACCATGCTGTTCCATTTCGGCTTGGTGGATACACAAGTAACAAAATATAATTCAATATATTCAGGTATTTTTACGATGCTTTTCTTAGACCACGAGATTAATTATAAAATTAAATTCAGCTCAAAAAAATCCGTTGTTCTTGACAGGAACCCGCGATCTTCGGTTAGAACCTATATTATATCCACTGGTCTATCTCGGCTCGTCTGTTATTAAAATCATCATAAAAACATACCAAGTTAATTTTAACTTGAATCCTTAATAAACAAACAAACAAAAGTTTCCTAACTAAAATTATTATAGCAAATAAACTCAAGTGTACTTTTGTAATTGGATAGTTAGTTGAGGTTCAAGCTAATTGATTTAATAAGTAATCTTCAAGTGTTCATCATTTGCTTAAATTAAATTATTGGAAGGTTTCTTGATATTTTAGTAACTTGGAATGGAAGCAGAATGTAATTTAGTTTGTGTTTGTGGGTTTTTAATGGTGTAGCGAAAATCGGAAGCGAGGTTTTGAATCACACTAATTTTTGAAATTATTTCCATATCTGTCCGTTATTAAAATTCAGAACGTAAGGATAATCGCCATAACGTCTTTTATATAACATGTCGATGACATTATTATATCTATTGAGTAGCACTTATTACTTTTTAAATAGGACGCACTGATTAACGGGCCACCTTATGGTAAATATTCATTAACGAATATCGATTTTAGCGTTATAGAACATTAAACATCCCTTACATCGCCAACGCACCACTATCCTTTCGAACTAAAATTTTATGTCACTTGTGCGCCTGCTCAGACGGGCTTAAACAATGCCTTACAAGCAAATGTATGTATATGCTTTTTATTCTGGTGATTAATGCCAAAAATATTTATCACAAGTTTTAAATTATAACTTATTACCATAGAAAAAATAAATAAACGAAAGAAAGAAACGAAAACATTTTAAAAATCTTCACACGCATCCTCGTGAGTTGTGAGTTGAACATTATTGTAACATTAATATATGTACATTTAGAAATATTGCCTGAACTATCTCCGACCGAAGTATTAGTAAATATTAATCAAAGGAATTAAACATGCCATTCCTTATAATAGCATCCTAACTAAACAATAATACGCGCGAGATTTTTCCTTATGTATGAAAATATTTTTATTTTATTCTTAACTTATATCATATGTTGCGACTCACGACTTCGACCGATACGAGTTTATGATAAATGTGACTTCAACGTGACCGCTTCGTATATACTTATACCTATAAGATCTCCGCCAGAACAGTGAAAGCGCGCCCTCTTTGAGTGCGCTCGAGGTGTTAAAACGGCGGGAATACTGAAGGGCTCTTGCGACGTGGCGCAACCGCCTCTGCGAAGAGTGGCACGCCCGCAAACGCGTTGTCGGAGTGATCCTGCCAGCCTTCAAAGCCTGGGTGAGACGAAAGCGACGAGTCACCTTCCGACTTACGCAGGTAATGACTGGTTACCCTTGTTTTGGAGAATACCTGTGTTAGATCGAACGCGAAACGGCGATGTGTCACCACTGTGGTACGGACCGGGACATCTCTCAGCATACGTTGGATTTGTGCCCCGCGTAAGTGCGGAGAGGGAGATCCTGGTCCGTGAAGTCCGACAAGAGCTGTCCCTGCGAGCAATCGTGGGAGCCTCGCGTGTCCTATTTCAGACGGCCCTGAGGAGGATGGCAGTCGGGATGGCCTCGTACTACCCTACGCACTAGCGAAGGGGGGCGAGATTACCTTTACCCCCTAAAGAGAGCTCTGCCGAGCCGCAAGCGGAGCCACAGCACGGGAGAGGCCGCGGATGCGTTATATTAACACGATCCTGCAGTGGTTTATAAGACTGCAGAATTCGCGGTTCAGGCTACTGAGAAGTTATTGGATTAGTTATTAAATTCTCAGTAGTAACCTGGAGCCTGAAAATTAGCAGTGCTTATACTCCCGTGCCTTATAAAGCAAGTGAATCCGGTGATCCTGCGCCTGAACTGTTTCCGATCGTGTCGGATTGGCTGTCAAACAAAGATGCACTCTATTCCTTCGCTCTAGTAATCCGCTGCGACGGTATATTTGTGTTTTCAAGTAATTTGTCTGAAGATAAGTATTTTGGCATACGAAATTTGTTACATAAGTTTTTTACTAAAAAGCGCTTATGACATTTTGCTAAAGATATTTATTTTTCCATACAAACTTTTATTCTCTTTATTAAAGAATTAAAAGAAAAACATTTTATGACCTACTTATTTACTTTATATAAAGAACTCCTGTGTAGAATTTTAAATTTCTAAAAGTATCGGCTTAGCTTTGTGTTAGTCTCAATAGTACATAATAATATTATGTCCTTACATATGAAATACATAAATTATAAATACAATAAATTGGCGTTTTGTCGTACTGACCACTTTGATCTGAAATATCTCCTCTTTGGTTAAGAATTCCAAATTCAAATTTATAAATTCATTTAGCTTCTACATTTGAGATTTGAAAACAGTCATTCATTTGTTTTTTCCTCATATTTTTTTTTCTTTGATGTCGCTTATGGAAAACATGAAATATCGGTATATTTACGAGTACGAGTTCTACCGTGGCACCAGTGCTGCAGAAGCAGCTCGAAGGATAACGATGTGTACGGCGCTGGTGTCGC
Organism: Nymphalis io; assembly: GCF_905147045.1. Taxonomy (NCBI): domain Eukaryota; kingdom Metazoa; phylum Arthropoda; class Insecta; order Lepidoptera; family Nymphalidae; genus Nymphalis; species Nymphalis io. Next base: position 3,153,864 of record NC_065890.1, on the reverse strand, counting down.
AAAAGAAAGCACGGTACGTTTTTGATTTCATCGTTTTCAACGACCTTCAGAACCAACCCCGTAGATGGCCGGAGACCAAAGTAAAAAATGAAGAATTAAAGGCTATTGTGGAAGCGGATCCATCACAAAACACTTCAGAGATAGCTGCAGGCTTCGGGGTAAGTGATAAAACTGTATTAATCCACTTGAAGCAAATCGGGAAAGTAAAAAAAACTTGAACGATGAGTTCTCTCTAGATCACTCATGAATTGAGTGAATCGAACTTGCAAACACGCGTCAACTGCTGTGTTGCTTTGCTCAACCGACACAATAATGAAGGGATTTTAAATCGAATCCTTACTTGTGATGAAAATTGGATACTGTACGATAATCGGAAGCGCTCGTCGCAATGGCTAAACCCTGGAGACCCAGCCAAATCCTGCCCTAAACGAAAATTTACTCAGAAAAAGTTAGTATTGAGTGTATGGTGGACTAGCGCCGGTGTCGTTCACTACAGCTTTCTAAAATCTGGCCAAACGATTACGGCAGATATCTATTGTCAGCAATTGCAAACCATGAAGGAAGAACTAGCTACTAAACAATCTAGATTTATCAATCGCTCTAGGCCACTGTTGCTTCACGACAACGCAAGACCACATACTGCACAACAAACAACTACTAAGTCAGATGAGCTACAATTGGAATGTCTGCGACATCCACCGTACTCCTCGTACCTTGCTCTAAAAGATTACCATTATTTCCGGAATTTGGACAACTTCTTACAAGGAAAAGAATTCAACTCCGATGCAGCAGTCCAAACCGCCTTCAAAGAGTTTATTGATTCTCGCCCCCATGGTTTTTTTAGTAAAGGGACCAATGAGATGGCAAAAGTGCATAGATAACAACGGTGCATATTTTGATTAATTAAATATATTTTACAAAAAAAAATCGACTTTATATTCCTTCCTTACAAAACGCCAAATTCATATGTAAGGACCTAGTATTACAATAGAAGACGGATTCTTATAACACATAGTACTTTAAAACCAAACTCAGAAAATATTTTATGAAATATTATGATTAAAAAAAAAAAACCTCTTTACACATACATATTATTTTTAGTAAATAAATTAGAAAAATTGACAATTTTAATTTAATGTAATTCAATTTTTTTTACATTCACAGAATAATTATCTTCTTTTTTATCTTTTAACATACAGATTCAAATTTACATTAATGCACTAGTTTATATTTATATCAAAATTTAGTTATTTAAAAATGTTTTACATTTTTTTTTTAATTTTTTTGAATGTGTAGTTAGGCTATAATTGATATTTATTTTGTTACAATATTTTTATACGTGCAATAACAAATGTTTTTCAGAAAAAATAACGCCGGCCTCCTGTTAAAAAAAAAAAAAACACTCGCATTACCATTTATCTACTACTCTACTCTAACTACTTCCAGTTATACATACTCTCGAAATGAGTCCTCTTAAATGCCACATTTAGAGGTAAGAATAAACAAATAATATCATATACAGACAACATATCTACAGTTTTATTATATATGTTCTGTGTATGTGTACCTATTAAGGATTACTTACATTATGTTTCTCGACTAACATTTATTTAAGCGAAAGGATCCAACCTTCATCTTAATTCACTAAAAGGAAAAAGTAAAGAGAGAATTCGGTAATAAAGATGTGAGGAATTTCTCTGTTCATTTTTGGGTTTTCTTTTTTATATCTTCAGGCTCATGAACGCCTTGTTATCGCGTCATGCATTTTAAACGTCTTTTTGTTAGCAGCTCTGTTTAGTTAATTGGAAAATTTGGTTATTTTATTTCAAGAAAATTGTATTTGAAGGAAGTTTTATATATATATTTTTTTAATGTAATCTTGAACATTATTTTCATCAGTATTATTTTGTAAAAACTTACTTCTTATGATACGCTGTTTTGATGAGTGCGCCCTTCAAATGTTGTAATTATTATAGTCAATATCGTATATCACATTGACTTTGCTGCTGTCGAATATTGCGGGTTAATTTTCGAAATAGAAAAGGTCTATGAAATAAACAAATTCTTGAATCTTATTATAAATACAGTATCACCGGGCTTGGAACATAAGTAATACTCAAATGATATATGATTCTTTTATTCGAGCGACTTCATTTATCCCATAAATTTTTACATAATAATTATACCTTTATCCCATAAGTATATAAGTACATAAAATAATGGATAGATGGATCTTTGTTTCTCTTTCAAGCAAAAATTACTGAACGGATTTGGATAAAATTTAGAATAGAGATAGCTTAAATCCTCACTTAACACATAGGCTATTATTATCTTCCTTTCTCTCTCTTACTTGCGCATAGCCGTGAGCGGTAGCTAATTATACAAATCAAAGAAACAATCGGTTTGCGATTATAAGGTCGGCGAAAACAAAATGGCTTTTTCTAACATGAAAAAAAAACATGTAATAAAATTTATAGAAACTTATTACGTGTAATTTTTTTTTTTTTTTTTTTTTATAGAATAGGAAGGCGGACGAGCATATGGGCCACCTGATGGTAAGTGATCACCAACGCTCTTAGACATTGGCATTGTAAGAAATGTCAACCATCGCTTACATATCCAATGCGCCACCAACCTTGGGAACTAAGATTTTATGTCCCTTGTGCCTGTGATTACACTGGCTCACTCACCCTTCAAACCGGAACACAACAATATCAAGTATTGCTGTTTTGCGGTAGAATATCTGATGAGTGGGTGGTACCTACCCAGACGAGCTTGCACAAAGCCCTACCACCAGTAAAATATGTGTCTATGTAGTATTATTTAGGAAATATAATGTTAGTTACAGTAGGAAAGACAAAAGTTTTGACTGTACACGATGCGTTCAATACAAATAACTTTATTGAAGTTAGAATGAAAGCGGTCTTATTGTATTAAACAATTCATTACTGACAATCATTAACACGAGATTAAATTTAACATAGATTTATAAATATCTATATATAAATGTAATGTAAATATTTATATATGATATACCTATAGACATATTTTTCGTACTTAAGCTATATAACATGTAAAACCTAACACGCGCATACACGACATTGAACTCTGTTTTAAATAAAAATAAGAACGATTATTCTTCGGTATTCAAGTGCGACAGTTAGTCAACAAATTGTTGGACTTTTGACAAGATGGACGCTATTTTTCAACGAAATTACATCACGTTACTGGATTAGCTGTCCCCTCAGTTCTTGTGTTTGTTGAGGCAATTTGAGACTTTTTTCATATTTTGCCCTTATAAATGTTATTTATTAATTTCAATTGTGCAAATTTAAAAAGTTATTAAAAACGGGCATAATTTAGCCGCCACGGAACGCCCGGCAAGCGTAAAATATCGAAATTGATTATTATAGATATAAATCATAATTAGCGAAACCAATATAAATATATATAGAATTACAAATTTATAAAAAATAAATATATTTTTGTTATTATCATAATAACATATAATATGTTACATACTGTAAAAATAAGTATTCATAATATATTACACTTAAAAAAAACGATTATTTGTTTAATAGCTTAGTCGTACCAACAGGAGACAAACGTACATCACGTAGAAAACATTCTGGGTTAAATGTAAATTAACGTCATGCCTAGCGACAACTCTATAAAAATGAGCTGGTGGATTGAATCCTCACCATACGGTTAATAATTGAGGCATTCAAGTGCTTGAAGGATAAAGTTACAGCACAAAAGTGAATTTCTCACCGCTGGGCAAATATCTTTTCTTTATTGATATTTTTGTGAACATGAGATGAATGAAGAACTTCTTACTTCTTTATTATTACGACACCGACGCGTTCAGAATAGAATAGAATAACGGATAGCCTTGTTTATTCAGCTCGACCCACGCGGTATACTTTATACACTATCAAATTTAAATCGAACCTCTAACTAAATAAATATTTAGCTAAAAGTTAAGTAAATTCAAAGATAATGAAAATTAATTAAAAAAATAGTTGAAGATGTCAAGACAAATAATCACGACGCCCTGTGGAATGTTAAGTGTTTTTTCAACTGTTAATAGTTCTAAAATTGAAATTAGTATTTACAACACTGACAAAGCTTTCGAGATCCCAATAATCATCAAAATAATTCATCAAAATAATTGTACATTTAATTACAAAATATACTAAGTCTCGTTGAGATATTGAGCCGGTTTTATAACGACGGAGTATTAATACTAGGGCATACACACATACTAAGACAAGTTTGATAATATATATTTTTTTTATTTAATAAATCTCTTATCGATAGTAGATAGATATATGTTATTTAATTTTCTGTAAAACAAACAAGTTTGTAATTGATTGTAGCCATCTTACATTTAAACCGTATTTAAAGAAATATATAAAATTTACATCAAAATTTCTTTGTAGGCCATAAGATAAACCATATATATAAACAAAATAAATATATCAATAATGTCCACTTTAAATTATATTTTTGGAATTCTTTACCAGCACACTTGTTCCCTTCCTCTTAGAACTTGGGTTCCTTTAAACGATGCGTGAAGAGGCATCTTGCGGACCGACAAGGCGGGGGCGGCTAGTGCAGAACATTCTTCCAGACTGTACTGGCCGTCGTCGGGCTTGGACTCCACTACCACTTACCTTTACTTTACTTTTACACTTTGGAGCTTATTCCACCACGCTGCTCCAATGCGGGTTTGTAGAATACACATGTGGCAGAATTTTTTGTGTGTTTCCTCACGATTGAAACACAAATTGAGCATATGTAAATTCAGTGGTGCTTGCCCGGGTTTGAACCCACGATCATTGGTTAAGATTCATGCGTTCAAAACACTGGGCCATCACGGCTCAATTTCCATTGATTTGAATTAATGTAGAGTTAAAAAACTGGTGTTTCAGCGAATCTTTAACAGAGCCCAATAGACTCGAAAGCTGTATGATAAAAGCAATGTACGAATAGTAGATTCGATCCTGTTGGTTTAAATAATTATTCTCTTCACTCCTAGGACCGTATTAATCGTCATATCCGGTTTGCGGCTTTTCCACTAATGACTGACAAAATACTAACATTTGTGTTACGATAACTTTTAGGAAAACCGTCGAAATTATAATCATTTTTGTATTTTTTTTTAATTATACCTTTGATTTTATGTATCTTGACTCAGATTTTTTTATTCTGCCAAGACATTAATGTCTTAGGGTGTGTGTTTGTTCTTTCGCGTACTTGTGTGAGCTATATCTGAGTACCAGCATTAAACGCAGGCGGGTGAACACGTTTGTTGATATCGAAATTTGTTTTAATGTTGCGTACTCAATACCTTCATTAACATTACGTTTACTATGATTAAGTTATTACATTAATAATTATAACGTCACTTTATTGTAGATTTAAGAATATAACTAAATTAAAAAAAGAAACACTATAAAATTGTAAAAATAAAAAATAAATAAAAACTTAAGTCTAAATTTCTGAATGACATTAAACTTTTTACCGCCAAAGTTTTCTTTATTATATTCATGGCACAAATCTTGAAGTGTATTTAATTTATTTCTTGTTTTTAGTTATAATTTATTTTAAGCTATGTACAGTCATTTTTATTCATATATCCTATAAATATAATTATTTTTATGTTGTTGATCGTTGAGGACTCTTCTGGTGGTAATCCTGGTTGTATAATCAGGTCAAGCTTGCTTTTAAAATGCATTAGCATCTATATGAACCAACATGTAAAATATCAACTCCGTTGGATTAGTAAAAGTGGTTTTAATTCAGCTAGTAAGATTTGACCTGAGCAAACTAACAAACATTGCAAGTTAAATAAGAGATTGCAAATATTGTAAAAGAGTCTTGTATATTCCTTCCTACAGTTCCAAAAGATATTTACTTTAACGCGCGCAGCGAAATGTAAAACCAAATACAAATTAGAAGAAATCACAGTTAGCTCGCTATGGTTGTTCTATAATAACAAACTCGAAACTACCCACAGGAAACGGTCGTGAATTGTCAGATAGTGATATGTGATATTGATCATAATAATTATAACGTAAAGCGCATCAAAATAATATATCACCATAAGCCAGTTGTGACGTTTCACGGGTAAGTAATGAGGTATACGCATAAAATAGCACTGGAGATTCGAACTTCGAACTTCTCTTTCCTCGTTCTCTTTTCACTGTTTTATTTCGGATTTATAGTAAAAAAAAATTCATCAGTGTTATTATTATAATACAATGTTCACTTCGTATTTAATTATCAAATTGCCTTCTCTCATTATCGAATTCAGATTTCAATTAAATATCGGTATTTTAAGTAATTATAAACCTACATTGGATAATAGATATCGTTTCGTTTCGATAAGCTTAGGATACGATTTCATTGATTGAATAAATTAAGAAAAAAAATATAGCTTTCGTATTAAATGAATTGGTTTTTTAAATTATTTTACTTTCTCGAAAATGAATGAAAATGATGAAATCGTTTTCGTTTCATGATTTTAAATATTTTATAATTAATATTTTTAAAAATTAAATTTTTATAAAATTATTTATATATTAAAAATAATGTTGTGAAAATATATATAGTATTGCTTTATATATTATTTAAAGTTAAAAGAAAAACGACAATCAGGCAACAAATAACTATGTATATGTAACTAAAATATAAAAACCAGCGTTATGTTTCGACTCACCTATATGTGCTTACTCCTTGCCTGACAAACATTTAATATTAAAGTATTGTTGTTTTTCGTCGTATGTATAAATTGTCGTTGCTTGATAAGTGATGAAGTGTCTGAGGATAAAGAAGATAAATTCTTTTTTTATATTTATCAGACAAGATATCTATCTTATCCTCAGATTTTACACCAAATTCAGTCAAAATGTAATATAATATGCTTTAATCAATTAGAAGGCATGTGGTCGAGAAAATATTTCCTTCCTAAAGGCCTATTTCTTAAGGTCGCCTCGGATGATTTAAGAGGGTCGATATACATCCCTTGTCCTACAATAATTTACGTCTTTCTCATTTATGAGGTTTAATATTCAATTATAGATAAATACCTTAATATATTATGCATACTAATTACCCATCCTGGATTTGTTCGGGCAAGGTTAAAGTAATTAAATGTTGTAATGTCCATAAATATATCACCGAATTGGCCTGGGCTAGGCAATAACTGCTTCTCTTAAAAAGAATCGTTATAGCTAATTCCACGACAGTGCTCCAATGCGTATTGCTAGATAAACATGTGGTAAACTACTGTTAACCGCCTCGGTAAACAGTACTTTGTCATTGGCTGCTCAAGTGACTACATATAAGACTGCATATCCCGAGGCGTTAGGTTAAAATCCCAGGTCGGGACGATATAAAGTTATTGAGTTATGCTGTCAAAAAATTCTCAGCAGCCTAGAGTGTGGAGGCTGGAAGTGTGTTCACTCCCGTGCCTCAAAAAGCCCATAAAACCGTTGTTTCTACGCCTGAACTTATTCCAGTCATGTCGGATTACGTGTCTGGATTATGATATGTAGGACTGATGGAATAGAGAGTGCATATGTGTTTGTGCATGATCTATTATTCGCGTAGTTGGCTGGTTTTTCTTGAGAATGGCCACCGTGGTCGGAGTCGGTCTTGTAGACATCATCAGGCGGCAACATGTTATGATATGACAGATGCAAAAAGCGACTTTGATTTACTAAATTTAAATATTATATATTTATTTGATATAAAAATATTAAATGCTCAGGCAAGTCAGACCGTAGCTTAAAATCTCGTTTTTTTCAGACTTGATTAAATTGATTTTATTAATACTGATTTCAAAAATGGATTTACTAATAGAAATAATTTATTATAAGAATTTAAATATACAATACTATTTAATGGTTAAATAGAAATAATTAATAAATATTTAAAAAATAATTAAAGAATTTAATTACTGTTTTTTATTTCTACTGGTAGGTTTGCTCATGTAGAATATAAATATATATTGTACATGAGCAAACCTTTTTAGCTTAATATCATATAATATCATATCATATAATCTTTGATAATTTGGGTGGTTCCGATGGATTAAATGAGTGACTATGGTGACGACTTATCATCAAGTGGTCCATGTGACTGTACGCCTACCTATATTATAAAACAAGAGTGTTTGTTCTGTTTAGATATTTCACCAGTAAAGTTTCTCAGTGCTTTGCTAACTCTCCTCAAGGAGAAGGTTTGGAGAGTATTCTATCACGCTGCTATAACGCTAGTCGGTGGATGGACATATAACTAATAATTTTATCCGACACATGCATGTTTCCTCACGATGAGCACGACAAATGAATTATAAAGACACAGCACAAGAAAATTAAGTGGGTAGTATCCGACTGAATGTGAACGCTGGGCCATATCAAAAGTAGATCTGATTTGAAGCGGAAGTCAGCGGTGTAAGTTTCTCTGCTTCGAGTGCCTCGTGAGGCCTGGTCCTGCACTCAAACTCTTTTACGTCTCAGAGAGATCACAGAGAGTGCACCTATTCTTGTGCATACCTATGCATGACTAGTTATCGCCTGAGGTTTGGCACACGTGTTTGAAAGAGGGGGGGTGTGCCTCCGGGCTTTCTCTCAATGTTCTTTCATCAAAACCAGTTCACTTGTTTAGCCTTGAAAGCGTTAAAAACAGACAGACATACTGACAAGGTTACATTCATATTTATAATTTTAGTATAGGTAATACCTCTAGTTTATTAAGAAAAGAATAGTATTGATTTGTAAATACACGCAATACCAAGAAGACTAGAATAAAAATAATAAATGAACTTCAATAAAAGACTAGACTTGTTTAAAATTTTTAATTACGAGTGCCTAACGATGAGGAATATTGGGAATTCCAATGTGTAGTGAATGAGTATTTCCTGAGCTTACAGCATGATAATATTGTGTTTACTGATTGAGAGGTTTGTTGTTTTTTCTGTAAGTAGACAATACTTTATACAATACTTTGAGAAAATAAATTCTTTAACCAGAATACAAGCAAAGTTGGCTAGTCTATAAAATTGTCGGGTCAACAATATGTACAACAGGAAATGTCACTATTTATAATTTTCAAAATTATCAATGTAATATATAAAATAATTATTTTTATAACTTAGCAATTGGCTTCAAGTTTTAATCACTATTGAAGTATTGCTTCTTATATAACATTAGCAAAATGCGCGGCTTCGCCTGCCTGGTATTCAGTTTGTCCTCCTTTGAATCTTTCAAAACATACAATTTTAACGTACATAATAGTAACATCCTGTGAATGTCCCACTGCTGAGCTAAGGCTTCCTCTCTTTTTTGAGGAGCAGGTTTTGGAGCTTATTCCACCACGCTGCTCCAATGCGGGTTGGTGGAATACACATATGGCAGAATTTCAGTGAAATTAGACACATGCAGGTTTCCTCGCGATGTTTTCCTTCACCGTAAAGAACGAGATGAATTATAATCACAAATTAAGCACATGAAAATTCAGTGGTGCTTGCCCGGGTTTGAACCCACGATCATCGATTCATGCGTTCTTACCACTGGGCAATCTCGGCTTTTTTTTCGGCGTACATAATGCGTATTGGCATCATACATATACAATATTTTAATTATTAGATAGCACTAGTCTAAAAAAAATATTGTTTTAATTTTTGCAATTCGCGAATAGCCATATTAATTTAAAAAGAAGCAGTTTTTTTTAAACAGACAGACATTTCAATTTTATTTATTTGTATATATTTAAGTCGAAGCTAAATGCTTAATAGCTACAAAACCTTTAATACACCCTTCATTTCCACCTATATCCACGATTTGTATTTTAGTGACAGCTGTTTAATCAAGATCGTAAATAGCAACTGCATTTGAAGCACAGAACGTTTGCATTTCTCTTAAATATTCGCAGCTGAAGCCATTACTTATGCTTATTTGTATTATGGATATTAGTATTTTTCAAACATTGTTTGGCAGCTTATTAGTTAAACACTGGTTTCTCCCTGTCTGTCATTATGGATTTGACATTCGAAAGAAGAAGACAAAGCATTGTTTTATCAATCACCCGTTAAACAACGGTTCTAAGTAAGGCAGTAAGTGTTTTTCGTTAAATATATAAAGTAATTTAAAAAAATTGTTTACAAAATAGAAAATAGGTTGTTAAATTTATGTATCACGTACTTGAATATTAAATGTAAATAATTCACACAAAAAATCTCATTGTTTAATATTATTTTTTATAATAGCTTCAAATAAAGTAAAATAACGTTAAAATAAAATAAAAAGGTGGTCTATAGCAAAGTATTAGTTAAAATTGAAATCAGTAAAATCTGAACCTAGCCAAGCGGTAGCTTATTGCTGTAATTAAGCTGACTCACGCCGAATCCAATCGCTCCATTGAAATAAAAACATTAACGATGTTATGAATTTAAATTGACTTAAACAACTTATTTATTAAAAAAAAAAACAATAGCTATGACAAATGAATTAAAATATAACAAATATACTGGCAACTGATTTTATATATTCTATTTTCTATCTTCGTGGTAGGGCTTTTAGAAAGCCTGTCTGTGATCCCCTACTTTTTTTTAAAACAGTAACTCGTAGAGAAACGTATAAAAATCATTAAAAATATTATGAAAAATATACTACAAAAAAAGCCGAAGGTTCCTTTGCTTTTGTATTATTCATTATGCAAATGTGAATAACGAAATCTCGTGATAGAAAGGTGAAGAGCAAAAAGGTTGTACAAAGGCTAATAGCTGCTTTACTTATTTAATTATAATACTTGTAATTGTTTTTAAAACTTTATACATATAAATACGTATATTCGCTTACTTAAGAGAAGATATTAATACGTAATTCTTATAAGCTATCGTAGTTTACTAAATTATTTTATACTTACATTTCTATCGTAAAGTATACAATATAACATAGAGATATTACATCTACCGACTAACCCTACCGCACTAATTAAGCTGACTCAGAGTATGTCTAAAGGAATCGCTCTAGATCTGTGTTTAATCAATGCTAAAGTTAAACGATATATTTCAATAGCTTCTCGTATAATCTTGTGCAGACGTCGTATATAGATTAAGTAATTAGTTAGAGAGGTATCATATAGTCTAGATATTATTGTTGATGGGGTTTATAGATTATGGTTTGTATTTGGAATGATATATCTGATATTATATTTGAAAACATAGCTCACAAAATACTACTACATAACAATAGTGGTTACAGTTGCTATAATACATTGCGTAATTCTTTCACGTGTGTATCCTCCAACCCGCATTGGAGAAGCGTGGTGTAATATATATATACTCCACTAACTTTGGGAACTGAAATGTTATGTCCCTTGTGCTTGGCTGACACTGGCTCACTCATTCTTCAAACCGGAATGCAACAATATCGTGAGTTTTATTGATATTGTCGAACTTCCGATGCAAAAATACTACGAATTAAAAAAAAAAGAACAGAAAAATAATACTCCTAATATGTAGTGGGGAGTATTAGAACACTACTGGCGAATATTGCTTTCAATTGCTATTTTTAAATAGCAATTTTACACGTGCAAAGTCAGGAGCGGTTATATGTACCTTTAAGATATTATACTGCAGACAAAATCTTAAATGCCGGTAATATTACAAAAAAGAAAAACCTAAAACAACATGATTATATAAAACATGACTGGTCAGGTACAAAGACGGGTCGAGCGTACCAGAAAATGAAATATATGAATAAATCTTACAAATACGTACATTTGATAATGGTTGGAAGTCAAGTACAGTACAAAGAAAATTCATATGCACATTTAAGAAATAATAATGCAAAAAATACTTATTAATTATCATAATTTTTACATTAAAAAATATATCTCCGCCGCGACAGCTGTACGCTGCCGTGACCAGGATTCGAACCTGGGTTACTACGGCCACAACGTAGGGTCCTAACCACTAGACGATCACGGCTATCGGAGCAGGTGATAGTGCAACTGAAATTATTTTATACATTCTCATTTGCACATTGACTTGCCAAGTGAACCGTAACTACCGCCTCTAATTTAATTTCATATATATGGTGCAAATATTTCATAATAACACCTTTGCAATAATTATAAGAATATTACGTATACGCAATGCGTGTGTGGGTGTATAATTGTTATATACACATACACAATTACCAATATGTTTGTATATTTTCTTCCATGCAATCGTAAAGTTAAACATAGCTAACGCACTGATTTATATTTAAGCGTATATAATAACTAGATCATTTCGTTGATGGTGGTAAATCCAATATTCCATTAACATTTTCCCTCGGGAGCCGACTGCTCACGTCTATGCAAACAACAGCTTACTTGTGTTGAGCTGTGCTATGCAAACGTTAACCTTTGAGGAAATCGCCGCTTGCTATAATATTAATGGCTCAAGCCACAGGGTACAAATAAAAGTATATCTAAAGTATTAAAATAAATGAGCCGAGAGGGCTCAGTGGTTGGAACGTGTGAATATTAACCGATGATCGCGAGATACTTAATTTGTGTTTAGAATTCGCGTTTGGCGATAAAGGGAAATATCGTGAGGAAACGTGCATATTTCTAATTGCACTGAAATTCTACTGCATGTGTAAACTTTGAAACTTCAAGCCTTTTCCCCAAAGGGACGGGAGGCCTTGGGATATTGACAGGCCGTCTTTAAAGTAAAACTTACGGTTGTTCTTTAAAATATACTTTTATAATACTTTTTTAAAATTAAATAAAAGCCGAGATGCTAAGGTAAGTGCGTGAATCTTATCCGATGATCGTGCGTTCGAGCCCGGGCAAGCACCATTGAATTATCATGTGCTTTATTTATGTTCATAATTCGTCTCATGCTTGACGGTGAAGAAAAACATTGTGAGGAAACGTGCATGTGTCTAATTTCATTGAAATTCTGCCACATGTGTATTCTACCAACCTGCATTGGAGCAGCGTGATGGAATAAGCTCCAAACCTTCTCCTCAAAAGGGAGAGGAGGCTTTAGACCAGCAGTGGGACATTCACAGGCTGTTACTGAATACTTTTTACGACAGTGAACATGGAAGTAGGGAGCGTGAGTGTACATGTCTTTGTAATCAAACGTCATACAAGAATTTAAAAAGATGATAACATGATAAAAAGAAAGAAAGGAACAGACTCTGAACAATCATATGGATTGCCCTAACAAAATTTGTTCATGACAAATTCACTAATAACCTTGCAGCAACCATGGTAAGGATTAATAATACTGTATACACAAGCAGCAGCACCTTCGAATAAACGTTTTGGGTATTTCAAGTGCATCAATACCCATTAAGAACTAAGTACCTTTAAATCTTGTAATTAATAATAACCAGTGTTCGCCTACATGATGTTGGGGAAAGGGTTTGTAAAAAAAAAGTAGCCTTTCTCTTTCCTCGGGGTTCAAGCTAACTTCACACCAAATTTTATCGAAATCTAATTATCATCGTTTCCATGTCACTTACTATAATGTCGTGTAATCACTATTCGAATTTCTTTCGACACGCATTGTATCGTGTTTTGTTTTCACAAAAACATTCTAACAAAGTTTTGATGTTGTGATTTTCCCGTTCCCGTTGTGCCGTCTGGGTTATCATTGTCATAAATAAATTGAAAAGACGTGACGAAACTGCTATTTTGTCCGTATCGTGTTTCGATCCAAATATTTAATGAGCAAAAAATGTAATCTGGGGCAACTTCAATCACACTTACGCAAACGAAAGTGAAAGTAAGTTTACAAACTGAATATTCTTTTCGGTGTAGTTATCAGCGCTCCGATAGCCGTGATCGTCTAGTGGTTAGGACCCTACGTTGTGGCCGTAGTAACCCAGGTTCGAATCCTGGTCACGGCAGCGTTCAGCTGTCGCGGCGGAGGTATATTTTTTAAAACTTGAATTTTATTTTATTAGGCGTCCAAGCAATCCGAGGCGGCCCATGTGGAATTTAAAAATCAAAGTTCTCAAGTTTGAATTTTGTTTATATTATAGGTAGGCGGACGAGCATATATACCACTTGATGGTAAGGGGTCACCAACGCCCATAGACATTGGCATTGTATGTTAACCATCGCTTACATCGCCAATGCACCACTAACTTTGGTGTGGTCTTTCTGTTACGATTTCTCGGCTCAACTATTGAACCGATTTGGATGAAATTTGATATAAAGAAAGCTTGAATCCCAAAGAAGTATATAGGCTATATACTTTTTTATACCTAATACCAAGCCCCTCACCTAATACGCGGGCGTAGCTGCGAGCGAAAACTATACATTCTCTACAATTTAGATATATTATTTTCCTTGTATCATTGAAATTCCTACATGTGAATGAACAATTATAAGCCTTATTTATTTATTATAATTAAATAGTTTATAAGAGCCGAGATGGCTCAGTTGCCTAAACACTTTATATAGGTCTTAATCTCGACTGGGTAGGTACCAGCTATTTATAAGATATTCTACCATCAAACAGCAATATTTATTATTGTTGTGTTTACAGAAGAGATTTTATTTCGAAGGGGACATTTTATTTCACAAGGTCGCTGGCACCTTGTCGATGGTAGGAATGATTAATATTTCTCACAGCGCCAATGTTTATGGGCGGTCGTGACCATCAGACGGCCCATTTGACCGTCCACCTATTTATTTTATAAATATATAAAAGATTGCAATTTCCAATCCAGGCAAGTACAATTGCGTTATCATATTGTTTTGTGGTAGAAGAAAACATCGCAAGGAAATCTGCATTTGTTGCCACTAAGTCTGTCTACCTCTGTATCACCATTCACCTACCCGCAACAGAGCAGCGTGCTGGAATAAGATCGAGCAGTAGGACATTAATAAGCTATTACTTATATAGTTACTATGCTTACTAATAGCGTTGTGATGAGGAATTACGATTAATTGCAGTCACTTCGTACAGCTCGGCGAACGGACACATTGTTCTAACCGCTAGATATTAATGACGCCCTACTTCAGTGGCCACTTAACTCCATATCCGAGCAAGCAGCTTCCAACTGCAGAAGGAATTCTATCTTTAAATACAAAGACTAATTAAGAATTGTCCATTAAGATTTTTTTAGTAACAGTCTGGAATTGCCAATGTAATACGTTTGTACATAAAATACTCACAAACGATGAAAATATTTTACCGCTAAACAGCAATTACAATAAGTATTATTTCGTTCCGGTTTGAAGGATGAATGAGCCAGTGTACAGGCACAAGGTACATAACATCTTCGTGCCTAAGTTAGTATAGATAGATCATTAGCGATGTAAGGAATGGTTAATATTTCAGATATCGCCAATGTATGAGCGGTGATGACTTAACATCAGGTGTCCCTATATCATAAAAAAAAACGAAACATTGAAAATGCATAGACTTCATAACTCGTATATAATATTCTCTCCATAATTGGCTTGTCCCCGTTGAGAATGGTCGCCGCGGCCGCAATTCGGTCAAGTGGTCATCATGAATTATTTCATCTAGTTTTTCATATTAATGTCCATTTACCGTTTACCACCAGAATGACCATTACCATGCCTTTATAATTTAACTAGTATTCAACCAGTGGTCAATATTTAACCGTAATGATTATAAAAAAAATGTGAAAATCATATATGCATTTTTATTTCTTCTACTCTCATTTCCTATTTTTTTTATTAATAACACCAAAGCTGTCGCTGACGTTTGGGTAGACATTTTGGAGATTTGCAAATCTCATATATGTGATATTTAAGTCTTAGAATTAAATCACATTGTCCCAGGAAGAATGTACTTTTTAAAGAAGTAAGCTTATCTTTAGAAGACAAATAATATTTAAAACTTAATTAAAATGATGATGAGCCAATATCGCGTATATATGTTATTGATATAAGCACTTATGTATACTATTTATATTATAAATGTATGTTTGTCTTCATACAAGTGTTCAAGTATCAATATCTATATTGTTAGTTCCGAGGCCTACACAAATTCCCTGTTCATACCTCATTGCTTCAACAATTTGTCGCTTTATTATCGAATTATGTATATTTTTACACTCCATTCACCTTCTGGGAGTAAATGTTACACCCTCTGCCGTCAACAGCGTTCGACAGTCTCGTTTGCATTTAATAAGTTAGATAGAGATAGCGTATATAATAATAAATTGCCTTCATCTATGTCGAGCCCTATTTTGTGGCGTTATAACCTCAATTTATTTTATCAAACAAAGGGAATTGTAGCTGAATTTAGCGTTAACAAAATATTCGGTTGTTGCTTTGGATTACTTTTCCATTGACATTATATAGAATACATAAGATTTAATTTATTGTCAAATGTCAAGTTTCGATTCCATTCCTTATAAAATATGTAATATATTTAAAAAATAAAACTCAATACAAATAAAAACTGTCAGTCTGTCAAGCACGCTTGTTTAGGAAAGCTGATTTATCCAGCTTAAATATGATTACTTACGGCAAAAATAACTGATTAGGTTTGTAAATATTTTATTATTGTAATTCAGTGTTTAGTTCAAGTGTTTATGCAGGCAAATTTCTAGATTTTTTGTTACGGTCACTTTAGGATTTCACTATAGGCCGAATAGACCGAACCTAACTTGATAATGCTTAAGGAGTGGTAAAACTTAATTGGTAAGTTATTTCAAACTACGCGCCAACGTTTTAAAACTCAAAAAGTATACAAAGTGCCTCACAAAAATTATCTAATTTAAATTTTAAAAATAATAAAATTTTTCCTGCTCTACAGGGGTAGCCTCAGTTCATATAGCATACAAGGTATCAAATCCACACCTCGTTAAAGTATTTAAAGAAAACATGAAGACCCTTCTAAGCGTGCTACTCAAATAGGACAAGCTGTTTATTTTAGATAAACAAATTATAATTATATACCCTTATATGATACTTAAGGGATGCATACTAGCTTTTATATATTTTTGAAATCAAACTCAAGATAAATATAGAAAAATCTAGATTCACTCACAATCGGTAAAGCTAGCAACATACATGCCAAATTAATAGCCTCTTTCTTTTCAAAGTCAGTTAAAATAGGCATTGATTTATTTATTTTAAATAAAACTTTATACAAGTGATAGTATAGTACGCAAGTATACGTTTATTTCATTAAATTATAATTTTCATGACAAAATCCGTCCCCTCAAATAATGCTAAGTAATAATTCCCTAGGGCTCCAGCTATTTCCTTATTAAATTTCTATTAAAATCGGTTTAATATGAAAGTTATCTTTCATGAATATTGAATAATGTTGATTTACGGCCTTACTTATAAACGTTGCCTAGCGACTGTTTAGTTAAATACTGATTTATCTCTTTCTGTCATTGTTGATTTGACATTCGAAAGAAGAAGACAAAGCATTGTTTAACTGATCATCCGGTCACCGCTTAAGTAAGGCAGGTAATTAGTTATAATAAATTATTTAAAAAAAAATATCGGTTTGTTGATCGTCACGCTATAAACTACAAATCTTTAATTATAAATAGGTATAACTGTTTTCTTTTTTTTATAGAATAGGTGGACGAGCATATGGGCCACCTGATAGTAAGTGGTCACCAAACGCCCTTAGACATTGACATTGTAAGAAATGTTAACCATCGCTTACATCACCAATGCGCCACCAACCTTGGGAACTAAGATGTTATGTCCCTTGTGCCTGTAATTACACTGGCTCACTCACCCTTCAAACCGGAACACAACAATACCAAGTACTGATGTTTTGCGGTAGAATATCTAATGAGTGGGTGGTACCTACCCAGACGAGCTTGCACAAAGCTCTACCACCAGTGCTTATATGTTTGTTCTCTATGCGTTCTTAAGCCAATGATCCGATTGTTAAGGAAATTTGGTGGTTATGCGTACACATGGACCAAAACAAATAAAGAGTTTTTTATTTGTATTAACAAAACTTTTTGTTTTACTTTATAATTATTTATTGATTTTATTTAACTATAAATTCTATCAATGACCATTCAGTGTTGGTCGAATTTTGAAAATTAATTTTCATTCAATGCTTTTAGGCAAACACTTTTAGGCACTTATAATGAGCCTTAAAATTAAAATGTAACATTTTTTTTTTATTTACAGCGTTAAATATACATGAAAATAAATTTCGCTGAAATACATTTTATTAACATTTGTCTGATCAACGACTTAAAATGTATTGTGAACGTTCCTGACAATACCTCAGTAAAGGAGATCAAAAGGAACGTACGAATGAACTCACTTAGCTCCACTGAGTTAATATCGAGTATTTACTGAATATTAGCACTGTGACCATTCCGTTAACTTTCTTAGGATATATAAATGTTTTAATTACAGTACAGTATCAGCCTGTGAATGTCCCACTTCTGGGCTAAGGCCTCCTCTCCTTTTTTGAGGAGAAGGCTTGGAGCTTATTCCACCACGCTGCTACAATGCGGGTTGGTGGAATACAGATGTGGCAGAATTTCAGTGAAATTTGACACATGCAGGTTTCCTCACGATATTTTCCTTAAAGCACAAGATGAATTATAAAAACAAATTAAGCATATGAAAATGCAGTGGTCTTGCCCGGGCTTGAACCCACGATCATTGGTTAAGAGTCACGCGTTCTAACCACTGGGCCATCTCAGCTCTCATGTTTTAATTACACAAAATTAAGTAATACTTTAAATCACAAACACTCGTAACACTTTGTGTAACTTAGCAGATATACTTAGTATTGTTGTGTTAGGGATATAATTGTTATAAATGTTGGTGGCACATTGACGATGTAAGAGATAGTTAATATTTTTTATGTAGTTCTTATGTCTATGGGCGGTGAACACCTATCACCAGTCTGCCTGCCTGTAGTCTGTTCAAAAAAAAAAATGATGGATATAAAAAGCATCTTTATTTCTAGAAAAGTTTTCTTACAGTAAAAAACAACTTACTCGTAGGAGGAAAAAGAGAAAAGATCAAATTAGCTTAGTTACAGATTGTGAACAGTGGAATCGAACGTTATCTATGTACATAATTGAAGTTCAACTTTCTTGGACACCTAATGACCCGATAACGATAACGTTACGTTTGATAAAAACATTTCTGATGCAAAAAAATGCGTTGTGTTTCTCACAATTGTTGGACAAAGCATTATCGCAATCATGATCTGATTCTATACCCAGGATTGGCTCCAGACGAAACTCCTAAACAGTCGATAGCAGACATGGAGTTTTGTGTATTAAAGATAGTTTTTTAAAAAAAAAATTCGACTATTGTATTATCTACTACCCTATACCGCTACCCGTCCCGTCTTCGTACGGGCAGAATAATGGTCTGCATAAAACGTTAATATTGTTAGAGATATAACTCAAATAGTTTACAAAATGTCAATACACCTTCCAATTGTCATAATCATTATTGATATCTTCAACATTTATCAACATATTTTATAAAACCCTTAATGAATTATACACATTGACCTTCCGCATGAGTCACTCCGTAAAAATATCCAGTCATTCAGACAGACAGACGCGGCGGGGATTGTTTTATATTATGTAGTGAAATCGTAAATTTTCATTTAAAATGTATCGTAAAACATGGTGACCGGAGTATGGGTGAGTACTTTAACAGAGATTGCGATTTCGATCAATGTCCGCAAAAACTTCTGTTCAATTGCATCGCAGTTTGCCAACGTTTTACTTGCTACGTTTAAATTGACAATTACCACAGTCGAAACTTATTTTTATATTCTTTAAGAGCGGGTATAAAAAAACGTTTTTAGTGCTTATGACATTTTCTTAATATCATATTTTTCGGGTAGGTACTTCAAGAAATATATTTGTTTTTTTAATCAATTCTTGGAGGCTGAGTGATTGCAACTAAGGAAAAAATGCATTGCGCTTTGTAATAAATTCCATCGTGCATTTAAAATAACCATATTCAAATATATAATATATAGATTACTGCCTCATTGGTCTGGTGGCTAGATATTAGGCCGCTGACCCGTAGGTCCTGAGTTCAATTCCCAGATCGGGCCGATAAAAAGTTATTGGGCTTTTTAAAATTCTCAGTAGCAGCCCGGGGTCTGAAAGTTGGAAGTGTGTAGTGTACACACTTCCAACTTCTCGTGCCTCGGAAAGCACGTAAAACCGTTGGTCCTGCGCCTGAACTCTTTCCGGTAGTATCGGATTGTCGTCCCATCAGATTATGGGAGCTAGAAAATAGAGAGTGCACCTGTGTTTGCGTGTGCACACGCTTGTGCACTATAATATGGCCTGCGCAGTTGGCTAATCTTTCTTAAGAATGGCTGCCGTGGCTGAAATCGGTCTGGAAGACCTTATTATACAGAAATAACATAAAATGCCTTTTTATGTATTTATTAGCTCTTTCTAATAGAAACAAAAAGTATATTACACCCTTGACTGTATTAGAATAAACATTTTTACAACAACACAAATAGAATTCATTTAAAATGTATGTTACCCGAAAACATATAAATATTTTAATAAAAAATAATATATTACATAGCCTCAATAATGTTTGGAATACATTTGCGAATTGCCAATAACGAGAAGTGGTTTCGTTGTTTGACCGGCTCTGAAATATAATATAACAAAATATTATAATATTAGTTATTTGTCTAATCAATATATATATCAGTATATATATATATATATATAATACTGATATATATATATATATATATATATATATATATATATATATATATATCAGTATTTATATATCATATATGTATATATATGATATATAAATACTGATAAAAACTTTCGAAACACATCTTAATATCACAAAGATTAATAGAATAACAAAAAAATTGGTAAATGGGTGTTTATATGATTTTTACCTTCATGATTCGTAATGGTTGAAGTGCTTTTTAAAACAATAATTATATTATAAAATTACCGATTATAAAAAATACAATTCTAGTAACGATATCCTAACGAATGAATACATATGACGTCATAGTTTAAATTTACCTGTGTGGCAAGCAGCTGTTTCACGGATTGCTTAGAATTTATTGGCTCTCATTTTCATCATCAAAAGCTTAACATTATGAGGTCACACGCTCGTGGCATATTTTGTAACCACGTGAAAGTTTTATAATTAATATGCATATTCGCCAATATACTTAGTGTTGTAATAATACTTAGTATTGTTATATTCAATTTTTTCTACAAAAAATACTCTTTTCTTCGAAGAGTAATTGAAAAGCGTTGCGTTGTGCATAAATTTCTAAGTTCGCACGTGATGTAAAAATATAGGAATAACTTAACAGTTATTTAGCCCTAACTCAAAAACGATTGGTTACTGATGTACTAAACCACTTCGTTAACTATACGAACTTAGCTTTAATAAAGAGACTGAGCAAAAAGCTGTTTTTATTTACCTTACCTTTACCTTTTTGTTTAAATTTACCGACTTTCTTGATTTAATTTCCTCTTATTGCCATTAAAGAAATGTAAGGAATTTATTTTTTATCAAGAATGTTCTTGTTATCTCGACTTATCTGGAGTTAAGTTTAATTGCAACGACGGCTCCATCTGGGATTAAGTGTAAGTAAAGTTCAATTTGCGGAGCTCCCGATAAATCCTCTGAATGGAGTTCAGTTTGTTTCTTTTTGAACAGATCTGTAAACGATTTAAACTTTATAGATAAAGGTTTATTGAATAAAATAACTAACGATACCGTTTATGTATTTGTCGAGAACACAAACTGATTCTATACTTTTTATATTTAATAATATTATATTTAAATAAAAGACAATCCATTTTGTCTATGCGACAATAAACCACCGAGCTAAATAGCAAAGGATATTTGTGTACGTTATATACTGTTGCAAAAAACCTTAACTAAGCCGATACCAAGTAAATTATACAGCGTGGTTATTTAGACAGCCTTCTGATAACGTTTTCCTGTAGCTCCAACGGTTCGGCTGCCTTTTCTGTCTCTTCTGAAATTTCCATCCTGTGCACGCTTTTGCTACGAAAAAATATGCTAACATTTTTCATTCAGTAAAGATTACAAGGCGGAATCTATATTATAGCGAGTCAACAAAAATGGAGTAATAAATGGTTCAGCCCCTGATTCTAAGATGAGGTCATATACTCATTTTATAAGGATCTTAGAAGGAACCATGCATAACCCACATGTATGGATTCTGCAGCAACAACTCCAAAAATAAACTGCGAGGTCGAAGGAACATATTAACCTATTTATTTAATGGCATATTTTGAATTTGGAGGCGTGGTGCCAATCCAAATGTTTATCTTACTTACAATACCATCTTATAAACATATTATTGTTTTATCATGACTTATACTTACAATATAGATAAGTAATATAAATTTAAAAAAAAAATTAGTTATTTATTCAGTTATTTTGAAACCGGTTTGGTATCTGCTTAAGGGATCATATGACTTGAGTGATCTGTCCCTTTGTCTGGATTTCAAAAATGGTTTTTGATCCCTGTTTGGGGAAACAATACAAAACTAAAACTTGTACCAAAATAATATTGCCATTATTTATTACATGTATTATAATTATTATTATATATATATATATATATATATAACTTAATGTAATAATAATTATATATATATAATGTTACTTGCCCTAAAAAATGGAGCCATCTAAGTGATTATTGATAGCTTCCGTCAGTAGCGGTTAAAGTAAATTAAAAAGAACATTTTGTAAAGCAATTAAACGCAGCGTTTTTTGCTTCCTTGATGATTGTTAAATGACCGATCAATCTCCTCCATGTCTTCTTCATCCTTCGTGACATTGGGGAAACAATCTAAATTCTCTTAGAACAAAAACTTCTCAACTAAAAATTAAACCGAAATAAAATGGAACTGAATAACAAAAAATAAACAAAAACCTTTTATAGTCAATACCTAAAGTTAGTAATAAATTTTGAATCGTCGCCAAATAAACAACCAGACGATCAAGAACAAATACGATGAAAGGCATAGTCAAAAGTTGCTGACGTCATGATCGTAGTTTTCTAGTAATTGCATCTGAAATCTGAGAGAAAATCGATGGACGGCTGAATTCATTTTCATATTTTAATTTTGGTATTACTTAAATCAGAGAATAAGTTGTCGAATATAGTATTTCTATCTGCAAAATAGAAACCATTTTTCGTTCCTTATCAACTCCAATATATTAAAATTACATAAAATGCTTTCATTTAATTTAGCTGAGAGAAATTCTTAAAATACTGAAATAGTATTTATAATTTAAAGTCACAACGTCTGCTCATAAATTCTTCAATCTTAGTGAAAAACTAGTTGATTAAAATTGAAAAAATATATTTTCATTATATATGAGTAAAAAGTATGGAAAGTTGCATAAAAATATTAAAAAATGTCATTTAAAATAAAATCGTTTTGCATTTTTTTTTCCTAAACCGATAAAATTCAATTTTTGGAACAACATCGTTGCTCCGTCGAAGTAAATTAATTTTTTAAACGACATGACACGACATTTTTTGTGCTGTTTGGGAAAGAAAAAACCCTCAAGATTGCTTGATTAAATTACTATACTATATTATTCGTTACATATACCACTCTTTTAATAATCTCATGTAGAGTCGCAACTATCATATCAATCGATTTAGTAGAATTTGTGTTAATCTAAATATATAATCATAATCAAACCGACGGGCCGGTTAGCGTGGTTGGTAGATACTTTCCCACCCATTTGTGTGCATGAGCATGTCTGTTTGTCCTTTTTTCAGGCAGACATTTGTGTGCATGAGCATGTCTGTTTGTCCTGAGTCTGGGTGTAATTATCTATATAAGTATGTATTTGCAAAAGAAAATTAGTATATGTAGTATATCAGTTGTCAGTTTCATAGTACAAGCTCTGCTTAGTTGGGGATCGGATGGCCGTGTGTGAAAAAAGTAACTGGCAGCCGTTTTACAATATTAGTATGAAAATAAATAAAAATCATGTTATGTTTCTTTTCCTCGCAATAAAACAAACTTTAGCCATTAATACTGGAAGCAGCTGGGACACGATTCATGAGAGTGAATGTAGATACAATAGCTCGAACCGACTTGTGTTTGAAATGTATTGCAAAGACTAAAAGTAAATTTTAAACTCCCCATTTATCCCAATTATAGTCAAAGGCTTTGTTAAGGAATAAAAAAAAAAAAAAAAAAAAAAAAAAAAAGTTGTCTTTTTTTATAAAATGTACTTATAGGCGGACAAATTGGCCACCTGATGGTAAATGGTCACCACAGTTAGACATTGGCGCGATAATTTTTTTTATTCGTTTCTCACATCTTTAATCAGCCTTGGGAACTAAAATGTTATGTCCCTTATGCCTGTAGTTACACTGCTTTACTCACTCTTCAAACCGCAACAGAACACTAAGTATTGCTGTTTGGTGGTAAAATATCTGATGAGTCGATGGCTTATGCAAGCCCACCTTGATGGGCTTACAGAAACCTCTACCATAAAATTTTAAAACACATTTTTCTTTAAGATGCTTTCCAAAAACGTCAAGGTAATTAGGTTAGCCATCAACTGATCAATAATTATAATCAGTGGATGGCTACTAATTATTATTATTATACTGCTGTCTTCAGAATTGAAATTCGAAGAGTAAGCCTTATTTTTTTTTTTTTATAGAATAGGAAGGTGGACGAGCATATGGGCCACCTGATGATAAGTGGTCACCAAACGCCCTTAGACATTGGCATTGCAAGAAATGTCAACCATCGCTTATAGCCAATGCGCCACCAACCTTGGGAACTAAGATTTTATGTCCCTTGTGCCTGTAATTACACTGGCTCACTCACCCTTCAAACCGGAACACAACAATATCAAGTATTGCTGTTTTGCGGTAGAATATCTGATGAGTGGGTGGTACCTACCCAGACGGGCTTGCACAAAGCCCTACCACCAGTATTTTGTTAAGTACATATTCAGCACTTACAACTGTTTCCGTTATATAAACTTTATATGTATAGTGGGATCATATTGGAGCAACACTTCAAGTTTAAGCACTTGAAAGTTAAAGTTTCTATCTCGTAAATTAAATGATTTGATCTCTCCAGAATTTACTTCATTTAGCACTTGATATAGCCTAAATTTGTAAGTTGTTAGTAGCTTCGATATGCTATTCACTTAACTTGAAGCTATGTTGGTAATCACTTAGATATTTATCTTAAGTATATTCTAATTGTAAGTTATAAAATGTTTGGTTCTCTTAGCTAATAACTCCATAAATTCAAGATTTCTTAATTATATCTTGAGATAGTTAAAGGCTTTTTTAATGTGGTTTATTTAGTATATAGTAAGTAACGGAAACCATAAAAGATTAACAAGTATAATACAAAAAGGTAGCTCAATAGGCACAAACGCAAATGGCTGTTACGAAAATAAGAAATATAAATAAAAATTTTTAAAATGTGTTCAAAAATCGATAATAATAATCCTATGTATTTTTAATTTATTAATAAATTTTCTATTAAATACAGTTTCGCAGTTCTTAATTTCCAATTTATATAATGTTACTGCTAATTGCCATATCGACTTTTAAAGCAACTTCGTTTTATTATTCAACCACATTTAAATAAATAAGAAAAGCTAATCTTTGATGTAAAACTTTTCTTTTACCTCCAGCCAGATTGAGCAATAAAAATATGTTGAAAACATCTTCAACAAAATTCAAAGATCTGTTACGTCCGTTTCGCAATAATATATTTCGTAAGATAAGCTAAAGAGGTAACGGGTCTTAGTATACTGGACGAGAATATTCAAGCATCATTCCTGTTCGTTATGGGAAAACTTTATTCATCGCCCTCTCATTAAGAAGTGGTAATAATAAATCTCGTCTCGCTGATGTTATCCAGGTTATTCTAGATAGCTTGGAAAAATATAAGACCATTAAAACAACAAGGCATAAGTTATTTAGCATTCTCAAGTGTAGGCCACACTGCTCTTTTAATTCTTGTAACGTGATTTTATTTTATAATCAGAAAAAGTTATTTTCATTATCGTTAATATTGGTTTTAAATATTGTTAATATAACATTTTTATTTATTTTTATCAGGCGTGTTTAAAATTGAATTTGATAAAATTATTGACACGGATTAATCATAAAAGTGTATCAAATTTAATCAAGTATCTTGAAAGATAGATCTTAAATTAAAAAATAAGTATATAACAGCTTTTTTATATCATTGTTTCTGTACAATTTTCTCGTGTTACGGAATAAAGCGATGTATATTTTGTTCCTTTTTAGTCAGGCGTACCTAGAATCGATTTATGATACGGGTAGAACCTCGTTAACAGCTTCATTGAGGTGCTGAAACGATAAATGGTTTTCTGTGGAACTTCCGAATTTTCCTTCCTACACTTTTATGTCAGAAATATTTTCATGTTACCACGACACGTCATTTAAGTACGTTATGTGCATATTTGTAGACTCACCCACGTGACCGCATCTTATGCAATTCAAAACATCTGTGGAAAAAGATAAAAATGTACGATTGCGATATAATACGAGTCTATATAAATATGTATACTAGCAAAACCCAGCGGAACTAGATTTTTGTTACAGCTTATGTAGGGGGACGAGTAAATGGCCACCTGCATGGTAAGTGGTCAACCACTAGTTTCGAATAAAATATAAACTATATTTTATTTTTAACTAGATCATTCCAAAGTTTGTGTTGATAACATATTTTATACATTATATCTCCGGTTTTCTGAGCTAAAGTGATTCATTTTACAGCAGTTCATTTTTGAATTACAAATATTTATGTTAATTTTTGTTGTCAATTTTATTAACTATGATTATTTCTTTCAACCGATATGTAACCGTAAACATTATTCAAAAGTTCATCAAAGCATTCAACCCTTACAGATTGATAAATGCATTTTTCTTTTATAAGAATGCAATCAGTGCTATACTCGTTTTCCGACAGGAGCGAGCCACAGTGTCATGTTATGGAAATTGGAAAAGCATGTTAGATTGGAGCTTAATCAAACTGACACGAAATACAAACGATCTTTGATAGTAGATTGGAAAATATTGAAATAATATTGTGGTTATTTTTTAATATTTCAAATATTAGGACCTTATTTTTATGGTGAATGAACCTGTATAATTACAGACACAAGAGTGATTAATATTTCTTACATCGCCAGTGCCTATGGCCCATTTGCACTGGCCTACCAATAACATAAATAATATGAGTAATAATAATAAATTAAAAATGTATAAATAATTATTATAGCTCTGTTAATCAGCTTATATAAAGCTTATATCTACTCCATTAAGCACATGCTTCGCTTGAAGAAATCATGTTGAATGAAATGCCGCATGTATGTATATCAACCATGCAATATTGTAACAACGTGAAATACGCTCCAAGCCCAACAGAGTAAATTTCTTTTTGTTTTTTCAAAAATTGTATATTTTCTTCATTTTAACGTGTAATAGCGTTGATATCCTTCGAATAAAAAATCAATTTTTCCAACAGCATTGAGATGCAATCTCTTATCATGCAAATCAAGACAAGTTTTAAATTGGGATGCGCTGAAAAGCGCTTAAAACGCAAAATTCCCCTTTGTTACCCGATACCTACCAATATACTCTTAAAATTAAACTCATGTTAAAATTAATATATAGGTTTCTTAAAGGCTTTCCGTGGATACCGTCTTGAAAATTTAAATATCAAAAGATCCCATTTTATACCTTAAACCTAATATGAATACCCGACGTGTTAGTTCGCCCTTAAAGGGATAAAGGAGGAATAAGAAATGTTTCTTTATAAAAATGTAAGCTGTCACAATAAAATACAATATACATGCTTGTATATAATTTTCGAATATAAAAAACATGAATTGAAATAGCGTGATGAAATAAATTATAAAACGGATCTTAGCTCAGGTGTGGGAACAATTGCTGCCTACTTTATGTTATGTATTTAAAATACAAAGCGTACAGAAGACAGAAGAGATCCTATTTTGGGTTAAGTCAGCCTCTGAATACTAGGCCTCCTCTCCCTTAGACGAGAAGGCTTGGATCTTATTCCACCACGCTGCTTCAAAGCAGATTGAGAACATACAGGGTTTCTTCACAACATTTTCCTTCATCGAGGATATCAGTTAATAATACTAATAATTAAATTAAAATTTAGTTGTACTTATATCGAGTCGAGTCGACAATCTATGTTTGAAATGTACGTGTCTAACTACTGGGTCATTTCGGCTAGATAAGAGTTTAAAATATATGTCTACGTAAATAATTTTTAAAAGTAATTTATATTTTTATTACTAACTAGACTTTATCTTACAAATATGAATGTTTAGTTTGAGTTAAGTTTCAATTTAAATTCGTCTGGGAATTTACTTAGGCTTCTCGTGATAAATAAATTGTATTGAATATTTTCTACAAGTTTAATATACTTAATACTTTTATGGTTGTCTTTAGAGTAATTTAAAAGCAACAGCCACTCAAAAGTTTATCTGTATGTTTCGTTCGTTATCACGTCTAAACTTCTCATCATGAAATTTTGCACACATTGTAAGAGTACAGAAAGGTACCTAAGACCCACACATGCGGGCGAAGACACTGGCGTAAGCTAGCCAGTGCAGTACAGTAACAGCCTGTTAATATCCCACTGCTGCTAAGGCCTTCTCTCCCTTTTAAGGAGAAGGTTTGGAGCTTATTCCACCATGCTGCTCCAATGCGGGTTAGTAGAATACACATGTGGCAGAAATTCAGTGAAATTAGACACATGCAGGTTTCCTCCCGATGTTTTCCTTCACGGTCAAGCACGAGATGAATTATAAACACAAATTAAGCACATGAAAATTCAGTGGTGCTTACCCGGATTTGAACCCACGATCATCAGTTAAGATTCACGCGTTCTAACCACTAGACCATCTCGGCTTTTAGGTTAAGCTAGTAACGAATAAAAATACTTTATATTGCTGTGTTCTATTTTGAAGGGGAACACACGTGTTGGATAAAATTTTGCTAAAGGTTTTAGAGAAGTGAGGAGGCCAGTGCCCAGCAGTGGAATGCTTACAAGTTCTTTCTTCACCTTTATTATACACAAAACATAATATTATCCTTACAATTAAGTGCTTCAGTTTCTCGGTGTTATTTATGTAGAATTGATCGACATGTTTCGTGAAGATTACAGTTTCCATCAATATCACGTGGAAAATAAAACTATCAGTTCTCGATAAATGATAACACTAGCTAAATCAGAATTATTTATCTTATATATAAAAAGGTACGCGAAAATACCGCCTTAATTTTGTCATTTATATTTTTTTCATACTTCTTTCAACTATGGTACTTTAGTATTAGTAAAGGGGCTTGATTTATAGTCTAAGCTCATGTCAAAATTGATTTATGCTGGCAACCACATTTTAATTTAAAAAATAATCGGCCTTTTTTAAATTTCGCTAGAACGAGACTTGCTCATTAGCACTGAAGCAACCATCTTTCTTAAAAACAAGCTAAGTTCAAAGGTGCCATGAACAAAGACCCACCTTCATACTTCGATGGATCCTTTGTCTGATTCGTATTTTGAAGAAAAAAATAAATGAAGCTTGCAGCCGTTATTGCGTATGACATAAGGCTTATAATACAATAGACGTATATTATATAAATATGTGTTTATCAAGTGTGTTTGCAGATAGGTTGTACTATATATATATGAATAATTAACTTTCACAATAATTACATTTTGTCTATCATTATTTTGTCAAATGCAAGCGATTGTCTTTTATTATAAAAACCAGCCGAGGTTATAGTCTTATTTTTTTTCTTAAGAACAAAATATATGTTAGCAAGCGAACAAAAACGAAACTTGAAAACATTTGACTATGACTATATTAAGAAATAAATAAATTAAATAGAATATTTTAAGTTTGTCAGATCTTGATTTTTCGGGCATTGATTCGTTATAATTGTATTAATTAAAAGATCAAAAATAAAAACTTCAATACAGAAGCATTACACTTACTTATCGATTGTAAAAAAATCTACCACCGTCTTGAAAAGAATCACCTCAGACCTGAGAAGAACCGGCGAAAGAAAGCGAGATTTAATGCGACGTGGGTGCGATCATTTTATTCCTAAGGTATGTTATCATAAGTCATTAGTTCATATCCTTATCTTAACTATATATCTACATAATATATTTTTAATATACATATATTTGTAGTTCTCTCTATCTTTTACATTCAGAAGTACCGTCTGTACCATTCTTCCATTGAGCTGAAGTCGCGAAGCTGCGTGGCAGTGCTTTATTATCACTGGGAAATAAAAATCACGATGCACTCAGTTTTAATTATTTCTATTAACCCTATCTTTTATATTATACACTGCTGGCAAGAAGAAATTCTAGTGTACAATAAGATCACAATTTTAAGTTTTTAGAGTAATAACGAACAAAAGTTAATTTAAAAAGAAACTCAAATAACATGTAATCGAGTCTGATATATCTTGAAAACTGACATAATCTGGCCCCATCTGCTTTACTCGTGTTGCATTTAGATTATGCAATTACGTATGCCTATTTCATATTGGTTGATATTTATGGTTACTATTTCTATCCTGAAGATACATATGAAAACTTTTTGATAAAAAGAGGACGGTAACAACTTAAAAAAAAAACCAAATCGGACTGATAGTTTCTGAACTATACAATAAATTAGTCTTATTGGGTGTCAAAAACCTTTTTTTTAATATAATAGGTAGGCGAAATTGCCACCTAATGGTAGTGATGGCCACCGCCCATAGACATTGGCATTGTAAGATATTTTAACCATTCCTTACTACGTCAATGTGCCACCAACCTTAGGAACTAAGGTGTTTTGTCCTTCGCGTCTGTAGTTACACTGGCTCACTTACCCTTCAAACCAGAACACGAAAATATTAAGTATTGCGGTTTAGCAGGAGAATATCTGATGAGTGGGTGGTACCTACACCGACGAGCTTTCAACTACCAACAACAAAGCTACCAACGAGTTTGAATTAAATTGTATGATAATATTGTACATAAAATTCTCATTTATCCTTTACGCCAAGTTTTCACAAGAACCTACGCTCAATCTTTTTTATTCAAATTTTATGGCATCAGCATTAATGAAACGAGGATTACAGATAATAAAAAGATTATTACCTTTTATTATCATTGGTGTTTTATAAGTAAATTTATAAAGCTGTATGTATTTATAACTTTATAAAGAACTAATTATAATCCGCTGCCACTGCCCTATATTGCGTTGCTGGCAAAATTTAACCCAACATCTTTTTGGGCTACTCAGTAGTACTTAGTAGTAGTACACTACTGTACAGTGATATTTTTTGAATAATAGTTTTATCCAAAAACGTACTGCGGATCTGATAGCTTTACTGTTCTCTCACATTTTAAATGGGCCAAGCTTTAAGTACAGTAACAGCCTGTGAATGTCCCATCGCTGGGCTAAGGCCTCCTCTCCCTTTTGAAGAGAAGGTATGGAACTTATTCCACCACGTTGCTCTAATGCGGGTTAGTGGAATACACATGTGGCAGAATTTTAGTGAAATTAGACGCATGCAGATTTCCTCACGATATTTTCCTTCACCGTATAGCACAAGATGAATTATAATCACAAATTAAGCATATGAAAATTCAGTAGTGCTTGCCCGGGTTTGAACCCAAGATCATCAGTTAAGATTCACGCGTTCTTACCACTGGGCCATCTCGGTATGTTACAGATACAGTTACAGGAATAAAATTCTATAGCGCGATT
Source organism: Nymphalis io (assembly GCF_905147045.1). Lineage (NCBI taxonomy): Eukaryota > Metazoa > Arthropoda > Insecta > Lepidoptera > Nymphalidae > Nymphalis > Nymphalis io. The sequence continues at coordinate 3,122,025 of NC_065890.1, read as the reverse complement.
CAAAATACAACTAGGGCCATCTATTAACGAAAAGAAAAATTAAAAGAACAGTCAATACAATGTTATTTGATCTTGATCACGAGTACGTCGTAAGTACTAATTTTATACTATGTATATAGAAGAAGTTTGACACACTAAACAATTAGAACTCCCACTTTGCACGTGAAATTAGAGACTTAAATTAAATAGATTTATATTTTTTTACATTGAGATCTATTTATGCAATTAGTTTTTCTTCCAGAGATCAAAATACACTAAGAAGGTACCTTACCTTTCCGCACACCCAACGTTTTATTTATGCTTAATACAATAGTTTTATATCTGAAACTACTCGTTAAAGTTACAAAGAATTTACAAACTTTTATTGCCAAAGAGAGGTTACATTTTATATCTTATTTATTTGGATAAGGATGAATCAAATATATAGAAATAGATTTATCGTTTATCAATAAAATACATAGAATTGTTGTATTAGGAAAATATAGCATCGCGGATTTATCTGTTGTCGTTTTAGGGTTCTTTAAATCTTATGTACGAAATTATTGTGTATCTGTTATGAAAATGAGGAAAATGCTACACGCAAATGCTCTCTTCGACTTCGTTATTTAAATATGCAACACATAAACATGTTATTATATGTATGACGTATATCCGTTCTTAAAATATCGAAAGGATTTATACTTTAAGCGTAAATCAAGTAAAAAAAAGCAAATATCATAAATTTATATCATTAAAGTTTAAAAATAATAATCTGTGCATTAAGTATAAGCAATTAAGAGAGAAGTCCACTTAAAAAAATATATTTTTCAAACCCATCTTCCTAAATTGGAACGTAGGACAGATTCGCAAACCACTGTAGACGGTTTTAATCTCACAAACTTTCGGAGTAACCCAGTGACCTGATGACACAACTTAACCCATTCATTAATTTGACGTAGAACTCGCAAGCCCGTGTTAATTAAACTGTAATAATTAAATGGAATGTTCTAGACATGCGAGTGTCTATTCAAGGGTGTAAGACAATAGGTAACATCTTCATTCATGTGGAATTAATTGGCTTTAAAAATTTATCTTAGCTTTTTTTTTTATAATTTATTATTCCAGAAACACTGACAACCAACTTTCTATCTTATGGTAACTCGTAGTTAGTTCAGTTCACATAAATAATCAGCTCCAAACCTTCTCCTTAATAAAAAGGAACAGGAGGCCTTAGCCCAGCAGTGGGAAATTTACAGACTGTTACTGTACTGCACTGTACATAAATAATGGCACAATAAAATGTACATAATTCCAATTTTTTTTTTAAACTACAATCTATATATGAACTTATTTGAAAATATCTATTTTACGGCTGTTTCAAATTTTCTTTATGGTATAAATACTTATAAAGTTAATATTATTATCGGTCTTTTAATAGTTTTCATCGATATAGTTTGTCTCAAGATAGAAAAGAAAGAAAGTTGACCACTATTTACATCGGCAATGCGCCATGAATTAAGATGACAAAGGAAGTACCCTGTGTGTGTAATAATATTAATCTCATAATTTTACCCGGCACACCCACACCTTGCCATTTTTTACGCTGGAAAAACGCATTACGCGTTTCACCCTCGGGAACAGTGGGTTTTAATGAGTATTTTTTAATTCTATATTTTCGTATATTCACCGTGTTATCTGATCTCGTACGGACGATTAATAAAATAAAATATACGTTTTAAAAAATATATCTCCGCCATGACAGCTGAACGCTGCCGTGACCAGGATTCGAACCTGGGTTACTACGGCCACAACGTAGGGTCCTAACCACTAGACGATCACGGCTATCGGAGCGCTGATAACTACATCGAAAAGAATATACAGTTTGTAAACTTACTTTCACTTGCGTTTGCGTAAGAGTGATTGAAGTTGCCCCAGATTACACTTTTTGCGTCGATCAAATACTTATTATTGCTTACCTTGTGACAAAACAAAAAATATATCGTATTATGGATGGGAGGGAGGGTGAGTGAGCCAGCGTAATTACAGGCACAAGGAACGTAACATCTTAGTTCCCAAGGTTGGTGGCGCATTGGTGATGTAAGCGATGGTTAACATTTCTTACATGTCAATGTCTATGGGCGTTGGTGACCACTTACCATCAGGTGGCACATATGCTCGTCCGCCTTCCTAATCTATAAAAAAAAGGTAATATTGGCTATCACGTTAGTCAGACTATCAACAAACGAAACGAAATGACCCTATGGTTAGAACTTTTTGTTCGTAACCAGAGGTCGCACGCTCAAATCCGAGCATGCACCAAAGAGTTTCTCGTAAATATTAATTTCTCCACAATTCGTAATTTGAAACAGTAGGTTTAAAGTATTGAGGTCTTCGGTAATTTCAAAAATATTAAACAATCGTAAATCGAAGTAGAATTGCTTCTAACACGATTTGAACTGACTTAAAACAAGAAGCGAAGGCCACATAAATTATTTCAAATGTTCTACAAGTTTGCTATTGAACTTACAAAATTTAATATTTATTATATAATTCTTTCATATTATTCAATCATTTTCCAATACAGGTTTCGTTATTCTTATCGTTACAAATCGAACACGTTAAAAATATACGATAGCAAACGACCCCAAACTCGAGGGCTTTAATTATAACCGTTGAAGACTTCCGCTACTCACCTAGCTTTAGCCACTAAAATCTTATAATTACATAGTAAAGTAAAAGTAAAGTAACAGCCTGTGAATGTCCCACTGCTGGGGTAAGGCCTCCTCTCCCTTTTTGAGGAGAAGGTTTGGAGCTTATTCCACTACGCTGCTCCAATGCGGGTTGGTGGAATACACATGTGGCAGAATTTCAGTGAAATTAGAGACATGCAGGTTTCCTCACGATGTTTTCCTTCACTGTAAAGCACGAAATGAATTAAAATCACAAATTAAACACATGAAAATGCAGTGGTTTGAACCCACGATCAACTCGGCCATCTCGGCTTTTTTAATATTTTAATAAAAATAGGAAGAAAGCCAACTGTAACTCAATCAATCAAATCAACAGCCAATCGTTGTCCACTGCTGAACATAGGCCTCTCCCAAGGTGCGCCAAAGCTCCCTGTCCTCCGCCTTCCGCATCCAGTTGGTGCCCGCCACCTTCTTAAGGTCGTCGGTCCACCTGGCTGGAGGGCGCCCTACGCTGCGCTTGCCGATTCGCGGTCTCCACTCTAGGACTCGTCTGCTCCAACGGCCATCGGTCCTACGACATACGTGACCAGCCCACTGCCACTTCAGCCTGCTAATTTTGCAAGCTATGTCGGTGACTCCGGTTCTTTTCCGGATAATCTCATTTCTGATCTTATCCTTCAAAGATACTCCGAGCATAGCTCGCTCCATAGCACGCTGAGCGACTTTGAATTTGTGGACTAGTCCCGCAGTTAGTGTCCACGTTTCGGCACCGTATGTCATGGCAGGTAAGACGCATTGGTTGAAGACTTTCGTCTTCAAACATTGCGGTATAGACGACTTGAGGACTTGACGAAGGTTGCCAAATGCTGCCCATCCCAAGCGAATTCTTCGATCGGCTTCCTTCTCGAAGTTGTTCCTACCGATTTGTATAATCTGTCCTAGGTAGGTATATTCACTAACAACTTCGAGAGGTTTGCCCTCGACGTATATCGGTCCCGGCACGACATGCCTATTGAACATGACCTTGGTCTTGTCCAAGTTCATGCCGAGACCGACACACCGGGAAGACTCGCCTAGGCTACGCAGCATTTCGGTGAGTTGTTCCAGCGACTCTGCTATGATGACGATATCGTCGGCAAATCGAAGGTGTGAGATGTACTCGCCGTTTACATTGACTCCATACCTAGTCCAATCCAGCGTTTTGAAAACGTCTTCCAACGCGTTGGTGAACAGTTTCGGGGATATTACATCCCCCTGTCTCACCCCTCTGCGCAATTGGATCGCCTTCGTCTTACAGTCCTGGATGTGGACAGTCATTGTAGCGGCGTTGTACAGACATCTCAGTACCTCGATATATCTCCAATCGATATGACATCTCTGCAATGAGTCGAGCACTGCCCAGGTTTCGATGGAGTCGAAGGCTTTCTCGTAGTCCACAAATGCCATACACAGCGGTTGTACTCTTCGGTCTTCTGCACAATCTGCCGAACAGTATGGATGTGGTCCACGGTGCTGTAGCCTGATCGAAAGCCGGCTTGCTCTGGGGGCTGGAACTCGTCAAGTCGTCTGGCGAGACGGTTCGTGACGACTCTTGAGAACAGCTTATACACGTGACTCAGGAGGGAGATTGGTCTGTAGTTTTTCAAGAGGGTTTTATCACCTTTCTTGAAAAACAGTACCACCTCACTCCCGCTCCATGTTTCCGGGGTCTTGCCATGTTGGATGACGAAATTAAAGAGGCTTGCTAGCTCTTTCAGGACCGGAGTCCCGCCTGCCTTAAGCAACTCTGTTGTGATTCCGTCATCTCCCGGAGATTTGTTGTTTTTAAGCTGTTCTAGAGCCGCCCTAATCTCTCCTTGGTCAACGACCGGGAGCTCCTCGGAGTAATGGCGCATAAGAGGGGCGCGCTGGTCATCAATACTGATTCCCATGGGTTTATCCGATCTTGAAGAGAACAACTGCCCATAAAACCTCTCTACTTCTCCGATAATCTCAGGCCTAGAGGTAACGACCCCACCATTTTCAGTTTTAAGTTTTGTCAGACGCGGCCTCCCAAACTTGCGAGCGAACACTTTCGATCCCCGATTTTGCTCAATCGCAGCCTTGATGGCACGGGTATTGGAGCGTCGGAGATCGCGTCGCGTCAGCGTTTTTATTGTTCGGTTTAAGGCCTTATCTGACAAAAACGATGGTAGTTCTCGTCGTTTTCTCATGAGCTCGAGTGTCTCAGCAGAGAGTTTTGGTGCGTTGTCTCTTCTCTGTGGCGGAAAACACTTGCGGGATGTGTTTTGCAGTATTTTGACCAGCGTGTCGGTTCTCTCATCAATGCTGCTTATGGTTTCCAACGCGGTGAATTGATTTTGAAGTTCCATTTGGAACTTTTCGGAGCCTTGAGCAGCTTGGAGCATGGTAGGTCGGAGAGTAGACCTCATCATTCTCGATCTTTCGGCTTTTAAGTTGATATTTAGAGTGCCTCGAACCAAGCGGTGATCACTTCCGGTATTAAACCTGTTGATCACTGAAACATCTCTAAATATGTGCCTTTTATTCGAGATGATAAAGTCTATCTCGTTCCTTGTCACGTTATCGGGGCTTCGCCAGGTCCACCTCCTCTGAGGCTTCTTTTGAAAGAAAGAATTCATCAAAAAAAGCCCCTGCGCTTCGAGAAAGTTTACCAGCATTTGCCCCCTGTGATTTCTGCAGCCCAAGCCGTAAGGTCCGACTTTCGATTCACCGCTATCTTGTACTCCCACTTTAGCATTAAAGTCTCCCATAACAACATTGTAGTGGGCCCTCGAGGTGTCGTTGAGGGCCTTTGCGATGTCCTCGTACATCGCTTCGACCACATCATCAGAGTATGTCGAAGTTGGCGCATATACCTGTACAACCTTCAGGGAGTACCTGTCGGAAAGTTTTAGGACAAGGTACGCTACCCGGTTCGACACACTACTGATTTCCACAATGCTGCTAATGAGATCCTTTTTGACTAGAAAACCGACACCACCCTGGGAGAGGTTATCACCTTCGCGGAAGTAGAGTAAGTTACCGGACTCTAGAGTTATCGTGTCCTCCCCCTGTCTTCGGACTTCAGATAACCCCAGTATATGCCAGTTTATATGACTTAACTCTACTTCTAATTCGGCGAGGTGATGGTCCAGCCTCATCGAGCGTCCATTATACGTTGCCATTTTCAGTCGTTTTATACGGTAGCCTGCCGTGAACCGGTGATTCTTAGCACCCCCTGCCCTGCCGATACCGCGACCGCTACCTTGGTCGGGCCTAGCCGGTAACTGGGGGCCTTTTTTTGGGCGCATCTGCCATTTAGGGAGGTGGTTTGCCCATACTCGCCGCGCTGGGCAGGCGTGTTGGCGAGCGCAGTAGGGGGTAAGATGTTTATGGGAGGGGGGACGCTGCTGCCCATCCCCCCTTTTCCCCGTCCCTCAGTCGCCTCTTACGACACCCACGGGATGAGATTGGGGGAGTACTATTCTAAGCCGGTACTCCACGGTTTAACTAGCTGTAACTCAGCGCGATTGATTTATAGCGATAAATATTAATACTTAACAAATTAATCTCCCAAATAATGCGTTTTTTTAAGGAATTCATTGTTTTCTTAACCACGAATTTGCTAAATTGTTAATATTGCAATAGCAAAATAAAACTAAAATAGAATTTTAATTATCAATTGATTTCATTAAAATCTATCGGAAATTCGAATTTGTCAATTTCATATTTACTGCTATGTATTTATACATTACAGCATAATGTTCAATATTATATAATTACAAATGAAATAGCTTTTGAAGTATACCTGTTTAAATTTCTTGACGCGATATTAAACGGCTAACTTAAAATAAAATTAATATACAGGGAAGTTTATACGCGTTGATATAGAATAACAAGATACAACTCAATTTAATATAAGATCAATATATAGCAATTGTTAGAAAAACTTTGATAGCGTGATTTAGGTCGATTCGTCTCATCAAATACAATTTTGATTGATATTTTACTTTTTTATTTCTTCATAGTGCCTTTTCTTCAATGAAATCGATTGATAAAGTTTCAACGGAAAACTATTATCGTTACAAATAGGTTTGACGATTTCACCAGAACAAAGTACCAATAAAATAGATTATATCGTAGCGTAAAGTACCCTCTGCACAAATTTAGTTCGATCATAAGGCTTTATATTTTTCTGTCATCGAGACAATATATATTATTATAAAGTCGACTATCGGGTTATGTTCACGGTTATTTCAAACATCACTTTAGGTTTTTTTTTCTTATTTTAACAATACACGTATAGAAAAAGCCTTCAAAGACCTTTAAATTTAATTTACATAATGGTAAAAAAATCACCCTTGAAAGGTATTTAAATCAGATGTGGAATATTATAACCTATCTATCGTCACATGACCTTTTGTTTACAATTACAACTGTAATGCTCAATATTTAGATTCCATTAAGCTATTATTCATAAAGCTGAAAATCGTAAGGAGTTACTGGGCGAACATTTAAGCCTTTGTCCTCTAAGCTATCCTATTATGATGGATCGTAAAACACCGAGTCACCGCACAAATCGCGATTCGCTATAAATGGATCGGTAGCGGTGTTAGTGTAAGCGATTTGTCATTTAAAAATATTGACAATCACTCTTAAATTAAATATGAAAATAATACTATTGTTAAATTTTTATTAAATTCATTATTAACTACTTTTCGCCTGCAGCTTTGTCTGAGTTTAAGACCCTTGGCATTAAGCAAAAATGTCCACTGATCTGACCAACAAAACTTGCGTATAAAATTTCAACTTTACTAATTATTAAATTCAAATAGTTTCTTGAAAACATGAATAAATATGGCAACACAAGATTATATAGATGATAAAAAAGCGAGGAGTTAGTACTTGTTGACTTTCAGGCAAGATTTATATGAATTGTAAAAGTATTTGATTGACATAACTTGGTATTTGAAACTTGGTAAGAGTATAACTACTTAGTTTCTTATCTGTTATTCTCGGAATCTATATACTGAACCGGTGGCAGCTTTACATTTTATATAATTCTGTAAAAGATCGATTCAAAAGTGGTTTTAAAAGCCTTCTTAAATAAAATACATTTTGTTTCGACAAGGACTGATCATTTGTAGGATACAGGCATGTTAATATAATATTATGTATTATTCAAAATCTTAAGCTGTTGACACAGCAATACAACGCTAATATAATTTATAACAAAGAAATGTCTGATATGATGACGTTGAAAACTCATCAAAAATTAATGTGTTTATTTAATTAATTTGCATATCTGCTCGTACTCTGGCTGTACAATGTACGCTAAAAATATTATCTTCGTACTGTCGCTCCATTGTTCCCGTCTACCCTCAGCTGCAAGCCGGCATTGTGGTTCCCGACTCGCGGCGTTTTGCCTGAAATACGGTGATTTTAATATTGCTTAAATCTTGCACAAACCGATATAAATTCGCAGTATTATCTCAACCTATTAATAATAATAATAAAAATGTCCTCCAAACCGATTTCGAACAATCTCAAGAGAGATTAGCCAACTGCGCAGGAAATATTATAGCGCACAAGTGTGTGCGTCATAATCCGATGGGGTGGCAATCCGACACGACCGGAAAGAGTTCAGGCGCAGGACCAACGGATTTACGTGCTTTCTGAGGCACGGATTGACACACTTCCAACTTCCAGACTCCGGGATGCTACTGAGAATTTTCTGACATAAAAACCCAATAACTTTTTATTGCTTAACCTATTAAAGATAAAGTTTACGTAATAACTTCATGCTGGAGTTGTTTGGTTTTATTTTTCTTATTACGGTTGAGCTGTTTCTTAACAAAGCTTTACAAAGCGTTTAATGTTGATAGTTTCCTCCAAACTTAGGCATATAATAGCTTCTTCTATATAAATATATATATATATATATATATATATATCACTTTATTAAATTAAATTGAGTACATTAATTAATTAATTTACTATCTTGGTAAATTTGATATATAGAAAAAAAATCAATAATGTAAAAAAATATGAGCTTGCACAAACCCCTGGTGATAGAGCTTTGTGCAAGCTCATATTTTTTATATATAGAAAACTTGATACGTAATACAGTATTGACGAATTAATTGAGAAAAAAAATAAACGCAATCATGCATGCAAACATATAAGTTTTTTGTCACAAAAATTCGTTTCGTTTCACTGCGAACATCAAAAAATCAAAGCATCCATAACAATATGGTGATATTGAAAATGTAATAACACGAAAGCCAGAAGGTTCCGAACGAGCAATGATAGAAAATGACACATTGAATGTGATGACGTCATCTTATGGGAGAATGATGACAACTGCCGGTCATATAAAACGTTCCACTAAATAATCAAATTTCATAGCCAAAGGGGAAAAATGTTTAATAAAAACGCATTGATAAAATAATAACTTATTTCGTAGACAGAAAAGAAATGTTTTAAAAACCTTCAAATAACATTTAGTATTAGTAATTATTAATCATTTTAATTGCCGGATGAATAAAGGTAAGCGAATGTTTGATATACATATACCATATTATATATAAATTATATTATATGTCATTTCCTATACTATCCGCCCGATTGACTTGAAATTTGTTACACAGTTTCTCTCACTAAGAGCGGATTTTACGCAAATCATCTGAAATTCATTTTTATTCTTATCTACCCATGCAAAGCCGGGGCGATTAGCTAATATGACATATAATTTGAAGTTAGCTCTTCTATAACTATGTTAACATTTTTATTAAGTAATACTTATATCTTTATATTATATATAAAATTATACTTAACTGCATAAATCTATTTTAATTTTACTTTTAAACTTTCGAAAACAATTTCATCGCTATTAAATATTTAAGAAATTGAGTAACAACATAAGCTCTTTTTTTCCAAGCTATATATCACAAGGTTTTTTTTTTTCTTTTTATTTTAATACCAGGGAACATAAACATAACTAAGGGAACCTTCGGCTTATATTTAAAGTAAAGTAACGGCCTGTGAATGTCCCACTGCTGGGCTAAGGCCTCCTCTCCTTTTTTGAGGGGAAGATTAGCCAACATAACAAGTTAGTAACAACAAACAACAACAACAACAACTTAGTACAGCCGAGATGGCTTCGAGGCTACAACGGGTGAATCTTAACCGATGATCGTGGGTTCAAACCCGGGTTCAAATTGTTCATCTCGTAAAGGAAATCATTGCGAGGAAACCTAACCACTAATTTCACTGAAACGAGACGAGGCGTTGTGCTGAACTGACCTGTTGAATTTTCTCCGCAAACACAAAGCACAAGGGGTGTGATGTCTCCGCGCGGCATATTTATTGATTACGACCAATCGAGCAAGATCAATGACATATGTATATCCACCTTTAAGGAGAAAGACCTATGCTTAGCACAGGGGTATATAGATGCCCATATTGGATTAGCGTGGTGGAATAAGCTCCAAAACCTTCTCAAAGAGAGGAGAGGAGGCCTTACCCTGGAAGTGGGACATGTACAGGCTGATACTGTATATAGAGGCTGTACTTTCTTTACGAAAACTACTTTATCATTTTGCAAGCAAATACTGATTATGCAGCTAAGCGACTTAAAGCGTTATTATAATATTAACATATAAAAGTAACACAAAAATTCCCATTTATCTGAAATGTCGAGAAATTCAAGTTAAATTACAATTGAGTTACAGAAACGTCGAACAGTTGGGAATCTACGAGCATTTCTAAAAACTTCATTTCTGTTCGTTAACACCAACACACGGGCTTAAATACCAACATGAAGTGCAGCACAAAAGTTAAAAAAAGTAATAAAAATAATTTAACTATAGAAATATAAATTATTTTATAAAATATAATATAAATTATATGTGAATTACTTATATTCTCATTTAAACGTATAGTTTGTGTTAGGAGTGGGGACGCCAAAAGCCTAAGGATACAGAATTAAACCTGCGGCTATTACATCGCCAGACGGTAAAGCATTGCGCTATTGACGCCCCAATTACTAATATGAGTTTCTACGACTGTTATTAAACTTTAGAAAACTACGATTACGTTCCTCATAAAAATTACAATCAGATTAATTTACTTAATTATGATGATTAATATCTATATGATGATGATATGAGGCTAAGAAAAATCAACAATTTCAGCATGACTTGTTTGAATGGCAATACTTCATCATTTATTGGCGTTAAAAATAAAAAGTAATAATTAGCATATCTTGTTAGTTGGGAGTATGAAATTTATAAACAGAATTAATAAAAATAAAAAGTTGTTTTTCATCTCTGTGAAAAATAACCCGGCTGATTTACACTTCAAACGATACGGCATTTCAAAATATTTTTGTTTATCGTTAGGAAAATTGCTCAATAATTTACTACTACTAAAATTAGTGGTATTGGGCCGAAACGCTTTTTACTCGGTAGTAGGGCTTTTTGCAAGTCCGTCTGGGTAGGTACAACCCACTCATCAGATATGTTTTTCAGTTGGAAGGGTGAGTGAGTCAGTATAACTACAGGCACAAGGGACATAACATCTTAGTTTCCAAGGTTGGTGGCGCATCGGTAACGTAAGGAATGGTTAATACTTCTTACAGTGTCAATGTCTATATTCGATAGTGACCACTTGCAATCCTACTATAAAAGTAGTACGCCTGAACGGAAAAATATTCCGTATGTATTCAATTCTTTGCTTGAGTAATATTGGTAATACTTCAATGTAACTGAGTTGACGCTTTATTCCCGAACGGCCTTCGACATTTGTTATTAATCGGTGCGACATTTCGTAAAACAACTTAGAACGTTAATATCTTCCGAAAACCTTAATGAAATTAGCTTAGAATTTATTGTTATACAAACAAATAATTATGACAAAATATTATAATTATATCAAATTATTATTTCTTAGTAAAGTAGGATATCATAGCTCAGCTGTAACAGACATAAAACTTGTTTACGTACGTACTGTTCTCGATGTAGGACGTTTATTGGTGCGTTAAACTTTACGACTTATGCGAGACATACATACGGACATAACAATTAAGATGATAATGAAATTTATGTCCCTATTATATAGTAACAGTCGAGTTTAAATGTAAGGTTTTTAGTTATTTTATGATAGTAGTAGATAGTTCACGAGACAAATTAACGATTAACATTTAGTATGATGAAGACGAACTTAAGTTCTGCTTGCCAAGCGATAAACATCATTATGTACAAGGGAATGTAAATATTTAGCGTTTGGCTCGCGCGAGCAGACTGCACCGCATTGTAATTTTAAGGGGCTATCAGACTTGATCATCGTGAAATAACAGCATTTTCGTTTAACACAATGCTTATAATAACTTCGACTAATAAATGGTAGAATATTTTCTAGAAAATGTTCCCGACTTTCTTCATAGTTAAGATTTTAAACGCGAGCATTTCAATCTAATATGTAAGAGATGAGGCAAACGGATGGAGGCTCACCTGAAGAATTCCCATGGGCATGCAACACGGGTTTGCAGGTACGTTGCCGATCTTTAAGAACGTATTAAATAATTAATGTATAATGACAATTAAATTATAATTATAAGACAAATTCCATTGCTTACTAAAACCTAACAAAAAAAATCTAAGTCTCATAATTTTTACAGATTTCTTCAGAAGTTAATCTCGAAATACATCATATATATACAAGTTCTCAAAAACAAATTAAGTACTTGAATTAAAACATTCCAGCATAATTTTATATTTAAAAAACTTTGAATATGAGTGTTTGATATTTATATTCATATTAGATTACTTTTAAAAATATATTTTATTCAGACAGTGGGTGTATGTTTCTTGTACCTGTTATTATACTAGCTAACTCACTAGTCAGCCTTGCCTAAATATATATACTAAGAAACACTGCCAAAAACGTATTAAAAATGTAAGTCACGTTTATTATTTACTTTTACGTACAATATTAAATTAAAAAAAATGTAATTTGATACCAGATTCGATTCGTGCAAGCATAAATCCCAACTAATATTTTTAATGCAAAAATGTTTTTTACTGTTTAAGTAATTTACGGCACTGGTAAAGCAATTTAGCTTTTGATCCAGCTCGAAGGACCTTCAAGCACGTGAATGAATTTAATTGGAAAATAAAATAACGGTTGATTGCATTCTGTAAGCCGATGCTTATCGTTGAGAGAATATTTCATAATTCATACATTACAAGACTGAATAATGTTTATATGAATATACATATTAAAATCAAATACATTATTATGAATTCTTAAAACAATATTAACGAATGCGTTATATGTTTTTCATATACATATGTATTTGGTGTTAAATGATAAACGGTACTTGGGCTTTGGCAAACCCTGCCAGTCTGGCTAGATACCACCCAACCCACTCATGAGATGTTTTACTGCCAAACAGCAATATTTAGTATAAATTGTTGTGTTCCGATTTGAGGTGTGAGTGAGCCAGTGTAATACAGGCACAGATATAACATCTTAGTTCCCGAGTTTGATGGCGCATTGGCGATGGATTAATATCACTTATAGCGCTATTGTCTATGTCTCATGTACTATATACTACTATCATAAAATAACTTGAAACCTTACATTTAAACTCGACTTTTACGACTTACCATTACGTCCCTTTGGTTCTTCGTTTATCAATTTTATAAAAAAAGATAACATGTTTGAACTTGCACAAATACAACTGACTATATGTGATTGAATTGTGCTTATAATTTATATCATTCTCCATGATAAAGGAAAACGTCTTCATGATGAAAATAGGAGGGCTGTTCTGCAAGAACAAACTCGAAACTAACCCCAGAAAACAGTCGTGAAATGTCAGAAGGTGACATGTGACATTGAACATAATAATTATAACATTTCAAGAATACACATCAAAATATTAATATAAGTCGGTTGTCAACATTTTACGGATGAGTAACGAATCTTGTATAAGAAACGAAATAATGCTTTGCGTCAAAACGGCTTATCATTCCTTTGAAAATATTCCATACACTTTTGTACGGAATCTTAATTGGAATTTATTCTATCAAAGCAACTTATTTTCTTAGTATTTATGCTGCCTCTGCGTTACAAACACAATGAAAGATTATATTCTATGTATGTATTCTTTATGTATCCTTGAAACACAACGTAACTAGAAATAGCTGATTATGTTATTTTAACCATACGCTTATTGTTTTGTGTCTTTTGTTTATTATATATCAGCATCCGAGTAAATGTATATTAAATATTAAAAAAAATACAATTAAAGAACATTAATTAAAACGTTACTTAGCGGCTGTTTAGTTAAACAGTGATTCATCTCTTTCTGTCATTATTGATTTGTCATTCGAAAGAAGAAGACATAACATCGTTTAACTAATAACCCGCTGAAAAACGTTTATAAGTAAAGCCGTATAATATATGCGGACCATATAATACTACGCGGAAATATCGTCCTAGTAATCCTATTTTGGTTTTAGTTATATGTAATACAATACTTAATATAATGAGGTATGTATGTTGTTAAGGTATAAATATGTATAACTTGAATTAACAAAATTAAAAAAAAAAACAAGTGATTAAAAGTAGTGTCTAAAATATTTATCATCCGCAAATAAACTATAAATTAGGTATAATTAAGCTATAGTAAAAGTTTTATTTCAAATATACACCATTTGACGTCTACTTTAAGGTGTTGCCTGTATTTTAACCAGCTTAAAAATACTTGAGTATTTATAAAATAAAATAAAAATTATAAATAAAAAAAAAACATTTTTTGATCATTCGTGATACTAAACTAATTGGTGCTTTATACAATAGGGCTTATGTACTAAGATGATAATATTTGTGTGATTTCTGCCGAAATACGACAGCAGTGAGTTTATAAAAAGCAGTTACGTCTTACGGCTGGAGAACAGTCTATTACGCAAACATTTCAATAACACTTTCTCGGTCGAGCGTATCTTATTGAAATTATTGTGTTTTTAATGAGATTTCGGGGTAAATTGTCAAGTGAACGGTATTTTCATAAACGTTTCCAACGCTCCGATAGCCGTGATCGTCTAGTGGTTAGGACCCTACGTTGTGGCCGTAGTAACCCAGGTTCGAATCCTGGTCACGGCAGCGTACAGCTGTCGCGGCGGAGTTATATTTTTATAATTTTATTGAAATTTTATATTTGTTTTGATACGCTTTCTATGTGATCCATATAAATAATAGAATTCAAGCGTTGCGTCTACTGTCTGTCTGTCCTAAATTTAATATGAACACAAATTATAAGGACACAATCTTTTTCGATGTAACAAAATTAAGGAATCAATCGTAATTTATTAACTACATCATGTTGATACTAACATAAAGCGGTTTTTAATTCAGTAATTAACTCTATTAATACATTTTTATTATATATTTATTATTAATTTAATTTTTAATTCAATAATTTTGTTTATTAGTTTAGCGGCTAACATAGTCCAGTGGTTAAATATGTTATACTTTTCAACTGTCTGTGTGTACTTGTTTTCTTCGACAAAACTCACGTGCTTAGATGTAACTTTTGTATAAAGCGATCGTCGTTCGATATTGAAATCAGTCTTTTCCGCTTTGTGAAACGTATTCAGCTTATTTCTTCGGTTCAGACTTCATATCTCAAAGAATATTGGTAAAACATAAAAAACGAGTTAAAAGTTGTGTTTTTATTATATACTTATGTATATAGATTATAAATAACATTTCTGTAATTCTTATTATTTATCGCCAACATCCATATCCCGGTGGAGAGACCGGTTCTCCTCAGAATGCTTAAGCAAATAATGAGCGGTCAGTATTTCGGTTGACCGCATAGGAACAAATCGTAACATTGGATTTGTTTTTTAATATAAATATAGTTCATAAATTACGAACCTGTTGTTAGATATCATAGAACCCGCTTTTAAAAATATTTAACTAAAAAAAATGGGCTTAAAAATATTCACAGTCGGTACTCATGAATATTATTTTTGAATATAATTTTTTTTTGTAATGTTTTATACAGTGTGTTTGAAATAAACAAATTTCTTATTAAACCATTAACTCTGTTCACGACTACGTGACGAGACGAATGTCACGTTTCAGTCGCATGTTCGTCTGATATAATAATATAAAGTTAATTTGACTCGACGCGTATTGTTTACGATCCACACGACTGAATAATTGGGAGTGAAATTTTGTCAATATGCGGGTTCCTCCCTCTTGACAAAGGTTCGTAATAATTGATGAATTCATTTGTAAAATCGAGCAAAATATATTGCAATTACAGAATGATTCGATTCGAATGATCTGCGACATCTTTTTTGTTGTGACTCGATGTTTTTTTTTTTTATATTTTTTTAACCACCAAAGACTTAACTTTTTACTGAGTAGGGTTTTGTGCAAGCCGGTTTGGGTTGATACCCCTCACTCATCAGATATTCTACTGCCAAACTATAGCAATAGTATTGTTGTGTTCCGATTTTTAGGGTGAGTTAGCAAGTGTAACAGCAGATTGAATTTGAGTGGAATGGTAAAATTATTTTACCGCGAGATTGCCTATAGGCGGTAGTTACCATTTCCACTTACCATCAGCCGCAAATATGAACCATAATTATAGTGTATGTAGATGCAGCACCGTTACTCGGGGCTTCAGCAAGCGCTTCCATCTCTGTTGTAACTCGATTTTCGAAGGAACTTGCCACTTAAATTGATTGTCGCTTCATAATATCTCATCGTAACATTGATGTTTCTACAATGTCATCAAGTATATATACAAATAAATAAAATTAAACTGACTGTCTGTGGTTTCCATTTTAAGGTTAATTTGACTATTTGCGCCTTACGAAAACAAAAACAATAAAAAAATTTGTCCTGGCTAATCTTTGAAAGTGTTAAAAATTACAAATTGAAATTACTGATTTATTAAATACTTCTTGTATTTTACTATTCCGCTTAATCTGTAATTCATCAAAATCGGTTGAGCCTATTAGAAGTTATAAAAACGTACATATTTTTGTTGTTTTAATATGCTCATAGATGGCGTTGTGCTAAATACGCCAATTTCTGAATAGCAGTGTCCAGATTTTTCGGAGTACCTTTTTCATTACTTTCATTATTAGTATAAACTTCAATAATGTTACATACCATATTTCTTCTATTAGTTTTAATATTTTAATAAATGTTTTTCTGTTGGTTTATTAAGTTTTTTTTTTTAATTATTACTTTTTACTTTCAATAAGGTAACGTTTTCGTAAGTATTAGCGTTTAATAAAGTTTGCATAAAATTGTTTAGTTTATCCTTATATATAGTTTCATTAGACAAGAATAAGTTGTAATTTATTCTATTACTTGTTGCTGTTTTACCCATGAGCAACTTTATGTACCCAGTAGTATGTCACGTGTAAGTCATGCCAAATATAAATATCGTTGTTTACAGAGTAAACACACACCGATCCCGCCGACGGGGTCGAGGTCCCTTTTATATTATAACCCGTCCGCGCATAGACGCATGACGGGGGCCTTGGCGTACATAGTGTCCTGCTTCCAGACGTCGACGGTGTCCTAAGTCGAGGTTCGGCCTCACAAGAGCCCTTAAGTGAGCTCCCAACATCCGGCTGAGTAAAGACTCGCCCCCCACCCGGCGTCGCTCTCGAGGCCATTTGGTCCAACAGCAACAGGTCAATTCCAAAAAAAACCTAGCATATGGAAATATACTACACCTAATATAGTATATAAGGAGGAATTAAAATAATTCAGTATATATATATATCCATTTATCTTTAATACTAATAATAGTAATAATCGCATTAATTATAGAAAACGAAAAGTTGGGATTGTTGTGAATATTACTTATTTCTTTAAGTTTTATCACAGGCAAAATAGATTTTTACCTTTTTATCCCGTTTGACTGGATTTTCGATTACGGCGCGGGCCACAAGCGCTTGTTAAAAATAAAGAAGCAATATATCTCATCTGTCGACGATGTCTTCAGTACTGACTAAAATTTTACGCTATTTATATTGAATATAAAACTATCTCAATATTACATTATAATAAAATCATAAAAAAAGTCATACTTAAAAATCGAATAACAAGTAACAACACCAAAATACATATGCAGTAAAAGTCGCAACATTAGTACGAATGTTTTTCAACAGATGGCGCTACGGTCTAGTTACATCGCGCTATCGTTTGGTTCACTTTAAAAATATAAGACGTCCACGCTCCGTAGTTCAAGTTAACTTTGCGCAGAGGCAATATCGTAACCAATGAGGTTAATCCGAGGTGCGATTATTGCTAGTTGAAAACTTTACCAATACCCCGCCGTGTGGTCGTGAAATACCGACCGCTATGGCAATTTTTGAACGGCCGTTAAGGCCTAATAAGCTCTTTAAAAGCTCATATGAAGTGACATGAAGCGTATATTGAGTGTTTTCTAATATTATTTGTTGTATGTAATCTCTGGATCTACTGAACCGATTTTGAAAATTCTTTTACCAATAGAAAGCCATATTATTTTTGAGTATCATAGGCTATATATTAATCCGAAAAATGACAAGACTCTTTCGTGGTAGTTGGATTTGCACGGTAAGTCGAAGAAAAACGGTCAAAAGAAAACGTTTCTTACGATCGCTGCCTTAACGATGAGAGATATATGATTGAATTCTAGAAAAAAGTTGTAAAGCTTGACAATACCTACAAAAAAGTCAGCGACAGCATATGGCTAACTTTTATATTTAAGTCTCAAAAAGTTGTTTTTTATATTATAAAAAAAATTAAAGCGTTGTCACGTTTATTGGTCATATTATTAACTAATATGAATTATTATCAAAATAAGTAAACTTATAGTCTCAAGTGATTAAAACAAAAAACTTTTCCCTTTTTACTACATATAATTTGGACGAAAGGTTAAGAGATAATACGACATAGGTATGGAACCGTGACCGTGTCGTAATCTATCGAGTGATATTTCTAGACGGTTTTTTCATTAACATCAATCTATTTAAAAATAATTTATTACCAAAGATATTTTATTTAGATAAAATTAATTTTTTACAGTTTGTTTTTTGGTGGCATAGTTTATGAGATAATTTAAAATATCAAATAAGCGTGACGATTTTATTAATGTTCGGCCAATAGATCACTAGTAAAAATGTTTACCGCCCAACGAAGTGGACACGGGTCAGCTAGCAAAATATATATACGAAAATTTTTGATAGACTAAATGGATTTTAATGAAATAAAGACTAAGCGGTTCGAATGCACCCATATAATCATTTTTTTATAAGATTACGAAGGATAATAATAGAACTAATGATTATTTTTTATTAATAACTTGGAAAGAACTCTCAATCTTTAAATCACAGACAGGTATTACAATTTTATTTCTGGTTAAAAAGATAAGATGTATAGATTTATTATTATTCATTAATCATTAATATAATAGTATCATGACTTGTTCAAATGTAAAATAGAAATTAATAGTAACAGCCTGTAAATGTCCCACTGCTGGGCTAAGGCCTCCTCTCCCTATTTGAGGAGAAGGTTTGGAGCTTATTCCACCACGCTGCTCCAATGCGGGTTGGTGGAATACACATGAGGCAGAATTTCGATGAAATTAGACACATGCAGGTTTCCTCACGATGTTTTCCTTCACCGAAAAGCACGAGATGAATTATAAACAGAAATTAAGCACATGAAAATTCAGAGGTGCTTGCCCGGGTTTGAACCCACGTTCATCGGTTAAGATTCACGCGTTCTTACCACTGGGCCATCTCGACTTCGAAAATAGAAATTAATAATTAATTAATATTATATATTCGAAAGCGGGCTTGTTTGTTGTGTTTATTTAGTTTTTATAAAATAGGTAGACGTAACCAGATGGGAAATAAATCTTAGTGTTTTGTCAATTATGCCTGTAGTTTCACTGGCGCGCTCAACCCTCAAACCGAATTACGATAATACTAAGCACTGCTGTTTGGTTAGAATATCAGATTAGTGATTGCTTGATCCAGGAGGGCTTGTAAAAATCCCTACCATCAATTTCTGAAGGTATTACGAATTATTTTTAGTTTTCAGCAATAAAGTAGGAAATCATGGATTGGTCTATAATTGTAATTGTCAAATGTTTATAAATTTTGATTTCAATGTAAATAATATATATATTATTTTAATGTATATCAAGATTATAACTAATATATACATAAGCGTTAACATAAGTTGCATGACGAGCAACAAGGGTTCTTATCTCTGAATCGGTGATGTCTTCTCGGCAACCTTTGAGCAGAGGACTGACTATAAAACGTATGTCAAAGGGTTACCATATTTGATTTAAAATAAGCATATAAGTAAATGTGCGCTAAGCCATACAAAACAAGTTTTTTTTTTTATAGAATAGGAAGGCGGACGAGCATATGGGCCACCTGATGGTAAGTGGTCACCAACGCTCTTAGACATTGGCATTGTAAGAAATGTCAACCATCGCTTACATATCCAATGCGCCACCAACCTTGGGAACTAAGATTTTATGTCCCTTGTGCCTGTAATTACACTGGCTCACTCACCCTTCAAACCGGAACACAACAATATCAAGTATTGCTGTTTGCGGTAGAATATCTGATGAGTGGGTGGTACCTACCCAGACGAGCTTGCACAAAGCCCTACCACCAGTAATGCATAAATATGAGCGAAGGTAGATAGGTAATAAACTTTGGGTAAAGTTAAGTGAATATAAATAGACATACGCAGATAAAAAAGCGATATCAATTCCTTTCATACTTAACGTGCTTAAGAATGAAGTGTGATGCCTTACGTCATAAAATAAATCGGATGAGACGCACTTTCTTCACTTTATGGGCAATAAATTTCTACAGTATCTTGTGTATGATGAGAATGATAGCACTTACGGTTACTATAGCTTAGAAACCAGAATATTACAGCGAAACAATGTATTTGTGAACGTTGCATCCCAATGCTGGGCAAAGAAAATCTACTATTTCTGTAATATGAAACTACCTCTTGTTGATACTTGTCACAACTACGCTTATGAAACTACCTCTTGTTGATACTTGTCACAACTACGCTTTAGTTCGACTAAAAAGCGTTCAAATCATTCGAATTCTATATTTAAAAAATCAACAAAATTGTGGAAGATATTTACTTCTCTTCTAGTTAGCGCGATTAGCTATTTGTTTCTTCATATAAAATTTACGACAAAATATTTAGACAAAACTTTTGACACAGAAGTATAGAAAACTTAATTTGAAACCGCATTCTTCTGTTAGTATATTTACTCTACCCAAAAAGCCTTATAAAATAAAGTACTGTCAGCGTCATATACAATACATAGAAACATCTGTAGTCAAGAATATTTTTACAACCAAAGTCGGAGCGCGAACATCATCAAATATATGAACATTCAAACAGTCATTGAAAAGGTAACAAGCGACGCCAGTGGGTTTTAGCATTAAAAGTATTCAAAAATATGCAACACGCTAAGGAAAAAAACCTTATCGTAATTGTATACAGATAGTTTTACTCAAACATTAAATAACTGCTTGTGTTTGTACTGGGCTGAATAATTTAAGGAGAAAACTTGAAGCTTTTTCCATCACGCTGTTCCGACACAGATTAATATTTGATAGTATTTTATTTGACGCATGCAAGCTTCCTCGCTGTCTTACTTCATCAACAAGATGAATTATAAGCCCGAATTAAGTACAGTGGTTTCTCAGATTTCAAACTGTATCATCAGTTAACTTTCATGCTACCCCTCTAAGCGTCGTCTCATCTCGGCTCAATTGAAACATTACAAGTACATCATACTGTACTATCAAATTTTACTCCCAATAAATCTCAATTTCCAATTGGTACAAAATCGTTCAAATTGTTGGTCAAAAGGTGTACAAAAAGGTTTTACATGAAAAATGTATTAAAACTAAATATAGTTCTGAAGGTTTCGCCTGGCATTTATCACTTCATATATCTTACTCAACTTTCAAAACCTTTGTTATTTGTAACATATGTGTATCCAAGCGTTGTCCCAGCCTTTGTTGGGTGGACGTTGATATGGATACAGTTTTTTGACTCTTGGGATTCCTTCAATTTTCCTAGGTACAAATAATCTTATACTTTGAGTGGGTTGCTGTTATAGCAAAGTTGTGTATATATAAATATCATTTACATATATCCCAATATAAATAACTCAAGAGTTCAGTGGCATATATATACTCTTAAAATATTCTTAATGTATGCGTTCAATGAAGTAAGTTTTTAAAAAAATATATTTCTTAATAAATAAAATAAATAGCTTTAAGAGTTATTTTTTATTGTTTGAAGTTTTTAATGTTAAAATTTTACTACTATATTTAACCTCACTCACATCACTCACACCTCACTGGTGGTAGGGCTTTATGCAAGCTAACAGATATTCTAGTACAAAACAGCGGTACTTGGTATTGTTGTGTTCCGGTTTGAAGGGTGAGTGAGCCAGTGTAATTACAGGCACAAGGGATATAACATCTTAGTTCCCAATATTGGTGGCGCATTGGTGATGTAGGGGATCGTTAACATTTCTTACAACGCAATGTCTATGGGCGTTGGTGACCATTTACCATCAGATGCCCCTTTAGCTCGTCCACCTACCTATACTATAAAAAAAATTACCTACAATATATTTCAATGAATTGAACTGAAATTACTATGTAAATGAACTAAAAAAACTACTTTGTTTACTTAATAACCGTTTAGTCTAGGCGGTTATTAATAAACATCCAAAAAATTGTGAAAGAAGTGAATTTCTAAACTTTTATATTAGTAATGAATCTATTCGTTTCTATTTTATGAAATATTACGATGGATAATTAGAATTTTCAAGATTCAGTAAAAACTTTCATGCATACATTTACAAATATTAGTTCATTCTAAATTATTTGCTCGCAAACATTATGTATGTACAGTTAATTATCCGTTCAAACGAGCAATTAATTAAAATTGCAACTATTTAAAGATTACGCTTGTTTAAGTTCCACTCACAAATAGATACGGTTAATTAATCGGAGTGTGATATTTATAAAATATCAGATGAAACGCTTGGAGTTTCGAGCTTGGAGTAATTGTGTCAGAAAACGAAAAGTCATATCACCCTGTCTTAATGCCTCCACTGGCAAGCCCATCAAGAGGGTTCGTTCATGTTTCGATCAGGGATTTTTAATTGCAATTAAACGTTAAAATGCTGCCAGCTTTATTGTCACCATTCCTCGGTCAGAACTTATTAGATTTTTAATTTATACATGAATATTTTTATTTAAAGTATTGAATGTAAATTAAATGTTAAATTATGTACTTAACATTTTATTTATTTTGACTTCGTGTATATGATTTAAAAATAATATAAAAGCCTCCTAATTGTGATAAAATGATTAATTTTTATTACAAACCTATGAAGCACTATGAAGAAACCTATGAAACCTATGAAGTACTTTAAAATATTATGTTGAGAGAGCTTATAGGTTAGAATACATATAATTGCTTAATTAAAAATTTTCAACTAAGATTTCCGATGTACTTTTTTTTTTTTTTTTATAGAAAAGGAAGGCGGACGAGCATATGGGCCACCTGATGGTAAGTGGTCACCAACGCTCTTAGACATTGGCATTGTAAGAAATGTCAACCATCGCTTACATATCCAATGCGCCACCAACCTTGGGAACTAAGATTTTATGTCCCTTGTGCCTGTAATTACACTGGCTCACTCACCCTTCAAACCGGAACACAACAATATCAAGTATTGCTGTTTTGCGGTAGAATATCTGATGAGTGGGTGGTACCTACCCAGACGAGCTTGCACAAAGCCCTACCACAGTGACTTGTCTTGCTTTCTTGAAAAATATGGGTAAATTCTTGCGATAACTAAGATTTATATACGATTTACCTACGATAGATACAATTTGGGTCGGTGATAGTTATCGAACAAAAAATTAAAAAATTAAGATTTTGTAATTTGATTTTGTTGTTTTTTTTTTATAATGCCAAAAATATATATAATTTAATGCTATAATATATATAAATTCAACTCAACTTGGATGATTATGCCCAAATAAAAATACTTTACTCTTACGAAAATGGGAAACGAATTTATATAATGTTTCCATAAGTATGTACATAATATTATGTTAGGAGTTTTTAGCACACTTCGTTAGATTGTATAAATTTATAAAACGTGTTATTATTTTTTTAGTAAACGTATAATAATAAAATACACAAATACACGTGAAATATTTTCGCCATTATTTTTATTGATAAAAGATACTTTCATAAGTAGCTGTTTTTTTATTTTCAAATTTAAACGGAACCTTTCTCACTATAATATAACCCACTGTTCACTTTCGGAAACATAAAAAAGAACATAATATGGGACGTATTTATGTACATGTTTATTTATGGTTATTTATACTTATGTACGTGTTTATTTATGGTTATTTATACTTATGTACGTGTTTATTTATGGTTATTTATACTTATGTACGTGTTTATTTTTTTATCAATAAAAATAATGGCAGTAATTATCATAAAAAACATAACAAGTAAGAAATTTTGAATAAATGCTTTCCAAATTTTTAGTAAGATTATCACTCCATCTTGCTTAAGAAATAAAACGCCTACTCAAATTTATTCCCACAGAGCCTAATCCTAGCATTCCTAACACCCTAGCTATAAATCTACGAAAATACAAAATAAACACACTAGCTCTTTAGAACAACAACGCGAGTCAACCCTTCGTCTATAAGCATCAAATAAATGTAAATTCACTGCGAATAATATAAAAAAAAAACACGATAACTCTTTCTTAGATATCACCACATTCAAGGAAACTATTGTTCCTTAAAAAATATATATATAATTTACAAAGAAAATTTCAAATAATATAAAACATTCAAATGACTGAGAAAAAAATAATATTAAAGTCAACGTAAGATGCATTAAAACCTTATATACATATAAATAAAGTAAATTATTTTTCTTTTTTAATATTTTTGTTGTACTATAAAGTATAAAATAAATTATAATAACGTAAACAAAATAAAATGAATGAAGAATACATTAATATTGCGATTATTGATTGACCATTCAGCATAAATTGGTACAAAAACGATTCGCTGTACCAAGTAAAACAAAGAGGTGCTTCACCGGATATGAACTTGTGATCTCCCGTTAAAATATAAAGAGACAAGTTTTCTATCTACTGGGCCATCATGACTTATCTACGTCAACTGTATTTATTTATTACATATATATGACATAAACAAATATATATATATATATATATATATATATATATATATATATATATATATATATATATATATATATATATATATATATGTATGTATATATCACATCAACCTATATCTATATATCTACCTCTCTTCAAGGAAATATTCTACTCTATCTCTCTTCTTCTGAAGAGCGAATTACTGCATTAAATTTTATAATAATAAATAAATTTTATAGTATATAATATCTTTTGGATAAACGCGCCATCTTTTTGCAAAACGAACTTTATAACAAAAACACAGACTTTATTTATTTATGCATATTGAACTGAACCAGATGATTATATTACATATAAACAAGAGATTTATATGTAAATATGTTTTGCATAATATAACTAGCTTCACAAAATTATACCTCACAGTAAATCCTGTTAGAGAAAGAGTCCCCAACATCGGATTGGATGTTGAACAAACAAGCTGAGCTCAACAACCAGATCGATGGGCTTAACTGTACCTCGCTTTGGAGATCACCGCTTGATACTGTATCTATTTACAAGTACGGAAAACGTTCTGAAACATTTTGACGAAAAACAGTTTTATATTTAAACAAGATTAACTTTCATATTATTATTTTTTATTCTGATCCTATTTTAAGAACTTAGGTATCAATCAAACTGACTAAAAATATATTATTCTCTGAACATCACGACTACGAGATCACTTGGGTTAAGTTATCAATTATAATATGAAATAATGTATGTAATTATTTTATATTTTATAATAATAATAATAAAGAAACAACAACTACGACGACGACTCAAGGATTAAGAATGAAACAAATCAAATTTGTTACATACAATTAATCCTCTTATTTCGTGCAGGTATCATTGTTGTTACAAATGTTCTAATCGCTTATGTAAGCTGATTTAAATGAACACGAGATAGTTAATTATAATCAACATCAAATTTGGTACATGTGTAGGGTTGCCATTTGTTTTAGTTTCCTCGATTTATCGTAGTATACATAGCTAACGACGATCTTTGAAGGGAACATTTTGTTTTTTCTACGCGTTCTAGCGACCACCAAACGTAACACTAGGAATTAATTAGTAAATTACAAGAACCTTCTAATATTCTTTTATAAAGCAATTCAGTAAAAAAAAATGAATTCATCCTTATATGATAAAATATTTCCCACAGTAACAGCCTGTGAATGTCCCACTGCTGGGCTAAGGCCTTCTCTCCCTTTTTGAGGAGAAGGTTTGGAGCTTATTCCACCACGTTGCTCCAATGCGGGTTAGTGGAATACACATGTGGCAGAATTTCAGTGAAATTCGACACATGCAGGTTTCATGCATCACGAAGGAGATAAATTATAATAACAAATTAGGCACATGAAAATTCAGTAGCGCTTGCCTAGAGAGATTTACGCGTTCTAAACACTGGGCTATCTCGGAATAAATATTTACCTTACCTTAATAATTGTTGTTCCACGTTAATATACTTAATATATAAACTAAGGGACCCCATATTGTAGTCAATGACAGACAGACATGTTACTTTCACATTTATAATATTAATATAGATTATGGTTTCCTCTTAGGGAGATCTTAAAGGTTTTTATTAAGAAAATCGGAAAGTGTCTTATTTTATAATATATAAAAATCTAATCGTTCTATTTCGTCATTCGTAGACCTTGGTGTCATGTTATAAAAACTGCCAACCATACTATAATAATGAATGCATAGTTTATAGTACAAGCTGTTATTATATACTTTGTATTGTATATATGTATATAACATTGTGAGTTATGCTTTCACGTCTCAATTACTCAATCATCATCACATTTTGCAAACACATTTTCAGGAGTATAGAAATGGACATAGGGTTCCTAATACCTGTCCCGCTCCCTTCTCTCGTCAAAACGTCGAACCTTCTCGTTAACGTTTATTATTAACTTAACCTGAATGTAAGGGTATGTAAGCGTGAACGCAAGCTTACAATTAAATTGTCTGTAAGTTCCAGTTGTCCGACTAATTTAAAATATCGCACACTTTAAGTACCAATTACAGTATAACACTACAGTAATTTATTGTTATAAATTTACTTAAGTATTCTTTTTATTTAAAAAAAGATTTTTTTTTTTTGTTTTTCTGTCAACACAAAACAATAAATATCAATATAATGGCCATTGTCATTGAATTATGGGTGTAGGTATACCCGCTTGGTATCCCGGAAATTGAGAGGATTTTAATTGGTATAATAAATATCTATGCTGAAAGTCTATTCGAACAACTAACGCCCTCGTCTTTTAATAATTTGCAATTTATAATTCAAAACACGTTGCGGTAACAGCTTGAACGATTCTAAATGAGATTTGTTTGAATAATTGACGAATTTGTTTGTTTCTTTGATTCGTAACTTTTATAATTATCTAAATTAACATTCAAATGTTTTTCGTCAGATTGCAATTTTATTTCAATTCTTTATTTTAAATATTGAGTATCAAACTTTTCTTATGTAATTTTTATATGTATTTAACCTTTAATGCCAGCTGACTTAGCATCCATGCTCTCGTTTAACATCATTGCTTAAGAGGCTGCGGGATCGTTTCAATATAAGCATCCACTTCTTTCTTTCTTTATGCAATTCTCAGGTCGTAGCTCTTCAGAGCTCTCTTTGGTAGCTGAGAATGGCTTTGCTCCTGTACCAGTCACTAGTGTACTGCAGCGCGAGAATATCCTTCATAACAACTACCTCACGTACGACATTCAATAAGGTGATCAGTTATTACAACATAACTAAGGTGGCCCAATAGCATATCTGCTTTCATATTTCAATAGGAAAATAAGTGTTTTTTTAGTCTGTTAGAGTTGAAGTCTTTCGTTCTTTGTATTTCTTTTCTTTAGTACTGTACGACACCACTCGACGAGAAATACGCTCGCTTCATACTAGGTAAGACACATAATAACACTCAGCCACACTCGCCTTAATGCTCACCCACAGATAACTTATTTATTTTATTATATGATAGATAGATAGATGTCACAGATAAAACAGACAATATTTCGATACATATTTAACTACGCATCGTAATTTTATGTAATTAATTTTAATCTTTATATATTATTATTTCGTATTTATTTATTTTACGTTGTCTTGCAAACATATTGTCACAATCCGTCATAGCTATAAAGTATATAATTGAAAATTAGTAAGGTTTTGTAACCCAACGTGGAAGCTGAATAGTGCACCAGTTTGGGACAGACCACGATTGTAGATCATTGATTGTCATTATTTATTAAAACTATTTTTGTCTTTATTATTATTTTTGCTTCGATGAATTAATGTTTTATCGTTTATTTTGAATTGTAATTGTAAAACATTTCTTTCTGTTATTACATTTTGTCTTAAATAAACATTTTCTTGTTTTTCATATTTATTATCCTTTTAAAACAGTATGAATAATGCTTAGTAGTAAAATATAATTATCCAAAAAAGTTGCACAATAAACTCACTTGACAAAGATTAAGAAGTTTCATATAAATTTGCTAGCATAAAACAGTTTCCTCAACAAACAAAGCCTTTATGAAATACGAATTAATTATCGTATGTTAACAGCGATTTAACTGAATGCTACCATTCAACTGCCTGAAGCAGGAAACGAGTATGAACGAAATGCAACAGTTTGTGCAATTTCAATTTAATTATATAACCACGTATTTTGTTAAACTGTTAATTTAATAAAATTTCCGAAGTAAACGATTTTGTTGTTAATGTTTTAATTTTACAAAATTCTCGATATTTACTTGTTTTGATGAAGGTTATTGGAATCGATGATGACCTCATGACCTCATGTCTTGTTATATTGGCTACGTCGAATATTCTCAAACGAACACTCAATGCTCAAACACAGGTGTCTCAAAGGTTTCCCTCCTGCATACTCAATTCGTCTTAGGGGGAGTCTTGACGCCATCCTCGCACTTAATACGTACGGCAGCTCTAAGAGTCCCGTGTGCTGTCCTCTTCAGTACGCAAAGACTCCACTTCACATCTAATCTATGCTAGCGACTAGCTAGGAATGTAAACGGCGTTGCACAAAATTTTAACCGATTTATAGTGTAAGTATCATCGAGGCTTATGAGACTATTTTTACGGTTGATATTTTTTTATTAGTTAGGCAGACAAGTATGCCGCCTAATGGTAAGTGACTCAATCGTTGTTAATCATTTGTCTTATTTCATCACACGCTATCGCTAGCTTGGTGACGTCTTTGTGGTCAGAAGCGAGAGACGGTCCAATTAATATACCGTTGTTTAATTCAACGTAGCCTTCTGTCTTTCATTGCGTTTGTTAACTATTTACATTAACTTTTATACTAATAGACATTTATTTACATACATTTATAGCTATGAATGTTACTACAAGTATGAACTTATTACGGTGCTGATAAAAAGGTGATGTAACAATTTATGGGGTGTAAACGACTTTCCGGCCCACACCTCCGCCTTTTTCATTGCAGATACAACCTTTGCTTAGCCTATATCATTTGTATAATAAGACAAATTTTACGATGTACTTTATAAATATACTTCTGTAAGATAACACCATTTGTAATTAATTTGGACGTTTTTTTTTTCAATTACGCTTTTGATGACAATTGACTAATATAATTCTTCATAAGAAAATAATATGTAATATTTAATTAAAATTAAAAGTTTCCCTCCTATGCCACCAAAAGCCACCTAATTCCAATGAATATAATATTATCATTGGAATTAAAACAAAAGGGTTTTGAATGTTGATCTAAAAGTTATGTAATATTGGTTTTATTTCAATTATTAAATGGTTTAAACATATTGATCTAAAATACTTTTAGAAAAATAATAAACACAGCAAGGGTGAGGTTTGTTCCTCCGCCAGTTCGTAACGTAAACCAAATATTAATATTTCAAAGTGCCACTACCATGATTAACAAGCTCACTCTCGAATGGTATTCCGCATGATTTCTTATGAATTTAATATTTTTACATTTATACAATTTTTTTATTTCAAACGTGGTGGGATGTAACTTTTTTATAATTAAAATACGATTTGATTTTACATTAAAAAAAGGGTTGTTGCTGTTTTTTATTCAAATGAAAATAGGACTAGTTTCGAAGTATAACTTATCATACAATTACTGTTGGGGCTTCATGAAAGCCCGTCTGGGTAGGTACTGTATTGTTGTGTTCTGGTTAGAAGGGTGAGTTAATCAATGAAACTAGGCGTAAAATAACATAACATCTTAGTTCCTAAGATTTGAGGGGCATTGACGATGTAAGGAATGGATCATATTCCTTAGGGTGCCAATGTCTATAGGTGGGGTTAACTTACCAACAGGTGACCCATTTGTCAGCCTTTCTACCTATATTATGATTGAATGAATGATTTTATACTACCGGACATCATCACTAACAGCAATTATATTCTGAAAGAGCTCACATTTGAAATGTTGAAAATCGATAGCGATGAGCTGTTATGTTCTTAATACTCCCTTACATATTATAAATATATAGTCAGTGTCGCATATCGTTTCGTAACATTTAACGATCGCATTCTGCGATGAAGTTCAAGTTTGTCCTTACTAAATAACAGTACCAATGAACTGAATGATTAAATAAATTAAAAAAAAAAAATTAATTTAAACGCGATAAAATTTTTAATTCCAATAGTATAGACTTCCAACCGAAACGGGTAACATTACGAGCATAGAAGTTGTAATGAATTATGAAAAGTTTTGAAAAGCGCCGCGCATCCTTCTGCTAATGACTTTCGAGGATAACATTCCAAGATTTACATACATTTTTGATATTACTTTAATAATAATATGAAATTACTTAAATAATAACATGACTTACGTTAATTATTTAAGAGACAATTTAATATAAATTAGATGGAAACAAAAGCAACAAGGTTAACAACAAAAATACGTAACAAATTCCTTACAATTTGAGTTTTATGACAGATCGACAGATTTTCTGCTATGGCGAATATTCTTATTGGAGACTAGCTCACTGCAGAAGAGATATCACAATGCACAATTAAGTGATTGAAATTGGGCAGAATTAGAGGTGCACATAGAGAGACATTGAGAGTTTCTTGTCAGTACAGTAACAGCCTGTTAATGTCCTACTGCTGGGCTAAGGCCTCCTCTCCCTTTTGAGGAGAACGTATGGAGCTTATTCCATCACGTTGCTCCAATGCGGGTTGGTAGAATACACATGTGACAATTAAATTAGACAGATGCAGATTTCCTCACGATGTTTTCCTTCACTGTTATGCACGAAATGAATTATAAACACAAATTAAGCACATGAAAATTCAGTGGTGCTTGCCCGGGCTTGAACCCACGATCATCGGTTAAGATTCACGCGTTCTAACCACTAGGCCATCTCGGCTATTATTTCTTGTCAGAAAAAAACAAATACACGTTAGCTAGACCCGTTACTCAACACCTCAGTTTTGTGGTTCATCATTTTCTGTTCAGCCCATTAAGTGATTAGAGATAAAATCTTAGCATCGCATCATAGCTTTATAATCGGGACATCACACTGTATATCAACAAATTTTCATAATGCCTCCTATGACACTGGCGATTTTTTTTAAATAATTTTATAGTTTGTTGTATGTTTTTTTTTATAGAGCTATGATGGCCTAAATGATAAGCATCGTGAGGAAACCTACATGTGTAGGATGGAAATCTACTACATGCATCCTCCAACCCACAGGATAAGCGCGGTGGACTAAGCTCCAAACTTTCTTCTCAAAAAGGACAGGAAGCCTTAGTCCAGCAGTGGGTTACTTTTTTACGATTATACGTCTTTACATAAGTCGTAAATGATTTGAAATTATTTAGTCTTAAGTTTCTCAAAAAATAAAATATTTCAAAGACTTGTCTAAAACTATACGTCGCTGATCATTGCAGGGGGTAACTTAACACCCTTTTATTGGTCAGGTCACGCCAAAAAATGATCATACTTTTCAAACAATCTTTACGAACAAAATCAAATATAATCCTAGTTTAAAAATTTAAGAAGTTTTCTTTTCCGATTCGGCCGTAGCATAATGTTTTTAATGTATTCATAATTAAGTTTGCAAGCAATCCTATGAGCTTCTCGAAATGGGGATATTGTTTGAAAAAGTTAAATTAACCTTGACGGTGATATCCGAGGCGTGACGGCGACCGAGTTTGTTGGTTTAAACCACGCGATGCTAATTTGTAGGAAAATTTGAACAAATTTTAAGAATCAACAAAATAATTCAACATAATATTTGACTTTATACGTTTAAAATTATACTTTATAATACAATTTGAAACACAAATTCATAATAAGAAATAACACTTCACGTGTTGGATAGAAGAAATGTAGAACATTATTATACTGCTAGTTACAATTTACAATTTTAAGTACAATGAAAGCGAAAACATATATTTCAAATTTTAAATAAACGCACACATACAAATTCTTGTGCACACGAGCATATAAATAAAAGCAGAAATAAAACAGCTAATTAATGTCCAACATCATGGGTTAGGTTTATAGACACATTTGGCCAAATTTCACCCTACATATGCAGGTTACCTTCAAAAGGTGAATTATAAACACACGTTAAGCCACGGCCGGTTGGCGTGGTTGGTAGATACTTGTCTTTCAAGCCGAATATTGTGGGTTCGATTCCCATCCAGGACAGACATTTGTGTGCATGAACATGTCCGTTTGTCCTAAGTCTGGGTGTAATTATCTATATAAGTATGTATTTACAAAAGAAAAGTAGTATATGTAGTATATCAGTTGCCTGGTTTCCATAGTACAAGTTCTGCTTAGTTTGGGGTCAAATGGTCGTGTGTGAATAATGTCCCAGGATATTATTATAAAAAAAAAACTGATTTGAACTCACGTTTTTCAATTAATATTCATATCTTATATATTGGTATGCTATTGGATATTATTGAAAAAAATATATTTATATGGAATTATATGTGACGATTATTGGCTAAAATATCCAGAATATAAAAGAACCACATCCGAATCCGTTTCCGACTAAGAGTCCGGTTAAAAGTCGACCCGGTCAAACTTCGCATTAAAATGAAATGCTATCGGGTCAGGTCGCCTCACCCTCGTCATGGCACAATGTGCCTCAGTGATTTATTATTTACATTCTAATGATATTTGTCATAAAACGATTCGATTTTAGGGTTCCATAATAATTATCAAAAATATTTTTTACAGTTTCAACTTATTTCTTAAGTTTTTTTTTTAATAAATCGGAAGGCAGGCTTTCAGGTGGCAAAGGGCCACCTCTGTCCATAGACATTGTCGCGGTAAGTGATATTAATCATTCATTAGATCAACGCGCTGTGCAGTGTGTACAGATGCCTATAGTTACACTGGCTCACTCATGCTTCAAACCGGAACACTACAATACTAAGTAATAATTTTTGGCAATTGATTATGTGATGAGTGGGCGGAACATACTCAGACGGGCGTCCACAAAGCCCCAACCAAGTAGAAGTTCAAGATAGTAAAAACATATATATCGGTCTCATTCTACATCAAATATACAAAAGACAAAAGTAATAATATTTAACTTCATGAGTTCTTTAAGCGATTTATTTAAAATATACCTAATTGTAAATAAAAAAATTAAGAAATTTTTAATAACAGTAGCAATTTACAGTATAAGCACAGCTATTTAAAATGGAATTTATGCAATGTATATAGTATATGTCATGTCATTATTGTCTTAACAACGGAACCTGTAATCTGTACTTTTGACTCGAAATTGCCAGAATGTTTTGTAAGTATAATTCTAAAGCTACCTTAAAAAATAAGTACAAGATTTCTGTCTCCTGGTATCTGAAAAGGGGTTGGCTTTCAAATTAATTAATCTTCCAATCGTTGTTTAATCAGATTTAATTTAGTGAAATGCTTCGACTATAGCAAATTAACAAACATATTCAGCCGGTATAGTTCTTTTTTATTTCATTTCTTTCGCAAAAACTGGATATTAATTTAATTATTTTTAATGAAAAGTATATACATATTTAATATAATTAATTGAATGTCGTTTCGCTTTTAACATTTTAATGAAAGTATATTAATGCGTCTATTATAGAAATGTTAGGAACGGGAGTCGATAATAACCTCTTTAAAGGCGTTTTCCACTGCCTCATTCTAGAAACCACAACTAATTTTTTAAAAGAAGCCGTTATGGCTCAGTTAAAATGTGAATATTGATTCCGAGTTCATATACGAGATAGCAACACTGAATTTTCATGTGCTTAATTTTTGTTTATATATCCACCAACCCGCATCGAAGCAGCTTGGTGGAGTAAGCTTCAAAACTTCTTCTCGATAAGGAAAGGCCTTAGCTCAGCAGTGGGACTTTTACAAGTTGTTATTTTACTTATTTTACCTTACATTTATATTAAAAAATTAATTTGAATTTGGAATTCTACGTAGAACGAATGATATCTTCACACTAGCCAGTATTAAAAATCGGTAATTTCATAGGTAAGGTCTAATATGTTTTATTTATATTTCGAATAGTATATAACAAAATATCGAAATCCTAATAGTTAATTATAAGGCACCATAAGATGAATCATTTGCCCACTCATTTTGACAATGAAAAACAAAAACATTAATAACATTACTGTCTGAAATACTAAACATTTTCGAACCTTTTCTCCTGCCATCCGTTTTGTGGCATATAAAAATCGTCCTGGCTTTAGAAATACTTACGAAGCCAGTAAAACCCGAGTTAATTTGTTGTCGTTTAATAGAGAAATTGCTTTTTTAAACGAGGGGTTTCAGTGCCATTTTTATTACAGCTCTCATTTCAGAATCACAGTCATTTAAATTTAGAATATCACGTGTAATTTAAATCACACAATCTCATATGTACAAAAATATAATACAATAAGTACGATGAACACGCACAATGTACTAAATTGGATTTCGTATTGTATTGTTATTTGATTAATAATAAAATATATATCAAAGCCTTAAATATATAGAAATAAAAATTTAAAAACAGCTACTGTACAAATCATGACATGGAATGGTGACAAGAATGCCAGCAGCACTTCCCCTTTGAATTGCAATTCCGATCCTCTAGGCGAGAAATGAGCCAGCCCTCCTGTCACCAGTAAAGGCAATAAGACAAGGTGGCGTTATATTTCTAAAATATTTCCTCCTTGTGTGAAACTTTTTTATTTGTGCCACTAGCGTTCGAGACGTCGGAATGTTGGGGGTCGGATGACTTTTATCGGGAATATTGACCGTCGCGTTAATGGAAACGCGGCCTGTGTTATGGTCAACTTTGAGTCGGGTAGAGATCGGGGGAAACTTTTTTAAATTTGATTTAAAACAAAAATGTTATTAATCAAATTATTAATTTTAAGTAGTGCTACCAGCCATATTATGCTATTATAAATTGTAATCGAATTTATAAATAAAATATACAAAGTATAGTCATTAAATATATTTGTAAAGAAAAAAACACTCCAATACCTTTAACTCTTCTGTTAAGTGTTATCTACAAAATAAATTATGTGAATGCGAAGGTATTCACGGGAATTGATGAGTATGTATATAACAAATATTACGCCGAGGTCATCTGACACTCGAAATCTTACACTGACGTCATCTGACACTCGAAGTCTCAGTTAGCCTTTTGAAGGTGTCCTCATGGGTATTCTGAATGACATAATTACTTCAGAGATAAGACCAGCCCTTGCATGCTCTTTTCACTTTGTCTGAAGTATGGCTTTTTTATTTATTTTTTTGTGTATTCAATATATATTTAAATTATTATTATAACTTCATTTTATAAGACAATCAAAGAGCTCTCGATATTATATATTTTTGAAATTACTAAAAAAAGCTGAGATGGCCCAATGGTTAGAAAACGTGAATCTTAACCGATGATTGTCGGCTCAGACCCAGGCAAGCACCACCATATTCTCATGTGCTCAATTTGTGTTGATAATTCCTCTCGTGCTTGATGAAGAAACCTACATGTGTCTAATTTCAGTGAAATTCTGCCGCACATGTATTCCACCAACCACCATAATGGAGCAGCGTGATGGAATAAGCTCCAAACCTTCTCCTCAAAAAAGGAGCCCAGCAGTGGTATATTCACAGGCAGACATTGTACTGATATTATTTTAATTATTTATTATGACTATATATATATATATATATATATATATATATATGTGACACACATAATCAATTAATTAGATGCAACTGAGTCTGTATTCACGTTACAGCTAATGATAGTAATACAAAGGAAATTGGCGTGTTTCACGCCTTGGTCATGTATTAGTTTAACACAATTTGACTAATGAAGGATTGTTTTGATAAGACCGTTTGAATTTCACAGATTACTTGATCAATTAAATAGATGACAAAGCTTTGAACCCTCAAAATTACCGAAAATTGATTTAATTTCAATGTAATTAAACTGATATCTAAGTTAACTCTTTAAAGGCGTTTTTCACAGCCTCGTAATGAGTAACAGTTTCTTTTTTATAAATTATATTTTTGGTTATAAATAATTTTTGTATATATTTATAAAATAACTTTTTTTTCATGTTTCATTTTTGAATAAATCTCGATTTTTTTGTGCATGAATTTTAACCATACTCCTAACAGATTTTTGCAAAAGTGGTATGGTCGGCACTTAAAACAACTATTCCCATTTTTTAATACATTTCTGCCTTTTAAACTGTCAGCAAATATTTCCATTTTCAATAGAAGTTGGTCCCTTTTCGTATAAGGATCAAAAAACTCTAAGAAACCATCTGAGCAAAGTTATACCAATTAAAATTTACAAAATCACGTTATATAAATACACGTACGTGCTATTGTAGATATTTATTAAAAAATTCTAGAACTAAAACTAAAATAAAAACAAACTATACATTACTGTACAGAAAAGCACGCCGTCTAAAACATTGTCATGTTGCATTGTACGTAATCATGTTTTATACTTGATTATTTTAAAAACAAATGCACACAAAAACATTCACAAAATTTCAAAGAAATTTTTATACGAGAATCGAAAATGTACCTGAATTGTCCCGTGGAAACATTTTAAAATACAATACTTCCAGACTAACATCAAAAACAAGCCAGCGGTTCGACGAACTGACAGTGTAAGAGAGAGGACGCATCATATAAGCGAAAGTTGATAATTGAAAATTTAGTAATTAAAATTGACATTAAAAAAATCTGAAGTTACATAAAAATTTTTAACGAAAAATATTATATATTTGTATATTATTTAAGGTTGGAATTTCAAAATTCATTCACTAATAATATTTCGGTTTTGAAACAAACTTGAACACTTAAATATTAACTGAAGATTGATAGTAAAAATCTCGAATTGGAGATAAGTACCACCGGGTTTTCATCTGCTTAATTTGTTTTTGTAATTCATCTCTGCTTCTATAAGCAGAAAAGTATAAAATATGTACAATGTTGTATGTATTTCTATAACACTGTTTGTTGTTTATTTGTATTACACATAGCTATCTATCTACCTATTCTACCAACCCGCATTTGAACCGCGTGTTGGAATAAGCTCCAAACCTTCTCCCCAAAAAGGGAGAGGAGGCCTTAGCCCAGCAGTGGGACATTAACAGGCTGTTACTGACTGATACATATAAAAATAATCACTTGAAAACAATAACATGAAAAGCATCAATACTTGTAGACCAATGCCCGTTGAAACGAACTTAGATTTTCTGGAAAAAAAAACATTAAACCTTTTTAACAAAGATGCTTCCTGTAATTTGCAGGTTTTACTAATGTTACGATTATCAAATAAATTATGGCCAATTAAAGGACATTGAGTTGTAAGTTACAAGCGTTAAATAAGACAATATTCTTTATATTATTATGACTGCCTCGTTGGTCTAGTAGCTTGATATAAGGCCGCAGATCCGGAGGTCCTGGGTTCAATTCCCTGGTCGGGCTAATCTCTCTTAAGATTGGCCGCCGTGGCCGAAATCGGTCTGGAGGACATTATTCTTTATATAATAAAATAAGTCAATTGATTCGATGAGCTTTAAGATAAATTGTCCTGTTTTAAATTAAAATATTACGTAATAACAAATCGCTCCTTCTATTAACATGTGAGGAGTATTAGAAAAAATGTAAAGGGATACGTTTCATTTGACCTCTGCCGCGGTACGACTCGTCAGACGAATTTCAGATGCAGTGGTTTTTTAAAATGACAATGACTGTCCGTGATGCGCAATGTTACTACTAAAAACAACATACGATTTTCTTTTCGTCATTAATTAATTAAACGAATGAAAGCGTTGCTAATACGATAGTTACATAATTCATTTGTAATAATAATATTAGTGTTATTTTTATTCGTTTATATTTAATGCTTTCAGTAAATGTCCCACTGCTAGGCTAAAACCTTTTTAAGTAAAAGGTTTGGAGCTTATACCACCACGCTGCTCCAATGCGGGTTCATTCATGCATGCAGGTTTTCTCACAACGTTTTCTTTTACCGCCGAGTACGAGATGAATTATCAACACAAATTTTATTTATAAACAAAAAAAAGACTGTTTTAATATAAATATAATATATTGAATGAAATAAAATCATCACGCTATGCGACAGTAAAATCGAAACTGAATTAACATGGACAATTTCAACTTCATAGGATAAGAGGAAGTTTTTCTAATTCAGCTTGCAAGATTTAACAAAAACAAACGAACGATATGAGCTTATAAAAAGAATATATCTGCATAGGAATCCGCCATTTCTTATATAAGATGCAAACGTTGACTTCCTTGATATATTTCAAATTATTTAATTTCAAAGTCAAAACATGATGATATTTACAATGACAATGATATTAACTCATTAGATTAATTCTAGTAACTCACGTGATTAAAGAAGTTATTTGATTTTTTTATAACTTAAAATGTAGACTTTCGCTGATCAACATAATCAAAGAAGTTTGACATCGATATTTAACGCATTAAGAGTACAATTTAAAGTCTAATTTTAAAAGTAAAATAATTTCTTAAACGTTTCTGACGTAAACGTTTTCGTTTCATATCTATCAAAGTCAAATTAAAAAAAAAAACTTTATTCAAGTAGGCTCTCACAAGCGCTTGTGAATCGTCATTTTTTAATTTCAGTATAAAGCTACCACTGTTTCCAAATGTAGATTCTACCAAGATGAACCGGCAAGAAACTAAGTAGTTTATCATTATAACAATAAGAAAAATTACATGTAAGAACCACATACTGGTGGTAGAGCTTTGTGCAAGCTCGTCGGGGTAGGTACCACCCACCATTAGAAATTCTACCGCAAAACAGCATTACTTGGTACTGTTGTGTCGGTTTAAAGGGTGAGTGAGCCAATGTAATTACAGGCACAAGGGATATAACATCTTAGTTCCCAAGGTTGGTGGCATTGGTGATGTAAGCGATGGGTAAAATTTCTTACAATGCCAATGTCTATGGGCGTAGGTGACCACTTACCAGGTGGCCTATATGCTCGTCCGCCTTTCTATTCTATAAAAAAAAA
Source organism: Nymphalis io (assembly GCF_905147045.1). Classification (NCBI taxonomy): domain Eukaryota; kingdom Metazoa; phylum Arthropoda; class Insecta; order Lepidoptera; family Nymphalidae; genus Nymphalis; species Nymphalis io. The sequence goes on along the minus strand of NC_065890.1, from coordinate 3,082,414 downwards.
ACATAAAACTACATTTGTACATCCTGTATCATATCATGAACATCAAAGAATACTACCTCCGAGTATATTTAAAAAATTAACACGTTTTAAGCCTTTTCACATAATTCAGAAATAAACAGAATTAATTTTAAGATATTATATTTATAATTATAATAAGTAAATAACATCTCACGTTTATTGGTTTCAAAACTGCTAAAAACCACTGAGTGTCTTTCTCTGGTTCTTCTCGGATGAGGTTGTTATTTCCGAACCGGTGGTAGACTTATTATCAATAAGCAAGTGTAACGCTTCTATATTGAATAAAGATTTTTAACTTTTGATTTTTGACTGATCTTAGCAAGAATGGAGTACTAAAACAAATGTAATTGACAAGAACTCATCATAGCGTTTGACAAATACCTATTAAATTTAAATAAAACAAAGAAATCTAACTGAAAAAATAAATCAACAAATACTGGGCTTAAAGCATAGACGGCTTACAATTTGAAGCGCTGTGGCTGCTTCGATCCCTTTCCCCTCCTGTGGTGTACTGTACCTCGTCTCGTACTGCTGGACACAGGCCTCTCCAATGGCACGCCACTGAGCTCGATCTTCAGCTCTCAATTTCTATCCGCAAATTTTGTTTAATTTGCGACTAATTGCGTACAACTTTAGTGATGTGTGCAATCTTAGAATTTTTTTATATAAATGTATAATTTTATTAGTTTCACGCATTATATCATAATTATCATCAAAAGTTTAATTAACAATAGCGAAATTATTGTGATGAATACCTTGAAGAGAATTCTATTCCCTTGGCCGAAGATTCAAAAAATTAATTGACTATAAAAAATCTTTTAAAGAAAAGATTCTTCGATCAAGCGATTTAATTGGAGATATAATGGCGGAGGCGTCTAAGGGATAAAGGGCGATTAATCAAAACGCCATCAACCCTGACGCGCTGGCAGATACTTAATGAAACAACGCCTCAACTTAGGGTAACTTTAAAGGGTTTCAGGTGAACTATGGGTAATGGAAGAACTGAGAAAAACCTAAATTTAGAACATTGTAAAATAACAATAATTTACACAAAAAAAGAAGTCTACTATTGAACATAATAACCTTTATGTGGCGATACAAAACGTTATACGACGTCGTTAAATAATGTATATAAGTGTCGCTGAAATAGACATTGTTCCTCCGCTTTTAATCTATCGACAAACAACCCTTACACCTTGATTAAGATACTCGAAGTGTTATATCCAAAAGTGACCATTATTGTAATGGCGATAAGAGCTACATTACGTTACCGTTCAGGTTTTGTGGGTAGAGCTATTTGAGGTTTATGTTGATGTTATGGTTGGCGCTGATGTTGCGAAACATTTTTTACAGGTTTTTTTTTTTAATTTTCAGATATAAATGATGCAGTAAACTGAAAATTTGGTGATATAAGTCAAATTTAAGGGACTTAATTATTATTTTTTTGAAAATTTCATTTTTTAGTCATAGTATGTGCTGTTCCAATTAAAATATATACAAAATATTCTGACAAGTATTTTACCTGGAGTAATTATCTATATATACACTATAATAATATATAATAGTGTACTGCCTCGTTGGTCTAGTGGCTTGATATAAGACCGCAGACCCGGAGGTTTCAATTCCCAGATCGGGCCAATAAAAAGTTATTGGGTTTTTCTGTCAGAATATTGTCAGTAGCAGCCCGGAGTCTGGAAGTTGAAAGTACACTCCCATGCCCCGGAAAGCACGTAAAGCCGTTGCTCCTGCGCCTGAACTCTTTCCGGTCGTGTCGGATTGCCGTCCCATCGGATTATGAGAGTTAGGGAATAGAGAGTGCACCTGTGTTTGCGCACACACTTGTGCACTATAATATCTCCTGTGTAGTTGGCTAATCTCTCTTGAGATTGGCCACCGTGGCCGAAATCGGTCTGGAGGACATTATTATTATATTATAAATGTGAAAGAAACCCTATCTGACTGTTCCGCTATTACGGCTAAACCTCTAAACTATTCTAAAAACTATTTATGAACCTGTAAGTTCCAGTAATATCCAGGAAAGTTTATTGACCAGACATGCAAACGAAACTAGAGTTAATTCTTACAAGATATAATCTTTAAGTTACGTTAGGTTAGCTAAGTTATAATTTAATTGAAATTTGACGATAAAATTATATGAAGTTAATACAAAGACAAGCGAAATTGTGATATCACGAATAAGAAAATAACCTTGTAACATTTATTAGCTGTAAGCCTAGATCAAGGGTATATGGATTGTCTAGCGATGGCGCTTGATCCAAACTAAATAGGCTATTGTGGTTCTAATTCCTAGCATAAGTGAACTGAAGGGTAAAATTGAAATATTATTAAAGACCTTGAAAATTAAATTTCAAATATATTTCGCTATTTCGTACATGTTACTACAGACACTAAAGACTTAACATCTTAGTTCAAAAGGTTAATGACGCATGGACCATCTCAGGAATGGTAATATTTCTTACGGCACCAGCGCCTTTGGGTGGTTGTGACCACTCGCTATTTATTAGGTGGTCTATTTGTCTGCTTATCTATACAAAAAACTGAAATGTTTTCATTATATAGTACATATATAGTGTATATATATTATGTTCCCAATAAATATATAAGAAACTTCATGTCGATATATTGCAATCGATTAAATCTTCGAGTTTTTTTTTTTTGTTAATATTGTCTATGGAGAAAAGGTTAATTGGATATAAGACAAGGTCATCAATAAAAGGGAGTTATTAAAAAAAAATTGAAGATACGAATAAAATTATGTCATTCGCAAAGCCTTCATTACGTGTACAAATGTTATTTGATCTCATATGTCAACCCTACTTGATTTCCCTTCATGAAACGAGTGCTATCGATCAAAGGGGCACGCTGATCATTGAGATGACACGTAATCAGGTAAAGTGCTCTTTCTGATACATTTCCCGTCTACTGCTTTACATAATAAGCAAACAGTATTTACTCTGGATATCATTAAAAAAAACCAATCACTTTGGTAACAATTAATTCTATTTTTAAAATACTACAGCATTTTATCAGTGTTTGTAGTTTTGATAAAAACTTTTGGTTGTAATTACTAATTTTGGTATCTAAATTAATTACATAATTAAAGTTGTAAATCCTCGTCTCTAATTCCAAATTATATGTTTGTTACGTTTGCAATTGGAACACTAGAACTTTTATTAAAAAATATGACATATTGAACACACACATTCACTCATTCGAGGATAAACAGATATTTGTAGTTTAGTAAAAGTTTGATAGAAGTTTATTATTGTGACGCAGATTGAAGATCATTTAATCGATTGATACATAATATCTAAGTTCAGTTTAAATTTTGGAGCTTAGAACGACTTTAACTTCAACCGAATTCCATTCACCCTCATTTTCCAAGAATATAGTATAAGTTCAATAACCTTGAGATTTTTTACAACAAAGTAGATATAAAAATAACAAACAAGAATGCTTAGTAATCAGTCCCTACCTATTTAGACTCTCAGCACAAGCTTATCTCACCGCACACCCTACGGCGTTTCTCTTATGCAGTCTTTCAAAGATCTTTTACCATCACCAAAGGTCACTTGAAATTGCAATTTGTATTCAGAATGAAATGAATTAATTCTGTGCTAAAATTAAACTGAGCTGAAGTTATGTTTTATACTTATATTAACTTTATTTGTACCTTAATTGTCATCTACTTCCGGCTGTCTATATAATTTGGTATCTTATTTTAAACGTACATTTTCATGACCTTTACTTTAAGGAACAAGTAACTATTGCGTATAAATATATTACCTATTTCCTTGATTTATTATCATTGCGTATAAATATATATAACATTATTATAAATATATACATTATATATTTTTCTCAAAAAATAAACATTTCTGAGTCACTTACATTTAGTAAGTGACTCAGAAATATATTTTGTATACAAAATTTGATACAAATATTGCTACTTTTACAATCAGTTAAACGTTAATCTTATTAAAAACCGTATTGCTTGTATTTTTATATATTCTATACATTCTCACGCAGCGTTCAATCGATTGGGTTTCAAATGCAAATCAATACATGCTTACAATTTTACTCGAAAAGAAGAAAATCTTTTTTTTTCGTTTTTAGGATTTTTTGACCATAATGAGCTTTTTTTAAAGAATAGATAGGCGGACGCGCATATTGACGTTCATAGAAATGTTAACCATCGCTTACATCGCCAATGTCTCTTGTGCCTGTAATTACACTGGCTCACTCACCCTTCAAACCGGATTACAACAATACCAAGTACCGCCGTTTTGCGGTAGAATATCTGATGAGTGGGTGGTACCTATCCAGGCGAGCTTGCACAAAGCCCTACCACCAGAAAAAGCTGCTGTTTTTTTTACAAATGACAAAGCCCGATTCGGCCTCTATTGCATTTATTCGTGTACAACAAAACAAAACATTAACAAAAAAAAATATTATAATAAAAAGTGATTCTGTAAAAGCCGCCGAAAAAGTTACTATAAACAATACTTAATTTTTTTTTTGTCATATAACGCTACCGAATAAAAATTGCATCGGACGCGAGATTTAACGAAATCACAAACTTCGACGTTGTCAGTCCATCATCATTGAATTACGATTGATAAAAAATCGCATTCTTTTGTCAATTTTTTGGTTTACATCACAATAATATATCGTTTTACACATATAAGAAAATGCGTCTGCTATTTGACGTTACGTTGTCGTAAGTCGAAACGAAAGTACCTTCTTATATAAAATATACTTTAATTTAATTTTACAAATTGTCAGCATCAGGAAGTTGCAGGTAAACAAAATCCCCCCCCAACCTTATACAATACGTAACGGCTTGTATCTTATATTTTTACTGGTGGTAGGGCTTTGTGCAAGCTCGTCTGGGTAGGTACCACCCACTCATCAGATATTCTACCGCAAAACAGCAATACTTGATATTGTTGTGTTCCGGTTTGAAGGGTGAGTGAGCCAGTGTAATTACAGGCACAAGGGACATAAAATCTTAGTTCCCAAGGTTGGTAGCGCATTGGCTATAAGCGATGGTTGACATTTCTTACAATGCCAATGTCTAAGGGCGTTTGGTGACCACTTACCATCAGGTGGCCCATATGCTCGTCCACCTTCCTATTCTATATAAAAAAAAACAGAATCTAGTTTTAGTAATTTTGAACTTTATTGATAATACGTCGATACAATACTTTACCTCTCGCATTGTAGGTATTTACCTAACATTCACATTTTCATATTATATTGACTTCGAGATCGGAAAGAGGCTGAAATTCGAGCAAAATTTATTTATCTACAAAGTTACTCGTACATTGTTATGAAGATAAAATTAGGAAAGGCAGACACAGTAACATTAATAGGTCATATACATCAAGTTTAATATTTCATGTATTCATATTGATACGGTACCGTAACAGCCTGTGAATGTCCCATTGCTGGGCTAAAGGCCTCCTCTCCCTTTTTTTGTGGAGTAGGTTTGGAGCTTATTCCACCAAGCTGCTCCAGTGCGGGTTGGTGGAATACACATGTGGCAGAATTTCAGTGAAATTAGACACATGCAGGTTTCCTCACGATGTTTTCCTTCACCGTAAAGCACGAGATGAATTATAATCACAAATTAAGCACATGAAATTCAGTGGTGCTTGCCCGGGTTTGAACCCACGATCATCGGTTAACATTCACGCGTTCTTACCACTGGGCCATCTCGGCTTGTATTGATACGGTATTACACATTAACATAATAATAATAACATCCTGGGACATTATTCACACTCGGCCATTTGATCCCAAACTAAGCAAAGCTTGTACTATGTAAACCAGACAACTGATATACTACATTTACTACTTTTCTTTTGTAAATAAATACTTATGTAGATAATTACACCCAGACTAGGGGCGACTCAGGGAGACTGGGTGGGAGACGAACCCACAACCTTCGGCGTGAAATACCTTTCAGTGTCTACCAACCACCCTAACCGGCCCGTCAACGTTTCGAATGTATTTTTTTAATGATAATAAATCAACGAAATTTTGAAGCGCTGAGTTTCTGAGAATGTTCGAATTTTAAATCTAATTGAAATTTCTTATATTTACTTTAAATTTCCTGTTTACTAACGTCGTTTCAATTTTATTATTTCTATTAAAAGATAAAGATAAAAGGAAAGGTCGAACGAAATTTTTCACGTAGTTTTTATGAATTTAATTTAATTTATTTTAATTCTCTTATCTAATCTAATCTTTTCTTCCTTGATTCTTTACGATACCATTTCTGGGCTGCTACTAAGAATTTATCATCTGAAAAACCAAAACAAAAATTCTACTCGATGTTTGAACCTAGGACCTGGGTATCAGTCTTAGACTAGAAATATATATATTTCTATATATGTACTCATTGTGAACATAATATTCGATAACGTTTTTTAATATTGATTACAGTATAAGAAGGCAACTAATTAGTAATTCCAACTAAAATCAGTACAACTATTTTTATATACCGATATAAAATAGTTATATTGAATTACATGTGTTTGATTGCATATGAAAAAAAAAAATAGAAAGAGAAGCTTATATCTTCATATTCGTTTTGTCAATAAAAATATATTTTCCAAAAATTCGTTGCATGAAGTTAGAATTGTATTATACCAGCGTAAGGTATTTTTATCGAATTTTAGCGTACACTGCATCCCATCGCATAAATAAGTCAATTCCACGATCCATAGGGATTACCAGATATCAGGAATCAGAGCTTTTCCACCAAATCCAGGCTCGTCGCAAATATTTATGTCATTCAAACCGACAGCTAGACATCCGTATAAAACGTACGTTATCTGCGGTAAAATAATTCGCATGAAAGTCAATAGAGTGACGAGAGGATTTGTGTTTTTACGCAAATTCGGCGAAACGAATGGAATGAGCTTAACATCTTATTTGTACCTTTTTATTATTTATGAATCTAGTTAGAGTAATCCGATTTCAACCATCGAATAACTTTGAAATTTATCCTCAAATATAACCCACTTCAAATGCGGGAATTTTGTCACCATTAATAGAGCGATCAAAAGATTTTACCCATTAAACAAAGACGCGATTACGTAGCATAATTTTTTAATCAAGGGTTACATTTAGATAAAATTATATTGAAGATAAAATTATATAATTTAAATCTTATTAAACATCTTACTATTATTATGTCGAGGAGAACATATTAATAGTAAGATGATCTTCTCCTCAAAAAGGGAGCCCTCCTTAAGCTCAAGATCTTCTTAAAAAAAAGAAGAGCAAGCCCAGCAGTGGAACATTCACAGGCTGTTACTATATCCTATACTATATTATTATGTCTGATTTCGGTCATGGTGGCTATTTTCAAGGCTGATAACAACCTTTTAATGTCCCGCTGCTGGGCTTGATCTTCTTTTTTTTAAGAACATCTTGAGCGTATTCCTCGACACCGTTCCAATACGAGTTGGTTTTACATACATGGAAAATTTTCATCCGATATATTCATCTTACGATATTTTTCTTCACCGCCGAAGAGATGAATTATAAGCACAAATTAAGCACACGAAAATTTAGTGGTACTTGCCCAGGTTTGGGCAATATTTAGTTAAGATTCACATATTCTAGCCATTGGGCTATTTCATAGCCAACTGCACATATGAAACTGTTCAAATATATGCGAAAACACAAGATCACTCTCCATCCTTTACTCTCATAATCTGACGGGACGGCAAATCACACATTTGGAAAAAACCGGCAGGAATGTAATATTTAGAAATCAATATATTTCACGATAAATGCGATTTAATATAAACTTAAATTTTATTTTTCACAATTTATATGTACTTAAACATATTTGAGAATAAAAACAAACCGTGAAATTTGTAGCTAGCGATTTAGAAATTTAATTTCCTTCTGCCTGTCTGAAATAGCCCTGCCCTGTCTTTATATTGATCTCGCGACTATTACGTTTTGACCAGTGTCAACCTAATTCCGTCAAATATCCTTTCCTTAACTCTAGATTTTCTCGTCCGAACATTAATCATGTGTTATTGTGTTCCTCGTAAATAAAAGGTAAATTTCCTTATTCTTCGTTTTGAACCTTATTTCGATGTCCATAAGATTTAATAAGCAATATTATAAGTAATAAATCATTCATATTGTGCACAACAATTATTGTGAACGCTTACCTTCGACTAATTTTTTCTTCGGCAGTTTTTTTTTAATGTATAACATCTATTGGCGCGCTTTAGGCGTGACGGCTTACGACTCGATCCTTTCGATTCGTATTGCCGTCACGGCAAACAGCATGACGCTCTCTTACGCCTCTCTACACCCTTGTGTGTATAAACATATCGCTTCCTTACAATGGTACGAAGAAAATCCAATAACGCGATTTTAAATAATAGATGTTTTCAAGCGTAAATGCGATGCCATTTCTAGTTTCCTTTATACTCTAAGGTTTTAATCAAATATTTGAAATCTCTAGAAGTTACCGCAAACAATCGGCGAAATTAAATTCTTGTTCTTATTCCGTTCTCTTGTTTTCAATGTTTGATTTAGTTGCAATAGTTTGTATCGGTATTGGCTATTGGCTGACTTCTGTTTCGTTGTATTGTTTCTTAAGCCACTATTTAATTCGTATGGACGTACTAGATTGAAATGTTAATGTTGAATATTATTTTTTTTGTTAATAGAGGTTCAAGCCAATATAAAGTAAGTATAGTAAGTAAGCTTTGAATAAAAATTAGTAGCATATCATGATTTGGTAGAAAGTGGTGTTTTTATTGTATTTTTAATCTGTGTATTGTTTTTTTTTTTTATTAACACGTTAATGTATAATGTATTCCTTAAGAAAATAATAATCAAATAAATATATGACGATAGTGATTCAGTGAAATTCTATTTTTATTGTATTTATAATTTAGTTATCAATGAATTGTCTGACTGGCTGAATGATATTACAATTTATATTACAAGTAGTTTCGGAGTTAGAGGTCCACCTCTGCAAACTAAAATTGTATACATCTTTTGGGTGTAAATAAAATATTATTGTTATTATTTATAAAAACAACTAGATTTTATAAATATACTTAAATTACAGTCATCTACAACGACCATTACGTATTCATAGAAGCGAGTGTAAATTACCATACACGCTTTATGTTGAACGTTATTTAACTATTCGTGTTAATATTTTAAACGTCATGAAATAAATTTATCGTTTGGTACCGTGTTAACATAATTTTCTCCAAGTGTAACGCCATTTTTGACGTGTCACGATATTTCAACAAATACATGTATTATTTTTTATTTATTTTAACTTGAATGAGCAAATGGTAGGTAAGAGGTACTTATTTATCTCACATAGACATTATTGTAGTTTGGCCATACCCACCTACCCTATTATACCCATATACCCTATAGTATGGCCTACCCATTATGAAGGGGCTGCACAAAACCATATCACAAAAATAGACAATTTAAAAACTTTACGAGTTATCAAGGCAATACGTCACTGAAATAAATGTATATTGACAAAAAAACTACCTTAGGTAGAAAAATTTCAGCAAGAAAACAGTGGATTTGTGAATATAACTTATTTCAGATGCAGAAAAATACGATACATATGTGTCGTCATGGCGGGAGATCTTGCAAAAAGAGGTCTTACGTCTAATTTGACACTTGAAAGCTATTGAAATTTGACAGATGACATTACTATTGAGTTTAAACTTAACAACAACTTTACCGACATTGGGCGTCAAATATCAACGGCCTTACTTATAAACAAATGAGAACGCAATGTGTTGAATATATTATAGTAGATGCTTATTATTATATTTACCCTTTACTTATTATACTTTATATTTATATATACATCAACGCTCTAAGAAATATTAACCATTCCTTACGTCCTTACGTCACCAACCTTGAGAACTAAAAAGTTATGTCCCTTATGCCTACACCAACACTTAACTATTGCTATTTGAATTTAGAATACCTACGTCATGAGTACGTCAAGTCGGCTCATAAGAAAGATCTATCCCGAACAATTAATCTAACGTATTTACGAATCCATTTCACTTAATACACATGAAGTTATCTAACAATAAAAAAAACCTACTTTCGAGTCGGAATTCCTGTAATAAATCTTTCGGTTGCCGCTTGAATAAATTCAGATATCAGGCAATCAAGCAGGCGTAGTATTGAGCCGATAGGAGTATCGTAAACATTTATTTCAGTAAATGATGACTTATCAACTCGTAGCGATCTTGAACTCAACAACAACCGAAAATGGAAAGAGACATAATATATTTGTTGATATTTAAATCCCTACTGAATGAATTAAACCCTTACCACCTCTTTGGTATCGTGACTATTATAAGGCTTATAAGGCAGATCTGGGTTCCCGGTTCGAAAAAAATATTTTTCATCAAGCTTCTCAGCAGCAGCTGGGCGTAGTAAATATATAATTCGTACATCACTACTTTTTTCGGTCTTGTCGAAATGCTGTAATTCAGAACCCGTTGGTAGCTGTAGTTTAATTAAATCGTGTAACATGACGATTCGAAAGTGTATATTGAGCCTAAGGTAAACACCGTTAGGAAACCGGATGTAATCTACCGCATGTGTATTCTGCATGGGAGCAGCCCACCTTATTCCCTTCTCTCTTCGAATCATATCCCAGAAGTGAGACATTTACTATAATGCTAAGCCCCACGTATGGCTTGCAAATGGTACATTTATTTTTAAATATAATATAAAAATTACAATTTAAAATGTTATTCCAGATAAAGAGTTACATTTCACTTGATTATTTATATTTAAAAAAAAATATTTTGAGAAAAACCAACGAAAGGAACTTAATGGGGATATTTTTTCTTCGACAATAAACTTTTTTACCAGTTCTCATCTAATTTTCTTAAGTAAATAAGAACAATTCAAACAAATTGCGTGCCCAATTCAAACGCTCAATTAACACAGTAAAATGAATTATTTATTTCATCACAGATAACCCAAGAAATTGAATTACGAAATGTTATCTTTGCCTTCACTAAATAAAAGCTACTTAATTGTTGCAACCTTCATAAACATTAACCGTTTTTATTGGGCATCGTAAAATAATTCTAAAGATAACGAATTACTTGAAATCTTAGTTCAGATTTGTGAATTTGTTAACATATCGTAAGAATATATATATTTCTATTTAGAAGACAATAATTCATGATAAATAACTTGAACACCATCTATTTTACATAGCCAAAAAAAAAGCATTGTATAAGTCATTTCTTTCACCGCTACCGATGTGCTGCCAACGATGTTATATAATGTAATGTGTAATATCACATAATATGTTATATATTTGTATTTACATTACTTAACTCACTCATCGATCAATACTTGTTATCTTAAAACAATATTAAATTATTAAAAAAATATAATTTAAAATTATTTCTGCATCGCCTTTTTTATAAATGTTTCATTTTGACGTAGAAAAACATGATTTTTCAAATACACAAGTAAAAGGACTTTACAGTTTTGTTTTGGCATACGGTTCGTAGTGTTACGCTACGAATGCCTCTACGCGCTATTGCTTTCGAGGAGTTTGGAGTATGTTCCACCAGACTGGTGCACCAAGGAGATTATACACATATGGATATATCAAACACAAGGTTCCTTCACAACGTTCCCATTTCGCCTTTATTTAAGTACAATTACTAACACAAACTATGTCGTTGCCATTAGGCGACAGCGCTTTTTTATTTGAAATAAACTTGACAAAAACTGGTCAGTATTTCAATAAAAAAGCCAATGAGAACCAAATATATTCTATGTGTTTCACATTAATAGTTTAAAGAGAAACTAAATGTTTTATTTTATTTAATATAATGTATTTATAACACAAATGTACATATATATACAAAACACAAATATACATTTTGCACTTCTTCTCCATTTAAGCTTTAAACGTCAAATCTCGCAACACTTCGTACGCGCAATGTGCTAAAAAAAGGGTACAAAGATTTCACTTCACATATTAATATATAGATTACTTCCAGTTGCTTGAGAAAAAAAGTTTGAATTCGACTCAAATAAGTCCACCTTACGTATTTTATTCACACCTTAAGATATACATATTCTACTGGTGCACGAAACACGGGCAAGTTGCGAGTCCTTACTTCATCATTACATGTCTTTTTTTCTTTATAGAATAGGAAGGTGGACGAGCATATGGGCCACCTGATGGTAAGTGGTCACCAAACGCCCTTAGACATTGGCATTATAAGAAATGTCAACCATCGCTTATAGCCAATGAGCCACCAACCTTGGGAACTAAGATTTTATGTCCCTTGTGCCTGTAATTACACTGGCTCACTCACCCTTCAAACCGGAACACAACAATATCAACTATTGCTGTTTTGCGGTAGAATATCTGATGAGTGGCTGGTACCTACTTAGACGAGCTTGCACAAAGCCCTACCTATACCTATACCTACCAGTAAACGTAACGATTATTACAGATGTAACAAATTACATCATTACCGAAATCACAATTCACTGCGTAAAGATAACTGGATTCCCTAATAACATCATCAAAGTAATGTCGTCCTGTAACCAATTAATGTGACGTGTTACAGCGCCAAATCGTATCGCTGGATGCTGTATTTCACATAATTATATCGTTATGGTTACACATTATATATATTTAATACTAAGATGTGCGAACGAGATGGCATAATGGATAATTATTACTCGTTTACAACTTTAAAACCGTTTGTATAACTATATATCTGGAGTTCCCCAATTTGAGTCCCGGAAATATTGAATTTTTTCTATGAAGGTACTCTTAATAGCATGAGATGGCCTGGAAGTTGACAGTATGTAAATCCGAGCTTCAGGAACCACATATTTTGGGTCCTGAACCTTATTTCCGGGCGTTTCAGACCTTTCCATCAGATTAAAAAAAGTGAGAGAATTGGAGAGTTATAAGAAATGTGCGGCCTAATATATTTTTTCAAAATTCGTTTTGATTATCTAATTATATGTTACCCGATATGTTTAATTATTAAAATATTCTTATATAATTTGATGAAAGATGTTTTGAATAAATCGTTAGTCTAATGACTAGTTTAAACATATGTCCTGGGTTCAATTCCCGGGTAGTGCCAAAGTTATCGGAGGTCTGGCAAGTTGACAGTACTTGCATTCTTGTGTCTCAGAAAGGCCGTAAAACTGGTGGTAGTAGAGCTTTGTGCAAGCTCGTCTGGGTAGGTACCACCCACTCATCAGATATTCTACCGCAAAACAACAATACTTGGTATTGTTGTGTTTCGGTTTGAAGGGTGAGTGAGCCAGTGTAATTACTGGCACAAGGGACATAACATCTTAGCACCCAAGTTTGGTGACGCCGAAGTTTGATAAAAAAGAGACGTTGTCTTTACGCCTGAAATCTTTACGGCCGTCGAATTTGCCGTCCTATCGCTTGGCACACTCTTAGACTACACTCAGAATTGGCTTTCTTTAAAAATTGCCAATTAAAACTTACACTTGAAGCTGCAAAAGCAACTATTTATTTTATTATAATAATATTTCATTCCTTTATAATCACAAAAAATAAATTAAATATGGCTACCCTATTTCTAAGCATCAACTCGCTAAATCAAGTTGCAAATGGTCCACATTTGCATTACAAGGATTTCAATTCACAGCTCGCTTGCATTCAGACATGATTTGCCACTATCCTCTATTACCATGCTAAGTGCAGAACTATTGAGCATTATTAACGTTTATATAAACATTGTTACGTAATTATCGAAATACAGCTTGTAATATGAGGTCTTTGTGACTGGCCTGTTGGCGCAGTTGAAGTTACCTTCCGCTCCGGGGTTCCGGGATCGATTTCCGTCCTGAGTCTGGTTGACGTATAAAAGTATGTATTTGTACATTTATTTAAAATTAATTTTATATATGAATATTTAAATCAGTCGACTGTTACGTATAACACAGGCATTAAGTTTCTTAGCTTAGGAACGGACGACTGTCATTTTTTTTTAATATATATTATAATGATTAGTACATTATCATCAATGCTTGGATCATAAGAACTGTTTGTAATTAAAAAATGCAACATATAAATAAACGAGTGCTTAATTTGAAGCACGTGATACAATGTAACTATATGTAAAAGAATTAACAAATACAAAAACGTTATAAATAGCAACGTTTTACCCAAAACACTACCTACAACCGAAAACAATGTCAAGTTTGAGTTTTGATTCAAATCGCGTCCAAAAAGTTTCATTAAAATAATCGATCATCTGTTGATTAAAATAAATATTCCATTTTTGAATCTACAAAATATACTCAAGATCTAATATTTAATTAAAATATAAAGCTCGGATAAGCAAGTAACTAACATTTTCAAGAAACATTTATTAGCTACAGATAACAAATATGATATTTACATAACGTTTGTTAGTGTAAATGAAATCCGCCAAGTAAATAACGATCCTGAACTAACTAAAACATACAAGTTGTCACATTTTGCCTTTGAAAAGCCGAGTACAACTTCTGCACCTTCTGAATACAAACATCACTAATTAGTTTGTACAAATAGAGAAATACCGCGGAGCGCACTTTATCCTATACTATATTTCATCACTAGATATTAAATATGTAGATGTAATATTCATAGAATTGATTGGAATTCAAGTGTTAACACTTTAAAGGTAATGTCTTTTATCAAAGTAATAAGTATCGATACTAAAATTATAAATGTGAAAGTAATTGTCTGTCGCTTTCACGGCTAAAATACTGAACCGATTTTGATAACATTTTGGTATGAAGCAAGCTTAAGCCCCAAGGAAGGACATAGACTACTTTATATACCTAACAACAGTCCAACCCCCAACACTCGAGCAAAACTGTGGATGAAAATTAGTATTAAATAATTTGAATTGTATATTAAAGTTATAATTAATTTGTCTAATCGGACTTATAATTAAAATTAAGTCGAAAATATTTAAACGAATTTATTTCTCAACGAGATCCTTCGCATTTGTTACTTCCGCGATTTTATGAGAGTGTGTGTGTGAATATACGAGTGTTTTACTCGTATATTCAAGATAATAAGCAAGGTAATAAGCTTTACTCAAAAGTTCGTAAAAATTATGTACCTTACGATGACAACGTATACGCACTAAAAATATATACATTTATAAAAATATAATTTATAATAAATCTGTAAATAAAAACTACATTTTATGAAAATTATACCTTATTATATAAATCACCTTTTGCAAGATTCAAATACAAATAAATATTAACACCCGAGGTCCACTCAAACATGCTCAAAAATCATCAAAATCGATCTAGACGTTTAAAAGGAGCTTAGCGACATACATACAGAATAATTATTTAAGTATAAATCTTATGTGCAATTAAAGTATCCCAATTAATCTTATAAAAATAAAATAGACAATGAATTATTTATTAAGCAATATATCGGCATGCATTTACAGGCCCTAAAGAAATAATGACATGACATCTCATTATTATACATTAACCGTAATAATGAGATGTCTTCATAAATCGACAGATACACAGAAATGGGATGTCGGATGTGTTTCAATTCCGCAGTATTTATATTTGATCAAACGACCTATTTCGTTGACAGTACTTTTATGTTTTTACTTACAAAATATATCGTATAAATAAATTTAAAATCCAAAATGAATAGGATGGAGAATGCCAATTTCAAAGAAAAAACCTGATTGAATTGAATATAATTGTATGCTACTTTTAAAAAACTAACATACTCTAAACTTTTATTAAAAGCTCCTAATAGGTTCTATGAAAGTCGTCCTAGTACGACATTATTCGCTTTGTATTTATATATAAGAAGCTTACTATAATTTCCATTTACTTGTTTATTACTTATGTTACCTAACATTATTATTTTGTTGTTACTATTGTGATTGCTTATTTGTATTTTCTGTAAAAATTCTACCCTTTTATTCTATTGAATAAATTTCACAGTTAGAGTAAAAATTATATAGCCGCGACGCGAATAACATTTCCAAGTCAAATTTAGGTAATATGTTAATATAGCAGGGCTTCATAGTTTCCCGTTTAGAATGGTACCATTCTAGAATAATAATGCTATCTTTCAACAATAATATTTTCTATTGCTGTGTTGCAGTTTGAAGAGTGAGTGAGCTAACACGCACAAGAGATGAAACATTATAGCCTATTTCAACCACAAGACGAGTAAACCCAAACAAACAACTTTGGCATAAATATCATTGGTCACCAATATCAATTGACGCGATATCATTGGACGAGATCTTGAATAATTTATGATATTCACTATTCGCGAAGTTCTAATAGGAACTTTGGAAGTTAAATTAATGTGGTTATATCTAGTTAAGTGGAATTGAGTTGTATTATTTAAATAAATGTAAATTAATCAAGAACTGTTTATAGTGCGTAATACAGCAATACAATTAGAAAATCGCATGTATTTGGAAATCTACGGTTTGTTTACCCTTTCTCCTACTCCGCTTGGAATAATATATATGACTTTTCTCTTGACTGGCGGCGCACTGACTGAATAAAAAGTTGTTAATACTTCACATAAATCAGACTATGGATAACATTGACCACCAGCACCAGGAGGTCCAGTTGCTTCTATGCATTCCAATTCAAATCGTCTCTAAAGCACACTTCTTTTCCGTGTTTTTGCACTCTTTTTTTTAATCATTTTAAAAGTACGCATTTTAGTTCCAAATTAACTCTGCAAAATGTAACTGAAATAATACTAATTTTATCGAAATATCTCAAATTGGTCCATTTTCTTTCAACTTCCAACAGAGCTACGCCAGCAATTCCCAAGCGTCTGCTGGAAACGTCCATATTTTATAAGCCATTTTAACTTTTTAAACGTAAATCTCAAAGGAGTTAAAGAAATTAGTGATTTTTATTATTTATAACATATAATATAGTCAACACAGTACAGTCAAGTTTAAAACTTGGTCAATCGTAACATCATAAGTCATAATTGTTCTGAAAATCAAATGTATGTATATAATTACAAGTATAACGAGCCTTAGAGTTGCTACAGTATGATATTCTATAATAACAAACTCACAACTCATCGCTGAAAACGGTCGTAAAATGTCAGAAAATGACATGCGACATTGACCATAGTAATTATAACATTTCAAGAATACACGCATTAAAATATTATCACCATAGAAAGTCGGTTTTCAACATCTCACGGTTAAGTAATGAAGTGACTTCGTGGAGAATAGCACTTAGTTTAAATTATAATTTATTGTTTTAATAATTACTATTGCGTTTATTTATTAAAATTAGTACATAAATAATTTTATATTATTTTATTGTTATAAGACCACCTTGAGAGATCCTCCTGTAATCCCCTGAAATTTTACTAAACTAATTAATATAATTCTCACGCATCAAATTAATTTATATGTAAATGAGGATATCATTGTTTACAAATTCGCTATCTACATTTTGAAGATCTTTTTTAATAGTAAGGCATAGATATCACTTTCCTCGTCATCATATCTAAATTATTGAGAACAATCATTCAAAAAAAGCTAGGGAATTCATGTCGTGTCGCTCACGTCACGTACGATCGAAACGTAACAGCATAACATTCTCTATTTTGAAATACGTGACAACGCATGGAGTTGACAGTGCATTGACAATTAATATGCATCGCGATATTTGGTCTGCAAATGAAGTGATAATGATGATACCCAGATATGAACGATATGATGTCATATTCGCGACTTATATCCAATAAAATCATATATTGCATACAGCGCGAATATATTTAAGTGGCGTAATTGTCAAAGTTTTTAAGTTAAACCAATTAATTAAAAATGTATTTTATTATAATCAATATACAAATCTCTAGATTTTTAACTTTATTTTCATAAAGTAATGTTTTTCTATCGAAATGTGTACTATCAATTTATAACCGATCTTATGGAAAAAACCACAACGAAATGGATTTGTAATGAAATCATAATTTAATAAAATTAATTTCAATTTGAAGAAAAATAAATAATGTTAGAAATATTTATTAATGTTAAGTACATTGGAATGGATATATCTAATAATTACATATATTTTAATTAAAATATAATCGATTTCAGAACGTAAATGGTATTGCTTTGTGGTTAAGAGAAAAATAGTTTTTCCAGCGCTTAATTAAAAAAACTAAATGATTGGCACCGAATTAACGAAAATGTGACATACATAGATGAAGAGAAGATAGATATTAAAAATAATAAATAATATTACTTGTACTTTTTTATAATGACATTGAATTTCAATATTATAATAAATAATTTTATAATTATAATAATATTTGTGCGTAATATACAGGGTGACTGGTTGAATACTATCGATACTTAAGGACGATTTTTGACGATCATATATGATTAAAAAAAATACATATAACATAAATATTAATAAACTTCTAAGTAAAGTTAACCAAGAGTTATGTAATTAATTACGCGTCGTGTGGACACCCTAGCTGCGCTGTCGACACAAAACAGGTAGGTACATTTAGTTATCGCGCGGTAGTATACCTACATCCAAACGCCGCCACGTGTTAACAGGGAAGCAGGCTACCTTTGATAAATAAGCATGATCCAATCCCTCTTCATACTTTAATCCTGGCTTAGGATAGGCAAAAATACCAAGATATTTCACTCGTTTAAGCAACAAATTTGTTGACTAGGTAAATGATGTGAACTTGGGACAAAAATTAATATGAACTGTTTACCTATCTTGGTATTTCCGGCGTATTTAAAAATGGAATTATACTTATTTACAACGATTGTCAATCATTAAACTAAACTATTTACCTACATAACTACACTAACCTTAACAAATGTTCAAAGTGAGCTCCTTCTCGTGTGATACACAGTTCGGCACGTTTACGCATATTGTCTTTCACATGATTTAACACGAATGGGTCACTTTTAACACTTTCGAAAGCACTGGCGAGTACTCGCTTCTGGATTGATCTCGAAATACTCGAGAATGTCTGCTTGTAGGGAGACAGGGTATGCCACTCCTGCTCGTCCTTGGGCATGAGTTGGAGTACGGAACTGTCCAAAGTCTCGTAGCCTTTGATTAGCGTTTAAGATTACGCTGGCAGTACGTACTCGGCGATTGGGGAACATCTCCCGGTACAAATTGATAGCACCCGGTAAGCTATCATTCGCACGCGCATAAGCACGAACCATGTCCAGGTATTCTGCATTTGTGTATTGATAAGCCATACTTAATTATTAATGACGAATCACACACGACAGATTAGGTATACGCTTAAGATCGATCGCTAGGCGCGCGCGCGGGAAAACGGACATACGAACCTTACGGCAGCGCTCGTCCGACTAATAAGCCGCGGGGCAGGTGTTGCGGGTGTCAAGCGGCACAGTACAACACCGCGCCGCACGCGCCGCCGGCGCCGCCGACGGCGCCGGGCCGGCGCCGCCGTCTTGTGTCCACACTTCTTTTATTTAAATTTAAATTTTTGTAAATTTGGTCAAAAATTAAGTACCTATTTTTTTACATAATTCGAATGAGAATCATGTACCGAGTATCCTCCTAAAATATTGATAGTATTCAACCAGTCACCCTGTATATACAAAACAAATAAATATTCAAAGAATATAGTAAACATCCACGCACAAACGAGGGAGTAGAACTTTGGCGGAGAGGGGAAATGACGCTTACCTTCACGGCATACGAGCCAGTCTTGCTCCCAAGGCGCGCCAATAATTCACAACAAAAAATAATAATTATCAAATCAGTTCAGAATCAAAAGGACGAAGTTTTCAGACAAAAAGTTCGTATTCCACACGCCAACTCACACTTACCTTCGTTTGCCCAAAAATTTTAGGTTTGCTATACATAGATCTACTGATCATCTCACAAATTTGTAAATAAAAAAAATAGTTACTTTGTCATCGTCTGTTATAAGAAACAATTAGTATTTTCAATATTACTATCTTCATTATTATTTTAATAAATTATCTATATTTCAATATAAGCATCTTTCTAGCCGTATCTTATGTATTATGTTTATTTTTTAAGCAAAGCTGCAAGGGTTTGTAATTATTGTGTAATATTTATAAGAATAAAATAAAATATAACGATTTTATATTTATTTTTAAAAAAGTGATTATTACTATATTAAATGACGAAAATTTTAAATTTTAAAAATATTTTTCAAGCGGTTCACCGAGAATCTGTTCTAATGTGCGAACTGCGTTCTTAGTGGCAACTTCTATTCTCTGATCACCATCTTCAAGCAACTCTGCGAGGAACGGTACACTTTCCGCTAAAAGAGGAAGCCAGTTGCTTCCCAATTGAGATGCCATTGCCACGAGACATTCCAAGCCTGCGAGTCTGAAAAAAATATTAACATATAATTAAGCTACTAAAAAATATTAAATGAATGACGACAAAAAACCAAAATGTGTATTTATTTTAAGGTTAAACTTAATCAAGATTTTAGGTGTTTTTACCTTATTTCCGCATCGTTATGTCTCGTCTTCAATAAAACTTGATAATTAAGTAGCTTCCAAAGCGAATCGTCAGCGGTAGCCACAGCGAACTGCGATATACAAGGGATTATAAACTCTGTTGCCCTCGACTTAAGATCAGCTATTCCACCTACAGTATTCTCCAATTGATCTACTATTGGCTGCATTAGTGTTTCAAATCTGTCTTTATTTAAGAAGCTCTGGCTGTCGTATAAGAACACTATGTGCAGAGTTTTAATGACATATTTGATCAAAGAAATACACTTCTCCTCTGTATCAAAAAATAGCTCTTCAGTTTTGCTATTATTACAAGCATCTAGAAGGTCCGCCGCATTTTTCACAAAGTGACCAGCGAATAATACAAAGAGTCCTTTTAATTTATCTGCGATTGCACTGCTTAATCTGAAAAGAGAAATATTTTTAACCTTGGACAAGACACCCTTCTTAACATTTTGTTAATTATCATAAAACATACCTATAAAATGTAATACTTCTATCTTTACGTCCCTCAATATTAGTTCTTATTGCCCAGTCATAGATCTTGAAATAGAACGGCCTGAAGCTCGTTTCAGACAATTTAAGAACGAGACTAACTAAGGCATTTACAACTTCATCCTCTGCAGTGTCAATAATATTAACATCGATGTTTTTATCTGACGCTTCGCCTCGTAATTGTAGAGCTGATAAGAAGAATGATGTTAAATCTTGCTGCAGTGTGCCAAAGTCTGCAGTAGTCATGTTCCCGAAACTATCAGCTAGAACAGACATTACTGGACCAACAGCATTGAAGTTTTCCTTTTCCAATATTAATTTATGAGTCTCATTCGCTACCGGTATTAGTACTCTCGGTGGAATCGAGCTGGCGATTTTCTTTTTTATATTTATCAATTTAGACGTTATCGGTGAATGTTTACTATTCTTCTCGTATTCTTGCCACTTCGCAAACAAAATTGCATATTCATATAGAATTTTCTGCAAATACGGACTCAAAAACAACGGAAGACTTTCGACGATCTTCGAAATAGCCGTGACTGTACTCAACAGAACTAGCTCAGGTGTATCAGATTTACGTTGTTTTTTGAGAACTTTAATTAGAGCCGGCATAAATTTTCTCAAACTTCCTAATGCGTGTGCCTTCAAATTTCCACATAGTTCAGCCAAGCAAAGGACAATAGATGCCATGACATTTCCAGATATATTTGAATTGCAAGTATAATCGGTTACCGTTTCTAAAACTGGCTTGAATGGTTGTGGATTTTCTGAAGCTAACATTCGAGCCAATAGCTTTAAAGATAATAGAGCTGTTTGTTGATTCAGTTCTAATTCCTGAGCGTCATTATCACTTAGGTTATCATTTTGATTTTCAAGAGTTTTTACAATACTCAAGAGTTCTGGAAGCAATGAGAAAAGTAATTTCTTATCGACATCAGCGAACATTTCAGGACTCGTTTGGATTTTTGAATTGAGCAATTCCATTGCTTTTTTTCGAACGGTTTGTAAGCTGTGTGGTAATAGACCCCGAACGACTGATAAGAACATAGGTGCAGATAACAAATTATTAGTGTGATCTAACAAATCATAACTGTAGTGTAACATTACACGCCAATATTTTCCCGTTTTCTCGTCGCCAACTTTTGGTATGCTTTGAATAAACGTTAATATTTTAATAATCAACATTTTGTAATGATGTTCCATTGTTTTTATGTCAACAGCTTGACTATTATGCTGTATAAATCTCGATGAAGATAAGCAGGTATTCATGAAAGTCACAATTACATATTTATAATGTCGTAATTGGAAAGGCGTGTGTCCATTGACGCTGAAAATATCACTGGGGTCCACATCCGTGTCCATCGCGTTTTCATCTTTTTGCAATGGCAAAGATCTCATGTAAATGATTAGCTTAGTAAAGTTTTCCAAACAAACTTCAGGCGGAAATTCTAACAAAATACTTTGTCCAAAGTCCATTCTGTTGATTGGAGATTCTTGTTCAGCTAAGCTTTTGGGCGTTGTTTTATCTTTTTTCTTGTCATCACTAAAATGCGCGATGTGGGTTTCGAGTAATAAAGCAAGGAATATCCAAAGAAACTGACTAGGCCCTAGTGTTTCTATAAGTTTCTTATAAAGCGGTAATCTTCTGTGTTCGGGCACATGGAGAACCACATCTGCAAAAATACGTAACACAGGAACGACTCGTTTTTGTAGCTGTTGTAATTCTTTTTCGGTGTAATCTTCAATATTTTTATCTAATTTCACTAATATTGGTACGAGGGTTTCTATTATTTTTGTTATTATTTGGAAACTATAAGCATCGTCGTGTCTCAATACTGATGATCCCATAAATGTAAATATTTCCATAGTGTGATGAAGTACTTGTTCAGGCAACAAATACGCAGCATGAGACAGTAGTATCAAAGCATGATGTTGCGTCTGTGGATTTTGGGTTCCTCTTATGCATTGCACAACGGTCTCGACGTCAAATATATTCTTGATTGATTTAATTTGTTCCTTATCTGAATCATTTACAAACTTCTTGCAGAAATACCATAGTGACGATAAAATAAGTTGTTTTGTGTATTCGACATGAGATTGCTCTTCGAATCTCAAGCACTTGTTAAGTATCTGAAATAAAATGGTGACAAATGAACTATCTACAGTCATTTTCTTTTTACTTTGAACATATTCTAGAATCGTAACTCCTAGTCTCCATTCATCGGTTTCGGCTAATTGATGCGTAAGCATTGATACCGTGGTCTTTTTCTTTTTGGGCACATTAGCTCCAGGGTCTACTGCTTTAAGCATCTTATCGAGTATAGGCTTAAAATCTTTCAAATCTATGTGTATCTTCTTCATAACTTTTGAAGCTACACTCGAAATACTAGGATTATTGCTGAACGTTCCAGCTGAAGTTATCAAATAGACAAAATCTTTGCATTTTTCATCGGGTACTTTTTTAAAAACGTCCTCATTGATTTGTCTCATTATTAAAACACTTGGACATACAAACGATAGGTCTTCATTTAAAACACATTCTTTGTACTCTTTCAATCCCATTTCAATAAAATTCCAAACTTGTTCTTTATTAAACGTAGTAACTGTCGATTCGTTTATTTGTGAATACACGGTTCTTATCAAATTCGATTCATAAATATCGAAAGTAAATTTTTTATTAAATTCATTTTGTTTTAGACGCTTCTGTATGCTATCAAGGGCTGAAATTACGTGACAAAAAGTAGATTCATTATTGATACTAGAGAGAATTCTCACAAGTGCTGATTTAATGTGTGCTGGTGTATCTCCAGTCAGGATTGATGTCAGTTTTAATAAGCAATTTCTTCTAAATATTTTCGTTTGCATGGATTTTTGGGTCAATATGGTCTTTAATACTTGGGGTATCTGTGCGTGATCGAGTATCAACTCATATTCGTGATCGATTAATTCTTTTAATAACTGCACGTATATATTTTTTTTGTTTGGTGCGTCTCTAAAAATATTTTTCATTATATTAATAACACATTGACGTATTGGCGCAATCGAATTATTTAAATCGAACAGAATTGTTAATATGAGAACGTCGGAGTCGTAAATCCAGTCGGTATCGCTTTGGATTGATAGAAAGTTTGTCATTAACTTGAGACTACGAAGCTGGAGTTCTGGAGCGATTACATCTTTCGGATCAGTAGCGTACAATATGTGTCCACAAGCGAAATTTGCAACGAATTCAAATTTTTCCTTCGGATTTTTGAACAGTTTTTCTAAAAGCTTTTGTGTCAATTTGGCATAATTATCTCCATATGTTGGTATTCCACATCCTGTTATAAAGATTTCATACAATCGTCTTATGAGTATTGTTTCGGGTGTAATAAGTAAATTACACCATGGTGTAGTTATAACATCAGGCTTTAGCTGCTCTGTGATACTGTAGAAGATATATTCCATCACTTCAAACAAAATTTGATCTTTCTTAGAGAGTTTTATGAATTCCACCATTACATCCGCAGAAAAGACTGAACTCTCTGAGCTTGAAACTATTACTCTACTCTGTACAGCTTCTAACAAAAGATTTAATATTGCTGTTGTTTCTGAAACTGGCGCGTTATTCAATGAACATGACTTTAGTAGTATGAAAAAGCAAAGATCAATAGTGCTTTCTTTGTTCAAAAGATTGAAGTCAAGAATATTATCAAAATTAATACACTTATCAATAAATAACGCCTTAAAGACACATTGATTAATCACTTCAGGATTATCTTTACAAGAATTTTTAAAAGCGGAAAGTTTATTTTTCAGTCCAAACTTTCTACCCCACGGAGAAGACAGTATTTTATATGTGAGCTCAGCTGTTTCTGTATCTTTAGGAAACATATATGACATAATGGATAGTACAATTTCATGGTTGACTGGCAATGTATCCATTGAACAAAATTTGCTTATCATTTTTCTTATTACATGGGACCATTTCTTAGAACTTTTAGAAGCAATATAAACAAAAACATTTGTTAAGTCGAGTTCATCGAGCACATCTCTGAAATCCTCATTCGGAATTTCTAAAGCTGCTAAAACCACATCCATACTGTCATCTTTTAATCTGCTCATGATTGAATCTTTAACAAACTCTTTGTTTTCTATTTTCAAAGACTGAAACTCTTTTGCAATATAATTGACTGCCTCAACTCTCATTTCTGGATTGATGTGATTCAAGTTTTCAAATAAATATGCACCGCCAACCTTACGTGCGACAGCTGGCTTGAACCCCAACACTTTGGATAGCTGGGATTTTTGTTTTAAAGGCAATTTGCTTTTAGATCCCATTAATTTCTTGATGACTTTGTCAAATGTTTCTGGGTATCTGGTTTCTATATTTTTTAAGAACTGTGAATACCAAGACAATATCTTACTCGAAATTTCATTATCTTCATCAATAATTTCAATGTCACTTTCATCATCATTGTTACCGTTATTTGATGATTTCAACGCAGTCAGTGCACATCTGTAAATATTTGAACGATAATAATTTATATGAATGGATTATTTTTTATAAAAGTATTATTATATAACATGACAGATTTTCATTTAAATACTTATCGGGAATAATAAGTAAAATATAGGATTTTATTTTTTAATAACAAAATCAATATAATTTGAGTTATTTTTACAAATTCAAAAGTTAATAATTTTTTTCTGAAAACATGAATGTTCTATATACTTACATAACAATCTTCTCAGGCTGCTGATCCTTAAAGTCTACGACATCAATAAATATTTCAGGCAGTTGGCTAAACCTTCGGAAGTCTTCAATATTATTTTGTAGTAGAGGTAATATACTGTGCAGAAATACCAAGCTGAAGGTCTGAATATTAATTTTAAGTTCAACCAGCTTCATTAAATGCTTGCACATGTCATTCATAACATCAATAGATATATTACACAATACATCTTCTGGTATCTTAGTTAAATGTTTTTGATTTGTATAAATTAAATTGATAAGTAACACAACGTCATATGACACGTCAAATTCGGAGGTCATTAATCTAAAAATAACTTCATTTATGGTGTTCTTTTTAAATGTAGCCTTGGTGGATAGATATCCCATAATAACATAAGCGGCAGATCTGAAGTCCTTAACAGAAGATTCTAGACCCATTATCAATGTCGGTAATAAAGCATTTATTATCGATTCAGTAACCTGTTTACTAGTGTTTATAATGCCAATGGCAGTTGAGCAGAAAAATGCATATACTGTGTTCAATTGATTCGCTCTTTCTCCAAATTCTGTCACATATTTCGAGACACTTTTAGTTATGAATTGTAATGTGGCTGTATTGGATGCACACTGATTGTATAAAATTTGTCTTGTCAATGGAACGCTACGTTTTTGTATTGACTCTAACCAATTCCATCTATTTGACGTAGATTGCAATTTAAATAGTTGTATAAATCGTATGAATATTTTTGTTTCATGATACGGTAGGATTAACATCATAATTGCATCTTGATTATATTCATGAATGTGATATCTATTAACAAGCCATTCCAAGGCTTTGTGAGACGATTGAAGGAGCAAGTATGGTGATAATTGTATGAGGAATTTTTCAATAGTTTCATTTAAATTCTGATTAACTTCTTTACTCTGTACTGCCCTCTCGAAATCTATAGAAGATATACTAAACAAGGAGTCTTCGAATACACGAAAACCTTCGTACAAAGCAATCAATTCTTTAAGTCCACTTAATCCGATTTCATAAAAAGTGTTTCGGTCTTTTAAAGCCGCCTCCTTTGGGTCAAAAAGTAATGACGATTTCTTGTTATCGTCTTTGTAAATAAATGATTGTGGAACAGAAAGCTTTTGTAGCTGTTCCGCTAGTGATGTAGATGCCATGTTCACTTAGATTTATATATAACCTTAAAATACAAACACTGATTTTTATAAATGGTATAGGATATAGGCATATAAAAATAAATTAAAAATAGTAATACATATTATATACCTTTTAATACTTAAAAACACATTACTATGCGAGCATAAGATTCGTTTAATTAAAAAAATATATATGATTATACAAAACACTAGTCGATTAATTTTTCTTTCTTTAGGTTTAACCTAAAGAAACTGTTTCGGTTGATACTAACTTGCTAATAAATAATAAAAATCAATATCAATATTCAAGTCTTTCATTTAACAACTTATCAAAAAAGAAACACTATAATGTGCCAACATAGGACTACCCATATGACAAGCACGTGTGAATGACAATTAAAAAGTGACATTGACAGTAACATCGAAACATTCGTGCTTTAACATGAGAACAACTACGATTTAAACTAATTTTATTGTAAAGTTTAAATTTGTATTTCTTATCCTAAAAATGTTAAATAGCCGGAAAATAAATATATATACCTTGAAGTGTTAATATGATTATATTGGATTTTGTGTTCCAATAAATAATAGTTATATACGTCTTGATTTATAATATATATACTCTACAGTCTACATAATTATTTTCACAATAGAAATTTATTTGATGTTTAAGTATTTTATACATTTACTGACCGCTTTCATTTAAGTGTCTACTTTTTAATAATATATTGTCTGGCACGAGTATGTCTTGAATTCTTGATTTATAAAATGATTAATTTAATAGGATAGTTTATTAGATTCAACTGTATTGAAAGCAATAGTAATTATTCAAGTTCCTATTATATTAAAAAGTACTACATTTACTTATGCAATATCGTTATTAACGATATTATAATTAAAAGCATTTCTCTATTTTTCACGAAGATTAATATTTATTTTAATGTATTGTAGGGTAATCATATTTCTTAGAAGCTGGCAACTTTAATTCATTCATTGCTTTTTTATAAATTGTTTTATTAATTGACATATTATGACAGTCGTAATTTGAATCTTTAGTATTAGGTTCTGTGCCCCGTGAAATTTGATAAAAAAATTATTGCGTTTTTATTTACACTATTTCTATCTTCAAACCCAATTGTATGCGTCTTATGTGTTTATTAAATATGTTAATACTATTATCAAATTAAATAAAAGTATGTACGTATAGTCTTTAGACAAAGTTTGTATAACATTTCTTTGTTCTCGTTACGGAAGCTGCTACAATGTCTCCAATGGCAAACATTGCAATTTTCGTGCTAACTTTACTATTTCATCAGAGCTATACATATAAACCTGTGGTTTTAATTCACGGTATCATGACTGGAAGTGGTAGTATGGAAATGATAAAACGTAGAATAGAAGAGGTATGTTCTTAACCATAAGAGTATTAGTATTTCATCTTAAGTAAACTTATAAAAAATCAAAGGGATCATAATATTAAATTTGTCTAAAAAAAATTTTTTTTTTTAATTACCTCGTAAGTTAAACTATACCTGTATTAGTTATTATAAAAAAAATTATAAAAATTAATTTTCCAAATATTTTTATGTATAATGTAATTTAAATAAAATAATGTTTATTTTCAGAAACATCCTGGCACAATAGTTTATAATGTTAATAGGTTTGAGAGCTGGTCCAGCCTGGAAACTATGTGGCATCAAGTTTTGGAGATAGGATTGGATGTTGCAAATATCTCGAGTAAACACCCGGAGGGAATTAATCTTATTGGTCTGTACATGGTCATCTAAACATTGATAATCATATTTACACTATTAACTATAAATTACCAATTTTTAATAAGAATTATGAGTAAATGACCTTATACTTCATATGCTTGGAAAAGATCCGGAATAAAATTAAAAAAAAAAAAACAATTTATTTATCATAATTACAGGTTATTCCCAAGGTGGTCTATTAGCACGGGGCATAGTAGAAACATTCTCAAATGTATCTGTTAGCACATTTATATCTTTGAGTTCACCGCAAGCTGGACAATATGGAGGTAAAAATTTATTTTACTTACATATAAGCTTATTCTATTAATTTTTGTTTAAATCTGTAAATAAATTATCTATTTCATAAACACTCTTCTAGTAAAACACTCATTTTTATTAATTTAAAATTTTTTTAAAGCAGTAACAAAGTATAATACATTTCATTCCTTTTTAGATAAGGATTCAAAAAAGGCTTATTTTTAACTATAGTTTGAATTTTATACCAAAGTTGACTTTTAATCTAACATAAATATTATTATTGCTTAAGACAAAAGAAATCTGTTTGTATTTTTGTTTATTATTTATAACTCATAAAACATACATACATACAAAAATAAATAATTAACAATATGAACATTTCACTTTTCAGCTGGATTCCTCCACGTCGTTTTCCCTGGACTAGTCAAAGAATCAGCTTATGAGCTATTCTATTCTAGGGTTGGACAGCACACGTCAGTCGGCAACTACTGGAGAGACCCATACCATCAGACGTTATATGAGTCATACAGTGTATACCTGCCTTATATTAATAATCATATTATGTGAGTACAGACACTTTAATAATTTAAAATTAGTTTTTTTTTGTATATTGGAGTATATGTATATTTATAATTTTTATTTTTTTGTATAAAGAGAATCATAGAAATCTGTATATTAATTATTTTTTTTATTTATATTATTAAAACAAAAAAAATAAGTTTGAAGAAAATTTTTAATATTAAATTGAACTAAACCTTTTATAATAGTTATGTGTTTCAAAATTTAAATTAGTACAATAATTTCGACACGATAGTCAACCGGTTCCATGGTGTAATGGTTAGCACTCTGGACTCTGAATCCAGCGATCCGAGTTCAAATCTCGGTGGAACCTGGCTTTTTTGTTTTTTTTCTTTTGCATACACAATAAATTATTTTAAATGTTTTGAAATTAATAAATAATATATTTATATTTTTAATTATACTACGTATATATGTTTTTTTTTTCAATAATATGACGCATACGATATCATATGTTTTAACATATTGTTTTACGATTATAAATAATCTTGAACTTAAGGTCAGAGATATCTTATTTCATTGAACTAATTTACGTCAGAAAAGTCGATAAATAATAATTGTATTGTTTTTGAATATTATTATATTAAATATGAATATTCTTAATCTCAACAATTATAACTGGGAAAAAAAACGACCTTTATTATAAAAAATACATTTTATTATTATTTTTTTAATTCGTTAATAAGGGGGGCTCATTGAAAAATTTCAAATATTATAATAATTTAAAAATTATTGAACTAAAATGTAATATTATTAATAATATAAGTCTTGTAAGCCAAACTATACAATGATAAACAGATTTTTTATGTTTATTGTACATATTTAATCTTCGAGAAGATTCTTAAAGATTTTTTAAGAAATTCTTGATGAAATTTTTTCTTTTGACATTGACATTGACATTAACATAGCAAGATATATATTTTTTTATTCTTATTTGTATGTCTAAGTACAGAGTTGAATTGAAGCGCCGTTGATAGCTGCTCGAAGATAAGATAAAAAGAGGATACATACTTAAAATTTCGTTTACAAAAAAAAACAATGCGTTCTTAAAAACATTTCATGAAATTACGAAGAAAAATAAAGCACATTATATATAATGTTATAAATTTCCTACTTATAGATCCGCGAAGTCCGATGATTTCAAAAATAATTTGCTCCGATTAAAGAGGCTTGTACTCATTGGTGGACCGGACGACCAAGTGATCACGCCCTGGCAGAGCAGGTATATTTAACATGTAATAAATAACAAGATATCCTTTTTTTCGAATTGATTGTAGCCCAAATTAGGCCCAAATGGCCTAGACAGCGTCATCGGGGGTGAGTATTAAAATACAGCTGGATGCTGGGAGCCCCTCTGAGGCCGATTGCCAAACCTCGGCTCAGGACACCGTCGACGTCTGGAATAGACATGCAGGTTTCCTCACGATGTTTTCCTTCACCGTCAAGCACGAGATGAATTATAATCAAAAATTAATGAAAATTCAGTGATACTTGCCCGGGTTTGAACCCACGATCATCGGTTAAGATTCACGCGTTCTAACCACTAGGCCATCTCGGCTAATTGCATACTTGTAAAATATTATAGTAAATAGTATATATAAATATATAATTTTCTCTTTGCTTATAATATTATATTTTAATTATATTTTTTCAGTCAATTCGGCTACTACGATACCAACGAAACGGTTGTGGAGATGCGAGGTCAGGATATATACTTATCAGACAGGATCGGTCTCATGACTCTGGACAAGAGCAAGCGGTTGCACATTGTGACCGTCCCCGGAGTGAACCACTTCAGTTGGCATATGAATGTGAGCATTGTTGACGATTATCTTCTACCGTATCTAGATTAAAGGTATTCAAAGTTATTCAGAGGTTAATTATATTGAAAGTCCTTGTAATATTATCACGTATGGTTTTTTTTTAATTGTACAAAGTGTATGCATTTTTAAGTAGTAGGGTTGTCAATTCTCTTTGGAATTTTGGAGGGTAAAAATGACGTGAATTTTTTTTTGCGGTAATAATTTCTAGAAGATAAAATATTATTTTGTATAATTGTTTTATTTCGAAAATTTCGTAAACTCGCTAACTCTCAAGTGTCAATTCGGCATTCATTACTAATCTACCAAAATCATATGTTTTTTATTTAATAACACTCTTACAAGCACTTTTTAATCACGTTACACAATTAAATTAAATGTAAAGCAAAGACATATGTATAACATTGTAGAATAATTTTATTGGTATCTTGGTACCTTCAAGAAATTGCTACAAAATGTGATTTTTAAATGTTTCTAAGAAATGTGACAACCCTACTATGCTTTCCAATAACTAGCCTTTTCCGACAATAGGAGGAGTAAACACACATAAACAATTTTGACATAAATTGACGTGAAATCATTGGTCGATATCTTGAATATTATCTATATATATTCATTATGGTTTCGCGAAAAAAAATGGCGTTTCGTTGTTGACTTTGGAAGTAAAATTTAAGTGTTTATAGAGATTTAATTGGAATAGAATTTCTTTGTAAATACATATGTATGATATAGAATTCGTACGAGCCATTACCATGAAATATGTAAATCTAATTTGTTTATCTTTATTCCTTCTTCGATTGGAATATATTAATTTAAGTGAGTAATTAAAGTGTGCAATTGGCTTTATATTTCGTCTTTATTCGGATGTGCCAAAACAATTCCTATTAGTTATGTATCGTTCAATGTATTAGTTTTTATTACAATACTCATATAATCTTAAATTATCGTGATAAAAATGTTCATAAGCGCTCAGTATGTACCGTGTTAGTAATCGTTTTGTAATAACTAATAATATAATTCATGTATTTGGGTATTTGCTTAATTTTAATGGACAATTATTTAAAAAATTAAATAAAGTACTACTAGTGCCATCTGCCGACAAAACGTGCCAAGAGTGTTTGTGACGTCATAATGTTAATGTGAAATCGCAGAATGCGAGTTTATTATTGTGATACTAAAATAAGTTTCAATAATTACTTTTTAATCGATTATCTTTACATTTGTTTTAAAAAATATTGTGATTGTCTTGTCGTATTTATTACTGATTATTTTTATTAAAATAAAACAGTTAAGAAATACCCAATTACATTTACAGTAAGCAATAGTTTTTATTCATAAATCATTTTATTATGTACAAAATACTAATATTATAAGAATTATATTCTTTTAATATCGAAATCGGAATCGGAATCTCATCTTAGTAAAGAGGCTCTCTTACTTAATTATACGGCCTCAGTTATAAGTTGTACAACGGGTGATTAGTTAAACAATGCTGTCTCCTTTTTTCGAATGTCAAATCGATGATGATAGAAAGAGCGAAATATGTGTTTAACTGTACAGCTGTTGCTTACCTTTATAAATAGGGTTGGTATTTTTTATAATTTTGGCTAACGTTTTTTAATATATTTATAATGATATTTTTAGTTGTTATTTAAATAATAATAATGTGATAGGTAAAGAGAAATGTGTAGTGAAAAGCTGTTTATTATTTTCGTGTTATTTGACCAAAGGCATTACATTTTTTTTTTTGTAATTTGGGCAAAAACGGGTACAGTCGGAATTTGTAGTATGTTTAGGGTATTTTTTTTTAATTATAATATATTGTTTTTTTTTGTTAATATAAGCGAATCAAACGGCGGCTGGCAATGCACTAGCTTATTTAATATACAGATTAAAAATACCATAAATATAATGTCACCCTATACACATACAACAAAATTAAAATTAACTTGTATCGTAATTTTATTATGAAAGATTATCATATCAATCATGATTAATACTGATATTATAAATGCGAAATTGTGTTTCTTTGTTTGTTACGCGTTAATGTACTAACTATTCGTGTACTACAGTAACAGCCTGTTAATGTCCCACTGCTGGGCTAAGGCCTCTTCTCCCTTTTGAGGAGAAGGTTTGGAGCTTATTCCACCACGCTGCTCCAATGCGGGTTGGTAGAATACACATGTGGCATAATTTCAATGAAATTAGACACATGCAGGTTTCCTCACGATGTTTCCCTCCACCGTCAAGCACGAAATGAATTACAAACACAAATTAAGCACATGAAAATTCAGTGGTGCTTGCCCGGGTTTGAACACACGATCATCGGTTAAGATTCACGCGTTCTAACCGCTACAGATGGCCATCTCGGCTTTTATTCGTGAACTAACGATCGTGAAATTTTGCACAGACGTTGCCACGTATACAGAAAATGATATAGGGTACATTAGACCCCGAACAAATGATATATGGTATATGAACCCTAGACCCGGAATGAAACATAGTAGCTTGCTTTTTATAACAATGATAGAAGCTAGATTATTTACTTCTTTACTAATTACATGCTCTTTTATTATGTATCGAATATGTATTAATCTATTGACTAATTTTCATCTTGAACTTTTTTGGGATGAAGGATACACTTTATCATAGATTTTATAAGGGGTTAGGATATCCCTATCCTGCTCGTGGTTTGATATATATTTATACTTTATTAAAGTTATCTTATACAAGCTTTGACTTAACATATTACAAGGTAAAATAATAAAGCTGTCAACGAAACGAAACGAGAAGAATCGAAATCAAAATAAAAATTCCTTTTCATTGTTCCAAAATTCATCATCCGTTTTAGTTGAGCTCGGGGGTCGTATTTAATAATATATTATTAATGAATTGACGCATTTTATGAAAGCCATATTTTATTGTAAGCGATAAAAACACTTTTTTTGTATAAAATGTGAAATAAAACACAATTATATGTAATGTATAACAATATATATACATATATATGAATCGTAGATTGCAATTTTACAGCATGTATAATTTAGGTAATTTATAATAAACATAAGTAGACAAAATTTTTAATAAACTTTTTTACGACATCATTTTGTGGTATTTATTTTACTAATGTGTACCTTATTTCCTCAAATCAAGATAGATATAATATTTACAGGACTGCGTCGCTGCTAAGGTAAGTTTTGCGTTGAACCGGCTTTAATTTTTCCTTCGATATAAAGTTATTAAACTTAACTTTACTGGTGGTAGGGCTTTGTGCAAGCTCGTCTGGGTAGGTACCACCCACTCATCAGATATTCTACCGCAAAACAGCAATACTTGATATTGTTGTGTTCCGGTTTGAAGGGTGAGTGAGCCAGTGTAATTACAGGCACAAGGGACATAAAATCTTAGTTCCCAAGGTTGGTGGCGTATTGGCTATAAGCGATGGTTGACATTTCTTAGAATGCCAAGGTCTAAGGGCGTTTGGTGACCACTTACCATCAGGTGGCCCATATGCTCGTCCACCTTCTTATTCTATAAAAAAAAAAAAAAATGTTTTTATTTTCTTCTATTTTTATTAAGTTATATCGTAGTGAACTATAAGTAACGTTATTGATGTTGATTGCCTTGATCTGGGCAAGAATATATAGTTCGCAACTTCCCAAGGTTTGTTTTTTTATTATATATTTGCCGGGTAAAATAATAAATACGATTTTAATTCGGCTGAGACATGTTATGAACAAGAACAATACGTCATAACAAAAAAAGAAACATTTTTTTTATTGTTATAACTTTTTTCTTAAACGTAATACATATTCTACACATTTTAATATAAAAATGACATTGCTTTATTATTTATAAAGCGCTACTTATTTATATTACTTTGGCGATGTAAGGAATACCGAATAGTTAATGTATTAATATTTCTTAGAGCTTCAATGTTTATGGGCGGTTGGTACTACTTACCATAAGGTGAACTACTTCCATGCCGACTTATAAAAAATAGAAAAGAGAACGCTTAATTGGTCTAGCTAACTTGAATGGACACCGTGGACCAAATAGTTCAAGAAGACATCACCAAATCAGTAGTTTTATATTAATATATATAATATATAATAGTTTTATAGACAGCTGTATCCGAGTTCGCTTAGTAGAAATATAAATGTGTAAACAGTTAAATGATACCTAATTATTTAAAAATTTAAATCTTTATTATAAATATTGCGAAACAGAAGTTCTCACAAGTACTTACCACTTAAAACTTTTACGTCAAACTTCTATGATTTCCACGATAAGATACTGATGCTTTGTCAATTAAATTCAACTGATAAGACCAATAGATGTTAACTGGGAGACTTATAATGTTCTTGTTATGTTATATTTTGTTATATCTTGCTCTGGAACTTAAAAAAAAGGATGATGATTGATGAATAAGAACTTATAATATAAACTATATATAAGGGCTTGACGGATTTGTCATAGCGTCAGAGCGGTAGAAGCGCAAGCGATCCCGTGGCGCTCCTCGTTAAGACGGAAAGGGTAGGGTAAGAAATCTGTAATGCATTTTTCAAGCGGTAAAAAAAGGTCTTGACGGGTTCCGGTATCTATCATGACATGAATCACAGTAATAAACTCAATGGCACCTCATCTTCTAAACCTTTCAACCGATCGCACTGATAATTGGTATATATGTGTTATTGTTACAATACGTAACTCGTTATTTATCTACCAATTCACTATATACGAATTAAATACTATAAAGCCACAGATCATATAATATTATACTAGATAGAGCTAACCGGCATAGACCCTACTCACACGCAGCCTTGTAGCGTAATGTCAACTAGTCCAAGATATTAAGATGAAACCATCGATAAATTATTACTTTTTACTGATTAGACATATTCCTAACAATACACAGATTGAATCTCAGCCAGATTTTGTTGGACTTGTGTCTCTTATACTTAATACACGTTTTTAATATTTTAAAGGCATCTGGCATAAACCTTACTCACACAGTCTTCTGTAGTAGGTATATACAATCAATCTAATCATTGATATTGTGATCTTTCAATAGACAATTAAAATATTTTTATTAATATATGCCGTGAGCTATATACTATAAAATCCTACCCGTTTGTTTTGATTATTATGTATAGTATATTCACTTTTTTATAACAAACCTACTATTACAGTAAGTACGTTATTTTAGCACAATAGTGATCCGAAAATATTTCCAATATTCAGTCATTGAGTCATCGTTACCGTTTGAATAACATTCTTAAAAACATCGTTATCTATAAACATTGAATTGCGTAATATTTAAATAACATATTACAACATATTGAACGCTATTTATTTTGATAGTAGTTGCATAAATAACGAATGATTCATAATATTACCGAAATGTTTAAAAAGTAAATGACGCAAATCTAAGATAAAAACATGAATCAAATGGAATTTCTTAAAAAAACAAAACTTAGTACAATATAGGTTTTCTTAGAATAACAGATAAGAGTGATCTTGATAAAGGGGCCCGTCATGACAATTCGACAAAGTCTTCACTTATTTTCGTCACTGATAAGCTATTGAATTTTATCAAACCTTTCAACATCAAATGCTAAATTCTCCATAAATTACCTTATATGGTAGTGACTTTGTGGTTGAATTTGAAGCTGTAATAATGTATTTTCTTTACTAGATCCTAGTAAATGGTAAAGGACTATAAATATTTCACCACCATTAAGATTGATAAGTCTATTAATGGGGGAAAAGGTTAAAAATGTCGTTGACAACCAGAAAACTAAGCTGTGTTTTGAGAAATTAAGTAACTTGGTTCCTTAATCGTAACTGATCTAAATTTTTTGATAAAATTTTAAAAAAAAGTAATATTATTGCAAAAAATATACATGTATTTATTATACGGCTACAGCAGCCGTATAATAAATATAAGTTCAAAATATATATAAGTTCAAAAGCCTGTCACCAGACACAGTAAAATATTGTTGGTTTTTACTTACATAGAATATTCAATGGAAATCTTGTGTTCGGAAATTGGTCCTGCAAGTAAAGCCGTTGATCCTGCGTCTGAACTCTTTCCAGTCGTGTCGGATTTGCCGTCCCATGGGACTATGACAGTGAGATCATAGAGAGGATACTTATGTTTGAGAGCATTGGCAATATGATAAATGGGTAATTTACTTAGTATTATTGTCAAAATATTAGTCTTTAATCTTATCTATTTATCATTATTCTATATACTTACGTATAATCACAGAGGGTATCCAGCAAAGACACCACTCATGGCGTACTAATCAAAGACATTAAGATGATTCCATCGACAATTACTACTTGGTGCTAGGACTTTGACCAAATCCGTCTGGTTACGTTCCACCCACACATCATATATTCTACCATCAAATAATACTCAGTATTGTTGTGTTACTACAGGAGCAAAGGTGCCTATGTCTTTGGGTCGTGGTTACCATTTACCACAGCTGGCCCATTTGCCTGTACCTGTAATATAGAAAAAAAAATCATTACGTCTCTGTTGCCTCAAATAACCTCTAATTAAATAACGTATAAATTATTCATTATATTTCCAAGTATTGAAATAATTATAGTACATGTGACAACATTTCTTTGTAACATGTTTTCCTCGGCTTTTTTGCTAGTCTGGTGTAAGTTGATAAGCTCGTCAGGCATGCGCTCGACCATGAGTCATGACTTTTTTCTTCAATAAGTGCGTGCCGGTCATCGGATTGGCTACGGTCAAAGATTAATCAAATTAATACCTTTACCTAACTATATTTTTTTATTCTAAATGCACGTATAGTATTGTGTATGTGTGTTTATAAAATTTGACCAACTTGACTGAATGAAATTCATATAAATAGACTTATTTTTTAATTTGATTATAATCCATGATATGATAATTTACAATCCCTGAAGCCCATGGATTAGTATGAATAATTGTATAATTTGTGCCTGTAAATGTCGAGTAAATTAGTCACTTAACCGTAAACAGAACATCTAATACATAAAAATCTCGTGTCATGGTGTTTGTGGTCGAAGTCCTCCGAAACGGCTCGACCAATTTTTATGAAATTTGTTATGTATATTTGGGAGGTATGAGAATAGGTCGTAAAGTATATTCCATATCGCTAGCTGATAAGAGTGTCTCCAGAATTATTTTTTCTATATTTTAGACATTATT
The DNA here is from genome assembly GCF_905147045.1 of Nymphalis io. NCBI lineage: Eukaryota > Metazoa > Arthropoda > Insecta > Lepidoptera > Nymphalidae > Nymphalis > Nymphalis io. The sequence goes on along the minus strand of NC_065890.1, from coordinate 3,043,787 downwards.
TTGATTTAACATCAAAAAATACATAACCCCAAATTTTTACCCTCCTAACCCAACATCACATTTTGTAATTACGATTTTAGTATTTTTGTATGAACAATATCAAAATAATTACTTATAGTGAACCTCATCGAACTTTCGTCTACGTCATTCACGAGAAGCCAAGAACAATGGCAGAACAACGTTTGCCGGGTCATCTAGTAAGAATATAAAACAATAATAGGTAGTGGAATGACGGACTGAGGTGTGGGTGATTCTCAGTCAGCCGGTACAGCCGGCAAGCCTTGGGTTAGCTAAACTACACTTGGGTAGGATTTAAAATACTAGATATACATCAGTACAGTAACAACCTGTTAATATCCCACTGCTGGGCCAAGGCCTCCTCTCCCTTTTGAGGAGAAGGTTAGGATATACATCGTATTGTCCAAAATAACCTGATATACCAGACCGTATTTAGGAAGTAGTAGATCCTCCTTCTCCTCTGCCTAGGAAAGCACGAAAATCTATCGGTATTGTGGCTGATCTTCTTCGAATCGTGTCGGTATTACCGTTTCATGAGAATTTCATGAGAAGAAGGCTGAGAGAGTGTGCTGCTTTTGCGATCCGCGTGTTTTCCTTGTGTGCTATAGTATTCCTTGTGTGCTATAATATATAGATTATAGCCTCCGCGGCCAAAATTAGGTCAAGAAGAAAGAAAATGTTACCTTTAGAATATGTAAGACCCTTTTTAAGGTTATATATTAGGTTAAGCTGCAGTAAAACTTCTAATGGACATTTTTTCTATATCGCTTTTTCTTTTATATATTTAGGAAATTTAATAGAGCATATTAAGACAAACGTGCACAACTCTAAAACGCATATAATGAGACCTTTGGAACGTCAATTACTTTTATTTTTATCTGAAGAATTTGGTATTCTGGGTCAACGTATTTACGTTTCACTCTGATTTGCACTTACAACATTTTTTATATCAAACAGATGTCTTCTTCTATTAAATTACATTATACCCATTTACGAGATTTTATTGCAAGATAATTGGATATAGATTTTTTTGTTTAGTTTAGAAAAGATAGAAAATTAATTGATTATTCAATTGGAACCTGGTAGGGCTGTTCTGTAAGAACAAACTCGAAACTGATCGCAGGAACGGTCGTGAAATGTCAAATAGTGATGACGATATTGACCATAATTATTATAACATTTCAAGAATGCACGCATCGAAATTTTAATCACCATAAGTCGGTGGTCAACATTTCACGGGTGAGTAATGAAATGAGTCCTAATAGAACAGCATTGCGGGTGTGAATTCAGGTTTTCGACTAGAACGAACTTCAGACACATTGAAAACACACTTGAAAAAAATAGTATCAATTTTTATGTTTCCTGTTGTGTTTATTCTTTGACAAAACATACCCTTCCCGTCTGCATCAACGTCTCGTGACTCATCGTTCTCAGCTCAAAGATTACATGAATTTTATAACGTTAGTTCATAGCTAATGTTTTGCAATGAATCATTACGCTGATGTGTATCATTCAGGAAATTTTGATACTACGAATGAAAAGATAAACGTTGAATTATATTGAATTATTGTATCATACGTATATATTTTAAATACAATAGCGGGAAAACGGAAATAAGGAAGGAAGTTAGGAGAAATTAGTCAATATTTACTAAATATATTAGATTTTATAAACAAGTTCTTTTTTTAAATCGAGTTCATTGTCAATGACATTGTTGACAGTAATGCGTCACAGAAGAATTTGTGTTTTTAAATTGTTCTATTATCAATTTCAAAATGATATAAGTACATAATTCCGGTAATGAATTGCACTACAGGTGTTTTTTTATCCACTTCCATTTGACAAAAAACATTGACAAGAATAATTGGGATGCCATTGCTATATAAGTACATAGAACAAAATTATAATTATATTAATTTATTTGTTTGAAAATCTTTTAAATAAAACTTCCATAACACATAATCACGCATTCATCAAACGAGTCTTATATAATTTTAGATATTGTATTGTAGTGTCGTAATAACTGTTATGTATTATATATTACATTAATTAATATAAATTGGAAGCAAAGGTCATTTCTGAATTGTTTGTTTTAAAAGATTACTAACGATATTCAATCATCCACTAACAACAAGTACTAAAATATATATTTAAATTTAATTTGCGCCTTAAAACTGTTTTTTTCTGTATGCTTTTTTTCCTATTATTTTCGTCATTGAAGAGGTAACGCGTTCATGCGAAAGTTAATTTAAAAAAATTATAGAATATAAAAATATCTGCACCGTTATGTAGCTATAATATATGTATTTCTATTATTTCTGATACAGTCAGATAGTAGATTTATAATAGATAATATTGTCGTCTAGAATAGCAGAGATAGAACTCATTTTGAAATGTTGACAACCGACTTATGGTGATATGCTATTTTGATGCGTGTGTTCTTGAAATGTAATAATTATAATGGTCAATGTCGCACATCAACTTTCTGACATATCACGACCGTTTTCTGCGATGAGTTTCAAATTTATTCTTACAAAAAAAACTTTTCTGAATCAGGACAAACGGTTGTTATTTATTAATATATTAAATATTGTAACATATTTAATTTATGTGGACCATATATTTAATACAAATGTAAATAAACATAGTAAGAAATAGTATCCGGATATTGCTGGGGAAAGAACACTATTAAGGTCATTAGTAAAGCAATCGTGACCTCCTTGTTAGCACATTCATTTAACAATTCACAAATCTAAATAATGCATGCAATTATCACTCTTATAACAAAGTAATAAAGAGCGGTTTTGTCGTGATATAGTTTTACGTTTGTTTAACTGTTAAGTAACTTGACACAATTATTTTGAGGTAAATCCTGTTATATTCAAGGTAGGTTTCGGAAATGCAAAATAATGTTTAAGAGGATGTTAGTGAGATCCAATGAAACAGCAGTAAAAACCCAAAGTTATTTAAAATATTTGTTACCGTAAAGTAAACTTAAATTTATGTTACTTCGTGTTATTATGAGTTATGATGCCTGATTGGTTTCGAAACGCGAATCTTAGCCGTAAAATGCGGCAAGCTACATAGTTTATAAGTCATCTCGTGCTCGCATCTGTGTCTACCAACACGTTGAAGTAGCGAACTCCAAGCCTTCATAAAAGGAGTGGCGGCCTCAGAACAGCAGTGTCCTACTTTAAGCCTGTAGGTATTTTTTTTATTAACATTGCATATTATACAATAAAGTTCTCCATCGCATCTGTCTGAAAGATAAACTGAAAAACAACTGAGCGGATTTTCATACGGTCTTCACCATTGGACGGATTGATTTATAAGAAAGCTTAAGGTGTATAATTCATTACCACCGTGATTGTTTTTTTCCAACTTCCTTAAGTGTTTTCCAGCTTCCTTAAGTTGAAAAAAAATGCCCACTGAACTAATTAAACAGTCGAAACAGATATATATAGCGATATGAACATTTATGTAGCATCCTATATAGTAGTGCCATAGGTATTCTACACGTTCGAAGTCGGGTCGGGCTAGTTCTATATACAATCTCTAACTAAACTAATTAGCATAACCAGCATAAGAATGTTATGACCGTCATGATTGTAAGAACATTGGCCCACAAATATAAAAGAAACAAAGAATTGTTTTGGCGGTGGACTAATTGATTTGTGAGTGGATTTTCCCCGGAACACAGGTTTTTATCAACTGTGTACAAAATACCATAGATAAAATTAAAAAAAATATAAAGTAGTTATTTAATATTTTTAAGATAAAATAGCTAAATAAATACTTAAGAAGTCAAGGCTTGTCACGGTCAATAAACTTAGAACTATAACTTATGTACATAGGTATGTACCTTTTTTATATTTTTAAAATGTCAAGAATATTATACTGGTTATAATATATTCTTAAGGTAAGAAATAATAAAATGACTCCATAATTAGCGGCAATGTTAATGAATATCGCTATATACTATTTCCTAGATATTAGATAAATACTTAATTGTAATATGACGGTTTTGTCCCGACGTGAAAATTGTCTTTATTATAATTACTGTTTATCTGATAACAAAATAATATTGTGATCGACGCAAAGATAGTCTTAAAAGCACTTTAATAAATAAAAATCATATTTCAATAAATCATTAATAATTGTGACATATTACTCAATACAATATTAATACAGATGATAAAAAAGCATGGAAACTGGTGGTAGGGCTTTGTGCTCGTTTGGGTAGGTTCAACCACTCAACTATAAATATTCTACCGAAAAACAGCAGTATATGGGCGTTGGGGGCCCATATGCTTGTCTACCTACCTATATAATAAAAAAATGGAATTAGTATTGATAATTATAAGGAATAATTATACTATTGAAGACGGTGCTATATAACCGGTGGAAACGAGTAACTACCGAGTTTCTTGCTGTTCACGGTAAAACTTACAGTCCTAACCGGTTGTAGCTTTACATCTATACTAATATTATAAATGCGATACTGACTCTGTTTGTTTGTTACGCTTTCGTTTTGGATTCGGTATGAAACAAGCTCGAACCCCAAGGAATTTTATATACTTTTTATATACTTACTTAAAACCTGCTCACCCCCAACACGTAGGCGATAAACAGTTTAATATAATAATTATGTTAACATAACAATTTTGGATCGACATTGCATAAGATTAAGTTATAAACCATTAGTAATATGAGTTATATAATATATAGAAAAACCACAAGGAATTCAGAAGTTTCACTATTACTCTCTTTCTCAATAATCAATTTATATATCCGTCATTAGAAATCATTGAAATATGTGTAATTTATTGTTTTTTTTATTATAAGCATTTAAATTGATTGATTGTTAAAGGTATACATGTTTTAGTTTTTTATAAATGACTTCCTTACCCCAGGTTGTATGTGTTTACGCGTGCTATGCGAAGCTTGTAACTTAGTGTTACAATTAATATACATAATATTTTAATTTATCGTAATATAATTTAAAAAAGCAGAAATTGCCCAGTCGTTAGAGCGTGTGAATATTAACCGATGATCGTGGGTTCAAAACTGGCCAAGCACCACTGAATTTTCATGTGCTTAATTTGTGATTATAATTCATCTCGTGCTTGACGGTGACGGAAAACATCGTAAGGAAACATGCATGTGTCTATTCTATTTCACTGAATTTCTGCCACACGTGTATTCCACCAACCCGCATTGGAGCAGCGTTGTGGAATAAGCTCCAAAATACTTCTCCTCAAAAAAAGGAAGAGGAGGCCTTAGCTCAGCTGTGGACCATTCACAGGCTGTTACTATAATATAATTAAATGCTTGTCAATGTTTATATCAAAACAATTAAATAATATTATGAATATATATATAAATATACGTTTATACATCAAAATAGGTACGATTATTTAAAAAATATATATTCACGGTATTTCCCGGGCTTAAATACAAATCCGTAAATAACTAACTCATTAAAATCAGTTTAGTGGTTTTAAAGTAAAAAAAGTAACGTAAAGAATTACTTAAGCATTTGTGTATTACTATGAATAACTACACATAATTAGTGGTACATTTATGTATAAGACTAGACCGATACGCTGACACTATAAAGTATTAAGCTTAGATTCGAATTAATTATGAATAAAAACTTTCTCTTGAGATACCAGAGCCTAGTGTGTTTATATAAAACATGAAAATAAACTTAAATACTCAGAAAACTAAAATACAACGCATACACTTACATAATATTACGTGAAAAGAAAAACGAACGTCGCGAAATTCGCTTTAAAACGTAAAATAAAATTAACTGATCACCCATTAACACGATAAAAATATCACACTGACAGCTGTTCGTGAAGCGTAAAGACAAGACGCATATATTTAGATCTCGACGATGTCTTTCAGAGAATCTTAAAAAATCAGAGTTCGCGTTAAATTTAATTATAGATAACTTCAAAGGAACAAGAAATTTGCAAATGTATTAAAAATAGTTTATTAATACAGTGGTAGTTTAACTGAATTTAATATTAACGGGGAATAACAACGATTTTATATTAATTACGTTCAATACACTTGAAAAATCACGGCATGAGGTTACGGATTCACGATCATCAATGGCTGACTCATTCATAGGGGGATCCCTTATCGCACGCTGCGCGAGCGCGATGCTTCAAAGCTTATAAGCAGCGCGGCTTCCAAATTTAAATCATTCGCACGCTAAACTCAGCACGAGCAAGACGCTTTGTTAACATATAGTTTTGTTTAATACAATCAAAATGAAAAATTACTCTATCCTCGGTAATAAGAAGAAAGTGACCATGGAGGCTAATCCGACTAGTCTTAAGGTGGTTGGAAACAATTGTGTTGTGAGAGTGAAAATAAATCAAGGAGAAATCGAAGTGATCGGCAATGACTGCCGTGTAGAGATTGTCGACAATACTGGTACCGTTAACTTAGTGGGCAGCGGTGGTACAGTTGTCATCACAAAAAGGTGGAAGGGTGACAAGGTTTCTATGGTCGGACCTAATTGCCACCTTATGGTAAATGGCAAAGACAAGACAGCACCGACATATGAAGCTCAGCTGTCCCCTTTCAGTAAAGAACTGGATGACGTCATTGAATCGATTTTTTCTTTCGTGATGCGATGATAGATATCGATTGTGATGCGGATTATAGATTTGATAGCGGATCATCGCTGGATACCGTCGGCTTTTTCTTTGGATCCGAAGCTTTGGTGGAAGCTTGCGTTGTTTCAAACGAAAAATGAATTATTAGCTTCCTTTTGTGAATGTTTGGTGTTAATGTCATTGCAATTTTAGTATTTTATATAAAGTATAGAAAGTTCGATTATAATTTGAACATGTATACAAAACATATTTTAAATAAATAAAGTATTACTAATATTAACTGTGACGTAAGATCCATCTTGATAATAACATGATAATATGACAAAATTATCTACCTTTTATATATTATATACCTATGTATAACATGTATGGTTTTTACTTATCTTCCCTTTATAATACGTTAAAGCATTATTATCTGTGGTTATAGAAATAATTCGTTGTTCCTTTTTTAAACACCAAGCCAAGAATTTAATGGAATAGAGCACACTGTCTGAACGGATGTCACTTCCTTATTTGTCTAGACATACATTACAATATTAAATAGTACTTAAAACTAATTATAATAAACACCATTTTGATTGCCCGTTTGCATCGAACAGTAAACATATTTGTTTATGTGCAAAAAAACCTTTTAGCATAGTTACAAAATTTAGGTTAACGAACTCTTTCCATTCCATTCTTGAATTAGAAAAATATACCGTTTTGTTCATCTTGATAATATTTGATATCTAATCGACATAGTTCTTTATTTTTTTTAGATTATGCAACATAATAAAAAAATATCCGTCAATTATTATTATTGATTAAAGGCTCACATTATAAATAGGTGTTTGTTAAATAACAATATGATTAGAGAAACAAACGTAATATAGGCTTAATTTATTATTAGCATCGAAGAATCGTATTATTAAATAAACGTAAATTATCACTTCGAGGGACAGTTCACAGTACTTTATATAAGTATTGTTATGATATCAACAAAGATATGTATAATGGTCCGAAAAGTATTAAAGAAATAATTAAATATTACACGCTTCTGAAACTTGTAAACTCATAATTCAAACATTATTTCGCCAACGTCCATACCACGTTGAATACACCGGTTCTCGTCCGATCACCGAAGTTAAGCAACGTCGGGCGCGTTCAGTACTTGGATGGGTGACCGCCTGGGAACACCGCGTGCCGTTGGCTTTTTTTAATTTTTTCGACCAAAGATAAGTCAATTAACTCATTATATACATCAAAAATATTGTGCTATAAAATTCTGAAATTAGGAAACAAGCTTAAAGTCGTAGTAGTTATATATTAATTGCTTAAAATGTTATATAGACAACTATATCTTTAACGTGCTGACGCGTTATATATCATGCCTATATAATAAAGAGGTTAGCTATTAACCAACTTCAAAATAGTTTTATCATTCTCTACCTTGCGTGTATGGGTTTTTTTATTTGCTGATTCCGATTTTAAAAGCCATTATCGCATAGAATCATATTTTAATATGACTATGGGCTTATGATCAATAAAAAAGCATTGAAATTATGAAAAAAACTAAAAAATATTAAGTTCTAGTTAATATCCGTTTATATGATAAAACGACATACCTAAGTTAAATGGTGGAAGGATAAACTTTGTCTAAAAAAATCTTCTATCAAGTTACGATGAATAAAATTAGTATTTCATGCTTTTGTTTTAATTTGAACCAAGTCTTCTCCTAAAAATAAAAAAAGCCAACGGCACGCGGTGTTCCCAGGCGGTCACCCATCCAAGTACTGAACGCGCCCGACGTTGCTTAACTTCGGTGATCGGACGAGAACCGGTGTATTCAACGTGGTATGGACGTTGGCGATTAATTTGCTGTAATAATGACACTGGACAGAACTGTTTGTTTTTTAACTGTATCAGCAAAATTCAATCCGAGGTTTTGAACTTCTTAGATTTTTTTAACACAATAACAACTCCGTTGTTTTAATAAAATAGATAACCGCACCGCAATACAACAGTACTTAGTATTGTTGCATTTCGGTTTAAAAAGTGGGTGAGCCAGTGTAATTACAGGCACAAGGGACATAACAACTTAGTTCCCAAAGTTGATGACGAATTGGCAATGTAAGTGAAGGTTAACATTTCTTAAAATGCCAATGTTTATGGGCGTTGATGACCACTTACCATCAGGTGGCCCATATGCTCGTCCGTCTACGTATTCTATAAAAAAAATCACACTTCAAACCGCAACAATACCTATTAAGCATTACTCTGTGTCGGTAGAATATGTGATGAGTGGATAGTACCTACCCAGACGTTTGCACAAAACCTTACCACCAAATCAAGTGAAATACTCTTACTGCAACAGTGTTAAAAGTGTCATTAACTAATTTGTATTTATTCTTGGTGATCGACATCCGATGGCACGATATCAAATTAGTTAATCAACAACTTTGAACAAAGTTTTAGAAATTGTATAATCTAATCTGTATCTGGCATCGCTGACGTGTGAACTTCAGGAAAATGTCGAGAATAATTAAAAAAGATAAAAACTAACTGATAAATCGATTACTGTCATGTGTTGGTCGTACGTCACTGTTGGAAGGGACTTCACAATATGGTCTTGGTGATTCTGTTTCACTGGATTTGTCAGCGGTCGGATTATCAGCATCAGATCTTAAACTTTTTGCCATAATGGTCTATGGAATAAAAATTTGATATTATTAATTTGTATTTTTTACTTATTTTGTTGCTATTTATTTAACAAATATTTATTTATTTAAAGGAAACAATAGCAATGAATACATTATTAATTAGTACATTATATATTACAAGAGATTACGGTAACGACTGTGCTAGTGTAAACCGTGTCACTTTCGACAAGCATCTTTTCGTGAGCAGAATTTATTGTTTTAATCACAATTTTGAGATAAACGATTGATATTGCGGTACACGATTAATAACATTTAGAAAAAATAAAGAATAATACCAAGTATATGTGTAGTGGGCAAGGATGTGTGAGAGTGTGTTGTTTGAAGTGTATGTGTATAGTATTATGTGTGTTTGCGTGTGTGGACGTGTATGTGAAGTTGGATGAGTGAGTGAATATTTATGATTAACTATTTGCAATTTCCTCTGTTTTAAAACAGTCTAAAACATCGAAAGTTATATTTTTATATTGTTATTTTTATTTTATTGGTTATCATCAACTTGAAATCTTACTGGTAATAAAGTCCAGTATAATTTCATTATAAATCTAATCTTAAAAATAGCTGAGGAAGGTTCTGCCATCTCTCAGGATTATATGAGACATTCATTGAGTAATATTTGCGTAAGATATTCTAATAATAAAATGAAGACATTTATGGTGGTTTAGAACTTTGAATAAAAATGTGTATACATATAGAGCATAAGCCATTGTGATCCCTTAATTCTAATTAAAAATTGTAAATTTAATTTCAGTAACATAAATTGATAGATTTAGATACATCTTATCTCTTTGACAATGTACTGCTAATGGTCTGAGGACAGATTCTCATGTCTGGATAATAAATATGTGATAACTAAACGACATAGTATCCAATATAGCTTATTCAACTATAAAATGAAATTCAAATCAATATTTGAACTTCCTCATTCAGTAGTACATAGAAATTCACGAATAAAACACTATTGTCATATATTTGTTTACCATTGTTCTAAGCGGAGGTAAAAGTTATGTATTTAAAAATATTGCGAAATCATAAATAATGATAGTTTCTAATAATCATTAATCTTATAATGATATTATTAGTCGTTAAGGTTTTTAAAAGGTTTTACTAATAACTTAAAGTATTTATTTGTTTTGTTAACTCAAAAGGTTTTTATTTATAATTTGGACGGTTTGTATCCAGATATATTGATTAAATAATAATTAATTATATGTAATATTAAGAACTTTATTATTTACAAAATACAAAATTAAATTGAATACTATATAATATATTTTTAATAAATTTAATATAATTTTGCTACAGCTATCGCCAACGTCCATACCACGTTGAATACACCGGTTCTCGTCCGATCACCGAAGTTAAGCAACGTCGGGCGCGTTCAGTACTTGGATGGGTGACCGCCTGGGAACACCGCGTGTCGTTGGCTTTTTGCAGTTTTAGGGCTAAAAAATTTATTTTATTTAAAACTTACATTAGACACACAATACGCTAATAGTAGTCTACAGAGGGGTTATGCGAGGCAGGAAATGCCTTAAAAGTGGGGCTGTTGTGGATTTCCAGAAATAGAGATGGTACGGATGGAATTTAGAATTTGACGCGGTGTCTATTATTATTATTTATTGGTATATGATAGCTATAATTATCCGTATCCATCATCATCCGATTTAGAAATTATTGCATAAATAATTGATTCTCACATAGTACCCCTCCCCTGGAGCTAAGTGAATAGAATTATAATTTGGTAATTACTTTAAAATTAACCATCGAATAGGCTTATTGTTTTTTGTTGATTTTATTAAGAAAGATTGAACTAAAGAATAATTTATCGACATTAAATAACAATATTGGGTTTTTTTTATTATATATTTAGGCGGATGAGCATATGGGCCACCAGATGGTAAGTGATCACCAACGCCCATAGACATTGGCATTGTAAGAAATGATAACCATCGCTCACATCACCAACGCGCCATGAACCTTCGGAACTAAGATGTTATCTCCCTTGTGCCTGTAATTACACTGGCTCACTCACCCTTCAAACCGGAACACAACAATACTAAGTACTGTTTTGCGGTAGAATATCTGACGAGTGTGTGGTACCTACCCAGACGAGCTTGCACAAAGCCCTACCACCAGTAATGCCGGATACGATGCGATATATCAATAAAATATATAATATATAAATTGTATTTTGTATTGTATAATTAACATATTGTATAACAGAAACAACTAAACGATTAACAAAAACAGAAGAACTGACAAAAAAAGACAACGACGACTTTAAATTTAATGAGATTTGCATTTTTCTATGATCGACTCAATTTTTTATTTTAAATAACCAATCTAGTTAACCTAGAGACAGCTCACCTGATTAGTCCGCTTCTCTTTGTTATGAGTATTCTCTTTATTAAAGTTTGGATTCAAATATTCTTAGAATAATTGGCTTATTAATCTGACAGTTTTGTTTTGTATATGTAGTACATTGTTTACAATGGAAGGATATTAAAATTTATTGCATATAATAAATAAAAAATAAATTTTGTTATCTTGACATATTTCGAGGAAAGAGTTAGTAAGCTATGAGTATTATTGCTTTGTTTTTATTATTTCTGTACTTAGTATATATGATAACATTGTGTTGCTGAAAGGGACTTTACAGGGACTGGCATTTATCTTTTATTTACAATAGTCTAAAACTTATCATCCTACCGATCCTGTACTTGAAATTAAGTAAAACCAATAAGAACTTTTTTATTGTAGACAATATGACTTATATACTTCTTCAAAGAAATCTAAATACTGAATTCATCTTGATGGCATTCAAACGAGAAATTAATATTGAGAAGCTTTTTGATGTTTTTTGATATACATTCCCAATACATTGATGTCGAATAAATATCACAACAAAGATTGATTTAATTGACTCACTTTGATCGAAGGTTGCTTTCGTTTAGATCAGTCATAAATCAGTAATAAAATATGGCCCCGCGGCTGAGTGACGTATTACACTTTTGGTAAGCTAGTAAAATGCGTCTCAATTACAGTAAGAGTTCGTATGTAAATGAAATGAAATAAATATTTATTGCAATATAACTTAAAATATGTTCCGTACCGTACCGTAACAGCCTGTGAATGTCCCACTGCTGCTGGGTTTGAACCCACAATCATCGGTTAAGATTCACGCGTTCTTACCACAGGGTCATCTCGGCTTTTTCTGTAATAATATAAAATAAATTAAACTTTATCTTACAGTAACATTGAAATAATTATATCCTATAATAAAGAAAGCCAAACTTTAATTTGTGTATCTGTTATCTCATTGAATTTAATAATTTATGCTGACACAATTTGCTTAAAACTCGGATGGGACAGCATTCCGACACATCGGTTGAGAGATCGCATGGCCAACGACTTCAGATATTTTCCGAGTTACGAGAGTGCAACACTACGAGTTCCATTACTACAGGGTACTATCAGTAGTTTTAGTAGAAAAACTCAAACATCGGCTCGACCCAGAATTCGCAACCAGGGAGCCAATTCTACTAACAAAATTTCAGTCACTTTATCGCAATTGAATCGAAACGTAATTGATAACGTTCAACCGTTTTCTTATATTTCGAAAACAATAATCCGGTTGCACGTATCTTACTCTACCTCCTAAATCCTACCTCTATAAATTAGTAAAATTGTATCCCAGTTACGATTCCACTGACTTTTTTTTTGTGAGGATTAGAACCGGGAACGTATTGTATCTGTTAAAAAATAATAAAAATGAAAAACAGATTCTTACAATGTACTGTCAGCTGACCTATTCAGTTTCTTAGTCTTGGGGTCGAGGTGACCTACTTTATACAATATTTGATGGTTACGCGTTTCGTTAGGTCTAACATTATATTATATATATATTACTTAACGACATATTCGTCATTTCGACTGTTATATTGTTATAATTAATGAACACTAAAATATTGAAATCTTGATTCACTAACTTTAATGTTGCGACACAGCACTTGCATTTCTCATACTGATACTGTTTCAAAAAAGATCCCCTTTTAAAAGTTTAAATAGTGAATGAATATCAATTGAGAAAATAGGGGGTATATTTATTGTACTACCTAACATTCTAATGTTAGGTAGTACAGTAAATATATCTAAGAAATTACCGACCCTTGTTTGTTTAATCACGACCGACTCTTTATTGTATATTACAGGCATAATGCAATCGCTTGTTTTATCACACAGGTAGCTCGGAAGGGACTTATCGCAGGTAGGTGGATAAGCTATTGGTGGCAGGAAGATTCTCCATATCTTAAAAAAAATTGTCAAAATAATAGTTATTGCCAAAAGTAAATAACAAAATTCAGTTTACCAGATAAAATAAATAAAATAAATATAAATATTGATCTATAATTTTTTTTATATATTTACACGGAATTACGTTTTGTATTAATCTGTTGTGTATGTTCTTATATATCTATTTAAGTTGTTAATCGATTTAAAGATATAATTTGAAATTACCGGTTTGATTATAATGTCAAGTGACAATCGCAATATACAAACAAGGAAACCACTTGTATTAAATATAATAATTATAGAATGGTAAAGCTATTATAGGTACATACAATTTAGTCTAATAAATATGTATATGTATAAAATAAATTATAATAGAATTTCTATAGTTAAATATGTGGCAAACAAGGCGGCCCTATAACTAGTTAATTACGTCAAAATTTAATTAAGAGTTTTTTTTTAATCCAATTAAAGGATCTTGATAATTAAAAATTGGTTTAAATCAATGTCTTTGATCAGCAAAAGTTTGCGGCTTGCTGCGTTAACAACAACAGAAACAAGATATTTGTTTTACAAATAAGTTGAGCGTTGAGTGCAAAAAAAGGTTTTATTTTATTAAGCCATGCTGATTAGTTAATATTAAAACACTCCAGTAACAAAACAAGCAAGTATCGTAAATAGTATATTCTAAGATTATATCAATCATAAATAATTGACTACTACTGCTTTTTGTGTAAGTAATTTTTGTAAACAAAAAAAAACAATATAATTTTAGTTTAGTTTGTACATTCAAAATATGTTTTTATAATCGCCAACGTCCATACTACGTTGAATACACCGGTTCTCGTCCGATCACCGAAGTTAAGCAACGTCGGGCGCGTTCAGTACTTGGATGGGTGACCGCCTGGGAACACCGCGTGCCGTTGGCTTTTTGCTGATGACAAAATTAAATTCCGTGTGTTCTTTACCTGTTATGGTTACTTTTTGTTTTTTTAATTATGAGTGTTAATTAAGTCCGCATCATTATTGCTTTTACTTACTTTAAAAAAAGGCTTTAATTAATGAAGATGGTTAAGTTAGTTTCTCTCATTGCGCTTTCTTAAATGTTAATTTGACACGAAATAATGCCACAATACCTGCACCTCCTATGCAAGTTAAGATGTCTTACAGTTTTTAGTTGTCATAAAAAAATAAGAATAAAGACTGAAGATTGTATTTAATAATGAAAATTAAAAAATGCAACGAATATTCGGTTACACCCAATAGTAATTCTGCGTATTCGGTATTATTTTAATTTTCGACTGAATTCTGAATACTTACAACGAACAAAAGTAAAAAAGTGTAATAAAGTGACTTTCCTTTTTATTAATGCTGAACATACTTTAGTTTTAGAAATCGTGTTTTCTCTTTTCTTATAGGGAGATCAATTTAATGGAACGCATATGTTCCTTATGTAAATATTTTTGCTAAGAGATCAAAAAGATGTAACAAAATAATTTTATTCAACTATGTACTTTTTTATATTTTAGTTATGAGTGAAATAGTTCATGGTAACTCCAAAAGTTAAGAGTGTGCAGTGCAGTTACCTTAATTGTTTAGGGCACTTGCATAATTTGCCTATTTCATAATTATGACTTTAGTGATGACTTTATTCCCGATAATTTAAATCACCTAATCTACACCAATTCCATTTAGACACATATTTTGTAAGAGGAAATTTAAATTCTTCGCTATTCCTTTCATTGCTTTTAAGTACGGAAGATCTTATTTTTTTATATAATCAATATAAATTAAATCGATGTAATGTTAACAAAATATACAAGACAATTATTGCTCAAGACTATCTATTCTCTTCGCTTAAATATGGAACACAAATGAAAATTAACTAACATTTCTTATATTTAATTAGATACAAGACGTCATCCAATAAAGGACGCCCTTTAGATTGTACACAAGACGCCGATAGATGTCGCTTATCAACTTTGTAACTTTTCTACATCGCGATCTCAAGTTGTTAAATTCAAAACATATGTGATCTTAGAAATTTGGCTTCAGTATCTCTGGTTTCCCTTCAGAACGAATAAATCTTTCGCCTTTTACTAAAGATTTCCGTGGAGGGGAACACTCAAATGAGTCTTAGATATTTTTGACAGTCCTGTTTCGGCAGGATTAATAAATTTTTATCAACCTCTTTATAAAAATACAAGAGGTCTAACTACATAACACTTTCCATATATCTCACAGCAGAAATGTAAAATTTTCCGTACAAACTTTCATCACTTATTCTAATCCCCTTACTAATTTACCAACTTATGTATTCCTGTGCAAAATATTTCATCGTGGTAGGCTTATAGCTGCGAGTTGTATGTCAGCGAGTCAGATTAAAATTGTATTAAGTATTTCACTTAATTCTTTGTATTGTTTTCATGTAAGATGACAATAAAATATTAGAATATTTTTGAAAGTCGAATTTGCTTACATAACTATTTTAAAAATAAAATTATAATAACTAAAAAGTAGCTTGTACATTAAATATGCAACAACATAGTCCATACAACTTTTTGCTGATACTGAATTTTTTGCTTATGTAAAATTTAAATTCCGTGTGTTCTGTCTGTAAATACGAAAAGTACATTGTATATTTTAATCAAATCGCCAACGTCCATACCAAATCCTTAAGCGAATATATTATTCGATGCCAACCTAATATAAAACATTATAGTAATGAGTATATTCTAAGATTATATCAATCATAAAAAATTTACTGCTACTGCTTTTTGTGTAAGTAATTTTTGTAAACAAAAAAAAATTCAATATAATTTTATTTTAGTTTCTATATTCAAAATATGTCATTATAATCGCCAACGTCCATACCACGTTGAATACACCGGTTCTCGTCCGATCACCGAAGTTAAGCAACGTCGGGCGCGTTCAGTACTTGGATGGGTGACCGCCTGGGAACACCGCGTGTCGTTGGGTTTTTATTTCTACGACCAAAAATTGGTCAAAAAATCGGATGTTAGCGATTTCATTATAAAAACATCGTACCTACTATAATTATAGCTAAATCTTATATGTGTTCTTTTGATGGCATAATAACAGTGACTTCCTGTTTTAAAACGATATAAGACCGCTTTGTACGGTAACTAATTGGTGAAATCTGTTTTATCTGGTATACATGATAAAGTATCTAAAATAGATGATATTGTCATCTCTTGTATCTTAATTGATTCTCTTGTAACTAAATTGATTAGGGCACCGGCATATTTTGCCCATTCCATAATTAGCGACTGATAGTAATGACTTCATTCTCGATTAATATAATTACACGCCGTGGGCTAAATTTAACAATGAATTAAATAGTCCGAACTCTTTATTGCGCAATTTCTCTTAAATCAAGGCTATTAACACACAGAATAGCTATCTAGGAAATCCCTCACTTTTTTGATTAATAGTCAAATCAAATCAAATCAAAAATCTTTATTCAATACAGAAGCGTTACACTTATTGATTGTCATAAATCTACCACCGGTTCGGGAATAAACACCTCAGACCTGAAAGAAACTCAGCGGTTTTTTTTATCTCATCGGATCAAGTCATCGGATGTGTACGAGCCGTATGTACATCAGTCAACATTCTATTTTTTTTTACTGCGAAAGCTGTAGAGCTGAGTCTATTTGCCAATTTATTAATATGAGGGCCCCATTGAAGCTTAGAATCTATGGTGATTCCAAGAAATTCTGTTGCTTCTACAGTACCTAAAGCTTTCGCATTTAAAAGAACATTCGTTTTTACAAATTTCACGTTGGGAGTAGTGAATTTAATACATTTTGACTTTTTACTGTTTAACAGCAAATTATTAGCACTAATCACCAGCCGAAAGACGTCCACTGCTGGACAAAGGCCTCCCCCAAGGATTTCCACGTTGGCCGATCTTGCGCTGCCCGCATCCAACGGCTTCCCGCGACTCGTTCTAAGTCGTCGGTCCACCTTGTAGGGGGCCTGCCCACGCTGCATCTTCCGGTTCGTGGTCGCCACTCGAGAACCTTTCTGCCCCAGCGGCCGTTGGTTCTGCGAGCAATGTGCCCCGCCCACTGCCACTTCAATTTAGCAATTCTTCGGGCTATGTCGGTTACTTTGGTTCGCCTGCGGATTTCATCATTTCTGATTCGATCTCGCAGAGAAACTCCGAGCATAGCCCTCTCCATTGCCCTTTGAGTGACCTTGAGCCTTCTTATGAGGCCCATTGTGAGCGACCACGTCTCTGATCACACTGGTCGAAGACTTTTGACTTGAGACACTGCGGTATTTGGGATGAGAAGATATCGTGTAGCTTCCCAAACGCTGCCCAGCCGAGTTGAATTCGACGATTTACCTCTTTCTCGAAGTTGGACCTATCTAGTTGGATGGTCTGTCCTAGGTAGACATAGTTGTCTACAACTTCGAGTGCAGAATTTCCAACCTTGACTTGAGTGGGTGCAACATGGATGTTCGACATGATTTTCGTCTTGTCCATGTTCATTTTTAGACCCACTTGTTGGGAAACCCTGCTGAGGTCATCGAGCATAGTGCCGAGGTCTTCCAAGGTCTCAGCCATAATTACAATGTCATCGGCAAATCGAAGATAAGTGATGTACTCGCCGTTGATATTGATGCCAAGTCCGTTCCAGTCCAGAAGCTTGAAAACATCTTCCAATGCAGCGGTAAACAGTTTCGGAGATATCACGTCCCCCTTTCTTACACCTCTCTGCAGTTGGATAGGTTTTGAGTTCTGATCCTGGAGTCGGATCGACATGGTGGCGTTCTCGTACAAGCACTTTAACACCCTGATATACCGATAATCAATTTGGCACCTTTGAAGAGAATTCAGCACGGCCCAGGTTTCGATCGAATCAAAGGCTTTTTCATAGTCCACAAACGCTAAGCAAAGTGGCTGGTTATACTCCTCAGTCTTCTGTATAACTTGCCGCAGCGTATGTATGTGGTCTATGGTGCTAAAGCCTTTCCGGAATCCGGCTTGTTCGGGTGGCTGGAAGTCTTCAAGCCTTTGCTCGAGACGATTCGTAATGACTCTCGAAAACAACTTGTAAACATGACTCAGCAGTGAGATGGGCCTGTAATTCTTCAGAAGGGTTTTAACACCCTTCTTAAAGAAAAGTACCACCACACCTCTGTGCCATGCTTTTGGCGTTTGACCTTTGGCAATGACGGAGTTAAAAAGCCTCTGAAGAGCCCTGAGGATCGGTGTACCACCCGCCTTCAGAAGCTCGGCTGTAATACCATCATCACCAGGTGCCTTGTTGTTTTTGAGTTGTCCGAGAGCCATTCTAATCTCGAAAAGACTGACGTCCTGAAAATCTTCAGTGTAGTGTCGGGTTAGTCTTGCTCTGGGATCTGCAGCATGACTACTGACAGGTGATTGAGCTGTCGTGTACAGCTGACCGTAGAACTTCTCAACCTCTTCCAACAGCTCAGATCTTGACGTGACTATTCTGCCATCCTCAGTTTTCAGCCTTGTCAGTTGACTCTGACCAACAGACAGATCTCTGGCGAACACTTTAGAGCCTTTGTTCCGCTCGATGTCCTCTTTAATGCGTATTGTATTAAATTGGCGAGTGTCGCGAGTTAGAGACTTTGAAATCTGTCTGTTGATCAGCCGATAGCCGGCAGCATCAGCTGGGGACGTCAAAATCATTTTCCGTCTTTCCTCCATAAGCCGTAGGGTAGAGGCAGAGATCTTTTTGGTTCCTTTTGTACGGCTGGTCTTGAAGGTCTTAGACCCAGCCGTACGGACAGTTTCCACAAGCCTGTCGTTGTATGTGACCACTTCCTCGCAGTCTGCTAGGCAATCGAATCGGTTTTGGAGTTCGAGCTGAAAGGCTTCGGGATTTCGGATTTCAAGAGATGATAGTCGGAGCGTAGACTTCATCAGTCGGGACCTCTGGAGTTTAACATTGATATTTAACGAGCCTCTTACGAGTTTGTGATCGCTCCCAGTTTTGACTGCATTGATCACGGAGACGTCATTAAATATTTGTCTTCTCGTCGACAAGATGAAGTCTATCTCATTCTTGGTTTTCCCATCCATCATCATCCATTGAAAAAGGAGTTCATCATAAAGAGTCCCTCCTTCTCCATAAAGTCGGCCAACATCTGGCCCCGAGGGTTGCGGTCTCCAATTCCATGAGGTCCCACCTTTAACTCATCACCGAATCGTTTGCCCAGCTTCGCGTTAAAGTCCCCCATTACAACAGTGAAATGAGTCTTGTTGGTATGTATGGCTTTAGATAAATCCTCATACATGACCTCAACCTCATCGTCGGAGTGTGTCGAAGTCGGCGCGTATACCTGTATGACCTTCAAAGAATACCGCTTGGTGATTCTGAGTATAAGGTACGCCACCCTAGCCGACACGCTCTCGATTTTCACAACGTTGTTAACGAGGTACTTGTGGACTATGAACCCGACACCACCTTGAGACAGTTGATCGCCCTCTCGGAAATAGAGAAGGTTACCGGATTTCAGGATCATCGTATCCTCCCCCTGTCTTCGGACTTCGGATAATCCGACGATATCCCAGTGTAACCTGCTCAATTCTTCCTCCAGTTCGATGATCTTCTCGTCGGTCCGCAGTGTACGCGTGTTATATGTTGCCAGGGCCAGAGGTCGTCGGTGTTGGATTCTTAGCACCCCCTGCCCTGCCGTTACCACAGCTGTTACCAAGGCTAGGAATAGCAGGGCTGCCGGGGACTAGGGGCCGTGGTTTAGTTGCGCGAATCATGAGGGGATATGCCATAATCGCCACGCTTGGCAGACGGCTTGGCGATCGCAGTAAGTTAGTCATAGTACACAGAGAGACGCTGCTGCCCGTTCTCTGGTGTATATTCCCTCGGGTCGACTTCTACGCCCCCCACGAGATGAGATGGGGTGGTGATATTCGTCGCCGTCACCACACGGCACTAAACCAATGTACTATTTCAGAGAGAGCATAGTTCACCTCGTCATATATTAATAAACGTCTTTTTATTTAAAAAATCAAGGAAGTGTCATCAGCAAACAATACTATCTCATGTTTGTTATTTAGTAAATGTGACAAGTCATTTATATAAATGAGGAACAGAAATGGACCAAGAATAGATCTTTGAGGGACCCCCACACCAACTGAAGCCCCGGGAGATCTCTTTCCATTTATGTCAACCCTCTGAATCCGATTGCTCAAATACGTATTATAGGAGGCTGAGTGCTGTGTCTTTAATCCCATAGTGACGTAGCTTCCTGATCAACGTGTCATATTGCACACAATCAAAAGCCTTAGATAAGTTACATAGGGTACATTTATGGCAATCTTATAATTTGTTATTAAACAATTAGAGATCGCAAACGATAAATAAAGCAAATGTATAAATACAATGGCTGAGGGTGTTGTGCAGTAGTAGTAAATACGTTTTTGATATTTTTTAGTAACGTAAAAGTCGTAGACGTATATAGAAGGCCAAGGTGTGTCCCCACACCCCAATATGGTCTAGTGCTCACCCCAGGATGTTGGGTTACCGATTGTATTGCTTTTAAGTAAGATGACACCCGACGTTGCTTAACTTCGGTGATCGGACGAGAACCGGTGTATTCAACGTGGTATGGACGTTGGCAATGTTGTTGCATATTTAATGTACAAGCTACTTTTTAGTTATTATAATTTTATTTTTAAAATAGTTATGTAAGCAAATTCGACTTTCAAAAATATTCTAATATTTTATTGTCATCTTACATGAAAACAATACAAAGAATTAAGTGAAATACTTAATACAATTTTAATCTGACTCGCTGACATACAACTCGCAGCTATAAGCCTACCACGATGAAATATTTTGCACAGGAATACATAAGTTGGTAAATTAGTAAGGGGATTAGAATAAGTGATGAAAGTTTGTACGGAAAATTTTACATTTCTGCTGTGAGATATATGGAAAGTGTTATGTAGTTAGACCTCTTGTATTTTTATAAAGAGGTTGATAAAAATTTATTAATCCTGCCGAAACAGGACTGTCAAAAATATCTAAGACTCATTTGAGTGTTCCCCTCCACGGAAATCTTTAGTAAAAGGCGAAAGATTTATTCGTTCTGAAGGGAAACCAGAGATACTGAAGCCAAATTTCTAAGATCACATATGTTTTGAATTTAACAACTTGAGATCGCGATGTAGAAAAGTTACAAAGTTGATAAGCGACATCTATCGGCGTCTTGTGTACAAACTAAAGGGCGTCCTTTATTGGATGACGTCTTGTATCTAATTAAATATAAGAAATGTTAGTTAATTTTCATTTGTGTTCCATATTTAAGCGAAGAGAATAGATAGTCTTGAGCAATAATTGTCTTGTATATTTTGTTAACATTACATCGATTTAATTTATATTGATTATATAAAAAAATAAGATCTTCCGTACTTAAAAGCAATGAAAGGAATAGCGAAGAATTTAAATTTCCTCTTACAAAATATGTGTCTAAATGGAATTGGTGTAGATTAGGTGATTTAAATTATCGGGAATAAAGTCATCACTAAAGTCATAATTATGAAATAGGCAAATTATGCAAGTGCCCTAAACAATTAAGGTAACTGCACTGCACACTCTTAACTTTTGGAGTTACCATGAACTATTTCACTCATAACTAAAATATAAAAGAGTACATAGTTGAATAATATTATTTTGTTACATCTTTTTGATCTCTTAGCAAAAATATTTACATAAGGCACATATGGGTTCCATTAAATTGATCTCCCTTTAAGAAAAACACGTTTACTAAAACTGAGCATTAATAAAAATAAAAGTCACTTTATTACACTTTTTTACTTTTGTTCGTTGGAAGCATTCAGAATTCGGTCGAAAATTGAAAAAAATACCGAATACGCCGAATTACTATTGGGTGTAACCGAATATTCGTTGCATTTTTTAATTTTCATTATTAAATACAATCTTCAGTCTTTATTCTTATTTTTTTATGACAACTAAAAACTGTAAGACATCTTAACTTGCATAGGAATTCACATATGTTTGTCTTATTACATGGATACTTATTTAACATGGAATTTCACATAAATCACTTAATAAGTAAATTGATCTCACTCCATGCCTCCTTGCGGATTAATGTTCGGTGCATACCACGTAAACTACGTTTCACAATTTATAATTCCCTAATAAAACCACATTAATTATATCTAATCGAAATCTGGGGAAGTGTTGCCAAAACACGATTGGACAAACTACAAGTCCTACAAAATAAAATAATAAAAATGTTTTTTTTTTATATTAGCCGGGAGGGCAAATGACTCTACTCCACCTGATGGTAAGTGGTAGTAGAGTCCAAACACGACGATTTAATTTTAAATTTCGAACATCAACTAAAAATTTTTAGCGCGAAACTAAATTAATGAGCTTAAAACAATTATATAATTACAGCACCTGCACTTTCATACGTAAAACTATTAATAAAAATATCCATACCGAACTACAATTTAATAGCAGCAAAAAATCTGGGCGCCCCTGCACTCGACGCGCGAGTCTCATTGTTTTGCCTAAAACTTGTACCAAGTTCGGTAAACAACGCCCTCTAGTTTGTACAAAAATCGCCGATAGATGTCACTTTTCACTTTTGTAACTTTTCTACAACGCGATGTCAAGTTGAACACTCAAATGAGTCTTAGATATTTTTGACAGTTCTGCTTCGGCGGGATTAATAAATACATAGCAATCTATAGATAAGTCTAAAGGAGTCTGAATAACTATTTCATATTTTTATAGTAAAAAACTCCGTATTTTTAATAAAAGTAGATTAAACACTTGATTCTTTGCATTGCTTTTAAATACGGTGACCATAAAATATTAGAATATTTTGGTAATTCGTTTTTGTGTTCAAAACTATTTAAAAAAAAAACGCAAATTAAAATAACAATAGTATTTGATACATTAAATATGCTTCAACAATCGCCAATTGTAGTGTACGTTTTAAAGTTATTGCTGCTGCTGTTTAACAATAATGTATTTATTATACTAAAACCTTTTCCTAAACGCGACACATAAGTTGTACTATTATAAGTTTTACGTATAACGGTTTGCAGGCAAATATTACAATAATATGGTAAGAACTATTTAACTTTAAGCAAATTAATATAATACTATCGATAAGTGTTTATTAATTCTTCCGAAGCAAAACTGTCAAAACAATCAAAGACTCATTTGAATGTTCCCCTCCACGGAAATCTTTAGTAAAAGGCGAAAGATTTTTTCGTTTGAGGGGAAACGAGAGATACACTGTATAATTTAATTACATCACTTATGTTTTGAATTGAACTTTCCGTCTGTCTTTTTTATTTTGTTTTTATATTTTCCGGAAAGGCAAATGACTTATCTACCTGATGGTAAGTGGTAGTAGAGTCCAAACGCGACGACGGCCAGTACATTCAGAAAGAATGTTCTGCACTAGCCGCCCCGCCCGCCTTACCGGCCCGTAAGATGCCTCCTCACACCTCGTTTGAACCCGGGTTGAGGAATTCAATTTTTTTGAAAGTGCGACAAAGAAACCTATATCACTTCTATACAAATAAATAAAATTGAAGTTTCTCTCTGTCCTTTCAAAATAATTGACTCTTTTTATGTTAATATCTCTATTTGCGAGATACCAAAACCAAAACAACACTCATATCATGACTATGAAAGGTCGTATGAGTTTTGATTATTTGTTACTCCTTCAAGCTTTATCACAGCTAAAATATACCTAACATAATAATCATATTTTGGTCTTTTTATCACTTTTAACTGGATTTTTGTTTATGTCGCCGGTGACGCCGCTGGTGAACCGCTAGTTTAACAAGCAAAAAGCCCGACGATTTTTTTTAAAACGTGTGTTCATTGTGTAGCACCTTTTTGATCTCGTTGCAAAAATATTTACATAAGGCACATATGGGTTCCATTAAATTGATCTCCCTTTAAGAAAACACGTTTTCTAAAACTGAAGTATGTTCAGCATTAATACAAATAAAAGTCACTTTATTACACTTTTTTACTTTTGTTCGCCGAATACCTAATAGTAACCGAATGTTCGTTGCATTTTTTAATTCTCATTATTAAATACAATCTTCAGTCTTTATTTTTATTTTTTTATGACAACTAAAAACTGTAAGACATCTTAACTTGCATAGGAATTCACATATGTTTGTCTTATTTTTAACTTTGAACAGCTACACAAAGGTGCTACACAAAGGTGCGGGTATTGTAGCATTCAATTTAGTTCGTGTGAAATAAATATTTGAGAAAGCGCAGTGAAAGAAACTAACTTAACCATCTTCATTAATTAAAGCCCTTTTTTTTAAGTAAGTGATAACAATAATGATGCGGACCTAATTAACACTAAGGTTACTTGCTCTAATAGTAACAAATATTGTTAATCTTAATTAAAAAAACAAAAAGTAACCAAAACAGGTAAAGAACACACGGAATTTAATTTTGTCATCAGCAAAAAGCCAACGGCACGCGGTGTTCCCAGGCGGTCACCCATCCAAGTACTAAACGCGCCCGACGTTGCTTAACTTCGGTGATCGGACGAGAACCGGTGTATTCAACGTGGTATGGACGTTGGCAATTGCAAATTTAATAATGGTGAACCAAACTTATAACTAAGTCTAAAATATATTTTAGATTCCATTAAGAGTGTTGAATGGTAGAACACAAGATTCTATTCGATACGAATTAAAACAATAAAGTTAGACTTACACCTAAAAACATACATTGAAATTAAGCTTTTCCAAAATATTCTAATATTTTATGGTCACCGTACTTAAAAACAATACAAAGGATTAAGTGAGTAATTCCTACCAAAATTGCGTTAGCTCAAGCCATCCTCCTGCCCATCCTTGATTACACTGACACCTGCTATCTTGACCTAAGAGAGGAGCAATTAAATAAACTCGAGCGTATTCAAAATCTCTGTATTCGGTTTATATTCGGACTTCGCAAATTTGACCACATTTCTGAATTTCGCAAAAAACTAGAGTGGCTCCCAATCCGTCTTCGCAGGAATACTCATATTCTTTCTCTTCTTTACTGTATACTTTTTCATCTAAATTCTCCACACTATCTTAAACACCGATTTGAATTCCTTAAGGACTCGCACGGCCGCACTCGACGATCTGACGATAATCTAATTCTTAAAATTCCTTCTCACTCTTCTTCTTTTTATACCAATTCTTTCTCTGTCCAAGCAGTTCGGAAATTTTTACCACTCCACTATGGAATTATTTACCACTCCACTTAAGACAATCTCAAACTATTAACACATTTAAAATCCGACTCAAGGCATATTATTTATCTTTATAATTATCAGGGAGTGTTGTTTCTTTATTGCTATTTATTATTATTATTATCATAATAACAATCCTTTTTTTTATTTTTTTTTATTATTATATATATTTATTATATATATATATATATATTTATTTAAAAAATAAAAATTGAGATGATTAGCACACCTCCTTACCGCTTTATTAATTTATTTATTTCATGTCCTTCACCCAAAGGTTGTCTAGAAGAGATCGCTCTTTTAGCGATAAGACCGCCTTTTGTACAAAATAGTTTCGTTTCTTTTGTGTTTTTGTTTAAAATGGTTCTGTAACTCTTTTGGTGTACAATAAAGCACATTCTTCTTCTTCTTCTTCAAAGAATTAAGTGATTTAATCTACTTTCATTGAAAACATGGGGTGTCTTTTTCTATTAAAGTAAGAAATAGTTATTCAGACTCCCATATTTGTTTATAGATTTCTATGTATTTATTAATCCTGCCGAAACAGAACTGTCAAAAATATCTAAGACTCATTTGAGTGTTCCCCTCCACGGAAATCTTTAGTAAAAGGCGAAAGATTTATTCGTTTTGAAGGGAAACCAGAGATGCTGACACCAAGTTTCAAAGATCACTTGTGTTTTGAATTTAACAACTTGACATCGCGATATAGAAAAGTTACAAAGTTAATAAGCGACACCTATCGGCAACTTATGTACAAACTAAAGGTGTCCTTTATTGGGTGACGTCTTAATATAAGAAATTAATTAATTATTTAATTAACATTTCTTATATTAAATAATTAATTAATTATTTAATATAAGAAATGATAGTTAATTTTCATTTGTGTTCCATATTTAAGCGAAGAGAATAATTAATCTTGAGCAATAATTGTCTTGTATATTTTGTTAACATTACATCGTTTTTAATTTATATTGATTATATAAAAAAATAAGATCTTCCGTACTTAAAAGCAATGAAAGGAATAGCGATGTATTTAAATTTCCTCTTACAAAATATGTGTCTAAATGGATTTAGTGTAGATTAGGTGATTTAAATTATCGGGAATAAGGTCATCACTAAAGTCATAATTATGAAATAGGCAAATTATGCAAGTGCCCTAAACGATTAAGTTAACTGCACTGCACACTCTTAACTTTTGGAGTAACAATTGACTATTTTAGTCATAACTAAAATATAAAAAGTATATAGTTGAATAATCTTTTTTGTTACGTCTTTTCGATCTCGTAGCAAAAATATTAGCATAAGACACATATGGGTTCCATTGAATTGATCTCCCTTTAAGAAAACACGTTTTCTAAAACTAAAGTTATAAGTTTCGATAAGATCCGTTTGGGAATTTGTACGATTTGTCAAATAATTATATAATAAGAGACTGATAGTTATGAAAACAATGATAAGAATTTCCATCGTGTAGCGAGATAGACCCCATACGTCGTACTAAATGTTTTGATGACATTTTTTTTATTAATTTGCTTAATTATTGCTTTTGCTTTTCAATTGCTTTGATGTGTGACCATAAAGTGTTAGAATATTTATAGAAATCCAAATTTGTTTTTATAACTTTGAATTTTTTTAAAACGTGTGTTCATTGAATTTTCCATAGTTATCGCCAACGTCCATACCACGTTGAATACACCGGTTCTCGTCCGATCACCGAAGTTAAGCAACGTCGGGCGCGTTCAGTACTTGGATGGGTGACCGCCTGGGAACACCGCGTGCCGTTGGCTTTTTGCTTATGTAAAATTAGAAGTTTGTGTGTTCTTTCTGTAAATATTGTACAATGTATTTATTGACCAAAACGCCAACGTCCATACCACGTTGATTTTCGTCCGATCACCGAATATCCGATACTTGGATGGTTGACCGCCTGGGAACACCGCTTGCCGTTCACTTTTTGCTTATGTTAAACTAGCGGGTCGCCAGCGGCGTCACCCGAGACATAATCAAAAATCCAGGTAAAAGGGATAAAAAGGCCAAAATATTTTAATTATGTTAGGTATATTTTAACTGCGATAAAGCTTGAAGAAGTAACAAATAATCAAAACTCATACGACCTTTCATAGTTATGAGTGTTGTTTTGGTTTTGGTATCTCGCTAATAGAGATATTAACATAAAAAGAGTCAATTATTTTGAAACGACAGAGAGAAACTTCAATTTTATTAATTTGTATAGAAGTGATAAAGCGTGAAGAAGAACCAAATATTCACATCACACACGTACGTAACAGCCTGTGAATGTCCCACTGCTGGGCTAAAGGCCTCCTCTCCTCTTTTTGAGGAGAAGGTTTGGAGCTTATTCCACCACGCTGCTCCAATGCGGGTTGGTAGAATTCACATGTAGCAGCATTTGTGGCAGAATTTCAGTGAAATTAGACACATGCAGGTGTCCTCACGATGTTTTCCTTCACCGTAAAGCACGAGATGAATTATAATCACAAATTAAGCACATGAAAATTCAGTGGTGCTTGCCCGGGTTTGAACCCACGATCATCGGTTAAGATTCACGCGTTCTTACCACAAGGCCATCTCGGCTTCACACACAACTGTTCGTATTCATAATACGAGTGTGATTATTATTATAGTAATTAAAGAAAAATGAATACACTGAATTATTGTAATGCCTCCTTATATATTATATAAGGTGTAGTATATCCATTTGTCAGGACAACTATATCATTAGCATGACTTACACGTGAACACGCTACATGTACTCAAAACTAAAAGATTACCTCATAACTAATGATAACAATAAAAGATGTACTAAAAAGTTATAGAAAAAAATTACAATACCTTCTATTGTAATTGAATTATCATTAATAATAAAACTAAACAATTGAATGCAAGCAATATTAAACCCTACAACTAAGGAATAGGTAACCTTAAAAGTAAAAAGTAATAGTCTATAAACGAAAATATAAAAATAAAACAAATTTATAACTTAGGTTAATCATTGCAACCTAACGCTACAAAGTATTCTATATAATAATATAATATAATATAATCCTAATATGGCAGAAGGTCACTCTACTTCGGAAATCTGGACACCGCGAGTCAGAATTGACTTCCCGATTCAGAAATTTAGCACACCGCTATCATATACATATATTATGTCGACAGAGATACGCACGTTTTAATAGCTTTGATAGAATCAATAGATTTTGATGAAATAACTAAACGGAACATTGAAATACATCTTATAAAAATTCTGTTATTTCAATTTGGTATTTTTAGCCATTTCAAAGATTAGCCCGGTCATCACCGCCTAACTATGACAGCAATTCAAGAAAAAGAAAAAGAGAAAAGAAATTTGGCAACTCCTTTTTTTGTCGCACTTCCAAAAATGGAATTCTTTACCAGCTCACGTGTTCCCCTCCTCTTACAACCCGGGTTCCTTCAAACGAGGCGTGAAGAGTGAATAAAACTCATGTGTTTCGTACAACGGTTTATTGCAGACAAAAAAAAAAACAAAAAATACATCGTCACTACGATACGGTGACCCGCGTAAAACCCAATCTACCCACAACTTATTATATTAACAGGCGTCAACATGCCGCCTCCCAAGAACGCAGTTCTTAAGGAACATATACATTAAACAAAATTTACGCATTTTATTTTTACAATATTAACACTTTTTCCCTTTTACAACATTATTGTTTACATTTGATCATAATTATGCAATTTAAAACTTAACAAAAAAATAATTGTTTTAATTGACAAAATGGACTGTATCGTGAAATATATGTAAAGAAGTTTTAGTGAAAATCAATTAGTCTGCAATCGGTAAAATTAATAATTTAGAAATTGCTCGTTTAATCAAATTACTTTTACACCGAATCGTTACCACTCTAGTTATGTTATCAGGGCCGGGATGCTTTGCTTCTATTCTACCATATAACCATTTTGCTGGAGGAAGATTGTCTTCTTTAACAAGTACAATGTCACCAATATTTGGTTCTGGTGATACTTTTGCCCATTTGTATCGCTGATTAAGTTGCGTAAGGTATTCTGATGACCATCGTCTCCAGAAATCCTGCACCATGCGTTGAGTCAATTGCCAACGTTTCAATGTACTAATAGTTGACATTTCAAAGTTGTAATCTGGAGGTATAACCAATGGACCACCCACTAAAAAATGTCCTGGTGTTAGTGGCATTTCCGATTCTGGGTCATCTACACTTTGACGTGCAATAGGTCTTGAGTTAAGGCATGCTTCAATTTGACATAGAACCGTAGTCAATTCTTCAAAGGTGAGCGTGGAATTACCGACGACTCTTTTTAAGTGGTATTTGGTCGACTTGATGCCCGCCTCCCATAATCCACCGAAATGAGGTGCATGTGGAGGAATAAATTGCCAAGATGTTCCATTGTTAGATAAACTCGCTGATATATCGGGCATCAAATTGGAATTTTCTTTGGAGAATAAAGTTTTCAATTCCTTAGAAGCACCTACAAAATTGGTTCCATTATCACTCCAAACTTGACCACAGTGACCTCTTCTAGCTACGAATCGTTTAAATGCTGCTAAAAAACCTTGAGATGTAAAATCACTAACGACCTCAAGATGCACTGCACGCGTAGCCATACATACAAACACACAAACATATCCTTTGTGGGAATGGTGGCCACGGCCCTTGGTTGTTCTTATTTGTATGGGTCCTGCATAATCCACTCCACTAACAAAAAATGGACGATTAACAGAGATGCGTGCTGTAGGTAATTGACCCATAAATTGTTCATGAGTAGAAGCTCTAAAACGTGCGCAAATGACACATTTCCTGTACTGTTCCTTGACTAAATTTTTTATACCAATAATCCAATATTTTCCTCTGAGGAAGCTGGTCATCATTTGTGGTCCTCCGTGTAATGTTTTTTCATGTGCATCTGCAACCATTAACTTCGTAAAATGACCACTTCTTGGTATGATAATTGGATGTTTGACCTCATCACTGACATTCGAATTGTCTATTCGACCCCGGACTCTCAATAATCCATCTTCATCTACAAATGGGGTAAGTGAATATAGTTTACTCTTTTTAGGCATTACTTTCATTTTATTAAAATATAAAATATCTTCGGCAAATTCCTGTCGTTGACATTGTTTTATACATGTTATTAATGCAACTTTTAATTCTTCACACGTTAGCAAATAAGTAAACTGAGGTCGAGGTTCCTTAGATTTCTTGAAATGTAAGAAGCGCCTACAATACGCAATTACTCGAATCATTCTTTTTAATCGCGAAAATCTTTCACAAAGTGATTGAAACGTTTCATTTATATTAATACAATAAGCTTTAATTTTCCTTTCTTCTAAATTAGTACCGACATCTGGTTTGTCATAATGTACAATATCATTACAAAGCCAACTGGGTCCGTTCATCCATAAAATATTGTTTTGTAAGTCACTAGGAGTCATCCCACGTGACGCGATGTCTGCTGGGTTTTCACCAGACTTAACATGTGACCATTGATTACTTTCAAGTGTTGTCAATATATCTGATACTCTATTCGCTACAAAAGTTTTCCATCGACTAGGGTGGCCACGCAGCCATGCCAGCACTATTGTCGAATCGGTCCACGCATGTATATTGGATGGTTCTACGTGTAGCATTGTTGCGACTTCTTTTAATAATTTTGTAAGTAACGTTGCACCACACAGCTCTAATCGAGGTATTGATATTTGCTTTATTGGTGCTACTTTTGTTTTGGACGTGAACAAGTTTACATGAATTCGTCCGTCTTTATCGAGCACTCTTGCATAAACAACAGCAGCATAGGCTGCATTTGATGCGTCACTAAATCCATGCAATTCTAATTTTGAATAAGTTGATTGGAGTCCAATCCAACGCTTTATTTAGACTTCAGACAATTTTTTTAAACTCTTGCGATACTCTTCCCATTCCTTTTTCAACGAAGATGGTAACTCCTCGTCCCACGAGATACCTGACATCCACAATTTTTGGATTAAAATTTTTGCTGGTATAATACACGGCGAAATCCATCCAAGTGGATCATAAAGCTTAGATATATCCGAAATCACACGTCGTTTAGTAACTGGAATAATTTGTTCTTCTAGATGTACTGAATATACGAATTTATCTGTTGATCTATTCCAAGTCAGCCCTAAAACCTTTGTCATATGGTCGGTTATCATTTCCATAGATTCTTTACTTTTTTCATTTTTGCTCAAAATTTTCATAACTAATTTGCTATTACTTGACAATTTTTGTAGCTTAAAGCCGCCTCTCATCATCAAATTATTTAATTCCTTGTACAGAAATATTGCTTCATTAGACGTGTCACAAGTGGTCATAAGGTCATCGACGTAAAAATCATCCAAAACTCTTTTAGCAAAAGGAAATTGTGTACCTTCATCCAAAGCCAATTGCTGTAATGTTTTGACTGCTAGATAGGGAGCTGCGGATGTGCCAAAGGTAACGCGAAGAAGTCTGTAATCTTTTAAGTCATCCTCTGGATTTCTGCGCCAAACGAGTCTTTGATAGTCCACATCCTGTTGAGCTACTTTAACCATTCTGTACATCTTCACAATATCCGCGACAAGGCAAATTGGACCTAGGCGAAATTTCATAATTAAATGTCGTAGATCTGGTTGTAGACGTGGTCCTATCATGAGATCGTCATTAAGAGAAATGCCATTCTCACCCTTACATGATGCATCAAAGACTACTCTCACTTTTGTTGTAGCCTTATCTTCACGAATCACTGCATGATGTGGCAAGTAAACAGCTTCTGTATTTTTATTAAATTTGATTTGTTCCATATGACCTAATTGCAAGTATTCTTCAATAGTGTCATCATATTGTTTTTTCAAATCTCTATTTCTGATTAATCTTTTTTCTTGTCCATAAAACCTGCGCACAGC
This sequence comes from Nymphalis io, assembly GCF_905147045.1. Classification (NCBI taxonomy): domain Eukaryota; kingdom Metazoa; phylum Arthropoda; class Insecta; order Lepidoptera; family Nymphalidae; genus Nymphalis; species Nymphalis io. Next base: position 3,010,917 of record NC_065890.1, on the reverse strand, counting down.
TATTTCTCTTAAATTTCCATATTTTGATGCTGGGGTTTCTTTTGTAAAAGGCAATCTTACTATATATCGTCCTTTACAGTCTCTTTTTGTTGTGGTCGCAAACAAATCTTCACATTTTTGTTCCTCTGGTGTTAAGCGTTGATTTATTTTATCGGTAGGTTCTGCTTCTAGTTCCCAAAACTTCTTGAGAAGTTCATCATCGCTCATTTGTGTATGTAAATTCACAAATATACTGTGAGTGGTAGGTGAAATAACTTGACCTGACAGTACCCAACCCAAATTAGTCTTCTGTGCTATGGTGGTGCCATAAGGGCTACGAAGGAGACCTTCCTCTATTATTTTTCCATAGACATCACTCCCCAATAAAATATCGATTTTACCAGGAGTGTGGTAATTTGGATCTGCTAACTTCAAATTTTTAAGTTCAGGCCAGTTATTCATGACTATTGGTTTGATTGGTAAAAACGATGTTAATCTGCTCAAAACATGAGCACCCAATTCAATTACAGTTTCAGTGTCATGGATTGATGATATAGCTATATTGACTACAGCCTTTGAGGTCAACACACTAACATTACCACCCAATCCACACACCGAACTCTTTACAAAAGTTTTCTTGACTCCAAGTAACTGTACTGCTGATTCTGTTATAAATGAGGCCTGTGACCCCTGGTCGAGCAAAGCTCTCAGCAGTTGGTAGCTTCCATTTTTAGTTTGGACCCTGACTAATGCAGTAGCTAATAATACCTGAGTATATTTATCCTTGCTAGAATAACAATTAGTAACCATATTCAATGGTTGGTCAGTCTGCGGTTGATCATCACTAAAATGCATTGACTCAACAGCATGGTTAACAGGTACCGCAGACGCGATCGATCGATTTGGTTTTTGAGGATGAAGTAGTGTATGGTGTTTACGGTTACAGATCCGACATGAGGTACGTAAGAAACAAGATTTTACACTATGGTTAGACCCAAAACAATTGAAACAAAGCTTTTGCTTTTGCACAAAATCTATACGAGTCTTATAATCAGCATGATGAAATTTTTTACATTGAAACATTTTATGATTTTCCGAGCAAAACGGACATACGGTAGATGAAGCAGAAGAGACGTGATGTGCCTTAGGTTGATTATAATTATTTGATTTAAATCTACTTGTAGTAGGTTCCAAGAATTCCAATGCTCTAAAACGACTTATTAAAAATTCTTCGAATTGAGAAAAGGTAGGTAAATCATCGGTTAACTCATTTGATTTTATTTCCCATTGTTTGCGGGTATCACAATCTAACTTTTGACAAACTAAATAAATAAGTAACACATCCCATGAATCGGTACAGATACCAATATTAGACAATGCATTTAAACTATCTTTCGTTGTGTCTAAAAGGTTCTTTATACCATTGGCCGATTGCATGGTTAAATTATTTTGCGAAAATAAACGTTTAAAAATACAATTAGCTAAGAATCTTTTATTGTTATATCGCTCTTGTAATTGTGACCAACACGAAATATAATTAGCATCAGTAATAGAAATATGTCGTAACAGCTGTTCGGCTTCTCCCGATAAATTAGTTTTTAAATAATGCAATTTTTGAACATTATCTAATTGCTTATTATTATGAATAACTGATACAAATAAATCCCTAAACGTCGGCCATTCCGTGTACTTACCAGAAAAAACGGGTAGTTTAATATCTGGTAATTTTATAGGAATAGGATAACCGCCATTTTTAGCTATAGTCGATGATTCCGATTTTTCTGATAAGTTAACACTTTTAACTTTTAATAAATAATCTTTAAGTTCACATTTATATGCAGTATACTCTTCTTCAATTAACTCATACATATTCATACTAAAATAATCACAATTAAACTTAGATTCCTGGGTAGCTATGTCAATTATTTGCTTATGAGTGACCTTAACCTCACTCCAAATATCATTTAATATTTCAAGTCTAGTTTCTATATAGGATTGCGTAATTCTAGACTTTGGTGACTTTTTAAAGTTTGCCAAATTTCTTTGTATTTGACCCCGATGATCTTCTTGGTACTTAATAAATTTTTCCATATTTATTGTTATAATAAAGTTCGTTTGTATAATTAATTAAATTTTCCAATTAATTATTAAATTGTACTATTCAAATAAATTATTATACTAAATAATTGTTGATTAACTTATAACTTAGTTCACTAAATGTTTTTATAAAACCGTTACGATTTTTTATAAAGTTCAAATTATCATTTATTTTTCACGTTACTTCACGTTCACTTTTATATAAATAAACTCAGTACCTCGGTTTATAAACTTTCCTCATCTGGAAATGCTCGCAGCCAGCAGTAACTTCTTGAACTAGCAAAGCTTGGTTTTCAATGATGACTAACGGCACCCGGCACCCGACACCCGGCACCCAGCTTCGGACACCCAGCACTTGGCATACAGCAAGCAGCACCAGCGACCCGGCCTCAGCAGTCTTGACTTTGTTTCTATTTCAACTTTGTCAGGTCTTGGCTCCTGAATAACTTTTGGTTGGTCACACAGGAACTACTCACGTATTAATAGCCGTTTTGCTTATATCTGTATGTTATCTCCTTTATATTCTCTTCATTTTTTCATTATTTGATTAATTTATTTTCAACTAATTTGTTATTTATCCGACTCGAAGAACCATGAATAAAACTCATGTGTTTCGTACAACGGTTTATTGCAGACAAAAAAAAAAACAAAAAATACATCGTCACTACGATACGGTGACCCGCGTAAAACCCAATCTACCCACAACTTATTATATTAACAGGCGTCAACAAAGAGGCATCCTTCGGGCAGGCATCGCGGGGGTGGCTAGTGCAGAATATTCTTCCCGACTGTTCTGGTCGTCATCTCGTTTGGGCTGTACTACTACTTACCATCAGGTGGAGTAGAGTCATTTCATCAAAAAATAAATTTAAAAAAAAGGGGAGAAAATAAAAAAATGATTGTTTTGGTTTTGTTATTAGAATAGTTAATTAAGTCCGAATCATTATTGCTATTACTTATTTTAAGACTTAAAGATTGTACGATAATTACAGAAAAACTAAAATTTAACGAAGACGGTTAAGTTAAATTTCACTTACTAGACTTTCTGAAATTTATATTTAAAAAAAAAACAAACTGAATGCATTTTTTTTTTATAGAATAGGAAGGTGGACGAGCATATGGGCCACCTGATGGTAAGTGGTTACCGAACGCCCTTAGACATTGCCATTGTAAGAAATGTCAACCATCACTTATAGCCAATGCGCCACCAACCTTGGGAACTAAGATTTTATGTCCCTTGTGCCTGTAATTACACTGGCTCACTCACCCTTCAAACCGGAACACAACAATATCAAGTATTGCTGTTTTGCGGTAGAATATCTGATGAGTGGGTGGTACCTACCCAGACGAGATTTCTCATAGTTATTAGTTGTGATAAAAATCAGAATTAGTTCTAAATGTTGTATTGTTTGCCTAAGCGTGGTCTCCACTCCAACACGTGTCGGCTCCATCGGCCATCAATGCGCCTGGAGACATGACCAGCCCACTTCCACTTCAGCGAGCTAATTCTATGTCAACTATATAGCAATCAATTATTAAGCAAATTAATAAAAAAAATGTCATCAAAACATTTAGTCCGACGTATGGGGTCTATCTCGCTACACGATGGAAATTCTTGTCATTGTTTTCATAACTACAGTCTCTTATTATATAAGTATTTGACAAATTGTACAAATTCCCTAACGGATCTTATCGAAACTTATTACTTTAGTTTTAGAAAACGTGTTTTTTTAAAGGGAGATCAATTCAATGGAACCCATATGTGCCTTATGTAAATATTTTTGCTACGAGATCGAAAAGACGTAACAAAAAAGTTTAGTCAACTATATACTTTTTATATTTTAGTTATGACTGAAATAGTTCATTGTTACTCCAAAAGTTAAGAGTGTGCAGTGCAGTTAACTTAATTGTTTAGGGCACTTGCATAATTTGCCTATTTCATAATTATGACCTTAGTGATGACTTTATTCCCGATAATTTAAATCACCTAATCTACACTAAATCCATTTAGACACATATTTTGTAAGAGGAAATTTAAACTCTTCGCTATTCCTTTCATTGCTTTTAAGTACGAAGATGTTAGGTAACATCTTATTTCTTTATATAATCAACATAAACTATAAGCGATGTAATGTTAACAAAATATACAAGACAATTATTGCTCAAGATTATCTATTCTCTTCGCTTAAATATGAAACACAAATGAAAATTAACTAACATTTCTTATATTTAATTAGATACAAGACGTCATCCAATAAAGGACGCCCTTTAGTTTGTACATACGACGCCGATAGATGTCGCTTATCAACTTTATAACTTTTCTATATCGCGATGTCAAGTTGTTAAATTCAAAACATCAGTGATCTTTGAAACTTGGTGTCAGTATCTCTGGTTTCCCTTCAAAACGAACAAATCTTTCGCCTTTTACTAAAGATTTCCGTGGAGGGGAACACTCAAATGAGTCTTAGATATTTTTGACAGTTCTGCTTCGGCAGGATTAATAAATATTTATCAACCTATATAAAAATACAAGAGGTCCAACTACATAACACTCTGTAATTCGGTATGGACATTTTTATCAATAGTTTTACGTATGAAAGTGCAGGTGCTGTAATAATATAATTGTTTTATGCTCATTAATTTAGTTTCGCGATAATTTTTTTAGTTGATGTTCGAAATTTACAATTAAGTTACAAGAGCATCAATTAAGATACAAGAGATGACAATATCATCTATTTTAGATACTTTATCATGCATACCAGATTAACCAGATTTCACCAATTAGTTACCGTACAAAGCGGTCTTTAACGTTATAAAACAGGAAGTCAGTGTTATTATGCCATCAAAAGAATACATATAAGATTTAGCTCTAATTGTGGTAGGTACAATGTATTTTTAATGAAATCCTAACATCCGATTTTTTGACCAATTTTTGGTCGTAGAAATAAAAAAGCCAACGGCACGCGGTGTTCCCAGGCGGTCACCCATCCAAGTACTGAACGCGCCCGACGTTGCTTAACTTCGGTGATCGGACGAGAACCGGTGTATTCAACGTGGTATGGACGTTGGCGATAACTATGGCAAATTCAATGTACACACGTTATTTAAAAAAAAATCTAATTAAAAAAGTTATAAAAACAAATTTGGATTTCTATAAATATTCTAACACCTTATGGTCACACATCAAAGCAATTGAAAAGCAAAAGCAATAATTAAGGAAATTAATTAAAAAATTGTCTTATCAAAATATTTAGCTCTACGTATGGGCTCTCCCTCCCGCTACATGATGGAAATTCTCGTAAGTGTTTTCATAACTATCAGTCTCTTATTATATAAGTATTTGACAAGTCATACAAATTTCCTAACGGATCTTATAGATCTTCGTGGAGGCTTAGATTTCCGTGGAGGGGAACACTCAAATGAGTCTTAGATATTTTTGACAGTTCTGCTTCGGCAGGATTAATAAATACATAGAAATCTATAAATAATTATGGGAGTCTGAATAACTATTTCTTACTTTAATAGAAAAAGACCCCATGTTTTCAATGAAAGTAGGTTAAATCACTTAATTCTTTGTATTGTTTTTAAGTACAGTGACCATAAAATATTAGAATATTTTGGAAAAGCTTAATTTCAATGTATGTTTATAGGTGTAAGTCTAACTTTATTGTTTTAATTCGTATCGAATAGAATCTTGTGTTCTACCATTCAACACTCTTAATGTCTGGACGACCTCATCTTACTATTTGGTTTTGGGTGCTCGGCGTATTCGGCCATTTTTTTTGTATTCTACTGCAAACCGAATACTTTAAATTATAATTAGTAAAGAAGTGTAGTAAAGTCACTTTTCTTTTTATTAATGCTGAACATACTAGTTACATTGCTAGATTTAGAAAGGGCTTTCTCTATACATATCTACATGGAGATCAGTTTAACGAAAAGCATATGTGCCTTATGTAAATATATTTGATAGGAGGTCAAAATTATGTAACTAATGAATTTTAAACTAAATATTAATAATAAGTGTATTAGTTATAAATAAATAAACACTCATAAAACCAACTACATATGTAATTATAGAGTCATAGGTGTGTGACTAGTGAAATAGGTCATTGTTACTCCAACAGTTAAGGATGCAGTTAACTTAATTGTTAGTGCGCTTGCATAATTTGTCCATTTCATAATTATTACTATTTGATAGGGATTCATAGTGATGACTTTTTTCCCGAAAGATCATATAATCTAAGACACATATTTTTTAAGATGAAATTTCAATTCTTGGCTATCCCTTCCGTTGCTTTTAAGTACGATGACCCTTCAATATTATATTACAAGTTATAGTTTAAATTAGAACTTATGTAATGTCAACAAAATATACAAGACAATTATAAAAAAACACATGACGTCCGTTGTCAATCATGATGTGTGACCATAAAGTGTTAGAATATTTATAGAAATCCGAATTTGTTTTTATAACTTTTTTTTTTTTTAAAACGTGTGTTCATTGAATTTGCCATAGTTATCGCCAACGTCCATACCACGTTGAATACACCGGTTCTCGTCCGATCACCGAAGTTAAGCAACGTCGGGCGCGTTCAGTACTTGGATGGGTGACCGCCTGGGAACACCGCGTGCCGTTGGCTTTTTGTTTTACGGACATCTACATAAGTTAGTATATTTTGCTTCCATATTAATTTATACGAGATTCTTTACGAGCTGCAAATAAATCGGTCAAAGAATTAAACACGTGCAATTAACAGCATAATTTAAAAACTGTACAAGTAGTAAATCTGTTTTTTCTGTTCAATTCTAAGGGTCAACTGTTATGGGTCCAATGACGGTCAACATTGCAGATTAATGGAGTTTTACCTACAAAGGCAATAAACATTTTTTTTTAAAAAACAATAACTATCCGGCCAGTATGCACTATGCATATAAAGAATTAGCGCGTTTGATTTTGTTTTGAAGTACTCGAATACAACATTTAAATAAATGTGTAGTTGTAATTGACTTCATGACCTTAAGAGGCCTTTCATAGGTAGAACATAGCGCAGTGGCAGCCTGGGGTCAGATACCTTAGCTTTTATCGCCATCTATGCTTTAGACCCATGTATATTTTATTCACAACTCAAGTTGCTAGATGTCGCCCTTTTTTTCAATTCTCACTTGCGCCATCTATTATGTATTTGAGGAAATAAAAATAGCCCGATGAGTAGCTGGAAATAGTGATGTCCGAATGTTTGTATGGGATTGAATATCTGTATTATATGATCTGTGGTTATGTTAACAAAATATAAAAGGCAATCAATTATTGCTCAAGATTTTAGCTTCTTTTAAGAGAAGCTAAACAAAAATGTTAATAAGCTAACATGTCTTATAACTAAAAGATAAAAAAGAACATCCCTGGTATGTACAACGGTCACCAATAGATGTCGCTTATCAACTTTTTACTTTTTCTACATCCCGATATTTCATTCAAAACATAAGTGATCTATTAAATGATTCAACATTATCTCTGGTTTCCCTTCAAAACGAATAAATCTTTCGCCTTTTACTAAAGATTTCCGTGGAGGGGAACACTCAAATGAGTCTTAGATATTTTTGACAGTTCTGCTTCGGCAGGATTAATAATTACTTAGCGTTATCGTTTGATAGATAAATAAGGAGTCTGAATAACTATTTCAAATTTTAATAGAAAAAACCCCATATTTTCAATAATAGGAGATTAAATCACTTAATTCTTTACATTGCTTTTAAGTACGGTGATCCTAAAATATTAGAAGATTTTGGAAATTCGTTTTTGTGTTCATAACTATTTAAAAAAAAAACAAATTAAAATACCAATTTTATTTGATACATTAAATATGCTTCAACAATCGCCAATTGTAGTGTACGTTTTAAAGTTATTTCTGATGGCAGGAATTGCTTATCATTCTATCGTCGAACATTTATTTTTGTTGTATTGTTGTTGTGTCGTGAGTACGTCATTGTAATAACAGGACATAAGTAGAGCCCATGATCCATAATGATGACTTTGACTGTGAAAAGTTGGTATGACTTATACTACAGCTTAATTTCAATGTATGTTTTTAGGTGTAGGTTTAACTTTATTGTTTTAAATCGTATCGAACAGAATCTTGTATTCTACCTTTCAACGTTTTTAATAGAATCTTAAAATAAAAATATATTTTAGGTTAGTTGTAACTTTGGCTTACTATTTTTAGATTGGCAATCGCCAACGTCCATACCACGTTGAGTACACCGGTTCTCGTCCGATCACCGAAGTTAAGCAACGTCGGGCGCGTTCAGTACTTGGATGGGTGACCGCCTGGGAACACCGCGTGTCGTTGGCTTTTTGCTGATGACAAAATTAAATTCCGTGCGTTCTTTACCTGTTTTGGTTACTTTTTTATTTTTTAAATTATGATAAACAATATTTGTTATTATTAGTACAAGTAACCTTAGTGTTAATTAGGTCCGCATCATTGTTGCTTTTACTTACTTTAAAAAAAGGCTTTAATTAATGAAGATGGTTAAGTTAGTTTCAATTGAAGAAAAAATACAAAAAATTGACAGATATTCCTTGTCGTACTTACATTTTTCAATGGAGAAAATAACACACAAATTATCAAACACAATTTGAAACAACACACAAAACATCACCACGATTTGTAAACCACTCTTATTCCATTCTACATACTCAGACAGGTATTTTTGTAATAATATAATGAGACAGTCGTTTTTTGAATATGTATATCGAACGAGTCAATATTTTTAATGTCTGAGGGTGTCTTGTTATAAAGATGCGCACCGTCATATGTTATTGCGGTTTGACCGAACTTGGTAGGAGTTTTAGGCAAAACAATGAGACTCGCGCGCCGAGTGCGCCCCCGCACTCGGCGCGCGAGTCTCATTAATTTAGTTTCGAGCTAAAATTTTTTAGTTGATGTTCGAAATTTAAAATTAAATAACATTTTTATTCTTTTATTTTGTAGGAGTTGTATTTTGTCCAATCGTGTTTTGGCAACACTTCCCCAGATTTCGATTAGATATAATTAATGTGGTTTTATTAGGGAATTATAAATTGTGAAACGTAGTTTACGTGGTATGCACCGAACATTAATCCGTAAGGAGGCATGGAGTGAGATCAATTTACCTATTAAGTGATTTATGTGAACATTCCATGTTAAATAAGTATCCATGTAATAAGATAAACATGTAATAAGATAAACATGTGAATTCCTATGCAAGTTAAGATGTCTTACAGTTTTTAGTTGTCATAAAAAATAAGAATAAAGACTGAAGATTGTATTTAATAATGAAATTTAAAAAATGAAACGAATATTCGGTTACTATTGGGTATTCGGCGTATTTGTTATTTTTTTAATTTTCGACCGAATTCTGAATGCTTGCTACGAACAAAAGTAAAAAAGTGTAATAAAGTGACTTTTATTTTTATTAATGCTGAACATACTCTAGTTTTAGAAAACGTGTTTTGTCTTTTCTTAAAGGGAGATCAATTTAATGGAACGCATATGTGCCTTCTGTAAATATTTTTGCTACGAGATCAAAAAGACAAACAAAAAAAATTTAGTCAACTATGTACTATTTATATTTTAGTTATGACTGAAATAGTTCTTTGTAACTCCAAAAGTTAAGTGTGTGCAGTGCAGTTAAATTAATTGTTTAGGGCACTTGCATAATTTGCCTATTTCATAATTATGACCTTAGTGATGACTTTATTCCCGATAATTTAAATCACCTAATCTACACTAAATCCATTTAGACACATATTTTGTAAGAGGAAATTTAAATTCTTCGCTATTCCTTTCATTGCTTTTAAGTACGAAGATGTTAGGTAACATCTTATTTCTTTATATAATCAACATAAACTATAAGCGATGTAATGTTAACAAAATATACAAGACAATTATTGCTCAAGATTATCTATTCTCTTCGCTTAAATATGAAACACAAATGAAAATTAACTAACATTTCTTATATTTAATTAGATACAAGACGTCATCCAATAAAGGACGCCCTTTAGTTTGTACACAAGACGCCGATAGATGTCGCTTATCAACTTTGTAACTTTTCTACATCGCGATGTCAAGTTGTTAAATTCAAAACACAAGTGATCTTTGAAACTTGTTGTCAGTATCTCTGGTTTCCCTTCAAAACGAACAAATCTTTCGCCTTTTACTAAAGATTTCCGTAGAGGGGAACACTCAAATGAGTCTTAGATATTTTTGACAGTTCTGTTTCGGCAGGATTAATAAATTTTTATCAACCTCTTTATAAAAATACAAGAGGTCTAACTACATAACACTTTCCATATATCTCACAGCAGAAATGTAAAATTTTCCGTACAAACTTTCATCACTTATTCTAATCCCCTTACTAATTTACCAACTTATGTATTCCTGTGCAAAATATTTCATCGTGGTAGGCTTATAGCTGCGAGTTGTATGTCAGCGAGTCAGATTAAAATTGTATTAAGTATTTCACTAAATTTTTTGTATTGCTTTCATGTAAGATGACAACAAAATATTAGAAAACATTAAATTAAAAAATATTAAAAACGTATTTACCACTACGTCACAACACCCTCGGCCATTGTATTTATACATTTGCGTTATTTATCGTTTGCAATCTCTAATTGTTTAATAACAAATTATAAGAGTGCCCTAAAAGTACTATGAATCAAAAAAGTGAGGGATTTCCTAGATAGCTATTCTCTATGTTAATAGTCTTGATGTAAGAGAAATTGTGCAATAAAGAGTTCGGACTAATTCATTCGTTGTTAAATTTAGCCCACGGCGTGTGATTATATTAATCGAGAATGAAGTCATCACTATCAGTCGCTAATTATGGAATGGGCAAAATATGCCAGTGCCCTAATCAATTAAGTTACAAGAGAATCAATTAAGATACAAGACTTGACAATATCATTGATCTATTGTAGATACTTCATCATGTATGCCAGGTAAAGATTATTTTACCGGTTAAAGTTACCGTACAAAGCGGTTTTTTACTGTTTTAAAAACAGTTGTCATCAGTAGGATACATTTTAGATTTCGCTATAATTATAGTAGATACAATGTATTTTTTAATAAACTCGCCAGCCAACGTTCATACTACCGATTATGTGACCAGTTTTTGGTCGCAAGAACCGATGTACTCAACGTGGTATGGACGTTGGCAATTAGATAAATATATACACCGTACTATATTTACAGAAAGAACACACGGTATTTAAATTTTACATAAGCAAAAAGCCAACGGCACACGGTTTTCCCAGGCAGTCACCCATCCAAGTACTGAACGCGCCCGACGTTGTTAACTTCGGTGATCGGACGAGAACCGGTGTATTCAACGTGGTATGGACGTTGGCGATTGGATTAATAAATACACTGTACTATATTTACAGAAAGAAAACATGGAAATATTACATAAGCAAAAAGCCAACGGCACGCGGTGTTCCCAGGCGGTCACCCATCCAAGTACTGAACGCGCCCGACGTTGCTTAACTTCGGTGATCGGACGAGAACCGGTGTATTCAACGTGGTATGGACGTTGGCGATTGCCAATCTAAAAATAGTAAGCCAAAGTTACAACTAACCTAAAATATTTTTTTATTTTAAGATTCTATTAAAAACGTTGAAAGGTAGAATACAAGATTCTATTCGATACGATTTAAAACAATAAAGTTAAACCTACACCTAAAAACATACATTGAAAGTTAGGTAGTTATTACAATGACGTACTCACGACACAACAACAATACAACAAAAATAAATGTTCGACGATAGAATGATAAGCAATTCCTGCCATCAGAAATAACTTTAAAACGTACACTACAATTGGCGATTGTTGAAGCATATTTAATGTATCAAATAAAATTGGTATTTTAATTTGTTTTTTTTTTAAATAGTTATGAACACAAAAACGAATTTCCAAAATCTTCTAATATTTTAGGATCACCGTACTTAAAAGCAATGTAAAGAATTAAGTGATTTAATCTCCTATTATTGAAAATATGGGGTTTTTTTCTATTAAAATTTGAAATAGTTATTCAGACTCCTTATTTATCTATCAAACGATAACGCTAAGTAATTATTAATCCTGCCGAAGCAGAACTGTCAAAAATATCTAAGACTCATTTGAGTGTTCCCCTCCACGGAAATCTTTAGTAAAAGGCGAAAGATTTATTCGTTTTGAAGGGAAACCAGAGATAATGTTGAATCATTTAATAGATCACTTATGTTTTGAATGAAATATCGGGATGTAGAAAAAGTAAAAAGTTGATAAGCGACATCTATTGGTGACCGTTGTACATACCAGGGATGTTCTTTTTTATCTTTTAGTTATAAGACATGTTAGCTTATTAACATTTTTGTTTAGCTTCTCTTAAAAGAAGCTAAAATCTTGAGCAATAATTGATTGCCTTTTATATTTTGTTAACATAACCACAGATCATATAATACAGATATTCAATCCCATACAAACATTCGGACATCACTATTTCCAGCTACTCATCGGGCTATTTTTATTTCCTCAAATACATAATAGATGGCGCAAGTGAGAATTGAAAAAAAGGGCGACATCTAGCAACTTGAGTTGTGAATAAAATATACATGGGTCTAAAGCATAGATGGCGATAAAAGCTAAGGTATCTGACCCCAGGCTGCCACTGCGCTATGTTCTACCTATGAAAGGCCTCTTAAGGTCATGAAGTCAATTACAACTACACATTTATTTAAATGTTGTATTCGAGTACTTCAAAACAAAATCAAACGCGCTAATTCTTTATATGCATAGTGCATACTGGCCGGATAGTTATTGTTTTTTAAAAAAAAATGTTTATTGCCTTTGTAGGTAAAACTCCATTAATCTGCAATGTTGACCGTCATTGGACCCATAACAGTTGACCCTTAGAATTGAACAGAAAAAACAGATTTACTACTTGTACAGTTTTTAAATTATGCTGTTAATTGCACGTGTTTAATTCTTTGACCGATTTATTTGCAGCTCGTAAAGAATCTCGTATAAATTAATATGGAAGCAAAATATACTAACTTATGTAGATGTCCGTAAAACAAAAAGCCAACGGCACGCGGTGTTCCCAGGCGGTCACCCATCCAAGTACTGAACGCGCCCGACGTTGCTTAACTTCGGTGATCGGACGAGAACCGGTGTATTCAACGTGGTATGGACGTTGGCGATAACTATGGCAAATTCAATGAACACACGTTTTAAAAAAAAAAAAAGTTATAAAAACAAATTCGGATTTCTATAAATATTCTAACACTTTATGGTCACACATCATGATTGACAACGGACGTCATGTGTTTTTTTATAATTGTCTTGTATATTTTGTTGACATTACATAAGTTCTAATTTAAACTATAACTTGTAATATAATATTGAAGGGTCATCGTACTTAAAAGCAACGGAAGGGATAGCCAAGAATTGAAATTTCATCTTAAAAAATATGTGTCTTAGATTATATGATCTTTCGGGAAAAAAGTCATCACTATGAATCCCTATCAAATAGTAATAATTATGAAATGGACAAATTATGCAAGCGCACTAACAATTAAGTTAACTGCATCCTTAACTGTTGGAGTAACAATGACCTATTTCACTAGTCACACACCTATGACTCTATAATTACATATGTAGTTGGTTTTATGAGTGTTTATTTATTTATAACTAATACACTTATTATTAATATTTAGTTTAAAATTCATTAGTTACATAATTTTGACCTCCTATCAAATATATTTACATAAGGCACATATGCTTTTCGTTAAACTGATCTCCATGTAGATATGTATAGAGAAAGCCCTTTCTAAATCTAGCAATGTAACTAGTATGTTCAGCATTAATAAAAAGAAAAGTGACTTTACTACACTTCTTTACTAATTATAATTTAAAGTATTCGGTTTGCAGTAGAATACAAAAAAAATGGCCGAATACGCCGAGCACCCAAAACCAAATAGTAAGATGAGGTCGTCCAGACCGATTTCGGCCACGGTGGCCAATCTCAAGAGAGATTAGCCAACTGCACATGACATATTATAGTACACGAGTGTATGCGCAAACAAAGATGCATTCTCTATTCCCTAACTCTCATAATCCGATAGGACGGCAATCCGACACGACCGGAAAGAGTTCAGGCGTAGGACCAGGTTTACGTGCTTTCCGAGGCACGGAAGTATATACACTTCCAACTTCCAGACTCCGGGCTGCTACTGAGAATTTTTTGACAGAAAAACCCAATAACTTTTTTATTGGCCCGACCTGGTAATTGAGAACTAATTCTGATTTTTATGACAACTAATAACTATGAGAAATCATAACTTATATGGGAATTCACATATGTTTGTCTTATTTTAAATTTCAAACGTCTATACCACGGTTAATACTGATGCATTCAGTTTGATTTTTTTTTTAAATATAAATTTCAGAAAGTCTAGTAAGTGAAACTAACTTAACCGTCTTCGTTAAATTTTAGTTTTTCTGTAATTATCGTACAATCTTTAAGTCTTAAGGTAAGTAATAGCAATAATGATTCGGACTTAATTAACTATTCTAATAACAAAACCAAAACAATATTTTTTTTTATTTTCTCCCCTTTTTTTAAAATTTATTTTTTGATGAAATGACTCTACTCCACCTGATGGTAAGTGGTAGTACAGCCCAAACGCGATGACGACCAGAACAGTCGGGAAGAATGTTCTGCACTAGCCACCCCCACGATGCCTGCCCGAAGGACGCCTCTTCACGCCTCGTTTGAAGGAACCCGGGTTGTAAGAGGAGGGGAACACGTGAGCTGGTAAAGAATTCCATTTTTGGAAGTGCGACAAAAAAAGGAGTTGCCAAATTTCTTTGTGCGCGATGGAATTGCTGTCACAGTTAGGCGGTGATGGCCGGGCTAATCTTTGAAATGGCTAAAAATACCAAATTGAAATAACAGAATTATTATAAGATGTATTTCAATGTTCCGTTTAGTTATTTCATCAAAATCTGTTGATTCTATCAAAGCTATTAAAACGTGCGTATCTCTGCCGACATAATATATGTATATGATAGCGGTGTGCTAAATTTCTGAATCGGGAAGTCAATTCTGACTCGCGGTGTCCAGATTTCCGGAGTAGAGTGACCTTCTGCCATATTAGGATTATATTATATTATATTACTATATAGAATACTTTGTAGCGTTAGGTTGCAATGATTAACCTAAGTTATAAATTTGTTTTATTTTTATATTTTAGTTTATAGACTATTACTTTTTACTTTTAAGGTTACCTATTCCTTAGTTGTAGGGTTTAATATTGCTTGCATTCAATTGTTTAGTTTTATTATTAATGATAATTCAATTACAATAGAAGGTATTGTAATTTTTTTCTATAACTTTTTAGTACATCTTTTATTGTTATCATTAGTTATGAGGTAATCTTTTAGTTTTGAGTACATGTAGCGTGTTCACGTGTAAGTCATGCCAATGATATAGTTGTCCTGACAAATGGATATACTACACCTTATATAATATATAAGGAGGCATTGCAATAATTCAGTATATCCATATTTCTTTAATTACTAGAATAATAATCACACTCGTATTATGAATACGAACAGTTGTGTGTGTTGTGAATATTTGGTTCTTCTTCACGCTTTATCACATCTATACAAATTAATAAAATTGAAGTTTCTGTCTGTCCTTTCAAAATAACTGACCCTTTTTAAGTTAATATGACTATTTGCGAGTTGCCAAAACCAAAACAACATTCATTTCATAAATAAGAAAGGTCGTATGAGTTTTGATTATTTGTTACTTCTTCAAGCTTTATCGCAGTTAAAATATACCCAACATAATTAAAATATTTTGGCCCTTTTATCCCATTTAACTGGATTTTTGATTATGTCACGGGTGACGCCGCTGGCGACCCGCTAGTTTAACATAAGCAAAAAGCGAACGGCACGCGGTGTTCCCAGGCGGTCAACCATCCAAGTATCGGATATTCGGTGATCGGACGAAAGCCGGTGTACTCAACGTGGTATGGACGTTGGCGATTTGGTTAATAAATACATTGTACAATATTTACAGAAAGAACACACAAACTTCTAATTTCACATAAGCAAAAAGCCAACGGCACGCGGTGTTCCCAGGCGGTCACCCATCCAAGTACTGAACGCGCCCGACGTTGCTTAACTTCGGTGATCGGACGAGAACCGGTGTATTCAACGTGGTATGGACGTTGGCAATAGCTGCGGCAAATTCAATGTACACACGTTATTTAAAAAAAAATCTCATTAAAAAAGTTATAAAAACAAATTTGGATTTCTATAAATATTCTAACACCTTATGGTCACACATCAAAGCAATTGAAAAGCAAAAGCAATAATTAAGCAAATTAATAAAAAAAATATCATCAAAACATTTAGTCCGACGTATGGGGTCTATCTCGCTACACGATGGAAATTCTTGTCATTGTTTTCATAACTACAGTCTCTTATTATATAAGTATTTGACAAATCGTACAAATTTCCATTTTTAAAATCTTATCGAAACTTATTACTTTAGTTTTAGAAAACGTGTTTTTTTAAAGGGAGATCAATTCAATGGAACCCATATGTGCCTTCTGTAAATATTTTTGCTACGAGATCAAAAAGACAAACAAAAAAAATTTAGTCAACTATGTACTATTTATATTTTAGTTATGACTGAAATAGTTCTTTGTAACTCCAAAAGTTAAGTGTGTGCAGTGCAGTTAAATTAATTGTTTAGGGCACTTGCATAATTTGCCTATTTCATAATTATGACCTTAGTGATGACTTTATTCCCGATAATTTAAATCACCTAATCTACACTAAATCCATTTAGACACATATTTTGTAAGAGGAAATTTAAATTCTTCGCTATTCCTTTCATTGCTTTTAAGTACGAAGATGTTAGGTAACATCTTATTTCTTTATATAATCAACATAAACTATAAGCGATGTAATGTTAACAAAATATACAAGACAATTATTGCTCAAGATTATCTATTCTCTTCGCTTAAATATGAAACACAAATGAAAATTAACTAACATTTCTTATATTTAATTAGATACAAGACGTCATCCAATAAAGGACGCCCTTTAGTTTGTACACAAGACGCCGATAGATGTCGCTTATCAACTTAGTAACTTTTCTACATCGCGATGTCAAGTTGTTAAATTCAAAACACAAGTGATCTTTGAAACTTGTTGTCAGTATCTCTGGTTTCCTTTCAAAACGAACAAATCTTTCGCCTTTTACTAAAGATTTCCGTGGAGGGGAACACTCAAATGAGTCTTAGATATTTTTGACAGTTCTGCTTCGGCAGGATTAATAAATACATAGAAATCTATAAATAATTATGGGAGTCTGAATAACTATTTCTTACTTTAATAGAAAAAGACCCCATGTTTTCAATGAAAGTAGGTTAAATCACTTAATTCTTTGTATTGTTTTTAAGTACAGTGACCATAAAATATTAGAATATTTTGGAAAAGCTTAATTTCAATGTATGTTTATAGGTGTAAGTCTAACTTTATTGTTTTAATTCGTATCGAATAGAATCTTGTGTTCTACCATTCAACACTCTTAATGGAATCTAAAAATAAAAATATATTTTAGACTTAGTTGTAAGTTTGGTTCACTATTATTAGATTTGCAATCGCCAACGTCCATACCACGTTGAATACACCGGTTCTCGTCCGATCACCGAAGTTAAGCAACGTCGGGCGCGTTCAGTACTTGGATGGGTGACCGCCTGGGAACACCGCGTGCCGTTGGCCTTTTGTTTTGCGTACTTCTACAACAGTTAGTATAATTTACTGTAATGACTATTTATAAGGTTTAAAAATAAATAGTTGAACTCTTGGTAAACGGTAGATAAGAATTGCGGAAATCATATTTTCTCGTTTCGTAATTTTTAGGCCGCGATTATTTTCGTAATTGGGTAAAACTAAAAAGTTTTCACACTTTTTATTTTTATTTTCATTGAACATTAGATTACGCTTATGCAGCAGGGAAGAGTGCGTAGTGCAGCTGCTGTTTAATAATAATGTATTAAGTATACTAAAACCTTTTCCTAAACGCGACACATAAGTTGTATCATAGTACAAGTTTTACCTATAATGGTTCGCATGCAAATATTTCAATAATATGGTGAGTTCTATTTAACTATAAGCAACTAACATAATGCTATCAATAAGTGCTTATTAATCCCGCCGAAGTAGAACTGACAAAAATATCTGAGACTCATTTGAGTGTTCCCATCCACGGAAATCTAAGCCTCCACGAAGATCTATAAGATCCGTTAGGAAATTTGTATGACTTGTCAAATACTTATATAATAAGAGACTGATAGTTATGAAAACACTTACGAGAATTTCCATCATGTAGCGGGAGGGAGAGCCCATACGTAGAGCTAAATATTTTGATAAGACAATTTTTTAATTAATTTCCTTAATTATTGCTTTTGCTTTTCAATTGCTTTGATGTGTGACCATAAGGTGTTAGAATATTTATAGAAATCCAAATTTGTTTTTATAACTTTTTTAATTAGATTTTTTTTTAAATAACGTGTGTACATTGAATTTGCCACAGTTATCGCCAACGTCCATACCACGTTGAATACACCGGTTCTCGTCCGATCACCGAAGTTAAGCAACGTCGGGCGCGTTCAGTACTTGGATGGGTGACCGCCTGGGAACACCGCGTGCCGTTGGCTTTTTTATTTCTACGACCAAAAATTGGTCAAAAAATCGGATGTTAGGATTTCATTAAAAATACATTGTACCTACCACAATTAGAGCTAAATCTTATATGTATTCTTTTGATGGCATAATAACACTGACTTCCTGTTTTATAACGTTAAAGACCGCTTTGTACGGTAACTAATTGGTGAAATCTGGTTAATCTGGTATGCATGATAAAGTATCTAAAATAGATGATATTGTCATCTCTTGTATCTTAATTGATGCTCTTGTAACTTAATTGTAAATTTCGAACATCAACTAAAAAAATTATCGCGAAACTAAATTAATGAGCATAAAACAATTATATTATTACAGCACCTGCACTTTCATACGTAAAACTATTGATAAAAATGTCCATACCGAATTACAGAGTGTTATGTAGTTGGACCTCTTGTATTTTTATATAGGTTGATAAATATTTATTAATCCTGCCGAAGCAGAACTGTCAAAAATATCTAAGACTCATTTGAGTGTTCCCCTCCACGGAAATCTTTAGTAAAAGGCGAAAGATTTGTTCGTTTTGAAGGGAAACCAGAGATACTGACACCAAGTTTCAAAGATCACTGATGTTTTGAATTTAACAACTTGACATCGCGATATAGAAAAGTTATAAAGTTGATAAGCGACATCTATCGGCGTCGTATGTACAAACTAAAGGGCGTCCTTTATTGGATGACGTCTTGTATCTAATTAAATATAAGAAATGTTAGTTAATTTTCATTTGTGTTTCATATTTAAGCGAAGAGAATAGATAATCTTGAGCAATAATTGTCTTGTATATTTTGTTAACATTACATCGCTTATAGTTTATGTTGATTATATAAAGAAATAAGATGTTACCTAACATCTTCGTACTTAAAAGCAATGAAAGGAATAGCGAAGAGTTTAAATTTCCTCTTACAAAATATGTGTCTAAATGGATTTAGTGTAGATTAGGTGATTTAAATTATCGGGAATAAAGTCATCACTAAGGTCATAATTATGAAATAGGCAAATTATGCAAGTGCCCTAAACAATTAAGTTAACTGCACTGCACACTCTTAACTTTTGGAGTAACAATGAACTATTTCAGTCATAACTAAAATATAAAAAGTATATAGTTGACTAAACTTTTTTGTTACGTCTTTTCGATCTCGTAGCAAAAATATTTACATAAGGCACATATGGGTTCCATTGAATTGATCTCCCTTTAAAAAAACACGTTTTCTAAAACTAAAGTAATAAGTTTCGATAAGATCCGTTAGGGAATTTGTACAATTTGTCAAATACTTATATAATAAGAGACTGTAGTTATGAAAACAATGACAAGAATTTCCATCGTGTAGCGAGATAGACCCCATACGTCGGACTAAATGTTTTGATGACATTTTTTTTATTAATTTGCTTAATAATTGATTGCTATATAGTTG
Source organism: Nymphalis io (assembly GCF_905147045.1). Classification (NCBI taxonomy): domain Eukaryota; kingdom Metazoa; phylum Arthropoda; class Insecta; order Lepidoptera; family Nymphalidae; genus Nymphalis; species Nymphalis io. The sequence continues at coordinate 2,990,638 of NC_065890.1, read as the reverse complement.
ACATAGAATTAGCTCGCTGAAGTGGAAGTGGGCTGGTCATGTCTCCAGGCGCATTGATGGCCGATGGAGCCGACACGTGTTGGAGTGGAGACCACGCTTAGGCAAACAATACAACATTTAGAACTAATTCTGATTTTTATCACAACTAATAACTATGAGAAATCTCGTCTGGGTAGGTACCACCCACTCATCAGATATTCTACCGCAAAACAGCAATACTTGATATTGTTGTGTTCCGGTTTGAAGGGTGAGTGAGCCAGTGTAATTACAGGCACAAGGGACATAAAATCTTAGTTCCCAAGGTTGGTGGCGCATTGGCTATAAGTGATGGTTGACATTTCTTACAATGGCAATGTCTAAGGGCGTTCGGTAACCACTTACCATCAGGTGGCCCATATGCTCGTCCACCTTCCTATTCTATAAAAAAAAAATGCATTCAGTTTGTTTTTTTTTTAAATATAAATTTCAGAAAGTCTAGTAAGTGAAATTTAACTTAACCGTCTTCGTTAAATTTTAGTTTTTCTGTAATTATCGTACAATCTTTAAGTCTTAAAATAAGTAATAGCAATAATGATTCGGACTTAATTAACTATTCTAATAACAAAACCAAAACAATCATTTTTTTATTTTCTCCCCTTTTTTTAAATTTATTTTTTGATGAAATGACTCTACTCCACCTGATGGTAAGTAGTAGTACAGCCCAAACGAGATGACGACCAGAACAGTCGGGAAGAATATTCTGCACTAGCCACCCCCGCGATGCCTGCCCGAAGGATGCCTCTTTGTTGACGCCTGTTAATATAATAAGTTGTGGGTAGATTGGGTTTTACGCGGGTCACCGTATCGTAGTGACGATGTATTTTTTGTTTTTTTTTTTGTCTGCAATAAACCGTTGTACGAAACACATGAGTTTTATTCATGGTTCTTCGAGTCGGATAAATAACAAATTAGTTGAAAATAAATTAATCAAATAATGAAAAAATGAAGAGAATATAAAGGAGATAACATACAGATATAAGCAAAACGGCTATTAATACGTGAGTAGTTCCTGTGTGACCAACCAAAAGTTATTCAGGAGCCAAGACCTGACAAAGTTGAAATAGAAACAAAGTCAAGACTGCTGAGGCCGGGTCGCTGGTGCTGCTTGCTGTATGCCAAGTGCTGGGTGTCCGAAGCTGGGTGCCGGGTGTCGGGTGCCGGGTGCCGTTAGTCATCATTGAAAACCAAGCTTTGCTAGTTCAAGAAGTTACTGCTGGCTGCGAGCATTTCCAGATGAGGAAAGTTTATAAACCGAGGTACTGAGTTTATTTATATAAAAGTGAACGTGAAGTAACGTGAAAAATAAATGATAATTTGAACTTTATAAAAAATCGTAACGGTTTTATAAAAACATTTAGTGAACTAAGTTATAAGTTAATCAACAATTATTTAGTATAATAATTTATTTGAATAGTACAATTTAATAATTAATTGGAAAATTTAATTAATTATACAAACGAACTTTATTATAACAATAAATATGGAAAAATTTATTAAGTACCAAGAAGATCATCGGGGTCAAATACAAAGAAATTTGGCAAACTTTAAAAAGTCACCAAAGTCTAGAATTACGCAATCCTATATAGAAACTAGACTTGAAATATTAAATGATATTTGGAGTGAGGTTAAGGTCACTCATAAGCAAATAATTGACATAGCTACCCAGGAATCTAAGTTTAATTGTGATTATTTTAGTATGAATATGTATGAGTTAATTGAAGAAGAGTATACTGCATATAAATGTGAACTTAAAGATTATTTATTAAAAGTTAAAAGTGTTAACTTATCAGAAAAATCGGAATCATCGACTATAGCTAAAAATGGCGGTTATCCTATTCCTATAAAATTACCGGATATTAAACTACCCGTTTTTTCTGGTAAGTACACGGAATGGCCGACGTTTAGGGATTTATTTGTATCAGTTATTCATAATAATAAGCAATTAGATAATGTTCAAAAATTGCATTATTTAAAAACTAATTTATCGGGAGAAGCCGAACAGCTGTTACGACATATTTCTATTACTGATGCTAATTATATTTCGTGTTGGTCACAATTACAAGAGCGATATAACAATAAAAGATTCTTAGCTAATTGTATTTTTAAACGTTTATTTTCGCAAAATAATTTAACCATGCAATCGGCCAATGGTATAAAGAACCTTTTAGACACAACGAAAGATAGTTTAAATGCATTGTCTAATATTGGTATCTGTACCGATTCATGGGATGTGTTACTTATTTATTTAGTTTGTCAAAAGTTAGATTGTGATACCCGCAAACAATGGGAAATAAAATCAAATGAGTTAACCGATGATTTACCTACCTTTTCTCAATTCGAAGAATTTTTAATAAGTCGTTTTAGAGCATTGGAATTCTTGGAACCTACTACAAGTAGATTTAAATCAAATAATTATAATCAACCTAAGGCACATCACGTCTCTTCTGCTTCATCTACCGTATGTCCGTTTTGCTCGGAAAATCATAAAATGTTTCAATGTAAAAAATTTCATCATGCTGATTATAAGACTCGTATAGATTTTGTGCAAAAGCAAAAGCTTTGTTTCAATTGTTTTGGGTCTAACCATAGTGTAAAATCTTGTTTCTTACGTACCTCATGTCGGATCTGTAACCGTAAACACCATACACTACTTCATCCTCAAAAACCAAATCGATCGATCGCGTCTGCGGTACCTGTTAACCATGCTGTTGAGTCAATGCATTTTAGTGATGATCAACCGCAGACTGACCAACCATTGAATATGGTTACTAATTGTTATTCTAGCAAGGATAAATATACTCAGGTATTATTAGCTACTGCATTAGTCAGGGTCCAAACTAAAAATGGAAGCTACCAACTGCTGAGAGCTTTGCTCGACCAGGGGTCACAGGCCTCATTTATAACAGAATCAGCAGTACAGTTACTTGGAGTCAAGAAAACTTTTGTAAAGAGTTCGGTGTGTGGATTGGGTGGTAATGTTAGTGTGTTGACCTCAAAGGCTGTAGTCAATATAGCTATATCATCAATCCATGACACTGAAACTGTAATTGAATTGGGTGCTCATGTTTTGAGCAGATTAACATCGTTTTTACCAATCAAACCAATAGTCATGAATAACTGGCCTGAACTTAAAAATTTGAAGTTAGCAGATCCAAATTACCACACTCCTGGTAAAATCGATATTTTATTGGGGAGTGATGTCTATGGAAAAATAATAGAGGAAGGTCTCCTTCGTAGCCCTTATGGCACCACCATAGCACAGAAGACTAATTTGGGTTGGGTACTGTCAGGTCAAGTTATTTCACCTACCACTCACAGTATATTTGTGAATTTACATACACAAATGAGCGATGATGAACTTCTCAAGAAGTTTTGGGAACTAGAAGCAGAACCTACCGATAAAATAAATCAACGCTTAACACCAGAGGAACAAAAATGTGAAGATTTGTTTGCGACCACAACAAAAAGAGACTGTAAAGGACGATATATAGTAAGATTGCCTTTTACAAAAGAAACCCCAGCATCAAAATATGGAAATTTAAGAGAAATAGCTGTGCGCAGGTTTTATGGACAAGAAAAAAGATTAATCAGAAATAGAGATTTGAAAAAACAATATGATGACACTATTGAAGAATACTTGCAATTAGGTCATATGGAACAAATCAAATTTAATAAAAATACAGAAGCTGTTTACTTGCCACATCATGCAGTGATTCGTGAAGATAAGGCTACAACAAAAGTGAGAGTAGTCTTTGATGCATCATGTAAGGGTGAGAATGGCATTTCTCTTAATGACGATCTCATGATAGGACCACGTCTACAACCAGATCTACGACATTTAATTATGAAATTTCGCCTAGGTCCAATTTGCCTTGTCGCGGATATTGTGAAGATGTACAGAATGGTTAAAGTAGCTCAACAGGATGTGGACTATCAAAGACTCGTTTGGCGCAGAAATCCAGAGGATGACTTAAAAGATTACAGACTTCTTCGCGTTACCTTTGGCACATCCGCAGCTCCCTATCTAGCAGTCAAAACATTACAGCAATTGGCTTTGGATGAAGGTACACAATTTCCTTTTGCTAAAAGAGTTTTGGATGATTTTTACGTCGATGACCTTATGACCACTTGTGACACGTCTAATGAAGCAATATTTCTGTACAAGGAATTAAATAATTTGATGATGAGAGGCGGCTTTAAGCTACAAAAATTGTCAAGTAATAGCAAATTAGTTATGAAAATTTTGAGCAAAAATGAAAAAAGTAAAGAATCTATGGAAATGATAACCGACCATATGACAAAGGTTTTAGGGCTGACTTGGAATAGATCAACAGATAAATTCGTATATTCAGTACATCTAGAAGAACAAATTATTCCAGTTACTAAACGACGTGTGATTTCGGATATATCTAAGCTTTATGATCCACTTGGATGGATTTCGCCGTGTATTATACCAGCAAAAATTTTAATCCAAAAATTGTGGATGTCAGGTATCTCGTGGGACGAGGAGTTACCATCTTCGTTGAAAAAGGAATGGGAAGAGTATCGCAAGAGTTTAAAAAAATTGTCTGAAGTCTAAATAAAGCGTTGGATTGGACTCCAATCAACTTATTCAAAATTAGAATTGCATGGATTTAGTGACGCATCAAATGCAGCCTATGCTGCTGTTGTTTATGCAAGAGTGCTCGATAAAGACGGACGAATTCATGTAAACTTGTTCACGTCCAAAACAAAAGTAGCACCAATAAAGCAAATATCAATACCTCGATTAGAGCTGTGTGGTGCAACGTTACTTACAAAATTATTAAAAGAAGTCGCAACAATGCTACACGTAGAACCATCCAATATACATGCGTGGACCGATTCGACAATAGTGCTGGCATGGCTGCGTGGCCACCCTAGTCGATGGAAAACTTTTGTAGCGAATAGAGTATCAGATATATTGACAACACTTGAAAGTAATCAATGGTCACATGTTAAGTCTGGTGAAAACCCAGCAGACATCGCGTCACGTGGGATGACTCCTAGTGACTTACAAAACAATATTTTATGGATGAACGGACCCAGTTGGCTTTGTAATGATATTGTACATTATGACAAACCAGATGTCGGTACTAATTTAGAAGAAAGGAAAATTAAAGCTTATTGTATTAATATAAATGAAACGTTTCAATCACTTTGTGAAAGATTTTCGCGATTAAAAAGAATGATTCGAGTAATTGCGTATTGTAGGCGCTTCTTACATTTCAAGAAATCTAAGGAACCTCGACCTCAGTTTACTTATTTGCTAACGTGTGAAGAATTAAAAGTTGCATTAATAACATGTATAAAACAATGTCAACGACAGGAATTTGCCGAAGATATTTTATATTTTAATAAAATGAAAGTAATGCCTAAAAAGAGTAAACTATATTCACTTACCCCATTTGTAGATGAAGATGGATTATTGAGAGTCCGGGGTCGAATAGACAATTCGAATGTCAGTGATGAGGTCAAACATCCAATTATCATACCAAGAAGTGGTCATTTTACGAAGTTAATGGTTGCAGATGCACATGAAAAAACATTACACGGAGGACCACAAATGATGACCAGCTTCCTCAGAGGAAAATATTGGATTATTGGTATAAAAAATTTAGTCAAGGAACAGTACAGGAAATGTGTCATTTGCGCACGTTTTAGAGCTTCTACTCATGAACAATTTATGGGTCAATTACCTACAGCACGCATCTCTGTTAATCGTCCATTTTTTGTTAGTGGAGTGGATTATGCAGGACCCATACAAATAAGAACAACCAAGGGCCGTGGCCACCATTCCCACAAAGGATATGTTTGTGTGTTTGTATGTATGGCTACGCGTGCAGTGCATCTTGAGGTCGTTAGTGATTTTACATCTCAAGGTTTTTTAGCAGCATTTAAACGATTCGTAGCTAGAAGAGGTCACTGTGGTCAAGTTTGGAGTGATAATGGAACCAATTTTGTAGGTGCTTCTAAGGAATTGAAAACTTTATTCTCCAAAGAAAATTCCAATTTGATGCCCGATATATCAGCGAGTTTATCTAACAATGGAACATCTTGGCAATTTATTCCTCCACATGCACCTCATTTCGGTGGATTATGGGAGGCGGGCATCAAGTCGACCAAATACCACTTAAAAAGAGTCGTCGGTAATTCCACGCTCACCTTTGAAGAATTGACTACGGTTCTATGTCAAATTGAAGCATGCCTTAACTCAAGACCTATTGCACGTCAAAGTGTAGATGACCCAGAATCGGAAATGCCACTAACACCAGGACATTTTTTAGTGGGTGGTCCATTGGTTATACCTCCAGATTACAACTTTGAAATGTCAACTATTAGTACATTGAAACGTTGGCAATTGACTCAACGCATGGTGCAGGATTTCTGGAGACGATGGTCATCAGAATACCTTACGCAACTTAATCAGCGATACAAATGGGCAAAAGTATCACCAGAACCAAATATTGGTGACATTGTACTTGTTAAAGAAGACAATCTTCCTCCAGCAAAATGGTTATATGGTAGAATAGAAGCAAAGCATCCCGGCCCTGATAACATAACTAGAGTGGTAACGATTCGGTGTAAAAGTAATTTGATTAAACGAGCAATTTCTAAATTATTAATTTTACCGATTGCAGACTAATTGATTTTCACTAAAACTTCTTTACATATATTTCACGATACAGTCCATTTTGTCAATTAAAACAATTATTTTTTTGTTAAGTTTTAAATTGCATAATTATGATCAAATGTAAACAATAATGTTGTAAAAGGGAAAAAGTGTTAATATTGTAAAAATAAAATGCGTAAATTTTGTTTAATGTATATGTTCCTTAAGAACTGCGTTCTTGGGAGGCGGCATGTTGACGCCTGTTAATATAATAAGTTGTGGGTAGATTGGGTTTTACGCGGGTCACCGTATCGTAGTGACGATGTATTTTTTGTTTTTTTTTTTGTCTGCAATAAACCGTTGTACGAAACACATGAGTTTTATTCACTCTTCACGCCTCGTTTGAAGGAACCCGGGTTGTAAGAGGAGGGGAACACGTGAGCTGGTAAAGAATTCCATTTTTGGAAGTGCGACAAAAAAAGGAGTTGCCAAATTTCTTTTCTCTTTTTCTTTTTCTTGAATTGCTGTCATAGTTAGGCGGTGATGACCGGGCTAATCTTTGAAATGGCTAAAAATACCAAATTGAAATAACAGAATTTTTATAAGATGTATTTCAATGTTCCGTTTAGTTATTTCATCAAAATCTATTGATTCTATCAAAGCTATTAAAACGTGCGTATCTCTGTCGACATAATATATGTATATGATAGCGGTGTGCTAAATTTCTGAATCGGGAAGTCAATTCTGACTCGCGGTGTCCAGATTTCCGAAGTAGAGTGACCTTCTGCCATATTAGGATTATATTATATTATATTATTATATAGAATACTTTGTAGCGTTAGGTTGCAATGATTAACCTAAGTTATAAATTTGTTTTATTTTTATATTTTCGTTTATAGACTATTACTTTTTACTTTTAAGGTTACCTATTCCTTAGTTGTAGGGTTTAATATTGCTTGCATTCAATTGTTTAGTTTTATTATTAATGATAATTCAATTACAATAGAAGGTATTGTAATTTTTTTCTATAACTTTTTAGTACATCTTTTATTGTTATCATTAGTTATGAGGTAATCTTTTAGTTTTGAGTACATGTAGCGTGTTCACGTGTAAGTCATGCTAATGATATAGTTGTCCTGACAAATGGATATACTACACCTTATATAATATATAAGGAGGCATTACAATAATTCAGTGTATTCATTTTTCTTTAATTACTATAATAATAATCACACTCGTATTATGAATACGAACAGTTGTGTGTGAAGCCGAGATGGCCTTGTGGTAAGAACGCGTGAATCTTAACCGATGATCGTGGGTTCAAACCCGGGCAAGCACCACTGAATTTTCATGTGCTTAATTTGTGATTATAATTCATCTCGTGCTTTACGGTGAAGGAAAACATCGTGAGGACACCTGCATGTGTCTAATTTCACTGAAATTCTGCCACAAATGCTGCTACATGTGAATTCTACCAACCCGCATTGGAGCAGCGTGGTGGAATAAGCTCCAAACCTTCTCCTCAAAAAGAGGAGAGGAGGCCTTTAGCCCAGCAGTGGGACATTCACAGGCTGTTACGTACGTGTGTGATGTGAATATTTGGTTCTTCTTCACGCTTTATCACTTCTATACAAATTAATAAAATTGAAGTTTCTCTCTGTCGTTTCAAAATAATTGACTCTTTTTATGTTAATATCTCTATTAGCGAGATACCAAAACCAAAACAACACTCATAACTATGAAAGGTCGTATGAGTTTTGATTATTTGTTACTTCTTCAAGCTTTATCGCAGTTAAAATATACCTAACATAATTAAAATATTTTGGCCTTTTTATCCCTTTTACCTGGATTTTTGATTATGTCTCGGGTGACGCCGCTGGCGACCCGCTAGTTTAACATAAGCAAAAAGTGAACGGCAAGCGGTGTTCCCAGGCGGTCAACCATCCAAGTATCGGATATTCGGTGATCGGACGAAAAGCGGTGTAATCAACGTGGTATGGACGTTGGCGTTTTGGTCAATAAATACATTGTACAATATTTACAGAAAGAACACACAAACTTCTAATTTTACATAAGCAAAAAGCCAACGGCACGCGGTGTTCCCAGGCGGTCACCCATCCAAGTACTGAACGCGCCCGACGTTGCTTAACTTCGGTGATCGGACGAGAACCGGTGTATTCAACGTGGTATGGACGTTGGCGATAACTATGGAAAATTCAATGAACACACGTTTTAAAAAAATTCAAAGTTATAAAAACAAATTTGGATTTCTATAAATATTCTAACACTTTATGGTCACACATCAAAGCAATTGAAAAGCAAAAGCAATAATTAAGCAAATTAATAAAAAAAATGTCATCAAAACATTTAGTACGACGTATGGGGTCTATCTCGCTACACGATGGAAATTCTTATCATTGTTTTCATAACTATCAGTCTCTTATTATATAATTATTTGACAAATCGTACAAATTCCCAAACGGATCTTATCGAAACTTATAACTTTAGTTTTAGAAAACGTGTTTTCTTAAAGGGAGATCAATTCAATGGAACCCATATGTGTCTTATGCTAATATTTTTGCTACGAGATCGAAAAGACGTAACAAAAAAGATTATTCAACTATATACTTTTTATATTTTAGTTATGACTAAAATAGTCAATTGTTACTCCAAAAGTTAAGAGTGTGCAGTGCAGTTAACTTAATCGTTTAGGGCACTTGCATAATTTGCCTATTTCATAATTATGACTTTAGTGATGACCTTATTCCCGATAATTTAAATCACCTAATCTACACTAAATCCATTTAGACACATATTTTGTAAGAGGAAATTTAAATACATCGCTATTCCTTTCATTGCTTTTAAGTACGGAAGATCTTATTTTTTTATATAATCAATATAAATTAAAAACGATGTAATGTTAACAAAATATACAAGACAATTATTGCTCAAGATTAATTATTCTCTTCGCTTAAATATGGAACACAAATGAAAATTAACTATCATTTCTTATATTAAATAATTAATTAATTATTTAATATAAGAAATGTTAATTAAATAATTAATTAATTTCTTATATTAAGACGTCACCCAATAAAGGACACCTTTAGTTTGTACATAAGTTGCCGATAGGTGTCGCTTATTAACTTTGTAACTTTTCTATATCGCGATGTCAAGTTGTTAAATTCAAAACACAAGTGATCTTTGAAACTTGGTGTCAGCATCTCTGGTTTCCCTTCAAAACGAATAAATCTTTCGCCTTTTACTAAAGATTTCCGTGGAGGGGAACACTCAAATGAGTCTTAGATATTTTTGACAGTTCTGTTTCGGCAGGATTAATAAATACATAGAAATCTATAAACAAATATGGGAGTCTGAATAACTATTTCTTACTTTAATAGAAAAAGACACCCCATGTTTTCAATGAAAGTAGATTAAATCACTTAATTCTTTGAAGAAGAAGAAGAAGAATGTGCTTTATTGTACACCAAAAGAGTTACAGAACCATTTTAAACAAAAACACAAAAGAAACGAAACTATTTTGTACAAAAGGCGGTCTTATCGCTAAAAGAGCGATCTCTTCTAGACAACCTTTGGGTGAAGGACATGAAATAAATAAATTAATAAAGCGGTAAGGAGGTGTGCTAATCATCTCAATTTTTATTTTTTAAATAAATATATATATATATATAATAAATATATATAATAATAAAAAAAAATAAAAAAAAGGATTGTTATTATGATAATAATAATAATAAATAGCAATAAAGAAACAACACTCCCTGATAATTATAAAGATAAATAATATGCCTTGAGTCGGATTTTAAATGTGTTAATAGTTTGAGATTGTCTTAAGTGGAGTGGTAAATAATTCCATAGTGGAGTGGTAAAAATTTCCGAACTGCTTGGACAGAGAAAGAATTGGTATAAAAAGAAGAAGAGTGAGAAGGAATTTTAAGAATTAGATTATCGTCAGATCGTCGAGTGCGGCCGTGCGAGTCCTTAAGGAATTCAAATCGGTGTTTAAGATAGTGTGGAGAATTTAGATGAAAAAGTATACAGTAAAGAAGAGAAAGAATATGAGTATTCCTGCGAAGACGGATTGGGAGCCACTCTAGTTTTTTGCGAAATTCAGAAATGTGGTCAAATTTGCGAAGTCCGAATATAAACCGAATACAGAGATTTTGAATACGCTCGAGTTTATTTAATTGCTCCTCTCTTAGGTCAAGATAGCAGGTGTCAGTGTAATCAAGGATGGGCAGGAGGATGGCTTGAGCTAACGCAATTTTGGTAGGAATTACTCACTTAATCCTTTGTATTGTTTTTAAGTACGGTGACCATAAAATATTAGAATATTTTGGAAAAGCTTAATTTCAATGTATGTTTTTAGGTGTAAGTCTAACTTTATTGTTTTAATTCGTATCGAATAGAATCTTGTGTTCTACCATTCAACACTCTTAATGGAATCTAAAATATATTTTAGACTTAGTTATAAGTTTGGTTCACCATTATTAAATTTGCAATTGCCAACGTCCATACCACGTTGAATACACCGGTTCTCGTCCGATCACCGAAGTTAAGCAACGTCGGGCGCGTTTAGTACTTGGATGGGTGACCGCCTGGGAACACCGCGTGCCGTTGGCTTTTTGCTGATGACAAAATTAAATTCCGTGTGTTCTTTACCTGTTTTGGTTACTTTTTGTTTTTTTAATTAAGATTAACAATATTTGTTACTATTAGAGCAAGTAACCTTAGTGTTAATTAGGTCCGCATCATTATTGTTATCACTTACTTAAAAAAAAGGGCTTTAATTAATGAAGATGGTTAAGTTAGTTTCTTTCACTGCGCTTTCTCAAATATTTATTTCACACGAACTAAATTGAATGCTACAATACCCGCACCTTTGTGTAGCACCTTTGTGTAGCTGTTCAAAGTTAAAAATAAGACAAACATATGTGAATTCCTATGCAAGTTAAGATGTCTTACAGTTTTTAGTTGTCATAAAAAAATAAAAATAAAGACTGAAGATTGTATTTAATAATGAGAATTAAAAAATGCAACGAACATTCGGTTACTATTAGGTATTCGGCGAACAAAAGTAAAAAAGTGTAATAAAGTGACTTTTATTTGTATTAATGCTGAACATACTTCAGTTTTAGAAAACGTGTTTTCTTAAAGGGAGATCAATTTAATGGAACCCATATGTGCCTTATGTAAATATTTTTGCAACGAGATCAAAAAGGTGCTACACAATGAACACACGTTTTAAAAAAAATCGTCGGGCTTTTTGCTTGTTAAACTAGCGGTTCACCAGCGGCGTCACCGGCGACATAAACAAAAATCCAGTTAAAAGTGATAAAAAGACCAAAATATGATTATTATGTTAGGTATATTTTAGCTGTGATAAAGCTTGAAGGAGTAACAAATAATCAAAACTCATACGACCTTTCATAGTCATGATATGAGTGTTGTTTTGGTTTTGGTATCTCGCAAATAGAGATATTAACATAAAAAGAGTCAATTATTTTGAAAGGACAGAGAGAAACTTCAATTTTATTTATTTGTATAGAAGTGATATAGGTTTCTTTGTCGCACTTTCAAAAAAATTGAATTCCTCAACCCGGGTTCAAACGAGGTGTGAGGAGGCATCTTACGGGCCGGTAAGGCGGGCGGGGCGGCTAGTGCAGAACATTCTTTCTGAATGTACTGGCCGTCGTCGCGTTTGGACTCTACTACCACTTACCATCAGGTAGATAAGTCATTTGCCTTTCCGGAAAATATAAAAACAAAATAAAAAAGACAGACGGAAAGTTCAATTCAAAACATAAGTGATGTAATTAAATTATACAGTGTATCTCTCGTTTCCCCTCAAACGAAAAAATCTTTCGCCTTTTACTAAAGATTTCCGTGGAGGGGAACATTCAAATGAGTCTTTGATTGTTTTGACAGTTTTGCTTCGGAAGAATTAATAAACACTTATCGATAGTATTATATTAATTTGCTTAAAGTTAAATAGTTCTTACCATATTATTGTAATATTTGCCTGCAAACCGTTATACGTAAAACTTATAATAGTACAACTTATGTGTCGCGTTTAGGAAAAGGTTTTAGTATAATAAATACATTATTGTTAAACAGCAGCAGCAATAACTTTAAAACGTACACTACAATTGGCGATTGTTGAAGCATATTTAATGTATCAAATACTATTGTTATTTTAATTTGCGTTTTTTTTTTTAAATAGTTTTGAACACAAAAACGAATTACCAAAATATTCTAATATTTTATGGTCACCGTATTTAAAAGCAATGCAAAGAATCAAGTGTTTAATCTACTTTTATTAAAAATACGGAGTTTTTTACTATAAAAATATGAAATAGTTATTCAGACTCCTTTAGACTTATCTATAGATTGCTATGTATTTATTAATCCCGCCGAAGCAGAACTGTCAAAAATATCTAAGACTCATTTGAGTGTTCAACTTGACATCGCGTTGTAGAAAAGTTACAAAAGTGAAAAGTGACATCTATCGGCGATTTTTGTACAAACTAGAGGGCGTTGTTTACCGAACTTGGTACAAGTTTTAGGCAAAACAATGAGACTCGCGCGTCGAGTGCAGGGGCGCCCAGATTTTTTGCTGCTATTAAATTGTAGTTCGGTATGGATATTTTTATTAATAGTTTTACGTATGAAAGTGCAGGTGCTGTAATTATATAATTGTTTTAAGCTCATTAATTTAGTTTCGCGCTAAAAATTTTTAGTTGATGTTCGAAATTTAAAATTAAATCGTCGTGTTTGGACTCTACTACCACTTACCATCAGGTGGAGTAGAGTCATTTGCCCTCCCGGCTAATATAAAAAAAAAAACATTTTTATTATTTTATTTTGTAGGACTTGTAGTTTGTCCAATCGTGTTTTGGCAACACTTCCCCAGATTTCGATTAGATATAATTAATGTGGTTTTATTAGGGAATTATAAATTGTGAAACGTAGTTTACGTGGTATGCACCGAACATTAATCCGCAAGGAGGCATGGAGTGAGATCAATTTACTTATTAAGTGATTTATGTGAAATTCCATGTTAAATAAGTATCCATGTAATAAGACAAACATATGTGAATTCCTATGCAAGTTAAGATGTCTTACAGTTTTTAGTTGTCATAAAAAAATAAGAATAAAGACTGAAGATTGTATTTAATAATGAAAATTAAAAAATGCAACGAATATTCGGTTACACCCAATAGTAATTCGGCGTATTCGGTATTTTTTTCAATTTTCGACCGAATTCTGAATGCTTCCAACGAACAAAAGTAAAAAAGTGTAATAAAGTGACTTTTATTTTTATTAATGCTCAGTTTTAGTAAACGTGTTTTTCTTAAAGGGAGATCAATTTAATGGAACCCATATGTGCCTTATGTAAATATTTTTGCTAAGAGATCAAAAAGATGTAACAAAATAATATTATTCAACTATGTACTCTTTTATATTTTAGTTATGAGTGAAATAGTTCATGGTAACTCCAAAAGTTAAGAGTGTGCAGTGCAGTTACCTTAATTGTTTAGGGCACTTGCATAATTTGCCTATTTCATAATTATGACTTTAGTGATGACTTTATTCCCGATAATTTAAATCACCTAATCTACACCAATTCCATTTAGACACATATTTTGTAAGAGGAAATTTAAATTCTTCGCTATTCCTTTCATTGCTTTTAAGTACGGAAGATCTTATTTTTTTATATAATCAATATAAATTAAATCGATGTAATGTTAACAAAATATACAAGACAATTATTGCTCAAGACTATCTATTCTCTTCGCTTAAATATGGAACACAAATGAAAATTAACTAACATTTCTTATATTTAATTAGATACAAGACGTCATCCAATAAAGGACGCCCTTTAGTTTGTACACAAGACGCCGATAGATGTCGCTTATCAACTTTGTAACTTTTCTACATCGCGATCTCAAGTTGTTAAATTCAAAACATATGTGATCTTAGAAATTTGGCTTCAGTATCTCTGGTTTCCCTTCAGAACGAATAAATCTTTCGCCTTTTACTAAAGATTTCCGTGGAGGGGATCACTCAAATGAGTCTTAGATATTTTTGACAGTCCTGTTTCGGCAGGATTAATAAATTTTTATCAACCTCTTTATAAAAATACAAGAGGTCTAACTACATAACACTTTCCATATATCTCACAGCAGAAATGTAAAATTTTCCGTACAAACTTTCATCACTTATTCTAATCCCCTTACTAATTTACCAACTTATGTATTCCTGTGCAAAATATTTCATCGTGGTAGGCTTATAGCTGCGAGTTGTATGTCAGCGAGTCAGATTAAAATTGTATTAAGTATTTCACTTAATTCTTTGTATTGTTTTCATGTAAGATGACAATAAAATATTAGAATATTTTTGAAAGTCAAATTTGCTTACATAACTATTTTAAAAATAAAATTATAATAACTAAAAAGTAGCTTGTACATTAAATATGCAACAACATTGCCAACGTCCATACCACGTTGAATACACCGGTTCTCGTCCGATCACCGAAGTTAAGCAACGTCGGGCGCGTTCAGTACTTGGATGGGTGACCGCCTGGGAACACCGCGTGCCGTTGGCCTTTTGTTTTGCGTACTTCTACAACAGTTAGTATAATTTACTGTAATGACTATTTATAAGGTTTAAAAATAAATAGTTGAACTCTTGGTAAACGGTAGATAAGAATTGCGGAAATCATATTTTCTCGTTTCGTAATTTTTAGGCCGCGATTATTTTCGTAATTGGGTAAAACTAAAAAGTTTTCACACTTTTTATTTTTATTTTCATTGAACATTAGATTACGCTTATGCAGCAGGGAAGAGTGCGTAGTGCAGCTGCTGTTTAATAATAATGTATTAAGTATACTAAAACCTTTTCCTAAACGCGACACATAAGTTGTATCATAGTACAAGTTTTACCTATAATGGTTCGCATGCAAATATTTCAATAATATGGTGAGTTCTATTTAACTATAAGCAACTAACATAATGCTATCAATAAGTGCTTATTAATCCCGCCGAAGTAGAACTGACAAAAATATCTGAGACTCATTTGAGTGTTCCCATCCACGGAAATCTAAGCCTCCACGAAGATCTATAAGATCCGTTAGGAAATTTGTATGACTTGTCAAATACTTATATAATAAGAGACTGATAGTTATGAAAACACTTACGAGAATTTCCATCATGTAGCGGGAGGGAGAGCCCATACGTAGAGCTAAATATTTTGATAAGACAATTTTTTAATTAATTTCCTTAATTATTGCTTTTGCTTTTCAATTGCTTTGATGTGTGACCATAAGGTGTTAGAATATTTATAGAAATCCAAATTTGTTTTTATAACTTTTTTAATTAGATTTTTTTTTAAATAACGTGTGTACATTGAATTTGCCATAGTTATCGCCAACGTCCATACCACGTTGAATACACCGGTTCTCGTCCGATCACCGAAGTTAAGCAACGTCGGGCGCGTTCAGTACTTGGATGGGTGACCGCCTGGGAACACCGCGTGCCGTTGGCTTTTTTATTTCTACGACCAAAAATTGGTCAAAAAATCGGATGTTAGGATTTCATTAAAAATACATTGTACCTACCACAATTAGAGCTAAATCTTATATGTATTCTTTTGATGGCATAATAACACTGACTTCCTGTTTTATAACGTTAAAGACCGCTTTGTACGGTAACTAATTGGTGAAATCTGGTTAATCTGGTATGCATGATAAAGTATCTAAAATAGATGATATTGTCATCTCTTGTATCTTAATTGATGCTCTTATAACTTAATTGTAAATTTCGAACATCAACTAAAAAAAATTATCGCGAAACTAAATTAATGAGCATAAAACAATTATAGTATTACAGCACCTGCACTTTCATACGTAAAACTATTGATAAAAATGTCCATACCGAATTACAGAGTGTTATGTAGTTGGACCTCTTGTATTTTTATATAGGTTGATAAATATTTATTAATCCTGCCGAAGCAGAACTGTCAAAAATATCTAAGACTCATTCGAGTGTTCCCCTCCACGGAAATCTTTAGTAAAAGGCGAAAGATTTATTCGTTTTGAAGGGAAACCAGAGATACTGACACCAAGTTTCAAAGATCACTGATGTTTTGAATTTAACAACTTGACATCGCGATATAGAAAAGTTATAAAGTTGATAAGCGACATCTATCGGCGTCGTATGTACAAACTAAAGGGCGTCCTTTATTGGATGACGTCTTGTATCTAATTAAATATAAGAAATGTTAGTTAATTTTCATTTGTGTTTCATATTTAAGCGAAGAGAATAGATTATCTTGAGCAATAATTGTCTTGTATATTTTGTTAACATTACATCGCTTATAGTTTATGTTGATTATATAAAGAAATAAGATGTTACCTAACATCTTCTTACTTAAAAGCAATGAAAGGAATAGCGAAGAATTTAAATTTCCTCTTACAAAATATGTGTCTAAATGGATTTAGTGTAGATTAGGTGATTTAAATTATCGGGAATAAAGTCATCACTAAGGTCATAATTATGAAATAGGCAAATTATGCAAGTGCCCTAAACAATTAATTTAACTGCACTGCACACACTTAACTTTTGGAGTTACAAAGAACAATTTCAGTCATAACTAAAATATAAATAGTACATAGTTGACTAAATTTTTTTTGTTTGTCTTTTTGATCTCGTAGCAAAAATATTTACAGAAGGCACATATGCGTTCCATTAAATTGATCTCCCTTTAAGAAAAGACAAAACACGTTTTCTAAAACTAGAGTATGTTCAGCATTAATAAAAATAAAAGTCACTTTATTACACTTTTTTACTTTTGTTCGTAGCAAGCATTCAGAATTCGGTCGAAAATTAAAAAAATAACAAATACGCCGAATACCCAATAGTAACCGAATATTCGTTTCATTTTTTAAATTTCATTATTAAATACAATCTTCAGTCTTTATTCTTATTTTTTATGACAACTAAAAACTGTAAGACATCTTAACTTGCATAGGAATTCACATGTTTATCTTATTACATGGATACTTATTTAACATGGAATGTTCACATAAATCACTTAATAGGTAAATTGATCTCACTCCATGCCTCCTTACGGATTAATGTTCGGTGCATACCACGTAAACTACGTTTCACAATTTATAATTCCCTAATAAAACCACATTAATTATATCTAATCGAAATCTGGGGAAGTGTTGCCAAAACACGATTGGACAAAATACAACTCCTACAAAATAAAAGAATAAAAATGTTATTTAATTTTAAATTTCGAACATCAACTAAAAAATTTTAGCTCGAAACTAAATTAATGAGACTCGCGCGCCGAGTGCGGGGGCGCACTCGGCGCGCGAGTCTCATTGTTTTGCCTAAAACTCCTACCAAGTTCGGTCAAACCGCAATAACATATGACGGTGCGCATCTTTATAACAAGACACCCTCAGACATTAAAAATATTGACTCGTTCGATATACATATTCAAAAAACGACTGTCTCATTATATTATTACAAAAATACCTGTCTGAGTATGTAGAATGGAATAAGAGTGGTTTACAAATCGTGGTGATGTATTGTGTGTTGTTTCAAATTGTGTTTGATAATTTGTGTGTTATTTTCTCCATTGAAAAATGTAAGTACGACAAGGAATATCTGTCAATTTTTTGTATTTTTTCTTCAATTGAAACTAACTTAACCATCTTCATTAATTAAAGCCTTTTTTTAAAGTAAGTAAAAGCAACAATGATGCGGACCTAATTAACACTAAGGTTACTTGTACTAATAATAACAAATATTGTTTATCATAATTTAAAAAATAAAAAAGTAACCAAAACAGGTAAAGAACGCACGGAATTTAATTTTGTCATCAGCAAAAAGCCAACGACACGCGGTGTTCCCAGGCGGTCACCCATCCAAGTACTGAACGCGCCCGACGTTGCTTAACTTCGGTGATCGGACGAGAACCGGTGTACTCAACGTGGTATGGACGTTGGCGATTGCCAATCTAAAAATAGTAAGCCAAAGTTACAACTAACCTAAAATATATTTTTATTTTAAGATTCTATTAAAAACGTTGAAAGGTAGAATACAAGATTCTGTTCGATACGATTTAAAACAATAAAGTTAAACCTACACCTAAAAACATACATTGAAATTAAGCTGTAGTATAAGTCATACCAACTTTTCACAGTCAAAGTCATCATTATGGATCATGGGCTCTACTTATGTCCTGTTATTACAATGACGTACTCACGACACAACAACAATACAACAAAAATAAATGTTCGACGATAGAATGATAAGCAATTCCTGCCATCAGAAATAACTTTAAAACGTACACTACAATTGGCGATTGTTGAAGCATATTTAATGTATCAAATAAAATTGGTATTTTAATTTGTTTTTTTTTTAAATAGTTATGAACACAAAAACGAATTTCCAAAATCTTCTAATATTTTAGGATCACCGTACTTAAAAGCAATGTAAAGAATTAAGTGATTTAATCTCCTATTATTGAAAATATGGGGTTTTTTCTATTAAAATTTGAAATAGTTATTCAGACTCCTTATTTATCTATCAAACGATAACGCTAAGTAATTATTAATCCTGCCGAAGCAGAACTGTCAAAAATATCTAAGACTCATTTGAGTGTTCCCCTCCACGGAAATCTTTAGTAAAAGGCGAAAGATTTATTCGTTTTGAAGGGAAACCAGAGATAATGTTGAATCATTTAATAGATCACTTATGTTTTGAATGAAATATCGGGATGTAGAAAAAGTAAAAAGTTGATAAGCGACATCTATTGGTGACCGTTGTACATACCAGGGATGTTCTTTTTTATCTTTTAGTTATAAGACATGTTAGCTTATTAACATTTTTGTTTAGCTTCTCTTAAAAGAAGCTAAAATCTTGAGCAATAATTGATTGCCTTTTATATTTTGTTAACATAACCACAGATCATATAATACAGATATTCAATCCCATACAAACATTCGGACATCACTATTTCCAGCTACTCATCGGGCTATTTTTATTTCCTCAAATACATAATAGATGGCGCAAGTGAGAATTGAAAAAAAGGGCGACATCTAGCAACTTGAGTTGTGAATAAAATATACATGGGTCTAAAGCATAGATGGCGATAAAAGCTAAGGTATCTGACCCCAGGCTGCCACTGCGCTATGTTCTACCTATGAAAGGCCTCTTAAGGTCATGAAGTCAATTACAACTACACATTTATTTAAATGTTGTATTCGAGTACTTCAAAACAAAATCAAACGCGCTAATTCTTTATGTGCATAGTGCATACTGGCCGGATAGTTATTGTTTTTTAAAAAAAAATGTTTATTGCCTTTGTAGGTAAAACTCCATTAATCTGCAATGTTGACCGTCATTGGACCCATAACAGTTGACCCTTAGAATTGAACAGAAAAAACAGATTTACTACTTGTACAGTTTTTAAATTATGCTGTTAATTGCACGTGTTTAATTCTTTGACCGATTTATTTGCAGCTCGTAAAGAATCTCGTATAAATTAATATGGAAGCAAAATATACTAACTTATGTAGATGTCCGTAAAACAAAAAGCCAACGGCACGCGGTGTTCCCAGGCGGTCACCCATCCAAGTACTGAACGCGCCCGACGTTGCTTAACTTCGGTGATCGGACGAGAACCGGTGTATTCAACGTGGTATGGACGTTGGCGATAACTATGGCAAATTCAATGAACACACGTTTTAAAAAAAAAAAAAGTTATAAAAACAAATTCGGATTTCTATAAATATTCTAACACTTTATGGTCACACATCATGATTGACAACGGACGTCATGTGTTTTTTTATAATTGTCTTGTATATTTTGTTGACATTACATAAGTTCTAATTTAAACTATAACTTGTAATATAATATTGAAGGGTCATCGTACTTAAAAGCAACGGAAGGGATAGCCAAGAATTGAAATTTCATCTTAAAAAATATGTGTCTTAGATTATATGATCTTTCGGGAAAAAAGTCATCACTATGAATCCCTATCAAATAGTAATAATTATGAAATGGACAAATTATGCAAGCGCACTAACAATTAAGTTAACTGCATCCTTAACTGTTGGAGTAACAATGACCTATTTCACTAGTCACACACCTATGACTCTATAATTACATATGTAGTTGGTTTTATGAGTGTTTATTTATTTATAACTAATACACTTATTATTAATATTTAGTTTAAAATTCATTAGTTACATAATTTTGACCTCCTATCAAATATATTTACATAAGGCACATATGCTTTTCGTTAAACTGATCTCCATGTAGATATGTATAGAGAAAGCCCTTTCTAAATCTAGCAATGTAACTAGTATGTTCAGCATTAATAAAAAGAAAAGTGACTTTACTACACTTCTTTACTAATTATAATTTAAAGTATTCGGTTTGCAGTAGAATACAAAAAAAATGGCCGAATACGCCGAGCACCCAAAACCAAATAGTAAGATGAGGTCGTCCAGACCGATTTCGGCCACGGTGGCCAATCTCAAGAGAGATTAGCCAACTGCACATGACATATTATAGTACACGAGTGTATGCGCAAACAAAGATGCATTCTCTATTCCCTAACTCTCATAATCCGATAGGACGGCAATCCGACACGACCGGAAAGAGTTCAGGCGTAGGACCAGGTTTACGTGCTTTCCGAGGCACGGAAGTATATACACTTCCAACTTCCAGACTCCGGGCTGCTACTGAGAATTTTTTGACAGAAAAACCCAATAACTTTTTTATTGGCCCGACCTGGTAATTGAGAACTAATTCTGATTTTTATGACAACTAATAACTATGAGAAATCATAACTTATATGGGAATTCACATATGTTTGTCTTATTTTAAATTTCAAACGTCTATACCACGGTTAATACTGATGCATTCAGTTTGATTTTTTTTTTAAATATAAATTTCAGAAAGTCTAGTAAGTGAAACTAACTTAACCGTCTTCGTTAAGTTTTAGTTTTTCTGTAATTATCGTACAATCTTTAAATCTTAAGGTAAGTAATAGCAATAATGATTCGATGACTTAATTAACTATTCTAATAACAAAACCAAAACAATATTTTTTTTTATTTTCTCCCCTTTTTTTAAAATTTATTTTTTGATGAAATGACTCTACTCCACCTGATGGTAAGTGGTAGTACAGCCCAAACGCGATGACGACCAGAACAGTCGGGAAGAATGTTCTGCACTAGCCACCCCCACGATGCCTGCCCGAAGGACGCCTCTTCACGCCTCGTTTGAAGGAACCCGGGTTGTAAGAGGAGGGGAACACGTGAGCTGGTAAAGAATTCCATTTTTGGAAGTGCGATAAAAAAAGGAGTTGCCAAATTTCTTTGTGCGCGATGGAATTGCTGTCACAGTTAGGCGGTGAT
Source organism: Nymphalis io (assembly GCF_905147045.1). Classification (NCBI taxonomy): domain Eukaryota; kingdom Metazoa; phylum Arthropoda; class Insecta; order Lepidoptera; family Nymphalidae; genus Nymphalis; species Nymphalis io. The sequence continues at coordinate 2,968,502 of NC_065890.1, read as the reverse complement.
GGCCGGGCTAATCTTTGAAATGGCTAAAAATACCAAATTGAAATAACAGAATTATTATAAGATGTATTTCAATGTTCCGTTTAGTTATTTCATCAAAATCTGTTGATTCTATCAAAGCTATTAAAACGTGCGTATCTCTGCCGACATAATATATGTATATGATAGCGGTGTGCTAAATTTCTGAATCGGGAAGTCAATTCTGACTCGCGGTGTCCAGATTTCCGGAGTAGAGTGACCTTCTGCCATATTAGGATTATATTATATTATATTATATTATTATATAGAATACTTTGTAGCGTTAGGTTGCAATGATTAACCTAAGTTATAAATTTGTTTTATTTTTATATTTTAGTTTATAGACTATTACTTTTTACTTTTAAGGTTACCTATTCCTTAGTTGTAGGGTTAATACTGATGCATTAATAAAAATAATAATGCTTGCATTCAATTGTTTAGTTTTATTATTAATGATAATTCAATTACAATAGAAGGTATTGTAATTTTTTTCTATAACTTTTTAGTACATCTTTTATTGTTATCATTAGTTATGAGGTAATCTTTTAGTTTTGAGTACATGTAGCGTGTTCACGTGTAAGTCATGCCAATGATATAGTTGTCCTGACAAATGGATATACTACACCTTATATAATATATAAGGAGGCATTGCAATAATTCAGTATATCCATATTTCTTTAATTACTAGAATAATAATCACACTCGTATTATGAATACGAACAGTTGTGTGTGTTGTGAATATTTGGTTCTTCTTCACGCTTTATCACATCTATACAAATTAATAAAATTGATGTTTCTGTCTGTCCTTTCAAAATAACTGACCCTTTTTAAGTTAATATGACTATTTGCGAGTTGCCAAAACCAAAACAACATTCATTTCATAAATAAGAAAGGTCGTATGAGTTTTGATTATTTGTTACTTCTTCAAGCTTTATCGCAGTTAAAATATACCCAACATAATTAAAATATTTTGGCCCTTTTATCCCATTTAACTGGATTTTTGATTATGTCACGGGTGACGCCGCTGGCGACCCGCTAGTTTAACATAAGCAAAAAGCGAACGGCACGCGGTGTTCCCAGGCGGTCAACCATCCAAGTATCGGATATTCGGTGATCGGACGAAAGCCGGTGTACTCAACGTGGTATGGACGTTGGCGATTTGGTTAATAAATACATTGTACAATATTTACAGAAAGAACACACAAACTTCTAATTACACATAAGCAAAAAGCCAACGGCACGCGGTGTTCCCAGGCGGTCACCCATCCAAGTACTGAACGCGCCCGACGTTGCTTAACTTCGGTGATCGGACGAGAACCGGTGTATTCAACGTGGTATGGACGTTGGCAATAGCTGCGGCAAATTCAATGTACACACGTTATTTAAAAAAAAAATCTAATTAAAAAAGTTATAAAAACAAATTTGGATTTCTATAAATATTCTAACACCTTATGGTCACACATCAAAGCAATTGAAAAGCAAAAGCGATAATTAAGCAAATTAATAAAAAAAATGTCATCAAAATATTTAGTCCGACGTATGGGGTCTATCTCGCTACACGATGGAAATTCTTGTCATTGTTTTCATAACTACAGTCTCTTATTATATAAGTATTTGACAAATCGTACAAATTCCCTAACGGATCTTATCGAAACTTATTACTTTAGTTTTAGAAAACGTGTTTTTTTAAAGGGAGATCAATTCAATGGAACCCATATGAAAGTGTGAAAACTTTTTAGTTTTACCCAATTACGAAAATAATCGCGGCCTAAAAATTACGAAACGAGAAAATATGATTTCCGCAATTCTTATCTACCGTTTACCAAGAGTTCAACTATTTATTTTTAAACCTTATAAATAGTCATTACAGTAAATTATACTAACTGTTGTAGAAGTACGCAAAACAAAAGGCCAACGGCACGCGGTGTTCCCAGGCGGTCACCCATCCAAGTACTGAACGCGCCCGACGTTGCTTAACTTCGGTGATCGGACGAGAACCGGTGTATTCAACGTGGTATGGACGTTGGCGATTGCAAATCTAATAATAGTGAACCAAACTTACAACTAAGTCTAAAATATATTTTTATTTTTAGATTCCATTAAGAGTGTTGAATGGTAGAACACAAGATTCTATTCGATACGAATTAAAACAATAAAGTTAGACTTACACCTATAAACATACATTGAAATTAAGCTTTTCCAAAATATTCTAATATTTTATGGTCACTGTACTTAAAAACAATACAAAGAATTAAGTGATTTAACCTACTTTCATTGAAAACGTGGGGTCTTTTTCTATTAAAGTAAGAAATAGTTATTCAGACTCCCATAATTATTTATAGATTTCTATGTATTTATTAATCCTGAAGAAGCAGAACTGTCAAAAATATCTAAGACTCATTTGAGTGTTCCCCTCCACGGAAATCTTTAGTAAAAGGCGAAAGATTTGTTCGTTTTGAAGGGAAACCAGAGATACTGACAACAAGTTTCAAAGATCACTTGTGTTTTGAATTTAACAACTTGACATCGCGATGTAGAAAAGTTACAAAGTTGATAAGCGACATCTATCGGCGTCTTGTGTACAAACTAAAGGGCGTCCTTTATTGGATGACGTCTTGTATCTAATTAAATATAAGAAATGTTAGTTAATTTTCATTTGTGTTTCATATTTAAGCGAAGAGAATAGATAATCTTGAGCAATAATTGTCTTGTATATTTTGTTAACATTACATCGCTTATAGTTTATGTTGATTATATAAAGAAATAAGATGTTACCTAACATCTTCGTACTTAAAAGCAATGAAAGGAATAGCGAAGAATTTAAATTTCCTCTTACAAAATATGTGTCTAAATGGATTTAGTGTAGATTAGGTGATTTAAATTATCGGGAATAAAGTCATCACTAAGGTCATAATTATGAAATAGGCAAATTATGCAAGTGCCCTAAACAATTAAGTTAACTGCACTGCACACTCTTAACTTTTGGAGTAACAATGAACTATTTCAGTCATAACTAAAATATAAAAAGTATATAGTTGACTAAACTTTTTGGTTACGTCTTTTGGATCTCGTAGCAAAAATATTTACATAAGGCACATATGGGTTCCATTGAATTGATCTCCCTTTAAAAAAACACGTTTTCTAAAACTAAAGTAATAAGTTTCGATAAGATTTTAAAAATGGAAATTTGTACGATTTGTCAAATACTTATATAATAAGAGACTGTAGTTATGAAAACAATGACAAGAATTTCCATCATGTAGCGATATAGACCCCATACGTCGGACTAAATGTTTTGATGACATTTTTTTTATTAATTTGCTTAATAATTGATTGCTATATAGTTGACATAGAATTAGCTCGCTGAAGTGGAAGTGGGCTGGTCATGTCTCCAGGCGCATTGATGGCCGATGGAGCCGACACGTGTTGGAGTGGAGACCACGCTTAGGCAAACGTAGTGTAGGACGCCCTGTGACAAGATGGGCCGACGATTTAAAAAAGGTGGCAGGTTCGGGATGGATGCGGACTGCCCAAGATCGGGATGGTTGGCGTTCTATGGGGGAGGCTTTCGTCCAGCAGTGGACGGCAAAAGGCTGAAAAAAATATATATATATATAGTTGACTAAACTTTTTTGTTACGTCTTTTTGATCTCGTAGCAAAAATATTTACATAAGGCACATATGGGTTCCATTAAATTGATCTCCCTTTAAGAAAAGACAAAACACGTTTTCTAAAACTAGAGTATGTTCAGCATTAATAAAAATAAAAGTCACTTTATTACACTTTTTTACTTTTGTTCGCAGTAAGCATTCAATATTCGGTCAAAAATTAAAAAAATACCGAATACGCCGAATACCCAATAGTAACCGAATATTCGTTGCATTTTTTAATTTTTATTATTAAATACAATCTTCAGTCTTTATTCTTATTTTTTTATGACAACTAAAAACTGTAAGACATCTTAACTTGCATAGGAATTCACATGTTTATCTTATTACATGGATACTTATTTAACATGGAATGTTCACACAAATCACTTAATAAGTAAATTGATCTCACTCCATGCCTCCTTGCGGATTAATGTTCGGTGCATACCACGTAAACTACGTTTCACAATTTATAATTCCCTAATAAAACCACATTAATTATATCTAATTGAAATCTGGGGAAGTGTTGCCAAAATACGATTGGACAAACTACAAGTCCTACAAATTAAAATTATAAAAATGTTATTTAATTTTAAATTTCGAACATCAACTAAAAAATTTTAGCGCGAAACTAAATTAATGAGCTTAAAACAATTATATAATTACAGCACCTGCCTGCGCTTTCATACGTAAAACTATTAATAAAAATATCCATACTAGGCATGGGCGATACAAATCGTATATAGATACAATATCTATGTATCGGTACAAAATCTAATATCTAGATATCAGAGCGCACAGTATCTATATATTCGGATATCCACTGATATCGTTTCTGTATAATCTGTATACGGTATTGTTATGGTACTAAATCTAATAACTAGATGTCGAAGCGAACGCACAGTATTTATAATATTCGGATATCCACCGATATCGGTCTTGTATACTCGGCATACAGTACATCCGATATCGAATATCGTTGAAAATTTGTAAATATCAATTGTCAAACGAGTAGGCGCGAACGCGAGTAGGATTGTTAGTGAAATATCGATATATCGAACTTATTATTTAGAAATATCTATATTTAGTACTATTTATTATTATTATGTTATTTATGTTTATCTATATCTTAGAGCGAAAAGATATATATCTCTTTTTTCTTCTTAATGATATAGTTTGCGCAAGTCTAATATTTAATAATAACATATATGTCAAATAGATATTTGAGAAAGGGCAGTGAGATACTGACTTAACCATCTTCATTAATTAAAGCCTTTTTTTAAAGTAAGTAAAAGCAATAATGAGGCGGACGTAATTAACACTAAGGTTACTTGTACTAATAATAACAAATATTGTTTATCATAATTTAAAAAATAAAAAAGTAACCAAAACAGGTAAAGAACACACGGAATTCAAATTTTACATAAGCAAAAAGCCAACGGCACGCGGTGTTCCCAGGCGGTCACCCATCCAAGTACTGAACGCGCCCGACGTTGCTTAACTTCGGTGATCGGACGAGAACCGGTGTATTCAACGTGGTATGGACGTTGGCGATAGCTGTAGCAAATTAAATGAACACACGTTTTAAAAAAAATAAAAGTTATAAAAACAAATTCGGATTTCTATAAATATTCTAATACTTTATGATCTCAAAACTAAAATGTACTCAAAACTAAAAGATTACCTCATAACTAATGATAACAATAACATATAAAAAAAATAACTATACCGTCTGGTCTAAGTGATTTATAAATAATAATAAAACTAAACAATTGAATGCAAGCATTATTAAACCCTACAACTAAGGAATAGGTAACCTTAAAAGTAAAAAGTAATAGTCTATAAACTAAAATATAAAAATAAAACAAATTTATAACTTAGGTTAATGATTGCAACTTAACGCTACAAAGTATTCTATATAATAATATAATATAATCCTAATATGGCAGAAGGTCACTCTACTCCGGAAATCTGGACACCGCGAGTCAGAATTGACATCCCGATTCAGAAATTTAGCACACCGCTATCATATACATATATTATGTCGACAGAGATACGCACGTTTTAATAGCTTTGATAGAATCAATAGATTTTGATGAAATAACTAAACGGAACATTGAAATACATCTTATAATAATTCTGTTATTTCAATTTGGTATTTTTAGCCATTTCAAAGATTAGCCCGGCCATCACCGTCTAACTGTGACAGCAATTCCATCGCGCAAAAAGAATTTTGGCAACTCCTTTTTTTGTCGCACTTCCAAAAATGGAATTCTTTACCAGCTCACGTGTTCCCCTCCTCTTACAACCCGGGTTCCTTCAAACGAGGCGTGAAGAGGTGGCTAGTGCAGAACATTCTTCCCGACTGTTCTGGTCGTCATCGCGTTTGGGCTGTACTACCACTTACCATCAGGTGGAGTAGAGTCATTTCATCAAAATATAAATTTTAAAAAAAGGGGAGAAAATAAAAAAATGATTGTTTTGGTTTTGTTATTAGAATAGTTAATTAAGTCCGAATCATTATTGCTATTACTTACCTTAAGACTTAAAGATTGTACGATAATTACAGAAAAACTAAAATTTAACGAAGACGGTTAAGTTAGTTTCACTTACTAGACTTTCTGAAATTTATATTTAAAAAAAAATCAAACTGAATGCATCAGTATTAACCGTGGTATAGACGTTTGAAATTTAAAATAAGACAAACATATGTGAATTCCCATATAAGTTATGATTTCTCATAGTTATTAGTTGTCATAAAAATCAGAATTAGTTCTCAATTACCAGGTCGGGCCAATAAAAAAGTTATTGGGTTTTTCTGTCAAAAAATTCTCAGTAGCAGCCCGGAATCTGGAAGTTGGAAGTGTATATACTTCCGTGCCTCGGAAAGCACGTAAACCTGGTCCTACGCCTGAACTCTTTCCGGTCGTGTCGGATTGCCGTCCTATCGGATTATGAGAGTTAGGGAATAGAGAATGCATCTTTGTTTGCGCATACACTCGTGTACTATAATATGTCATGTGCAGTTGGCTAATCTCTCTTGAGATTGGCCACCGTGGCCGAAATCGGTCTGGACGACCTCATCTTACTATTTGGTTTTGGGTGCTCGGCGTATTCGGCCATTTTTTTTGTATTCTACTGAAAACCGAATACTTTAAATTATAATTAGTAAAGAAGTGTAGTAAAGTCACTTTTCTTTTTATTAATGCTGAACATACTAGTTACATTGCTAGATTTAGAAAGGGCTTTCTCTATACATATCTACATGGAGATCAGTTTAACGAAAAGCATATGTGCCTTATGTATAAATATATTTGATAGGAGGTCAAAATTATGTAACTAATGAATTTTAAACTAAATATTAATAATAGGTGTATTAGTTATAAATAAATAAACACTCATAAAACCAACTACATATGTAATTATAGAGTCATAGGTGTGTGACTAGTGAAATAGGTCATTGTTACTCCAACAGTTAAGGATGCAGTTAACTTAATTGTTAGTGCGCTTGCATAATTTGTCCATTTCATAATTATTACTATTTGATAGGGATTCATAGTGATGACTTTTTTCCCGACAGATCATATAATCTAAGACACATATTTTTTAAGATGAAATTTCAATTCTTGACTATCCCTTCCGTTGCTTTTAAGTACGATGACCCTTCAATATTATATTACAAGTTATAGTTTAAATTAGAACTTATGTAATGTCAACAAAATATACAAGACAATTATAAAAAAACACATGACGTCCGTTGTCAATCATGATGTGTGACCATAAAGTGTTAGAATATTTATAGAAATCCGAATTTGTTTTTATAACTTTTTTTTTTTTTAAAACGTGTGTTCATTGAATTTGCCATAGTTATCGCCAACGTCCATACCACGTTGAATACACCGGTTCTCGTCCGATCACCGAAGTTAAGCAACGTCGGGCGCGTTCAGTACTTGGATGGGTGACCGCCTGGGAACACCGCGTGCCGTTGGCTTTTTGTTTTACGGACTTCTACATAAGTTAGTATATTTTGCTTTCATATTAATTTATACGAGATTCTTTACAAGCTGCAAATAAATCGGTCAAAGAATTAAACACGTGCAATTAACAGCATAATTTAAAAAGTCTAATACCTACAAGTAGTAAATCTGTTTTTTCTGTTCAATTCTAAGGGTCAACTGTTATGGGTCCAATGACGGTCAACATTGCAGATTAATGGAGTTTTACCTACAAAGGCAATAAACATTTTTTTTTTTTTAAAAACAATAACTATCCGGCCAGTATGCACTATGCATATAAAGAATTAGCGCGTTTGATTTTGTTTTGAAGTACTCGAATACAACATTTAAATAAATGTGTAGTTGTAATTGACTTCATGACCTTAAGAGGCCTTTCATAGGTAGAACATAGCGCAGTGGCAGCCTGGGGTCAGATACCTTAGCTTTTATCGCCATCTATGCTTTAGACTCATGTATATTTTATTCACAACTCAAGTTGCTAGATGTCGCCCTTTTTTTCAATTCTCACTTGCGCCATCTATTATGTATTTGAGGAAATAAAAATAGCCCGATGAGTAGCTAGAAATAGTGATGTCCGAATGTTTGTATGGGATTGAATATCTGTATTATATGATCTGTTTTAATAGAATACTACGTTTTTAATAGAATCTTAAAATAAAAATATATTTTAGGTTAGTTGTAAGTTTGGCTTACTATTTTTAGATTGGCAATCGCCAACGTCCATACCACGTTGAATACACCGGTTCTCGTCCGATCACCGAAGTTAAGCAACGTCGGGCGCGTTCAGTACTTGGATGGGTGACCGCCTGGGAACACCGCGTGCCGTTGGCTTTTTGCTTATGTAATATTTCCATGTTTTCTTTCTGTAAATATAGTACAGTGTATTTATTAATCCAATCGCCAACGTACATACCACGTTGAATACACCGGTTCTCGTCCGATCACCGAAGTTAACAACGTCGGGCGCGTTCAGTACTTGGATGGGTGACTGCCTGGGAAAACCGTGTGCCGTTGGCTTTTTGCTTATGAAAAATTTAAATACCGTGTGTTCTTTCTGTAAATATAGTACGGTGTATATATTTATCTAATTGCCAACGTCCATACCACGTTGAGTACATCGGTTCTTGCGACCAAAAACTGGTCACATAATCGGTAGTATGAACGTTGGCTGGCGAGTTTATTAAAAAATACATTGTATCTACTATAATTATAGCGAAATCTAAAATGTATCCTACTGATGACAACTGTTTTTAAAACAGTAAAAAACCGCTTTGTACGGTAACTTTAACCGGTAAAATAATCTTTACCTGGCATACATGATGAAGTATCTACAATAGATCAATGATATTGTCAAGTCTTGTATCTTAATTGATTCTCTTGTAACTTAATTGATTAGGGCACTGGCATATTTTGCCCATTCCATAATTAGCGACTGATAGTGATGACTTCATTCTCGATTAATATAATCACACGCCGTGGGCTAAATTTAACAACGAATGAATTAGTCCGAACTCTTTATTGCACAATTTCTCTTACATCAAGACTATTAACATAGAGAATAGCTATCTAGGAAATCCCTCACTTTTTTGATTCATAGTACTTTTAGGGCACTCTTATAATTTGTTATTAAACAATTAGAGATTGCAAACGATAAATAACAGTCATAACTAAAATATAAAAAGTATATAGTTGACTAAACTTTTTTGTTACGTCTTTTCGATCTCGTAGCAAAAATATTTACATAAGGCACATATGGGTTCCATTGAATTGATCTCCCTTTAAAAAAACACGTTTTCTAAAACTAAAGTAATAAGTTTCGATAAGATCCGTTAGGGAATTTGTACGATTTGTCAAATAATTATATAATAAGAGACTGATAGTTATGAAAACAATGACAAGAATTTCCATCATGTAGCGATATAGACCCCATACGTCGGACTAAATGTTTTGATGACATTTTTTTTATTAATTTGCTTAATAATTGATTGCTATATAGTTGACATAGAATTAGCTCGCTGAAGTGGAAGTGGGCTGGTCATGTCTCCAGGCGCATTGATGGCCGATGGAGCCGACACGTGTTGGAGTGGAGACCACGCTTAGGCAAACGTAGTGTAGGACGCCCTGTGACAAGATGGGCCGACGATTTAAAAAAGGTGGCAGGTTCGGGATGGATGCGGACTGCCCAAGATCGGGATGGTTGGCGTTCTATGGGGGAGGCTTTCGTCCAGCAGTGGACGGCAAAAGGCTGAAAAAAAAATATATATATATATAGTTGACTAAACTTTTTTTTCTCGTAGTTTTCGTTGGCATGGGCGATACAAATCGTATATAGATACAATATCTATGTATCGGTAAAAAATCTAATATCTAGATATCAGAGCGCACAGTATCTATATATTCGGATATCCACTGATATCGTTTCTGTTTTCGGTTCTTAAAAATCCTAAGAAATTTTGGTCTCTTGTAAAGGATCATCGTGGTGAATCTTCAGATCTTCCTAGAGAAATGTTCCTCAATAATATGACAGCAAATACAGGAGAAGATATTTGTAATCTTTTTGCTTCACAGTTTGCGTCAGTCTATTCCCCACATGATCAAGGTCGTATATCATATCCAGCAGATTGTTTTCCCCAATTTTGCTTAAGTAAAATTTCTTTGACCGAACGTGAAATATCTAAAATCTTAAAATCCGTTGATATTAGCAAAGGACCTGGTCCTGATGGAATTCCCCCATTATTTATTAAAATTACTAGTAAGTACTTAACACTTCCTTTAAAAATCCTTTTTTCAAAATCACTCGAATCTGCTAAATTTCCTACAATATGGAAAGCTGCCAATGTTGTTCCTATTTACAAAAAAGGCGACAAGCGTAATATCAAAAACTATCGACCTATCTCAATTTTAAGCGTTATTCCAAAACTTTTCGAAAAGCTCATTTGCCCAATTGTAACCAAATATTTCAAAAATATCCTCTCTACACAACAACATCGCTTTATGCAAAATAAATCAACATCGACTAATTTATTAGACTATGTTATAGACCTGTCCGAAAACGTTGATCACAAGACTCAAATTGATGCTATTTACACGGATTTTACGAGCGCATTCGACAAAGTTAGCCATACAATCATACAATCTAAGCTTATGTATTACGGAATCCATGGTAATTTGCTGAATTGGTTAGTATCCTACTTAAATAACCGATCTCAACGGGTGATTACTCACGGCTATTCATCTTTTGCATTTGTTCCCACATCCGGGGTACCCCAAGGATCCCATTTAGGTCCAATTCTTTTTTTAGTTTTTATTAATGATATAGTAGACAGCATTAAATTTAGCAAATGCTTAATATTCGCCGACGATCTCAAAATCTACAGACCTATAAATACGTTATCCGATTCTGACCTTCTCCAAGCAGATATAGACGCTCTCGCTAGCTGGTGCAATAAAAATAACATGGAATTAAATGTTAAAAAATGTCTTCATATAAAGTTTACAAGACGCAGAAAACCAATATTATCTAAATACTCTATATCTGGCGATCCTTTATCCGAGGTTAATTCAATTCGAGACTTAGGTGTACTTATCGATAGCAATTTAAATTTTATTAATCATCTAGACAAAATAATATCAAAAGCTTGGAAAATGTTAGGATTTGTAAAACGAACATGCAAGGATTTTAAGAATACTCGCTCATTGCTCTGCATTTATAATTCTCTTGTACGTTCCAATTTAGAGTATGCATCAAATATATGGAACCCTTTTTATAACACTCATATCGAAAGACTAGAGCGAATACAACAAAATTTTACCCGTTTTCTTGCATACAAGGATACTAGTTGTCCTTATCGCGCTAACTACAACAATAGGCTAAAACATTTTAAAATGATATCACTTAAAAGTCGCCGTGAAATCAGCGATGTTTTGACCCTACACAAACTGATCCATGGTCAAATAATGTCATCCGAACTACTTTAGCAAATCAATTTAGTTGTTCCCCGCAAAATTCCTAGACACCCAATAAAAAAACCTTTTAGAACTACAGCTTTTAAAACAAATTTAGGTAAACATGCACCCCTCAACAGAATAATTAATTCTTATAATGAATATTCTTCTAACGGCAATATCGACATCTTTGCCCAAAGCAAGCCAACTTTTGTGAAGCTCTGTAAAAATCTCATAGTATAACTTTAAAACCATTTTATTCATAAATTAATTATTTCAACCCTTGTAGATTTTTGTTGTTGTATTTAAATTTTATTTTATGTTTTGTTTAATTATCTATAATTTATTTATCTTTTTTAATTTTTAGTTAAGACATAATTAGGTTAGTATAGTCTTATCTTAAGGTCAATGTTGTTTACACCTGTAATGATTTATTCACCTAGATTTAATACCCTGTATCTAATGCTAAGTGAATGTGTTAGTGATAAGTCGATGGTGTAACTATTTCCAATAAATAAATAAATAAATAAATAAATAATCTGTATACGGTATTGTTATGGTACTAAATCTAATATCTAGATATCGAAGCGCACGCACAGTATTTATAATATTCGGATATCCACCGATATCGGTCTTGTATACTCGGCATACAGTACATCCGATATCGAATATCGTTGTAAATTTGTAAATATCAATTGTCAAACGAGTAGGCGCGAACGCGAGTAGGATTGTTAGTGAAATATCGATATATCGAACTTATTATTTAGAAATATCTATATTTAGTACTATTTATTATTATTATGTTATTTATGTTTATCTATATCTTAGAACGAAAAGATATATATCTCTTTTTTCTTCTTAATGATATAGTTTGCGCAAGTCTAATATTTAATAATAACATATTTCTATATTGTATTTGATTTAATAAAAATATAATCGGTTTCAGAACAATTCATAAATACGACTCACGCTTACGTTATCTGTTGATATTTTTTAAAATATCGGATATTCGATATCTACGTAGACAGAGAAACAAAGTTTAGTTTCTCTGTCTACGGATATCTAGATATTTTAACCGTTAAGGATATTATGATATTTTTACTGGTATCGGTTGTTTGACCTTGGGTGTCATTTTAGAAATTGCTATTATTTTTATGATCTATTTTATTTTCGTTTTATGTTTTCGCGGTCGCGTTGTTAGCTTTGTAATTTAATTACTCGCTTTTTTTTCTAAATTTAAGGTGTTTTTCGTAACTCATGTATTTTTTCTTGTTTAAGTAGATGTATATAATAATTTATGATGTGTGTCAAATAATGTACATATTGTATTGAACTTTTCAAGGAAATGAGGTATTTAGGGCAAGTGTTAATATTCATTAAATGTAATTTTAAAGAATGATTTTTAGTTAGATTAATGTTTGTGTTAAATACAATGAAGAATTGTCTCGTCCCAATACGAGCGTAATTTTCGATAAATTCAACTGTAGGCAAAAAAGACAAGGGCTCGTCAGGCATTTTACAGATATTTTAAAAGTCAAATTAGATCAAAAGAGATACGAGTTATTACTCTTTCGACAACAGTTAAAAGAGATGTATATACGAAGAAATGAACTTTTAAATACGCCGGCATTACAGAAAAAGCCTTTAAAAAGTATGAAGGAAAGTTCATTTCACTGATTTTCAAATTCGGAACTGCAACATATCTATTAATAAACAAATATTTACTTATTTAACCATGTTATTATCAATAACAAAAATAAACCAATACATAATATATGCGATAAACACAAATATTAATATTAATCTGATATCATCTGGTACTGATTCGATTTCCGAGTACCATAGACTCGATACAATATCTAGATATTAAAATATGTAGATACGATATCCGATATTCAAAACCGATATCTAGATACGATACGATATCGCTTCAAAGCGATATTACCCATGCCTAATCCATACCGAACTACAATTTAATAGCAGCAAAAAATCTGGGCGCCCCTGCACTCGACGCGCGAGTCTCATTGTTTTGCCTAATTATTAAATTATTGCTCAAGATTATCTATTCTCTTCGCTTAAATATGAAACACAAATGAAAATTAACTAACATTTCTTATATTTAATTAGATACAAGACGTCATCCAATAAGGGACGCCCTTTATTTTGTACATAAGTCGCCGATAGATGTCGCTTATCAACTTTGTAACTTTTCTATATCGCGATGTCAAGTTGTTACATTCAAAACATAAGTGATCTTTGAAACTTGGCGTCAGTATCTCTGGTTTCCCTTCAAAACGAACAAATCTTTCGCCTTTTACTAAAGATTTCCGTGGAGGGGAACACTCAAATGAGTCTTAGATATTTTTGACAGTTCTGCTTCGGAAGGATTAATAAATACATAGAATTCTATAAATAATTATGGGAGTCTGAATAACTATTTCTTACTTTAATAGAAAAAGACCCCATGTTTTCAATGAAAGTAGGTTAAATCACTTAATCCTTTGTATTGTTTTTAAGTACAGTGACCATAAAATATTAGAATATTTTGGAAAAGCTTAATTTCAATGTATGTTTATAGGTGTAAGTCTAACTTTATTGTTTTAATTCGTATCGAATAGAATCTTGTGCTCTACCATTCAACACTCTTAATGGAATCTAAAAATAAAAATATATTTTAGACTTGGTTGTAAGTTTGGTTCACTATTATTAGATTTGCAATCGCCAACGTCCATACCACGTTGAATACACCGGTTCTCGTCCGATCACCGAAGTTAAGCAACGTCGGGCGCGTTCAGTACTTGGATGGGTGACCGCCTGGGAACACCGCGTGCCGTTGGCCTTTTGTTTTGCGTACTTCTACAACAGTTAGTATAATTTACTGTAATGACTATTTATAAGGTTTAAAAATAAATAGTTGAACTCTTGGTAAACGGTAGATAAGAATTGCGGAAATCATATTTTCTCGTTTCGTAATTTTTAGGCCGCGATTATTTTCGTAATTGGGTAAAACTAAAAAGTTTTCACACTTTTTATTTTTATTTTCATTGAACATTAGATTACGCTTATGCAGCAGGGAAGAGTGCGTAGTGCAGCTGCTGTTTAATAATAATGTATTAAGTATACTAAAACCTTTTCCTAAACGCGACACATAAGTTGTATCATAGTACAAGTTTTACCTATAATGGTTCGCATGCAAATATTTCAATAATATGGTGAGTTCTATTTAACTATAAGCAACTAACATAATGCTATCAATAAGTGCTTATTAATCCCGCCGAAGTAGAACTGACAAAAATATCTGAGACTCATTTGAGTGTTCCCATCCACGGAAATCTAAGCCTCCACGAAGATCTATAAGATCCGTTAGGAAATTTGTATGACTTGTCAAATATTTATATAATAAGAGACTGATAGTTATGAAAACACTTACGAGAATTTCCATCATGTAGCGGGAGGGAGAGCCCATACGTAGAGCTAAATATTTTGATAAGACAATTTTTTAATTAATTTCCTTAATTATTGCTTTTGCTTTTCAATTGCTTTGATGTGTGACCATAAGGTGTTAGAATATTTATAGAAATCCAAATTTGTTTTTATAACTTTTTTAATTAGATTTTTTTTTTAAATAACGTGTGTACATTGAATTTGCCATAGTTATCGCCAACGTCCATACCACGTTGAATACACCGGTTCTCGTCCGATCACCGAAGTTAAGCAACGTCGGGCGCGTTCAGTACTTGGATGGGTGACCGCCTGGGAACACCGCGTGCCGTTGGCTTTTTGCTTATGTGTAATTAGAAGTTTGTGTGTTCTTTCTGTAAATATTGTACAATGTATTTATTAACCAAATCGCCAACGTCCATACCACGTTGAGTACACCGGTTTTCGTCCGATCACCGAATATCCGATACTTGGATGGTTGACCGCCTGGGAACACCGCGTGCCGTTCGCTTTTTGCTTATGTTAAACTAGCGGGTCGCCAGCGGCGTCACCCGTGACATAATCAAAAATCCAGTTAAATGGGATAAAAGGGCCAAAATATTTTAATTATGTTGGGTATATTTTAACTGCGATAAAGCTTGAAGAAGTAACAAATAATCAAAACTCATACGACCTTTCTTATTTATGAAATGAATGTTGTTTTGGTTTTGGCAACTCGCAAATAGCCATATGAACTTAAAAAGGGTCAGTTATTTTGAAAGGACAGACAGAAACTTCAATTTTATTAATTTGTATAGATGTGATAAAGCGTGAAGAAGAACCAAATATTCACAACACACACAACTGTTCGTATTCATAATACGAGTGTGATTATTATTCTAGTAATTAAAGAAATATGGATATACTGAATTATTGCAATGCCTCCTTATATATTATATAAGGTGTAGTATATCCATTTGTCAGGACAACTATATCATTGGCATGACTTACACGTGAACACGCTACATGTACTCAAAACTAAAAGATTACCTCATAACTAATGATAACAATAAAAGATGTACTAAAAAGTTATAGAAAAAAATTACAATACCTTCTATTGTAATTGAATTATCATTAATAATAAAACTAAACAATTGAATGCAAGCATTATTATTTTTATTAATGCATCAGTATTAACCCTACAACTAAGGAATAGGTAACCTTAAAAGTAAAAAGTAATAGTCTATAAACTAAAATATAAAAATAAAACAAATTTATAACCTAGGTTAATCATTGCAACCTAACGCTACAAAGTATTCTATATAATAATATAATATAATATAATCCTAATATGGCAGAAGGTCACTCTACTCCGGAAATCTGGACACCGCGAGTCAGAATTGACTTCCCGATTCAGAAATTTAGCACACCGCTATCATATACATATATTATGTCGGCAGAGATACGCACGTTTTAATAGCTTTGATAGAATCAACAGATTTTGATGAAATAACTAAACGGAACATTGAAATACATCTTATAATAATTCTGTTATTTCAATTTGGTATTTTTAGCCATTTCAAAGATTAGCCCGGCCATCACCGCCTAACTGTGACAGCAATTCCATCGCGCACAAAGAAATTTGGCAACTCCTTTTTTTGTCGCACTTCCAAAAATGGAATTCTTTACCAGCTCACGTGTTCCCCTCCTCTTACAACCCGGGTTCCTTCAAACGAGGCGTGAAGAGGCGTCCTTCGGGCAGGCATCGTGGGGGTGGCTAGTGCAGAACATTCTTCCCGACTGTTCTGGTCGTCATCGCGTTTGGGCTGTACTACCACTTACCATCAGGTGGAGTAGAGTCATTTCATCAAAAATAAATTTAAAAAAAGGGGAGAAAATAAAAAAAAATATTGTTTTGGTTTTGTTATTAGAATAGTTAATTAAGTCCGAATCATTATTGCTATTACTTACCTTAAGACTTAAAGATTGTACGATAATTACAGAAAAACTAAAATTTAACGAAGACGGTTAAGTTAGTTTCACTTACTAGACTTTCTGAAATTTATATTTAAAAAAAAAATCAAACTGAATGCATCAGTATTAACCGTGGTATAGACGTTTGAAATTTAAAATAAGACAAACATATGTGAATTCCCATATAAGTTATGATTTCTCATAGTTATTAGTTGTCATAAAAATCAGAATTAGTTCTCAATTACCAGGTCGGGCCAATAAAAAAGTTATTGGGTTTTTCTGTCAAAAAATTCTCAGTAGCAGCCCGGAGTCTGGAAGTTGGAAGTGTATATACTTCCGTGCCTCGGAAAGCACGTAAACCTGGTCCTACGCCTGAACTCTTTCCGGTCGTGTCGGATTGCCGTCCTATCGGATTATGAGAGTTAGGGAATAGAGAATGCATCTTTGTTTGCGCATACACTCGTGTACTATAATATGTCATGTGCAGTTGGCTAATCTCTCTTGAGATTGGCCACCGTGGCCGAAATCGGTCTGGACGACCTTATCTTACTATTTGGTTTTGGGTGCTCGGCGTATTCGGCCATTTTTTTTGTATTCTACTGAAAACCGAATACTTTAAATTATAATTAGTAAAGAAGTGTAGTAAAGTCACTTTTCTTTTTATTAATGCTGAACATACTAGTTACATTGCTAGATTTAGAAAGGGCTTTCTCTATACATATCTACATGGAGATCAGTTTAACGAAAAGCATATGTGCCTTATGTAAATATATTTGATAGGAGGTCAAAATTATGTAACTAATGAATTTTAAATTAAATATTAATAATAAGTGTATTAGTTATAAATAAATAAACACTCATAAAACCAACTACATATGTAATAATATTAAATACGTACATGACTGAAATAGGTCATTGTTACTGCAACAGTTAAGGATGCAGTTAACTTAATTGTTTAGGTTAGGTTAGGTTAGGTTAGGTTGGGGTGCATGTCAGTCACCTCCACGTGGTGCACCCTGGGCAACGGGGTCGACAAGTAATCCGATGTTTTCTCGGAGTGCCTGTCGACCGCGGCTGAGACTGACGCGACGGTAATGCCACGGGCCGTTCCTGGTACTTTTCTGTTCAGCAGACTGGACTGTGCGAGCGGCTTTGTGGCAAATTGAAGGTGGAAGGAAGAAGCTCTCTGCTTTCTTTCTTTGTTTTGTTTTGTTCTTCTTCCGTTTTGTTTCGTTTCGTTTTCTTTCTTCTGTTTCATTTTTTGTTAATTTTGTTTTGTTTTATTTTCTTCTTTTATTTTCTTTCCTGTCTTCTATTTATTTTTGGAGGTTACTCCCAATGGTGGAGTTAGTCGAGTTAGAGTTGGTCTCCGGGGTCTTTTTGGGCTGCCGGAGAAAGGAGGTGGGAGAGGCGGGTTCGCCCAGTGTCGGTATCGATGCTGGGTGGACAGACTAAAAGGTCACCGCCTCTCAAACTCGTTTCCCCATCCGGGTGTTGTGGACATGTCTCGCAGCCCGTGGTGGGACCGAGGGTCTTGCCTTAACCGGCTGGGCCAAGAGGAGACAACCTCAATAAAAAACATTAGTTTGTAGATCCCGTGATACCACCCGACCTCACGGTGTATATAGGGTTACCAAGGGGGCACTGCCTTGGTGGACTTTTTATTTCCCCCATACTCGTGGGATTATACATGAATAAACAAAACAAAACATTTAAAAACAACGGACTCGGCGATCATACGGACAAAGATAACATGGCGGTGGAGGCGGGCGCCCCAATAGCGCGCGCCGAAACCAAAGACACTCTCGTGTCCAAAAAACTGGTGGTCCGACTGGAACGACTCTCAGAGTCCGACTCGTCGGCCACCAGCATGGTGATGGTCTCTTCGAGAGACCCCGCCTGTCGTCGGCGGAAGGGCGAGAAGCGGCCCCGTCCTGGGCCGGAGAGCTACTCCGGCTCCGAGAGCGACGCGGGTATGAGCGAAGGCGGCTTCTCGGGGTCAGGCATCAGCAAATGGCTGAAGCCCTCCCCCAAAAGGGGGCGTGGTCGACCGCCCACGACGGGCGAATACGTCGGCCTCGGGCGCTCCCGCGAGGAGCTAAAAGCCGCTAAGGCAAAGGAGCGGCGGTACGAGGCGGAGGACGCACTGGCCGCGTACAGTGCGGCGGCCAAGGTGGCCACTGAAGAAAGGGCGGCCCGAGCAGAGAAACGCCAACCCGGCGCGACCGTGGACGTGCCGCAGACGTCTGCCGCGCTGGACGCGGCGGTGAAGGAGGCGCTCGACGTCGTTCTGCAGGTTGCCGACAGGTCGGGCAACCTGAAGGGCACGTTCGTTCGGGCCCTGAAGTCCGCCGCCGTCACCATTAAAGGTGCGGTGGCGGATCTAAGGGCCCTCACTGTGACGGAGGAGGTGGCGCGGCTGGAGGCGGCTAACACGCGACTCTCCGGCCAACTGGCTGAGCTGCGCCGGGAAGTCGCCGAAATGCGCCAGCGGCCGGTGGCGGCGACGGAGGCGAACCTCCAAAACGTCATGGAGGAGGCGCTGCGCGCGAACCGCGAGCAGTTCAGCACGATGCTGAACGCTCGCCTCGAGGGCCTCGAGGGCCGCCTCCTTCCGGAGCCTCGGCTGCGGCCTCCACTCGCCGCTGACCGCCGTAGGGTAGCGCAGGCAGCGGCCGTAGCCGCGGCGGGAAAGGAGGCTCCAGCCGCCTCCCACGCAACTGAGGGCGTCGAGGCCAGCGCCGCCAAGCCTGCTGCTGTCAGGCCGAAGCGGCCTAAGAGAAGTATGGCTGCCCAAGAGGCGGCAGCCAGGAGGGTGGCTCCTCAGTCGTCAGCGGAGCCGGCCGCCACTCCGGCCACGTGGAGCGCCGTGGTCGCTAGGAACAGGCCAAAGAAGGCAGAGAAGACGGGCGCCAAGCCAGCGGCGGCGAAGCCGACTTCTTCCGGGGCCACCAAGAAGGTCCCGGTTAGGAGGAAACTCCGCCCCCCTCGCACCGCAGCGATAACGCTGACGCTGAAGCCCGGTGCTGAGGAAAAGGGGTGGAGCTACGAGAAGGCTCTGGCCCTGGCCAAAAGCCGGATCAGCCTCCGGGAGGTCGGCTTGACGGCGGTACGGTTCCGGACCGCGGCGACGGGAGCGCGGATGCTCGAGGTGCCGCCGGGCACCAACGAGGCCGAGAAGGCGGCGGATGCCCTGGCGGAAAAGCTCCGCGAGGCCCTCAGCCCGGAGATCGTCCAGATCCATCGACCCACAAAGTGTGTCGAACTAAGGGTACTAGACCTGGACGACTCCGTGACGGTGGCGGAAGCCGTGGCGGCGGTCGCTGAACAAGGCGGCTGCCCTACCGGGGCCATTAAAGCGGGCATCATCGCTCGCGGCTCGAGCGGCTCGGGCTCTCTGTGGCTGAGCTGCCCCGTTTCGGCCGCGAAGAAGGTCGTGGAGGTAGGTCGCATAAGGGTCGGGTGGGTGTCGGCGCGAGTCATGCTGCTCGACCCCAGACCGCTGCACTGTTTCCGGTGCCTCGAGCGGGGGCACATGGGGGCAAAGTGTGACCGGGACGTCGACCGAAGCCGTCTGTGCTTCCGCTGCGGTCAGCCCGGTCACAAAGCTCGGGAGTGCTCCGCCGCCGTAGCCAGCTGCGTGGTCTGCACTGCGGCCGGTAAGCCAGCTGCCCATGCCGCCTGCAGCAAGTCGTGCCAGGGCGGAAAGGGCGCCACGCAGAGGGAAAAGACAAGGAAGGTGGCGACGAAAGGCCCGGTAGCCGCGTCTCCACGCACAGAGGCGGAGCCGATGGAGACCACGCAGTGATGGCCCTGCGCTGCCTCCAGGCCAATATCAACCACTCTGCCAGGGCTCAGGACCTCCTAGTCCAAAGCATGGCAGAGTGGCAGATCAACGTGGCGGTGGTATCGGAGCCCTATTTCGTTCCCTCGCGGGACGACTGGGTCTCCGACCACGAACGGGTCGTGGCCATCGTCGCCCCTGCGGTCGCTGGCGCTCCGGCCATCGAGGGTGTGGCCAGGGGCAGGGGGTGCGTGCTGGCCGTCGTCGGCGGTGTGACGGTCGTCGCCGTCTACGCCTCGCCCAGTCGGAGTCGGAGGTCGGGACTCTGATCGGGCAAGCGGCGCCCGCACCGGTGTTGGTCGTGGGGGACTTCAACGCCAAATCAACGGCTTGGGGTTCTCCTGTGGCCGATGCCCGGGGAGAGGTGCTCGAGGAGTGGGCGGTCTCGTTGGGGCTGGCGGTCCTCAACAGTGGGTCGGAGAGCACGTGCGTGCGGCGGCAGGGCGAATCGATCGTGGACATTACGTTCGCGTCCAACGCCCTGGCCCGCCGTGCTCAAAACTGGAGGGTCGAGACTGGCGTGGAGACACTGTCGGATCACCGATATATTCGGTTCGATGTCTCTGCGTCGGCTCGTTGGGATGTTCGGCCCACTGTTGTCGGAGGAACGGAAGGTCGTCCGCGTTGGTGCCTGGGCCGCCTCGACGGACAGTTGGCGAAGGAGGCGGCCATCGTCGAAGCTTGGGGGGCCGGTTCCGACCCGGTCCTCCGGATCGACCAGGAGGCCGACCGGATCGACGGCGCCCTGTCCCGAGTGTGCGACGCGGCGATGCCGAGGGCTAAGCCGCACCCGCAACGTCGGCGGGTGTACTGGTGGCGTCCGGAGCTCCGTCGGCTGCGCAAGGCGTGCGTGGCGGCACGGCGCCGTTACGTTCGGTGTAGGAGACGAAGGGTTCGTGATGACGACGCGGAGGGGGTTTTCTACACCGGATATAGGACCGCCTGCCAGGCCCTACAGAAGGCCATAGCACAGGCCAAAGAGGCGGCGTGGGAGGAATGGCTGGAGACGCTCAACGGCGATCCGTGGGGGCGTCCGTATCGGGTCGTGAGACAAAAGCTCCGACCCTGGGCTCCTCCGCTGACCAGCAGTCTCCAGCCGCAGCTCTTGGCGAGGGTTGTGGACACGCTCTTCCCCGAGCGGGGAGAGTTCGTGCCACCGGCCATGGTGCCGCCGGCGAGCAGGCCCCAAGAGGAGGACGACGGGTCACCGGTGACTCCGATCACCGAGGCGGAATTGCAGGCGGCTGTCATCAGACTAGGGTCGAAAAAGACAGCCCCTGGGCCCGACGGAATCCCCGGTCGAGCCCTGAAGATCGCGTCGGAGGAACTCGGCGAGAGCATGCGGCGCCTCTTCACCGCATGCCTGTCTCAGGGTAGGTTCCCGCGACGGTGGAAAACGGGCACGCTCGTTCTGATCCGCAAGGACGGGCGTCCGTCCGATCAGCCGTCAGCCTACCGCCCGATCGTGTTGCTCGACGAGGTGAGCAAGCTCTTCGAGCGGGTGCTCGCTGCCCGTCTCGTCGGCAGTATGGAGCCGGGACTCGACGAGCGGCAATACGGGTTCCGTCCCGGCCGCTCGACGCTCGACGCGATCGCCAGGGTGAGGGGCCTGGCCGAGGAGGAGGTGTCTCGGGGCGGGGTTGTGTTGGCAGTGTCGCTGGATATTTCCAATGCCTTCAACACGCTGCCCTGGGAAACGGTGATGGAGGCCCTGCGGTTCCGCGGTGTGCCGGGCTACCTGCGGCGTACCGTGGCCGATTACTTCTCGGGCAGGGCGGTGGCCTTCCCGACTGCGGACGGATGGGCCGTCAGGTCGTTATCGTGCGGTGTTCCGCAGGGGTCGGTACTAGGACCGCTCCTGTGGTGCATCGGCTACGACTGGGTGCTGCGCGGGGCCACGTTGCGGGGGGTCAGCGTCACGTGCTACGCTGACGACACCCTCGTGTCGACCCGCGGCAGTTCATACCGGGAGGCGGCCTATCGCGCCACGGCTGGGGTGGCGCACGTGGTCCACCGAATCCGCGCGTTGGGCCTCGAGGTGGCCCTACACAAATCCGAGGCCCTCGTCTTTCACGGGCCTCGGAACGCGCCACCTCCGGGGGCGGCGATAACGGTGGGCGGAACTTCCATCGCCGTCGGGTCGACGATGAAGTACCTGGGATTCGTGCTCGACGGCAGGTGGAAGTTCGAAGAGCACTTCCGGCGCTTGGCCCCAAAGTTGGTGGCTGCAGCCGGGGCGCTAGGGAGGATCCTCCCGAACGTGGGTGGGCCAGGAGGTGCCTGCAGGCGCTTGTACACCGGCGTCGTGCGCTCGATGGCGCTCTACGGGGCGCCGATATGGGCGGACGCTCTGAGCGCCCGTAACGTCGCCTCGCTGCGACGTCCGCAGCGAGCGATGGCGCTCAGAGCGGCTCGGGCGTACCGCACGGTGTCGTACACCGCGGCGTGCCTGCTCGCCGGAAGCCCGCCATGGGACCTCGAGGCCGAGGCTAACTCGAGGGTCTATTGGCGGATCAAGGCGGCAGTGAGAGCGGAGGAGAACCGGCCCCACCCACGTGAGGTTCGGACGTGGCGAGAGGAGGCCCGCGAGAGGGTATTCGCCGAGTGGTCGGAGAGACTGGGTGTCCCGGGTGCTAGCCGGGACCTCGTTGCGGCCATTCGGCCGGTGCTGAGGAAGTGGGTCGAGCGCAAGCACGGCCCACCCACGTATCACCTCACACAGCTTTTGACCGGCCACGGTTGTTTCGGCCGGTACCTGTGTGAGGTGGTCGGTAGGGAGCCGACGGTGGAGTGCCACCATTGTGGCGGAGGAGCCGTGGATACGGCGGAACACACGCGCGTAGAGTGCCCGGCTTGGGCGGAGCCTCGCGCGGTCCTATCCACGGCTGTAGGTGGGGACCTGTCGCTTCCGGCCGTCGTCGAGAAGATGGCCGGAAGCGAAGAGATCTGGGCGGCAGTGTCACGGTTCAGCGCATGTGTCATGTCGCAAAAGGAGGAGGCAGAGCGGGAGCGGGAGGACGACGTGGACTCGCTCCCGCAACGAAGAAGGAGACCTCTTCGACGGCGACGTGCCTTCGCAGGCCGGACGCTGCCGCAGAGTTAAGGTGTGGTTGGCGGCGGAGCCAGTTTGTTGATCCGCCGCGGGGCTTCAAGCCCTGCCGCCCAGCCTCCAGTGGCGGACTCGGGGGAGTCCGTCACGTAACAGGACGGAGGCACAGAGAGGAGGGAGGCGCGCCCCTAACATCCTGGCGCGCTCTCGAGATGGGTCGCCTTATGGCGACGACCGCTGGCGGGGTTGCGGTTGTAAGTCACAACGTTCCCGTGACCCCGCCGCCTTGCGGAGAGGCGGAAATCCGGGGAGGTTTTAGTGGGTAGGACGGTGGCCCTCTGCCCCGTGAGTCCCACATACCCGTCCCGGTCCCCCCGGACCGGGCGGCAGGCGTAAATGCCTTTCCTCCCCGAAAAAAAAAAAAAAAAAAAAAAAAAAAAAAAAGGTTAGGTTAGGTTAGGTTATATTGGGGTGCATGTCAGTCACCTCCACGTGGTGCACCCTGGGCAACGGGGTCGACCAGCAATCCGATGTTTTTCCGGAATGCTTGTCGATCGCGGCTGAGACTGACGCGGCGGAAGTGTCGCGGGCCGTTCCTGGGACTTCTCTGTTGCGCAGAGTTGACCAGCGAGCGGCTCCGTGGCAAATAGGAGGACTCCGGGGTACTTTTGGGCCGCCGGAGAGAGAGAGGAGGAGTTGGTCTCCGGAGTCCTTTCGGGCTGCCGGAGACAGGAGTAGAGGAGTAGAGGAGGAGGGAGAGGCAGGTTCGTCCAGTTTCGGTGTCGATGCTGGGCGGACAGACTTCGGTCACCGCCTTCTCGAACTCGTTTCCCCATCCAGGCGCCAGCCTGTGGTGCGACCGAGGGCCTTGCCTTCACCGGCCGGGTCGAGAGGAGAAAACCTCAATAAAAAACAACAGGTGGGTCGCTCACCCAAAGCGACGGCCGCAGGTGGGGTCGCGGTGGTGTGCTAACGCGTTCCCGTAACCCCGCCACCATGCGGTGAGAAGGAAACGAGGAGGTTTTAGTGGGTAGGACGATGGCCTTCTGCCCCGTGAGTCCCACATACCCGTCCCGGTCGTGTCCGGGCGGCAGGCGTAAATGCCTTTCCTCCTCGAAAAAAAAAAAAAAAAAGGTTAGGTTATATTTGATAGGTTATATTTGATAGGTTATATTTGATAGGAGGTCAAAATTATGTAACTAATGAATTTTAAATTAAATATTAATAATAAGTGTATTAGTTATAAATAAATAAACACTCATAAAACCAACTACATATGTAATAATATTAAATACGTACATGACTGAAATAGGTCATTGTTACTGCAACAGTTAAGGATGCAGTTAACTTAATTGTTTAGGGCGCTTGCATAATTTGTACATTTCATAATTATTACTATTTGATAGGGATTCATAGTGATGACTTTATTCCCGACAGATCATATAATCTAAGACACATGTTTTTTAAGATGAAATTTCAATTCTTGGCTATCCCTTCCGTTGCTTTTAAGTACGATGACCCTTCAATATTATATTACAAGTCATAGTTTAAATTAGCACTTATGTAATGTCAACAAAATATACAATCAATCAACAGCCAATCGTTGTTCACTGCTGAACATAGGCCTCTCCCAAGGTGCGCCAAAGCTCCCTGTCCTCCGCCTTCCGCATCCAGTTGGTGCCCGCCACCTTCTTAAGGTCGTCGGTCCACCTGGCTGGAGGGCGCCCTACGCTGCGCTTGCCGATTCGCGGTCTCCACTCTAGGACTCGTCTGCTCCAACGGCCATCGGTCCTACGACATACGTGACCAGCCCACTGCCACTTCAGCCTGCTAATTTTGCAAGCTATGTCGGTGACTCCGGTTCTTTTCCGGATAATCTCATTTCTGATCTTATCCTTCAAAGATACTCCGAGCATAGCTCGCTCCATAGCACGCTGAGCGACTTTGAATTTGTGGACTAGTCCCGCAGTTAGTGTCCACGTTTCGGCACCGTATGTCATGGCAGGTAAGACGCATTGGTTGAAGACTTTCGTCTTCAAACATTGCGGTATAGACGACTTGAGGACTTGACGAAGGTTGCCAAATGCTGCCCATCCCAAGCGAATTCTTCGATCGGCTTCATTCTCGAAGTTGTTCCTACCGACTTGTATTATCTGTCCTAGGTAGGTATATTCACTAACAACTTCGAGAGGTTTCCCCTCGACGTATATCGGTCCCGGCACGACATGCCTATTGAACATGACCTTGGTCTTGTCCAAGTTCATACCGAGACCGACACACCGGGAAGACTCGCCTAGGCTACGCAGCATTTCGGTGAGTTGTTCCAGCGACTCTGCTATGATGACGATATCGTCGGCAAATCGAAGGTGTGAGATGTACTCGCCGTTTACATTGACTCCATACATAGTCCAATCCAGCGTTTTGAAAACGTCTTCCAACGCGTTGGTGAACAGTTTCGGGGATATTACATCCCCCTGTCTCACCCCTCTGCGCAGTTGGATCGCCTTCGTCTTACAGTTCTGGATGTGGACAGTCATTGTAGCGGCGTTGTACAGACATCTCAGTACCTCGATATATCTCCAATCGATATGACATCTCTGCAATGAGTCGAGCACTGCCCAGGTTTCGATGGAGTCGAAGGCTTTCTCGTAGTCCACGAATGCCATACACAGCGGCTGATTGTACTCTTCGGTCTTCTGCACAATCTGCCGAACAGTATGGATGTGGTCCACGGTGCTGTAGCCTGATCGAAAGCCGGCTTGCTCTGGGGGCTGGAACTCGTCAAGTCGTCTGGCGAGACGGTTCGTGACGACTCTTGAGAACAGCTTATACACGTGACTCAGGAGGGAGATTGGTCTGTAGTTTTTCAAGAGGGTTTTATCACCTTTCTTGAAAAACAGTACCACCTCACTCCCGCTCCACGTTTCCGGGGTCTTGCCATGTTGGATGACGGAATTAAAGAGGCTTGCTAGCTCTTTCAGGACCGGGGTCCCGCCTGCCTTAAGCAACTCTGTTGTGATTCCGTCATCTCCCGGAGCTTTGTTGTTTTTAAGCTGTTCTAGAGCCGCCCAAATCTCTCCTTGGTCAACGACCGGGAGCTCCTCGGAGTAATGGCGCATAAGAGGGGCGCGCTGGTCTTCAATACTGATTCCCACGGGTTTATCCGATCTTGAAGAGAACAACTGCCCATAAAACCTCTCTACTTCTCCGATAATCTCAGGCCTAGAGGTAACGACCCCACCATTTTCAGTTTTAAGTTTTGTCAGACGCGGCCTCCCAAACTTGCGAGCGAACACTTTCGATCCCCGATTTTGCTCAATCGCAGCCTTGATGGCACGGGTATTGGAGCGTCGGAGATCGCGTCGCGTCAGCGTTTTTATTGTTCGGTTTAAGGCCTTATCTGACAAAAACGATGGTAGTTCTCGTCGTTTTCTCATGAGCTCGAGTGTCTCAGCAGAGAGTTTTGGTGCGTTGTCTCTTCTCTGTGGCGGAAAACACTTGTGGGATGTGTTTTGCAGTATTTTGACCAGCGTGTCGGTTCTCTCATCAATGCTGCTTATGGTTTCCAACGCGGTGAATTGATTTTGAAGTTCCATTTGGAACTTTTCGGAGCCTTGAGCAGCTTGGAGCATGGTAGGTCGGAGAGTAGACCTCATCATTCTCGATCTTTCGGCTTTTAAGTTGATATTTAGAGTGCCTCGAACCAAGCGGTGATCACTTCCGGTATTAAACCTGTTGATCACTGAAACATCTCTAAATATGTGCCTTTTATTCGAAATGATAAAGTCTATCTCGTTCCTTGTCACGTTATCGGGGCTTCGCCAGGTCCACCTCCTCTGAGGCTTTTTTTGAAAGAAAGAATTCATCAAAAAAAGCCCCTGCGCTTCGAGAAAGTTTACCAGCATTTGCCCCCTGTGATTTCTGCAGCCCAAGCCGTAAGGTCCGACTTTCGATTCACCGCTATCTTGTACTCCCACTTTAGCATTAAAGTCTCCCATAACAACATTGTAGTGGGCCCTCGAGGTGTCGTTGAGGGCCTTTGCGATGTCCTCGTACATCGCTTCGACCACATCATCAGAGTATGTCGAAGTTGGCGCATATACCTGTACAACCTTCAGGGAGTACCTGTCGGAAAGTTTTAGGACAAGGTACGCTACCCGGTTCGACACACTACTGATTTCCACAATGCTGCTAATGAGATCCTTTTTGACTAGAAAACCGACACCACCCTGGGAGAGGTTATCACCTTCGCGGAAGTAGAGTAAGTTACCGGACTCTAGAGTTATCGTGTCCTCCCCCTGTCTTCGGACTTCAGATAACCCCAGTATATGCCAGTTTATATGACTTAACTCTACTTCTAATTCGGCGAGGTGATGGTCCAGCCTCATCGAGCGTCCAACAAAATATACAAGACAATTATAAAAAAACACATGACGTCCGTTGTCAATCATGATGTGTGACCATAAAGTGTTAGAATATTTATAGAAATCCGAATTTGTTTTTATAACTTTTTTTTTTTTAAAACGTGTGTTCATTGAATTTGCCATAGTTATCGCCAACGTCCATACCACGTTGAATACACCGGTTCTCGTCCGATCACCGAAGTTAAGCAACGTCGGGCGCGTTCAGTACTTGGATGGGTGACCGCCTGGGAACACCGCGTGCCGTTGGCTTTTATTTTACGGACTTCTACGTAAGTTAGTATATTTTGCTTCCATATTAATTTATACGAGATTCTTTACGAGCTGCAAGTAAATCGGTCAAAGAATTAAACACGTGCAATTAACAGCATAATTTAAAAAGTCTAATACCTACAAGTAGTAAAACTATTTTTTCTGTTCAATTCTTAGGGTTAACTGTTATGGGTCCAATGACGGTCAACATTGCAGATTAATGGAGTTTTACCTACAAAGGCAATAAACATTTTTTTTTTTTAAAAACAATAACTATCCGGCCAGTATGCACTATGCATATAAAGAATTAGCGCGTTTGATTTTGTTTTGAAGTACTCGAATACAACATTTAAATAAATGTGTAGTTGTAATTGACTTCATGACCTTAAGAGGCCTTTCATAGGTAGAACATAGCGCAGTGGCAGCCTGGGGTCAGATACCTTAGCTTTTATCGCCATCTATGCTTTAGACCCATTTATATTTTATTCACAACTCAAGTTGCTAGATGTCACCCTTTTTTTTAATTCTCACTTGCGCCATCTATTATGTATTTTAGGAAATATAAATAGCCCGATGAGTAGCTGGAAACAGTGATGTCCGAATATTTGTATGGGATTGAGTATCTGTATTATATGATCTGTGGTTATGTTAACAAAATATAAAAGGCAATCAATTATTGCTCAAGATTTTAGCTTCCCTTAAATGTTAAACAAAAATGTTAATAAGCTAACATGTCTTATAACTAAAAGATAAAAAAGAGCATCCCTGGTATGTACAACGGTCACTAATAGATGTCGCTTATCAACTTTTTACTTTTTCTACATCCCGATGTCTAGATGTTTCATTCATAACATAAGTGATCTATTAAATGATTCTACAGTATCTCTGGTTTCCCATCAAAACGAATAAATCTTTCGCCTGTTACTAACGATATCCGTGGAGGGGTACACTCAAATGAGTCTTAGATATTTTTGACATTTCTGCTTCGGCGGGATTAATAATTACTTAGCAAACGATAGATAAATATAGGAGTCTGAATAACTATTTCATATTTTAATAGAAAAAAACCCCATATTTTCATTAATAGGAGATTAAATCACTTAATTCTTAATATTGCTTTTAAGTACGGTGACCCTAAAATATTAGAAGATTTTGGAAATTCGTTTTTGTGTTCATAACTATTAAAAAAAAAACAAATTAAAATACCAATGTTATTTGATACATTAAATATGCTTCAACAATCGCCAATTGTAGTGTACGTTTTAAAGTTATTTCTGATGGCAGGAAAATTATCAAACACATATCGCGATCGTAATATGTTATAAATATAACAATTGCAATAAATAATAAAATGTAAAAAACCCTACATTCGAAAAGACTCTTTCAAGAAAAACCGACGATTAGTCAGGTTTTTAAAGATAATATGCGGCTTAGCAATGTTACTTATTAGAACAGGGTTTACTCGTCCGGAATCGGATAGAATCTGCCGTTTGTCCCGACGTTTATTAAATTTATCCTTAACCGTTTCATTCCATGGATTGACTATGACTATGACTATGACTGTGGAAGGTTGGTATGGATTATTATATAACAGCTTTATTGTGTTTTTGTCGTTAGTTTTGTTATGTTAGCTTAGTTAGTTAACTTTGTTGTAGCTTAGCTAGTTAGTTAGTTGTTAGTTAGCTTTGTTATGTCTGATTTTAAGAATTAAGGTTAACTTTAATTTCATTTAATTCGAATTGAGTACAATCTTATGATTGTCAATTCATCATTCCTAGTATAGTCAAACAATTAAAATACATTTTATGATTACACTTATTAATTGTAAGTTTGGTTCACTATTTTTCATTGTGTAATCGCCAACGTCCATACCACGTTGAATACACCGGTTCTCGTCCGATCACCGAAGTTAAGCAACGTCGGGCGCGTTCAGTACTTGGATGGGTGACCGCCTGGGAACACCGCGTGCCGTTGGCTCTTTTATTGTGATATCGCATTTTTTTATTTTAAATTAAAAAGTAAGTTACTAAAAATTTATAATATTTCACAAACATTTAAAATACAAAAGTATAACTTTTTTATTTTAATTACTGGCTTCTATTACTGGCTATTTCCTTCAATTTCTATTTTGATTAAACTAAATGACGTCAATGAGATATGTCGAACACTGAGCACGAAAGACTCATTACCAATTCATTTGTTCCTATTTCGCATTCATAACGTTAGTTTGATAAAAGTGTTAAAATAAATATTTATTAGTCACAAATTATTGAAGTTCAATCTGGATTTAAACTATATTTCACTGCAGATAAAAAGGTATTCAAAGTTCATAGTCAAAAGATTGTCGATGATGGCGATTATCACATTAGTTTTAATTAGGCCATGAAAAATATACGCATCTTAATTGTAACAAACATTAAAACATTATATATGTTTCATTGGTTATGTATGAAAATATAATTAGATGAACTCTTGATCTCTTTGAAGATGGAAGCTATTATTGATAAGATGATGGTTTGTATTAAAATAAATATTAAACGTAATATTAGTCTTATTTATCTTGTTACAAATAATGTATTATTTCGCATTTCATGACAAGTCGCGATCGGTTCCATGGTGTAATGGTTAGCACTCTGGACTTTGAATCCAGCGATCCGAGTTCAAATCTCGGTGGAACCTGTTCTTTATTTTTAGTGAAAAAAGTGGTTAATTAGTTAAGAATAAGAGGGAAATATTTCACCGAATTTTCTTTATTTTATATTTGTTAACATTTAAATTATATTCGAAAATTTGAAAAAAACATTGGTTTGATTTTATAATTATGATAATAATCGTAGCTTTGAATTGATTACATTTTAATGCCTCGATTAAAATATTTTTTTACAGCCATTTTCAATATTTTTATTCGACGTAACCGAATAGACCTGTATAAAGATAAAAGAATATCGATTTATGCGATAAGAGAATCAAAAAACACCGCCCTAATACATTTTACTATTCAGCCAAATTTTCAATAACCGCACCTGTCCAACCTGTCAAATGACTAAAATAACCCTAAACACGTTACAAGTCCCGTTAACCCACTGAAGGCAAGGCTCCGGCCTCTTGGGCCCCGTAGGTTTTAATGAAAAAGCATCAAATTTCATAATTGACGAGAACGCGCCCCGCCCCTGTCTTCTGGGAGCCACAATTTATTAATCAGAAATAATAACTCACAGGTAATGTCGACGTCGCGACGTGAACCACTGATAAGTATCATGTCCGCTTGTAATCGGAAGGGTTAGGGCCGGTTACACTGTACTTTACTTTACTTATAGTTTTGTACACCACAAAGATAAATAAAAACTAAAAAGATGGATACAGCTTAAATAAAAGTAGCATACAATTTTGGCGACCTAATCGCTACATACAGACCTCTTCTATGCAACCAACGGTGTAAGTAAAATAAATACTGAATTATGTTTATTAAAATATTAATTTAGTTTTCATTGAACATGATAGGGTATTGAATGTTTTGTTTCACATAAATCACTTAACAATGTTCCTTAATTACGCTATTGTATACGGGCCGAGAAAGCCGAGATGGCCCAGTGGTTAGAACGCGTGAATCTTATCCGATGATCCTGGGTTCAAACCCGGGCAAGCACCACTGTATTTTCATGTGCTTAATTTGTGATTATAATTCATCTCGTGCTTAACGGTGAAGGAAAACATCGTGAGGAAACCTGCATGTGTCTCATTTCATTGAAATTCTGCCACATGTGTATTCTACCAACCCGCATTGGAGCAGCGTGGTGGAATAAGCTCCACAACCTTCTCCTCAAAAGGGAGAGGAGGCCTTAGCCCAGCAGTGGGACATTAACAGGCTGTTACTATACGGGCCTAGCGATGTAAAAATCCCAGGATCCGACCATCGTTTTACATATTGTTTTATTGTTTGCTTATCTGTTACGCTTTCACGGATAAATCACTGAACCGATTTTGATGAAATTTGATATTATTACTATCCAGACTACTACTAGGTACCACCCACTTATCTGATATTCTACCAAAAAACAGCAGTACTTTTTATTGTTGTGTTTCGATTTGAAGGGTGAGTGAGCTGGTGTAATTACAAGCACAAGGGACATAACATCTTAGTTCCTAAAGTTGGTGGTAGTAACGAATTAAGCGATGGTTAACATTTATTACAATGCCAATGTCTATGGGCGTTGGTGACCACTTACCATCAGGTAGCCCATATGCTCGTCCATACTATAAAAAAAAAAACAAAAAGCCAACGGCACGCGGTGTTCCCAGGCGGTCACCCATCCAAGTACTGAACGCGCCCGACGTTGCTTAACTTCGGTGATCGGACGAGAACCGGTGTATTCAACGTGGTATGGACGTTGGCGATAGCCAATCTAAAAATAGTGAACTTACAACTAAGTCTAAAATTTATTTTTATTTTAAGACTCCATTAAGAACGTTGAATTACCATTCAACGTTCTATTTGATACGAATTAAAACAATAAAGTTAAACTAACACCTAAAAACATACATTGATATTAAGGTGTTGTATATGACATAACAACCTTAACCATCATTATGGATCATGGGTTCTACTTATGTCCTGTTATTACAATGACTTACTCACAAAACAACAACAATACAACAAAAAGAAATGTTCGACGATAGAATGATAAATAATTCCTGCAGAAATAACTTTAATTGCATGGCGCATTGGCAATGTAAGCGATGGTTAACATTTCTTACTTTGCCAATATCTATGGGTGCTGGTGACAACTTACCATCAGGTGGCCCATTGGCTCGTCCGCTTACATATAATATAAAAATATATATTTAATTGCTTTTTAATAGTTTATTTATATTGTTGAGTTAATTTTTATATTTAAAGAATAGCTAATCTTTACATAGCCTTATGAAATTATTATAATTAGAGAGGAAATCAATACTATTTAATGTCTGATAAGATACTAAAAATTTTACTGGTGGTAGAGCTTTGCAAGCTCGTCTGGATAGGTACCACCCACTCATCAGATATTCTATCGCAAAACAGCAATACTTGGTATTGTTGTGTTCCGTTTTGAAGGGCGAGTGAGTCAGTGAAATTACAGGCACAAGGGACATAACATCTAAGTTCGCAAGGTTGGTGGCACATTGGTGATGTAAGCGATGGTTAACATTTCTTACAATGCCAATCTTTATGGGCGTTGGTGACCACTTACCATCAGGTGGCCCATATGCTCGTCCGCCTTCCTATTCTATATAAAAAAATATCGTTATTTTGGCATGATCATCGTGAAATATGTCTTTTTAAATATTTAATAATGAGAGCTGTTTTAAAAAAAAAACTGTTTTTAATTTTTTTTCCTCCTAAATATCCTATATGAACTTAAACAAATTTATTAAAACTTCTATTTTTTTTTTTATTATTTTAACTTAACTTTTTTTTTTATGTAACTTAGTGGTGTAATATATTCCGGATATAGTTGTAATCTATTGTTTTGTCATGCGTAATATCATATAATTAGAATTGTATTTAATTATTAATTTTATTTCATGTGTATTATATATTATAACTATTGTTACTTCTGTTTGATGTTCGGAATAAATAAACAAATAAAAAATATATATTTGTAAATATAACAATAATTTAAACAACTGCTATTTTTATTAAATTGAGATGTTTGTAAACAAAATAGGCAGGATAGATCTTAGTGGTTTCGGGTCGTGACATATCATTCGCCATTGCAGGTTTCTCGTTTCCCTAATGTATGTTTCATTACCACACACAATATGAATCACGATATTTATATTTAACATCGGTTTCGATCGACTTACATTCCATAACAGCCTGTGAATGTCCCACTGCTGGGCTAAAGGCCTCTTCTCTTTTTGAGGAGAAGGTTTGGAGATTATTCCACCACGCTGCTCCAATGCGGGTGGACTAATCTGGTGGACTTACTTTCGTTAACAGTTAATTAAACTGTGTTTCGAATTGTTAAACTAGCTTACATAGATTTCAAGCCGCGACACGCTAGCGGTCCCTTGAGACCGTCAGCGGAAGAGTTAGCATTTTTTAATTAAAGTAATCAGTTAATACGTAAGGCGCGCCACTGAATGCGCCTCCGAAATGTTTTATTATAAAACTAATGGACACCGTTTCAAGTTTCAAGTTAGGTGCCTTGGGGACTCGCGTGCCTTGCGTCAAGGATACAAAGCCTGTAAATGTTTTAATTAGGTCATTTCGATATGATTTCATATGTCTTTTTTGTTTACAAGCGGTCGGGTGAAGTTAAAGTTTTATTATTGGTAACGATTTTTTTTATAAATTGTATGACGTAGGTATACAATGCTGATGTGATGAAACGGCGCAAAAACGTACTTATTCATATACTTATTTATGGAGTTAGAAACTGACTTACAAACAATCCCTATAGCGTAATGGTTAGATCGCGTGAATCTTAACCGATGATCGTGATCTCACACCCGGGCAAGCACCACTGAATTTTCATGTGCTTAATTTGTGTTTATAATTCATTTCGTGCTTGACGGTGAAGTAAAACATCGTGAGGAAACCTGCATGTGTCTAATTTCATTGAAATTCTGCCACATATGTTTTCTACCAACTCGTATTGGAGCAGCGTGGTGGAGTAAGCTTCAAAACATTCTCCTCAAAAGGGACAGGAGACCTTAGCCTAGCAGTGGAATATTAATAGGCTGCTACTCTTACTGTTGTAAATCTGAAAGCTAAATCAAATCACCGCCTTAGTTATGCCTTGTAAAAATAAAACAAAATAAAAAAGGATACAAAAATTGTGTGAATGGTAGTTAGAAATAGAGCTTGAGTTAAGGCCTCCTTTTGAGGACATATTTTGAAACTTATTACACCATGCAAATTTTCACCCGACACATTTTCGTTCTCATGAGCCGAGATGGCCCAGTGGTAAGAACGCTTGAATCTTAACCGATGATAGTGGGTTCAAACCCGGGCAAGCACCACTGAATTTTCATGTGCTTCATTTGTGATTATAATTCATCTCGTACTTTACGGTGAAGGAAAACATCGTGAGGAAACCTGTATGTGTCTAATTTCACTGAAATTCTGCCACATGTGTATTCCACCAATCCGCATTGGAGCAGCGTGGTGGAATAAGCTTCAAACCTTCTCCTCAAAAAAGAAGAGAAAAGGCCTTTAGCCCAGCAGTAGGACGTTTACAAGTTGTTACATGTTCGTTTGTTCATTTACCGCCGAGCACGACAATTTTTAAGGATGTTTACTTGGTCATACAACTTTGTGCAAAACCATCTGAGTAGCTACCACCCACTCATAAGATATTATACCACCACACAGCAAAACTTTGTATTGTCGCGTTCCGGTTTGATGTGGTAAGGTTGGTAGCTTAATAATAAATATAATAATATTTCTTACAGCGCTAATGTATTTAATAAAAATATGTGAGTGTTCAATGGTCCTTGCCTGGCCTTTACCTTTAAATATTAGGGAGTCAAGTTTCTAGTGCTCCAGTCAGTTAGCTAACATGACATGGTCATTATGTAATGTTAAATTAAAACAGTGTGAATGTTATACCCATGTGTAAACCGACATTACTTAACATATTTCATATAGTCATTATAAGTTGTATAAAATTCTCCCAGTTGTTGAATTATATGTATTAAATTATAGATTTTTGTTAATGTAATAGATACTTCTTCGTTCGAGGTCTTTATAAATGAATTAAGAATATGATATTGTAATTTTGAAATTATACGATAAGGCATGTTGACGTATTGTAATTGCTGTTTTTAAGAGAGAAAGAAGGAGAAATATAATAATTGTAAATTGATCTTTTTGAAAATTATTTAGTTTCCGAAACCCTGATGTTGTGGCTATATATGTAATAAAACAGTGTGTAAGGTCCTTGACAGTAGCTTACTTAACAGCGATGTTTATGACTGTTACGTTTGTCACAAAAAGGTTTTTCAGCAATACATAATATAGGTGTCATATAATATATGTTACGATCAAAGTCACTTAAAGGTGTTTCGTGAAAGTTCTAAAGATTAATCGTTAGGTCTCTGTTAATTAGACTAATTCTCTACTGGAAACCCTTAAGGAATAGAAAATAACGGTGCATTTACACGTGGCCAATAGCCGAGTCAATCCACTAAGCCAAGACATTAAACCAGTTGAATGAAAAGTGCAATATAATTTACACGTGAAGCTAGACACGAGGCCTCCTACTGTTTTGTTCTAAAAATCGTTATTTTCAAACCAATAAAGTGGTTTGTCTCTATTTAGACGAAGTGAATATTAAATTGGCTCGGGCTTATTATTACTATTTATTGGTGGTAGAGTTTTGTGCAAGCTCGTCTGGGTAGGTTACTACCCACTCATGAGATATTCTACAGGAAAACAGCAGTATTTGCTATTGTTGTGTTCCGGTTTGAAGGGTGAGTGAGCCAGTGTAATTCCAGGCACAAGGGACGTAACATCTTAGTTCCCATGGTTGGTGGCGCATTGGCGATGTAAGCGATGGTTAACATTTCCAATTTGCCAATGTCTATGGGCGTTGGTGACCACTTACCATGCTACGGCTATATATGCTCGGCCGTCTAACTATATTATAAAAAAAAAAAAACATTATAACTGTGTCGTCACGATTCTATAACTATATATACAAAGATACTACGCCCGTTATAACGTTTTTTATTAATACCTAATACACCCATACAATAATGCCGTTTTTTATTTAATCAAGTTTTAATTCAATAATTGATTTATCACATAAGAGATTAAATTTATATTAACCGTCATACGGTTCCATGGTGTAATGGTTAGCACTCTGGACTTTGAATCCAGCGATCCGAGTTCAAATCTCGGTGGAACCTTTATTTTACACCTCAACTACCTTAATTATTTTAACAAAAGTTAAATTGTGTCATTTAATTTACCATTTTTATTTCACTGTTTTTTAATTTATTATTTTTATTTCACTGTTGACAGTGTGGGAACACCGCGTGTCGTTGGCTTTTTGCTTTTGTAATTGTTCCGGGTTTTCTTTCTGTGTATATAGTTCCGTGTATATATTAATCCAATCGCCAACGTCCATACCACGTTGAATACACCGGTTCTCGTCCGATCACCGAAGTTAAGCAACGTCGGGCGCGTTCAGTACTTGGATGGGTGACCGCCTGGGAACACCGCGTGCCGTTGGCTTTTTGCTTATGTAAAATTTTAATTCCGTGTTTTCTTTCTGTAAATATGGTACGGTGTATATATTAATTCAATCGCCAACGTCCATACCACGTGACAGCCTTTTTTTTTCCTTGGAAAAACACATTTATGTGTTTCTCCCACATGAGGTTGGGGGGTATGTGGGACTCGCCGGCGCTGAAAGCGCCGGAATAGCCACTAATAAACCAGCGGTACCTACTCCGTCTTGTCGGGGGACGTCACGGGATCGCTTGCGTAAACTACCGTGCCGATGGGTGACCACCTGGGAACACCGCGTGCCGTTGGCTTTTTGCTTATGTAAAATTTTAATTCCGTGAGCTCTGACAGTAAATAGAGTACAATGTATTTACTTTTAAAAAGTATTATTTCGAACTAAAAAACAACCAAATGAAGTATGTTAGCCACTTAATTAAAAAGTATTGATTACAGGTTGAGGTTTTTGTAGTACTGTCAAGTAATGTAACTAAGAGTAAATATTTCTTAAAATAAGGTATAAAAATCGTGATGGCCCAGTGGTTAGAACACATTTATCATCTTAACAGATGATTCAAGCTCGGGCAAGCACCAATAACTTTCATGTGCGTCATTTGTGTTTATAATTCATTTCGTGCTTGGCGGGGAAAGAAAACATCATCATTATCAACCAATTCGAATTGTATGCATAAGTAGCGTGGTGGAGTAAGCTCAAAACTTCTTCTCAAAAAGGAGTGGAAGCCTTAGGTCAGCAGTAGGACATGTACATCCTGTTATCATACTTTTTTACTAATAAATGAGGAGGCGTTTTTTGTAATATCTAACTGAAAAACTACTTAAGGAACATAAAACTTATACCAAAAGATGCATCTCGTTTCTGAGAAAGTCTTAATACATAATATTGTTATATAAATAGCTGCGCTCCGCAGTTTCACCCGATTTAAATTTAGAATATTATCGTCACAAGCGTGAATTTCATGTTTATGTATGTTTTTGTTATATATTTATATTTTAGTTTATGTAGCGTGTTCTATAACGAGAAATTGTAGAGAGCATATTTGATTTGGTAGAGCTCGATTGATATTTGTTGTATTACAAATATGGCAAATAAATCAAATAATATTATGTATTTATTATGGTTTTATGTTCACATCAAAGAAGACCGCTTACACTTGGTTAAGTTGCACCGCTCTCGCGTTAATTATAATGTGAATAAGCAAATCCTTTGGCTTATTTGAGTTTTTGCGAATTCTGTATATTTGATTCTTTCTCTACAGGCTTTTAACTTCGCTTCTTCACAAGGAAAAATAAAGAAATTCCTCACATATATCTATTCGGACTTAATCTTATCTGTTTGTTTTTTTTAATGATTTTTTCTTAGTTTATTTGTTCAAGTAAAAGTATAATCATATTGCTTTGTTTAAATTAAGAATATCTTATGTAGCAGTCGTGGCCGAGCGGTTAAGGCGTCTGACTAGAAATCAGATTCCCTCTGGGAGCGTAGGTTCGAATCCTACCGACTGCGATTATTTTTAAAGGACTAAATTTTTGTTAATTTGAATGAATGTATTCTAATATTCGTATTCTGGAATTCGGGATTTGATGTCATATAAGAGGCTACAGGATCGGGAGCGTGTTTAGTAGAACTCACTAAGCCGGGGGTAAACGCTCTTGAGTTCTTTTCATCTAGGGGTCCTAATCGTCTCTATTTTTATATTCAAGGCAGCGTTACAGCATTCAGGGAAAGTCTTCTCAGGAGGGATTTCGATCCCACCGCACTAGATAATGGGTGCATAATAAAAAAAGCATTTTTGGTATTCACATTGACCATGGCCAAAAATATTTTAGACTTAGTTGTATATTTGGTTCATTATTTTGAAGTTATCACTCGCCAACGTCCATACCACGTTGAATACACCGGTTCTCGTCCGATCACCGAAGAAGAAACGTCGGGCGCGTTCAGTACTTGGATGGGTGACTGCCTGGGAACACCGCGTGTCATTGGCTTTTTATACACTTTTTTTATTCACCATATAAATAAGAAATAATATTATATAATTTATAAGCACTTTGATCAATTAAGTACACTACGTCATGGACTTTTAAGACCAGTCTAATATAGATTAATTCAGATTAACTCTCTACTTTTAATTATACAATAATTTCAAAGCCGATTTTCTGACAGAATTATTGCCGCCTTGAAAATTGGAGAAGTATTGGTGTTAACAACGTGGAACTAACGTTTGCATAACAATCTTTATTAATGTTCATACATATTTAAATATTAGATAGTCAATTTCGTTGTTCGATATATATATCAGCTTTCCATTATATACAGTTCATGATTTATAAAACCATATCTATGTACATAGTATCTGTTTCTAAATATACTTTAGTAAAGTTCTTAACAAAAGAGATATTTCCGTAGAAAGAGAAAAAGCAGTACGGATATGACATAGACTCGTAGTAAAGAGGTACATTAAAAATTTTCACATTTAGAATATCGATAAAAATACGCAGTCGGTAGGATTCGAACCTACGCTCCCAGAGGGAATCTGATTTCTAGTCAGACGCCTTAACCGCTCGGCCACGACTGCCTTACAAGTTTTCATAAATTTTATATTTCATTATTATATTAAAATACTACACTTTGTACATGTGGAAAATTAGAATAGTGTCGTAATTGGTCATGTAATTTTCTTCATTTAATTTCGATTCGAAAAAAATATTTATTGAAATGTTCAAATGAAGAGAATATAGAATTTTGCGGGTCATTGAAGGTCAGAAGCAAAAAACCGGGAGGAGTCATCTGAAAATGTCTGACGTCAGTATCGTAGAGAAAGCGAGACAGTTTAGTGACTACCTGGTATAGTCAGAAACTACATTTGACCTTCCAAAAAGAACTGTTTTACGTCAAAAACCAAAAAAAATAATGCGTATATAAAATAATGAACGAACTGAAACTATACTAAGGCAATGGGCTAAACAGTAAGACAATAGTATTAAACAAAATGACATGACACTTCTATCGATACTTATGAGAGAGGCACGTGGTAGGTACTCGTACTACAAACTAGTTTATTTCGGTTTTTGAGACATATTACACAACTACAAACGTGAAAACGTCTCCAAGCTGATTTACCTGTATTGAAATATGTTTTGATTTGATTGAATCTATGGCAATGAAAATATGTTTGTCGTATTACGATTTCAATAGTGCTAAACTGATAACGTGTGTTTGTACAAGTGTTTAACGTAAATGTAAAACGATTATAGTTTTAAAGCGACATCTTATAATGTCGACATATAATACGGTTCCATGGTGTAACGGTTAGCACTCTGGACTTTGAATCCAGCGATC
Organism: Nymphalis io; assembly: GCF_905147045.1. Taxonomy (NCBI): domain Eukaryota; kingdom Metazoa; phylum Arthropoda; class Insecta; order Lepidoptera; family Nymphalidae; genus Nymphalis; species Nymphalis io. The sequence goes on along the minus strand of NC_065890.1, from coordinate 2,927,343 downwards.
CGAGTTCAAATCTCGGTGGAACCTGTTCTTTTGAACTACTTAACTTATAAAGTTGTTGATATTTATAATAGAAAAGTGTTATACTGGTGTCTCAAAATTCAAAGATAAACTTAATTTAAAAAAAGATAAATTTTTCAATGTATTTCAATTATTAACAAATAATAAAAAACAAGGCGAGGAATAATAAGAATGTAATTTTCCTAAATAGTATGAAATCTTCTAACACAACTGCTCCTTAACGAAATGATTAATTTTTTTTTTCTGAACAAATTGGACATTTTATTGCTTATAGTTGTGAATGAGAAAGCTCTGCTTTAAATACAATAGCTTTTTCTAATTTATTTGAATAAGTAGTATTATACCTGCTATTGTAAAATATATAGCAATTCTATTACAAGCAATGATTTTTTAAAATAAAGATATCTTATATGGCAGTCGTGGCCGAGCGGTTAAGGCGTCTTACTAGAAATCAGATTCCCTCTGGGAGCGTAGGTTCGAATCCTATCGACTGCGAAATTTTGCTAAATTTCGATTTATACGTGATTTTAATATAGGTGATAACTGTTGCAAATCTAATTGTTAATTTAATTTAAGTGAGTGGGTGGACCTAAGCTAAGGGGAGTTTGCACGAAGTCTTACCACGAATATATAAATTGTAATTACATGACAATTATATTCTATTGTGTGAGCAAACTCTTTTATTTATTTAACTTTTTTTGTAAGTTCCTATATTTATTGTAATACACACGATATAATATAGTACAGTATTGACTGCCACGTTGGTCTAGTGGCTTGATGTAAGGCCGAAGCAAAGGTCCTGGATTCAATTCCCAGATCAGGTCAATGAAAATTTATTGGGTTTTTCTATCGAAAATTCTGAGTAGCAGCCCGGTGTCTGGAAGTTGAAAGTGTGTTCACTCCCGTGCCTCGGAAAGCACGTAAAGCCGTTGGTCCTGCGCCTGAACTCTTTCCGGTCGTGTCGGATTACCGTCCTATCGGATTATGAGAGTTAGGGAATAGAGAGTGCACCTATGTTTGCGCACACCTTTGTGCACTATAATATTTCCTGCGTAGTTGGCTAATCTCACTTGAGATTGGCCGCCGTGGCCGAAATCGGTCTGGAGGACATTATTATAATATAGTATAGTAAGCCTTTTATTCCGCATCAAAATGTTTACAATTCAAATGTTTCTTAGTAGTGTTAGTATATTCAAACTTATTAATCCAGTGTTAGTTACACGATATACACGGCTTTAATATATTTTGCTTACTCTACGAAATGTGTAACAAAATTCTATAAATATAAAAATATAAACGTATCCATAGAGACACGGTGATGGTAATCACTTACCACGATATATTATATTTAAGATTATTATAATTATATGTAATATTAAAAAACCAACGACTATCGCTGCTCCTAGATGGTCACCCATCCAAGTACGGTGTGCCAAGTGCGAGTTTTTACACTTATTCGATAGCGTTAATATTAACTGCGATTTGTGCTGTTTGTATTCCATACAAATGGCTGTCAATGCTATCGAATATGTAAAAAAAAAACTCGCACTAGACACATGACGTCGAACGTTGCTTAACTTCGGTGAAAGGAAGAGAACCGGTGTGTTTAACGTGGTACGTACGTTGGCAAAATGAGTAAATCAGACTAGGACAGTAGGAGTAGTTGAATACTAACAAAAATGCTATATTTTGTTGACAAATGCTTAGAATGTTCTCGAACTTTACCATTCACCTAAGAACATTATACGAACTTCACCTTGTTCGATCTTTATTGGAATTATATATTGACAAACTTCTGCTTCATATGTAATTTTTTATGAATTTAATAATATACATTTATTATATTTCATTATTTACATTAAATCATTAAATATATACAAATAAAACCTAAAAATAGTTGCTGTACAAATCGTGACCGCGTGGAATGGTGGCAAGAATGATAGCAGTATATTATTTATGGTTAATTAAGAGTAGGATAACTTGTCTACTGTTGATTCGGTAGGCTCCTCATTTAGAAAAATCATGTCAAAATGTAATAAAAACTATTATGAAAAGCACCTAAGTCGCTGCCCCTACAAGAAATGGCACCCTGGCCATAGTGTAAACACGCCAATGCTCTGAATTATCATTATGCATATACCTTGGAATAGATGTACTTTTTGTAACTAAAAAAACCTTGCTGTTTGTCCTCCTCGTTTTAAATTGTTACAGCCATTGCAACACTACATGATCCTTCCTTAGCGTTAACTGTTTTTCTAATTGATTCTTATGAACATGACCAATACCGATATTCAGATTGAGTCAAAAGCATTGTTCGTAGTTTAGTAGTAATATTATGTTTACCTGCTATACAATATATTTAAGTTCGAAGATATATTGCATGCGTGTAAAAAAGTCTTGTAATTTTTATTTACTGGATAAAAGCAATGTAGAGATATTTAATTAAATAATAATAGGCTAAGAATATATTGTAAAAGAAACAATAAGAATTTTATGTGACGCAGTCGGTAGGATTCGAACCTACGCTCCCAGAGGGAATCTGATTTCTAGTCAGACGCCTTAACCGCTCGGCCACGACTGCCTTATATGATATTTTTAATTTTAACAAATTCATTGGTCATGATATTCATAATCGACTGCTATTTTCGCTCAATTTCGATATTATAAAAATATGCTATTTTTTATTAGTTGATTACGTGTGGTAGGAAAATTTATATTACTCTTAAAATATGAAATAAATAAAATTAAATAAATATTTATATTGAAAAACTTTTAGTAAACTTAAAATATTCTATTAAACAATCTAGATTATTTATAAGTGTCAATTGTAGTCCACTGCTGGACTCAGGCTTCTACCTAGTTGCACAACAACTCCCTTCGTTGTCAGTCAGGTCTCTCAACCACGTTGCATTTGCCGATCTTTTAGATCACAAACACCCTCGAGGCTTTAAAATTGCGCCGAGAGATAACAGCGCTGACCGTTTCCCATCGACTGTATCACGGCGAGTGCTCTGACGAATTATTCTCTCTAATTCCTGCTTCCCCCTTTCTTCATAAGTCTACGCGGGCTGGATCCCAATGTCACTGCCTAACTATGACATCGATTCCATCGCGCACAAAGAAATTTGACTCCTTTCTTTGTCGCACTTCCAAAAAATGTAATTCTTTACCAGCTCACGTGTTCCCCTCCTCTTACAACCTGTGTTCCTTCAAACGAGGCGTGAGACCTTGCAGGCCCACCTTGCCAGGCGGCTAGTGCAGAACATTCTTAACGAATGTACTGGCCGTCGTCGCCTTTGGACTTTACCACTACTTACCATCACGTGGAGGAGTCATTTGCCTTCCCGGCAAATATAAAAAAATATGCATTCTCCTATCTAGAAAATAATTTATAATATGCATAATGTTGGACGAATACATTTTAAGTTTGTAATACGAATCATTCATTAGCAAGGAAATTTATTAATTCTTTCTTTTTTAGATTTCTTTTAATATATATATATGCTCGTGATAGTTATTGAAAATAAAAATCCTTTTTAATTTTTTGATATTCCAGCCAAACGCGTTAATTTAGTTTGATCGCCTTTCGTCAGGCAAAAGTAACTTACAGTACAGTGCAGTTTAAAGAAGGTCTTTTGGACCAGATCCAAAAGCAAACCTACGACAATTAAATAATAATAATATCATAATATCATAATATGATAAAAAAGTCGGCGTCACCGGACGCCGGGTATAAAGAGTAGAAAAAACTAAAATAATAAAAAAATAGAGTTTCGCTATTAAAACAAATATATCTTTACTGAATTAGCACTAAACAATCAGCGGCAATAGAGAACTGTGGCATAAAAGAACGCATACCGCTTGCCGTCACGGCTGACGAGTCGATCTTACCCCCAAAGCTATTAGGCCGATAATATTTAAAATCAAGATTGTAAAATAAGCCACTTGAAATAAATAGAAAATTTAATCAAAATTCTATAAAAATACGCAGTCGGTAGGATTCGAACCTACGCTCCCAGAGGGAATCTGATTTCTAGTCAGACGCCTTAACCGCTCGGCCACGACTGCCACATGACATGTTCGTAATTTAAAGAATCTTTTAAATTTAAGATACTCTTGTTATTACCAATTAATAAAATAGAAAGGCGAGGACCACGTGATCAAAAACGCTTACCAAACTTTACCAACGTGTAAATAAAAGTAATTTATCGCTCTGATTAAGTATTATATGCTTTGTGCTAGAATTGGAATTTAACATCATTAGATGACCACTATTCCGTTCATCCATTGATCATTAAAATAGTAATCAAACTTATAAGTTGAAGTTACACCTGACCTGTAAATATTGTATTTTAATAAATTTTTTGTTTTTTTTTTTAATAAAATATATATTAGTCTGGTTCTATAGTATCAGTCAGATACTTAACAAAATAATACATCTTAAGCGAGCCTTAAATTTACCGCAAACTAGTAACTACTGACTATTATAAATGAAAGTGAAAATATGGTTCAACAAACTTAGTCTTGTTTGTTTAGAGTATATCTCCTAACCGGTTCCATGGTGTAACGGTTAGCACTCTGGACTCTGAATCCAGCGATCCGAGTTCAAATCTCGGTGGAACCTGCATTTTTATATCAAACTCTTCCACTGGAGAACTTCTTTTGGAAATTGTTAACTTTCATTTAAAATATTTATACCAAAACTGATAACCTAAGATTTATATTTTTATATCAACATGGAGGAAAACTATTTTAGAAAATTTCAGTAGAAATTAGTCGTGACTATGGTAAAAGATCTGCCGAACTGAGATTGATTTTCTGAGAATAGTGTACTCATGTCTGGTAAATCTACTTCCCAAAGTAGGAGGCCTTAGCTCCATAATAGGACATTCAAAGGCAAGACTTTACATATCAGGGAAATATAAGATTTTTATATTATAGGTGGACAGGCAAATTACTGGGCCATCAGATGATAGGCCATACGGTGACCATGTTTCAGTGAATCCAAATTGTCGAGTATGATATTTAAATTATTTTGCAATTCTACACGTGCTAATATTAATGGCAATTGCAAAATGCATCTGACTTTTATATTCATTAATCTAAAAATTCATATAAGTAAGGCATAATATTTAGTAGTATTACATATTTATTTTTACGTTCTTAAATTAAAAATGAATGAGTAATAGAAACTTGGATTGATATCAAATGATACTTGAAAAACACTAACACTTGAGTTATTGGGGTACAATATTAAATAAACAGCTTTAACAGTAACAATCTGTTAATGTCTCCTTTTGAGGAGAAGGTTTGGAGCTTATTCCACCACGCTGCTCCAATGCGGGTTGGTAGAATACACATGTAGCAGCATTTCAATGAAATTAGACACATGCAGGTTTCCTCACGATGTTTTCCTTCACCGTCAAGCATAAGATGAATTATAAACACAAGCACCACTGAATTTTCATGTGCTTAATTTGTGTTTAAAAACACAGCTTTAAACACTAAGCATATTATTAACAAGTTAGTACTTACATAACAATACAGACCAGTACAAGCTTCAGCAGTCTTTAGTAATTAAAGACTGTTTTCCTGATTTTCCAATATGCAGTTATTTATAATTCTATAGAAAACGATAATATTAAAAAAAACGATAACTTTATCTTATGTTTCAATTACTTAATATATAATAATTTCTTTAAGGTTTGAAAAAATCAGGTTCCACCGAGATTTGAACTCGGATCGCTGGATTCAGAGTCCAGAGTGCTAACCATTACACGATGAAACCCGTTGGAATAATTACTCTAAACACAGTAGTCTGCTAAAATATTTTTAATATCAACAGTGCGTTTAAAATAGCCTTCGTAACATGTCAACAAGATTGCTGTTGACTGTTGTGGAGTTCTTTGTCTAGCGGTCAAATCGAAATACTTTATTTAACATAGAAACAACACTTACTTATTGATAGTCAAATTAGAAACTATACCGGTTCGGAAAGGAAACACAGCCCTGAGAAGAACTGGCGAAAGAACCTCAGTCAGTGTAAAAAATAATAAATAAATTAAAATTGTGAGTTTAATCCCATCGTTACATGCTTCTCATAAAAATGCAATATCATCAGCCGGACCAACGAACAAACTAACAAACATTGCAAATTAAATAAACGCTTTTAATTATAATAATAATGACGTTTAATAAAAAATTATTCGATCGCAGTAACTTGTATAAATCTTATGATTTATAAAATACTTTTGATTAAGGAGGCAAAATTGTTGCATGAGTTTTTGGTACAAAAATAAATTGAAAACTTATATTTTCCCAGTATAACAACGAGATAAATACATTTAATACGATTTTTTCTAATTTTTTTCTTTAATTTAAAAATAAATAAATAAATGTAACATTCTAAAACAATAGTGAATTTAAAAAAAAGTATTTATATCAGGAATATAGTATAATTGATAACTTAAGAGGAAAATTGCCCTTTTAAACAAAATGTAATATGTGCTATATTATAATTTTGTAAGTATAACATCGAAATACAAGTACTTTTTAAAATAATAAAGTTGAAATGTTCAAGAAGGTTCAATCGCGCTAAGGATGGCTAGCCATCAATGTCAAATATAACCAAAGATGGACATATCCATACTCCTTTGATACGTGTACATCAAAAATGGAACGTAAATTTTTTGGAAAGTGCCGAATAGTCCCGAGGCGCGCCGCTTATCCCTCATTGTAACTCGATAAGATATTTATTGGCGGGAAACATTCGAAAATGGAATGGCTCCTTGGCGGTTACTCGACGTCGCCATAACGCGCACGTCCGCTAGCATTCTACATTTTTATTTTGTCAATATTTAATGTGACGCCCAGAAAGAAGGAAGCATACATGATGTACAGGAAATATGTTTGCAAGGATATATTTACTTTTATATAAAAAAAACCTATATATGTAAAAGTTTATAATTGTTGTATATTTTTGTTGTTTCTTTGTGTTTGTACATCGCTCGTATATTAAGCAATAATCTAATTAAAGTGATAAGAAACATAATACGATTATATTGGCTTTGTATACATATATACCGATTTAAAACAATATGTTCTTAATTGAAAATTAACCATGATGGGTTTGTCTAAAGATAAATCTCATAGAAATGTAACATAACCTCATGTATTGCAGACACGTCTTCGAGCATACATTTGTATGCGGACGCTAAGCGACCAACATAAAATATTATTTTTTACCAATACACAAACCTCGTACATCAAAACTACGTAAATCAAAATGAAGTAAATTATACATAAATAGAGTAATAATTTCATTTACAGTTTCACTCTAGTACTTCCCTATTCCGATCATTCCGATATTTACGATACATACAAAAAAGTAAATAGGATTTACAAGCAGATGAATAGTTAAGGTAAAAGCGGAATTGTATCCCTAACCTTATGGAGGATATTATATATTATCTAAACATAACATTTATAGTGATTTTAAATAGCGATTTTAAAACTTTAAGCTAGTGTCAGTACAGGCACAAGGGACATAACATCGTAGTTCCCAAGGTTGGTGATGCATTGGCGATGTTCGGTTAATATTTCTTATGTCGCTTCAATTTATATAGTATAAAAGAAAAACTACTGCTTGTCGATTGCACTACACGATTATTTTCATAAATTAGTAAGCATGATTATTGACAGGTATCTATAATCAGGCGTCAAGAAGTTTTCATACTAAAATGACATTTTCTCGGTAAGAACAAATTCTTGTAATGCTTAATTGCCAAGCTATGGTAGCAGCCGAAGTTCCTATAGATATGATATAGACTCGTTATCAGATGGCCATTTATTTCCAGGCATATTTCTTAAGTATACAAGCGATACTTGAAGTAAACTGAAACGAAACGAAGCATGCAAATCAGTCAAGGGTTGACAAGTATTTACGAGCGACAAGTATGAAAAAACTTCTCGAACTACCCACTTTTCATTTCAAACGTAATCTACGACGACAAATGGTTCGGACCTGAATACATTTTGTTACTTTTTTCCGCGTTTCGCCCTCTGTCATTTATTTTTCGTCTGGCATAAAACCTTTTTTCTTTCGCCTTGAAATTATTAAAGCGGTTGCGCTTATTAAAGTTTGAATATTATTTTTAAATTAAGAACATGAAAAAGGTACTTTTGGAGTAAATGTTTTTTTAATAGCATTTAATTCAGAATTGCAATGGATTTGTTTCAAGTAAACAAAACAATTGTATTTTATTTTTGGCTCTATAATGCTGTCATGTTTGATATTCTTTTTTTGGACTATAAAATTAGTCAAATGAAAGAAACTTCTCCTTGGACAGATATCATTGTATAGTTGTAAACAAATATAACAAAGGTATTTGCTAGATTTTTTTTTCCTACGGCTTACAATAAAAACTCATCAAAAGACACTCCAAGGCGAGTATATCCCCCTCCACAATCAAACCCCGTGTCGTACCCTTTTACAGAACTCGGAGAACGATTTGTTCAGCCGTCCGCGGCGACACAATATTACTGGGAAGACTGATGATCTTGCACTTGGCCTTTAATAAAATATTTACTGGTACGTGAATACTGGTACAATGGCTTTTATTATTTGCGATTTTATTATTGTGTTTCTGAAAAAAAGATTTTTTTTGTTATAAATAGGGATTATTTGTTAATTTTTTAGGCTGATCACCTTCGCAGCTTGCTCTATGGACATTTATACTCTTCATACTAAAAAGAGAAGTAACTGTGCAAATAAATAAACACCTTGTGTCTAATTATGGCTGAATCGCCATTCGAACCCAAGGTTGATGGCGCATTGGCGAAGTAAGTATGGTTAACATTTCTTAAAATGTCAATGTCTATGGGCGTTGGTGACCACTTACCAGCAGGTGGCCCTTATGCTCGTCCTCTATAAAAAAGAAAAACGTCGTCGTCGTCTATAAAAAAAACCTAAATTAATTCCTTAAAAGCGTTTTATCAAGAAAGATTAAAAAATAGTATAATTTAATATTATAATATATTTAAATCAGTACAAGTAATGAAGAAAAAAGAACAGGTTCCACCGAGATTTGAACTCGGATCGCTGGATTCAAAGTCCAGAGTGCTAACCATTACACCATGGAACCTCGTTATGTGTTGCTAATTTTACTCGTATGTCTTTTTTATTGTATTTTAATAATTAACAATCTGAACTAATAATTAATTAGAGAACAATTGTGTAAATATACCGTTCTTTGTATAAATTCGATAAATATTTAATGCTAATTGCTTAATTGCTTATGGTGTCATTGTTTCTAAGCGGAGGCGCCCATTTTCCATCTAGTTGCTTTAAATGTCGTTGTATTCATAAATTGTTATTAATTAAATTAACAATAATTTAAATTACAGAAATAAGTTAGTATGATGTTTTTTTAGGACAAACTTGCGGATCACGGAATTATCTCCAATGAATGCATATGCCGCAGTTGTATCCACCAAGGAGCTGAGTGCAAGGAGAGGAATTACTGGTGGTAGGGCAAGCTCGTCTGGATAGGTACCACCCACTCATAAGATATTTTACCGCAAAATAGCAGTACTTGGTATTGTTGTGTTCCGGTTTGAAGGGTGTGTGAGCCAGTGTAATTACAGGTACAAGGGACATAACATCTTAGTTCCCAAGGTTGGTGGCGCATTGGCGACGTGGGCGATGTTTAATATTTCTTACAATGCCAATGTCTATGGACGTTGGTGACCACATACCATCAGATGGCCCTTATGCTCGTCCGCCTTCCTATACTGTAAAATAAGGAGCAATACAACAGGGAGATGGAATAATTTCTCCCCTCAAAAAAAGGATGGCGTAAACCACAAGCAGTGGTACACCTTACGGTTGTTACTTTCCTTGTACTTTTACAGTCTTACTTATGAATGTTGTTTAGGGTGATTAGTTAAACAATGCTGTGTCTTCTTCTTTTGAATGACAAATCAATAATGATAAGTAACGTTTATAAGAAAGACTAATCAATTTTATCTTTCATTATTGAAAAAATAATATACGAAGGAGTTATGTCGGAAGATTTTTGAATTTGTTTAATCTCTATATAGTTTAGTTCACTATGTATATCATGATGCTTTAATAATTATAAACATAATGGATGAATGGCGTACATACATTAACTAGGTAATTGTCTCGCCTTCGCATAAGTAGACAAGAAGAAAAATGTATTTTGGATAGGATACGCGTAAAATCCGTTCTTAGTGAGCGTCTATGACGGGGAAGGTGGAACTGTGACAAATTCCAAGATATTTTAGGAGATATAGTGATGAGTGGTATTTCGCTTATGTATTTAATACTAGATAAATAATCAACACAAAAACATAAAACTGTCAATTACTTATCATCAACTTCTTGCTTCATGACACCTTCTTCCACTTATTTCTAAAAATGGTCATTATATATATTATGTTTTCTAATTAATATAAATATTAAAAACATACTTACATGTGACAATGATTTAACTTTTTTGGCAAACTGGTCGTATAATTGCGGAGTTATTAAATCCGGTTCAATGGTGTAACGGTTAGCACTCTGGACTCTGAATCCAGGGATCCGAGTTCAAATCTCGGTGGAACCTGAATTTTTATACCAATGCTGTTAGTAAGATTTTATGTGATTAACTAACTCTCTCCTACTGGATAGTCGTAGTTTTACCAACTGAATACAAATTTATATTTCATAAAAGCATCTGCCGCATGGACCGAGTAAGTTTAAATATATTACATATTTTCTTTGGTCATGCAGGTGTTGCCGTAGCCTGTTCCGGTAAATACCTGCACGAGATAGCGGGAGACATCCCCTTCCGGCCACGAGTGTGAAGCGCTACTGTAAACGGCGTATCACACCGTGACGGAGTGTGCTGCGTGTGTGCCGCGGGTTATAGTTGCTAGTTGGTCTTTCGGCGAGAGTGTCATATCTTGGACGGAGCTATTCAAAGTCGACGCGATGTGCGCCTTCTCCCTTGGCCGTAATCGTCACCGGGGATAGTGGGGTACGCTGTATGTCAAGAAACCCCTTAGAAATGGAGACTTACATAGGCTGGTCGACAGTCGGGGCGAAATGGTAGCATGCGCAAGCGATCCCATGATGTCTCCCTAATAGACAGAGTGGTTATCGCTTGTTTTTCGTGGATATTCTGACGCCCTGGGCGCACTTAATGGAATAGTCTCTGGCGATTTCGATTTTCGACATACCCACTCACTTCATGCGGCCTTATTGTTCATGACAGCGAGCTCTTCGTCTTTTCTAGGCAAACTTAAGGTCGAAAGAGACCAAAAAAAGACAAGTAGGATTGTGCATGACATAATAATATATAAAGACATTATGATATATACATGAATGACTTATGAATGAAGTTACATTAACTGTAGAAATAAATTAATATATAGATAAAATGTAATTAAATTCTCGCAAAACAAACATCGCTAAAAGGCAAGATAAATATCTTTAATGTAATTATCAGCTCAATTAAGGAAAGCTAAAATCTCTGAGATGAAGTTTCGCCGGTTCTTCTCTAATAAAAATCTAGTTAAAAATAAAATTAAAACACTTCCATCACTCATTGCTGAAAGTAACTTAACTTACAAGGTTTTTTTTTCCATTGTACAACACATCTAATTTTTTTTTAATATAAGGTTAGTTATTGAAATATATTAACGTTTACCTGTAGGTAACGAATGATAAAATAAAAAACTCAGGTTCCACCGAGATTTGAACTCGGATCGCTGGATTCAAAGTCCAGAGTGCTAACCGTTACAACATGGAACCCGTTATATGATTCGATACTTTTAGCTTTAACTTTATTTTAATTGTATAATTGACTTATAATAAGAAAGCAGTTGTGTAAATATATAAATGTACATAAATGCCTTCCAATTTACATATATATACGTAAGAAATTGCATGTAAAACACGTGAACCGATACGGCCCAACTTGAGATTATCGATTATGATTTCATATGAATTTTCTCCGTCAATTAAAATCCGTATCCCAAAAAGGTCAGTCGTACATCCCAAAAAACAAAGATCTTTTAAAAAATGGTGCAGGATGCTTCTGCAAGCCAAATAAATACTCGTTATTTTAAATCAGCATAAAACGCCTCTCTAGTATAGCAGTAGTATAAACAGTGACTGAAAAAATATAATAATGAAAAGTCTGTTTGCTGTCTTTACGGATTTCGGTATATATTCAAGCTACCTGCGCAGGATATATTATAGTGCACAAGTATATGCGCAAAATTCAAATGCGCTCGCACGATTCAATTTAAATTTTGTTCTAAATAATTAATAAATAAGTCGTACTCCATACAATATACCTAATATTTGTAGATATAAAAAACGTTAAGTTAGTTACTACTTAGAGAGAGTTAGTTTATTTACATACATTATATATATATATTAAAGAAAAAAATAAAAACTTTTAAAAATGAAGTTGTAATGTAAATAATAAAAATTAGAAAAGTACCTATAGCGACATTTTAAAAGTTCACATTGGAAACGAATTGATTATCTTCAGACCGATTCAAAATAAAAATATATACCTACATTAATTAAACGCAGGAAAATTGAGTACTACCGTAATTTGATTTTCTATTTTTCACGAGTGAGATATGAAGTGAGTTTTTATAGAATCACAGTAGAAGTCGATTATATCTTAAAAATATTATATTATGACATATTATTAACTTAAATAAGAAAAAAAAAGATTCCGTGTTTATTTGTACGCCAAACAGTAAATGTCCCACTGCTGGGCTAAGGCTTGCACTTTTTTTGAGTGATAGATTTAGAGCGTATTCCACCATACTACTCCAATTCGGGTGGCTGGATACACATTGAGAGTTCATGTGTGTTTCATCAAAATATGATAAAATTCAATAATATGCATATACTCTGACAATAAATGATTGTGATTATGTTTTATATTATTTAATTACTATTGTAGTTACATAATGATAATGGCGTATATAATAAATAGGTTAAATAATGTTTACCAAAAATGAACATACAATGAAATATATATTGATATTTTTCTAACGAAAACGCCTGTCGTTTTAAAATTGCAATACGATCGAATGATTATCCAGAACAAATAACGGGTTCCATGGTGTAACGGTTAGCACTCTGGACTCTGAATCCAGCGATCCGAGTTCAAATCTCGGTGGAACCTGAATTTTTTGTTATTAGTATTTTTTATTTATTTCATATTATAGGCGGACTGGCAGATGGGCCACCTGATAGTAAGAGGTCACAACCGCCCCTAGATATTGGCATCGTAACAAATATTAGATAAATCCAGATATCAACAATGCGCTACCAACTTATAGAACTAAAATGTCTCTTGTGTCTGTAGTTACACTGGCTCACTCACCTTTCCAACCAGAACACAACAATTTCAAGTATTCTTGTTTGGCGGTAGAATATGTCATAAGTATGTAGTATCTACCGAGTTTGCATAAAAACCATCACGTAAATGACATTATACACCATACATACAAAATTTATTCATAAAAAAATGCAATACAAAATCAATAGAAGAATATGTGTCAAATTAAATCTCCTCCACAAGTTACTCGTCACAATGCTTGCTGTCATTTGTTAATAGAAATGCGTTCATAAACGTCATTTATCGGGTGATTAGTTATACAATGCTGTCTCCTTCTTTCGAATGTCAAATCATCAATGACAGAAAGAGCGAAATCTGTGTTTAACCAAGACAGCCGCGATCCAACGTTTATGAGTAAGGTTCTAAATATTTTTATATGAACATAATTTTGTTTTTATTATTACAATATAACAGTTATGTAGTTACATACAAAGTATCACTCTAGGGAAATTTTGTATCAATATATTCGTTGCTGTCACTCCACGAGATGAAGCCTCCTCATCCAATACATTGGAAATCTTAATCCAATACGCTGCGACAGCAAATGATTTATACTGGGAAGCGATAGCGATCAGTCGCGGTAAAATGCCGCTGATAATAAAAAAATATTATTAGAAGATTTCTTGAACTAAGAACTATGTGACTATTACGTAGTTATGTTATCATCCTCATATAGTAGTATTTTATTAGATAAGTATTATATCGTGTTTGTATGTGATATAGTATAACAGTAACAGCCTGTAAATGTCCCACTGCTGGGCTAAGGCCTCCTCTCCCTTTTTGAGGAGAAGATTTATTCCACCACGCTGCACCAATGCGGGTTGGTGGAATACACACGTGGCAGAATTTCGATGAAATTAGACACATGCAGGTTTCCTCGCGATGTTTTCCTTCACCGAAAAGCACGAGATGAATTATAAACAGAAATTAAGCACATGAAAATTCAGAGGTGCTTGCCCGGGTTTGAAATCACGTTCATCGGTTAAGATTCACGCGTTCTTGCCACTGGGCCATCTCGACTGATATAGTATGCATGTATGTATATATGACAATTGAATAGTTTTGTCATTTTTCTTTTGTGTGTGTATGTAAGTGTGTATGTAGGTGTCCTTCCTCCACTAATTCCGCAAAACTAGAAATAATTTGTATGAACTGAACCTGTTGTACCTTTTTTTGTGTAAAAGGTACAATAATAAATATAAGTGTTTGGTAGCGTCTTCCGATTAATTTATTACCTACCTACCTACCTAATAATAATAATTTTGTCTTGTCATTGTTAAACATGGTGGAAAGAGTAGAGAAACGTTGTTATTTGAAGTTAATATTATAAGAGTATTAGTTTACAGTTACAGTTTACTAATTGATTTTCTTAATATTTGTTTTGATTGGTTTATTTTGATATTTTAGGATACATATTATCATTATTCATCATTACCATACAGCATTCATAATCAAAATATACTTTATTCAAGTAGGATTCCACTAACAGTTCACGTGTACTTTTATTATTTTAATATTTATTATTATATAAAACCAGCTTTATTAAGCTTTTAGTTCATAGTTTAAATATATTATTTTAACTGTGTAGCTCAAGTTAGCTGTTTTTAAAATTTGTAATAAAAATGTTAACATATATTATTTAGCTTGTGTGTACATTTTAGCGTCCCAACTACGTTCGTAATCCACTCCGCAGCGTACACACCTGCGCGCAATCACATAATGATAGCTGAAAGGGATTTTTTGTCTCATTCTCGTGTCCGTATGAAACAACGTACGGTTATTGAAATCGATGTTACACGTTGATTAAAAATCGACGAAAAACTGTGAAGAGAATTTTTCGCTGCCTCTATTTTTTTATGTCTGTGGCATACGATTTATATACATATGATAAAATTGGGCTGAATGTGTTCGTGCAACTTTTTTTATAAGAGTGTTTGCGATGTTTCTAAACATAAATGCTATTCATATATTCATTTTATTTGGAAAAAGCTGTGCACCGTTTTTGTATTATACAGGATGACTTGTTGAATACTATCAATATTTTAGGAGGATATTCGGTACATGATTCTCATTCGAATTATGTAAAAAAATAGGTACTTAATTTTTGACCAAATTTACAAAAAATTAAATTTAAATAAATGAAGTGTGGATACAAGATGGCGGCGCCGGCCCGGCGCCGTCGGCGGCGCCGGCGGCGCGTGCGGCGTGGTGATGTTCTGTGCCGCTTGACACCCGCAACACCTGCCCCGCGGCCAATTAGTCGGACGAGCGCTGCCGTAAGGTTCGTATGTCCGTTTTCCCGCGCGCGCGCCTAGCGATCGATCTTAAGCGTATTAGGTATACGCTTAAGATCGATCTGTCGTGTGTGATTCATCATTAATAATTAAGTATGGCTTATCAATACACAAATGTAGAATACCTGGACATGGTTCGTGCTTATGCGCGTGCGAATGATAGCTTACCGGGTGCTATCAATTTGTACCGGGAGATGTTCCCCAATCGCCGAGTACGTACTGCCAGCGTAATCTTAAACGCTAATCAAAGGCTACGAGACTTTGGACAGTTCCGTACTCCAACACATGCCCAAGGACCGAGCAGGAGCGGCATACCCTGTCTCCCTACAAGCAGACATTCTCGAGTATTTCGAGAACAATCCAGAAGCGAGTACTCACCAGTGCTTTCGAAAGTGTTAAAAGTGACCCATTCGAGTTAAATCATGTGAAAGACAATATGCGTAAACGTGCCGAACTGTGTATCACACGAGAAGGAGCTCACTTTGAACATTTGTTAAGGTTAGTGTAGTTATGTAGGTAAATAGTTTAGTTTAATGATTGACAATCGTTGTAAATAAGTATAATTCCATTTTTAAATACGCCGGAAATACCAAGATAGGTAAACAGTTCATATTAATTTTTGTCCCAAGTTCACATCATTTACCTAGTCAACAAATTTGTTGCTTAAACGAGTGCAATATCTTGGTATTTTTGCCTATCCTAAGCCAGGATTAAAGTATGAAAAGGGATTGGATCATGCTTGTTTATCAAAGGTAGCCTGCTTCCCTGTTAACACGTGGCGGCGTTTGGATGTAGGTATACTACCGCGCGATAACTAAATGTACCTACCTGTTTTGTGTCGACAGCGCAGCTAGGGTGTCCACACGACGCGTAATTAATTACATAACCCTTGGTTAACTTTACTTAGCAGTTTTTTAATATTTATGTAATATGTATTTTTTTTAATCATATATGATCGTCAAAAATCACGTCCTTAAGTATCGATAGCATTCAACCAGTCACCTGTATAAATAATTATTTAAGTTACCGGTTGTTATAACTTTTGATAAATTAAATACTCCAAATATTTATATATATATGATATTAAATTACATAAACATTTCAATACTTTTGTGCTAATCTTATCTATACCACTACTTGCATTCGAATCAAGATCCCCTATCAGTCTTTCAATCTCACAAAAGCTACACGGTTTGAATGTTACAAGTTCATGTTCATTGATTGTATTAATTGTGTGTAGGATGCTGTGGTGTCGTGTTGGTATTCTTTTTGCTAAGAGGAAACCTATTGTTGCGAAATATTTGTTAAATACGTTACAAATATCGTTTGTATCAGAAATTATTTTTGATTTTACTATTATTTTAGAGGGAGCACAACTTTGACTTATTTTATTACTACATAATTTATTAACTAAGGTCCAAATTTTATTAGGATTCTTTGCGTTGTTTGTAAATAGTTTGTAATAGTATGTATCTTTTGTATTTTGTATTAACGTACCTATTTCATTTCTCTTTGAATAAAATTGATTTTTTACATACTCATTGTCGGGATTGTTTTTATATTGCGTCCATAAAAAGTTCCTCTGACTTATTCCATCGACGATATCTTTGCTTATCCAATCATCTCTTATGTGGTTTAAAATTTTGGTTTTTCTTTCTTTACAGTCCATAACATATTGTTTTATTATATTTTCAAGCTCTGTATAGTTCTCAATTGAGTTAATCAATTGCGAGGACTCTAGGGAACTGTACAACTTTGTGTAATCTATAGCTTCATAAGTGGTTCGTATTCTTTTTGGAGCTTTGAATTTATTCAATTGAACTAAATAATTTATTGAATTGTTTTTGTGATCTGATTATAGATAAACATTTAAATTTTATTTATTTGCCTAAATATATGCCAAAGTATTTGTAAGAATCTACTTCTTTAAATAAATGCGATTGCGACTTTCTAAAATCGGACAAATATCGATTCCTTTTAGAGTATTGATTATTCCAGAAAATTAAAAAGATACTATGGTATTCGATTTTTTTCCATATACGTTTGAAATGGAATCCATACCAAAACATTCATTGATATTTTTAAAGCAAATAATTTATGCAGAACAAACGCTACACTTAGCGGCAGCATTCGCGGAATATTAAAAAAAAAATGTTCGTTTTCAGTGCAACATGTTGGTGTGTGTATGTGTGAGCATATATCGTTCTATTTGGCCAATTGGATGAAGCTAAGAATGTAAATGTTCACTCATAATATGTAAATTTCAAAATCCACTTTTAGTTCGACTCTAACTTACAAAACTATCTTAATTTCAAGTATCTATTGCTTACAGAATGAGCAGCAGTGCTATTCCGTAATAACTCACTTAATTACTCTTCCAAACACAGTATTTGAACCTAGGACCTCAGATTCTGCAGCCTTATAAGTTACTAGAATAACTAGATAGTATATCATCTTACAATCTTAATACGGAACCACTCATTTGCATTACACAGTAACAGCCTGTGAATGCCCCACTGCTGGGCTAAGGCCTCTTCTCTTTTTTTTGCGGTGAAGGTTTGGAGTTATTCCACCATGTTGCTCCAATGCGGGTTGGTCGAATACATATGTGGCAGAATTTCAGTGAAATTTGACACGTTCAGGTTTTCCTTCACCGCCAAGCACGAGATAAATTATAAACACAAATTAAACACATGAAAATTCAGTGGTACTTGCCCGAACCAACGATCATCGGTTAAGATTCACGCGTTATAACCACTGGGCCCTTTCGGCTTTTTCATCTCATTTGCCTTCCTGCACTGATATTCTGTAAGAATGCTTCATCACTCAACATGAAAAATTGACAACCGACTTCTGGTGATATACTATTTTGATACGTGTATCATTGAAATGTCATAATTATTACGGTCAATGTCGCATATCACTTTCTGACATTTCACGACCGTTTCCTGCGGTGACTTTCGAGTTTTCTCTACCCTTAGCCGTAATGTGCGTTGAAGATCAGTGAGAACATTGCTTTTTATATTCGTAGCCAATGTTATATAAAATATTCTGTTTTTATTAATTTAAGCTGGTTAAAGTTTGTTTGTTTGGTTTTAAATGAGTTATATAAGCACACTGTTACCTATATCTTGAGCCGGTTGGCGTGGTTGGTAGAACACTTGCCTTTCACGCCGAAGGTTGTGGGTTCGATTCCCACTCAGGACAGACATTTGTGTGCATGAACATGTCTGTTTGTCCTGAGTCTGGGTGTAACTATCTATATAAGTATGTATTTACAAAAGAAAAATAGTATATGTAGTATATCAGTTGTCTGGTTTCCATAGCACAAGCTCTGTACAAGCTTAATTTGGGATCAGATGGCCGTGTGTGAAAAATGTCCCAGGATATTATTATTATTATTATTATTAAAATATATAAGCTATCAAATGGTTGTGTTAACGTTCGGAATTAAAAAAATGAAAGGCGTATTAAATGATATGCGTTTTACTTGGTTGATGGTTCAAATCGTTATGATTTAAATTTCTCTTACAGGACCAATCGTTGTCCTCTTTGTCATTTTTGCGTTTTGTTATTGCTGCTTCAAGTAACCGCTCGAACAGGTTTGTATTATTATGTAATGTGGATAATATTGTCATCAATTGGCAGTAAATTAAAAAAGGAACAAGAATTTATAGGTAACATAATTGTAATTTATCTGTATTTTATGTTTAAAATTTATTTGTATTCTACATTTGAAATATAAGCTGCAAGGAGATTGATCAACAAATACCTTATTATTAGTCGCCATTTTATATGTAAAATATTATTTTAGTCTTTATTTAACTTTTTAATGTATATATTTTTATTAAATAAGTACTTTAATTCTTTACATATGCTTATGAGCAATTATTCGATGCTAGAAGCAGTAATACCTACTATTGTTGTGTTCCGGCTTGAAGGGTGAGGGGGTAAGCGGGACCCACAAAAACGGGTAAAAGGTACATATCATTTTAGGTTCCAAGGTTGGTGACGCATTGGTGATGTAAGGTATTGATATTTCTTACAATATCTATTAAATGGGCGGTGGTGACTACTTATCATCAGGTGGCCCATTAACTAGTCTGTCTACCTAAGACAATAAGAAAAAAACGTTTTATTTAGTAAATAGAAGCAGTGATATGCTTCTATCTCGTTTTGGCAAGCTATATTACAAATACAATTATATTTCAAAAGTCTATGGGCCGCATAATTGCAAACATAATATAAATCAATATTTTTATCTGTGGGTGATAAATTTGTTTATCCATGTTCTAAATTTGAAATATAACCAGCAACTAGGAGTTCAATTAACAGACCCGTTATTAATGGCCGTTCCGGTCGTCCGATTAAACTCAATCCGGGATCCGCAGGGGCCGATGACAACATACGTTAACTGTCAGTATTTAATTTTAACATAGCAACACTTGACCGTTTTGAAATTAGTACTCTATTTTTAACAAGACATAAAAAATAAATATACAATTTTACTTCTATATTATTTTTATTGAATTTGATAGCATGTAAACTTAAAAAGTATGAAATGTGTATATAACAATTTGAAGATTATACATACGTTATTTTTATACGCAAAATCAATTATTTTAAACAACGCGTATCTAATTTTGAATTATCATTATAATTCAGCCAATCGCAGTAATTCCATTAATGTAAGTCAAAACTTCGCTCTAGAGTTATCACATTAATAAAGTTTATACACTATTTACAATATATAAGTAAATAAACAATAATAAATGTAAATAAACATTTTATTAGATCTCGACATCACCGGGCTCCAGGGAAAGGCACGCACTAATTACCGAAGAGAATCCAATGCAATAAATCACGGGCATAATATAACGCAGTCGCGTCGCACAGGAATGCACGCCCCAAATCCACGGTACAATTTGAATTTCGAAATTCGTACCGCTTCGTAATTTGAATTCGGTGTCACTGGACAGTTGCGCTTTTTTTTTTTGTACGAGTGACGAAAGACTTTTTATGGATTGCTATTTATTTTTGTAGCTGTAGGCACGCGTTGTTTTATTGAAATTAAAAATTTAAAACGTAAATAATTACAAATCCGTATTAAACAATTTAGTTTTAGATTTAATTGGGCAACTTAGTCACTAGACGATTTTTTTTTAAATAAATTGACCTAATTGTATTTTCATTAATTCATTTATAAATATTATACATATACATAAGAAGGGCATCTTGAAAATGCATTTATTTTAACCTCCTCACGCATATACCTATAAACCGCATCGAATTAATATTTAAAATTAGTCATGAGGAATATACCTACATAATATTTTTATCGTGTTTATTAAAAACTAACGACCTTACTTATAATAAACTTCGCGGATTATTAGTAAAATACTGATTCCGCTTTTTCGTATTATTATTCATTTGACATTTGCAAGAAGAAGACACAGCATTGTTTAAATAATCACTAAAAATCACGCTAAGCAACACTAGACATTACATCGATGTGATTAAAAAAAAAAAGAACTTCATTAAAAAAAAACGTTAATAAAAATATAGTCTAAATTCAAATTACGAAGTCTGGAGCGGACGCGTTCAGTACATTTTCGCGTTCCACCCTGCTGGTTATTTATGAACAGTCACTCAGCTATGTAATAATCTGAGGCGGGATTTAATTTGTAGGACTGATTTCACACTAGGGTGCGAGTGGGATGGTCTTATCTACATTATGAAAAGATAAAAAAAGATAGAAAACCCTTCCCTGAGATCGTTAGCGGTTTCAGCAGACAGGCTGTAATGGAAATCGGTGATATTTTATTTCGAGTTCTTTCTGGTGTTAAATAGAATGGATTTGTTTGGTGCTCGAATTGGTTTTCCTTTATCTGGTCTGCTAAGGAACCTTTCGGTGGTTTGTTGCTAATGACGGTTAGAGATTTTGATTTGAATTAAAATAATGTAAAATATATAAATATTCCTTTAATTTACTGTGTATTTCATGTGTAGTATTCTCATACGATCTGACGTACTGTTAATGGAGTATTTGGTGGTTATTTAGTTTGTTTTTTTATATTGGTAACTATTGATTTACTGACTATGACCATCTATGATACAGCCTAAAAGAGTATAATGTGTGCCCGTGACACGTAACACGAGCACACATACATATTTTGACGAATGAAGTGTGTTGTAGTAGTCAATGCCTGTATTAAAGGTAATTGTCAGAATTTATTTTTGTCAAAAATCTTGTATCTATTACCAGAAATATTCAAGTATCTATTTTTTTTTATTAGTATTGCTTAATTTAGTTTATTAAGATAGGAGATTGTTCTTCATAGGCCGCTATTGATAGTGACTTGTGAGGAATACAAATTTTAAATGATTGTGGGTGCAAAACGCACACAAGTGTTAAAATTGTTAAAGACGATTCAAAAGTGCTTGTGATCATCATCATCATCAGCCTTTCGTCGTCCACTGCTGGACATAGGCCTCTCCAATGGCACGCCATTGAGCTCGATCCTCAGCTCTCAATATCCAAACCGTAGCCCGTGGATTCTTAGCACCCCCTGCCCCGCCCTTACCATGACCGCCGCCTTGGCCAGGGGTAGCGGGGCGACCGGGAACTAGGGGCCGTTGCGTAAAGGTGTGTGCCATCGAGGATTTTGCCCATAATCACCACGCTGGGCCATAACCAAATATTAGTTATTTTTATTTATATTAGCCTTAAATATGTACAAATAAAAATTAAAAATAGTTACTCTTCAAATCGTGAACGTTTGGAATGGTGGCATAAATGCTAGCAGAATTTACCCTTCGAATCGTAATTCCGATTCTCAGGGCGAAAAATGAACCAGCCCTGTAGCAGTAGAGGTAATAAGATGAGGTGTTATTTATGAAATTAGATATAGTTAGAGATAAATAAATAAATCCACGAAGACTCGCCCCACTATAATAGCACACTTGCACTGTAGCGATTGGAAAAAATGAGTTGGTTGTCGTCGTGGATTGAATTTTGTATAAAATTTACTTTATGTCTAGTACTTGCTTCGGGCTAATTCTATTAATAAATTGTCTGTTTATTGAAATCCAATCGAAGCGTAATCGTTGTTTATCCGATTTCCTATTCTTTAATTTAACTATCGACTATTTGGATAAAAGTTAACAATCAAGTTTTGATATAACGGTATATGTTAACATGAAATCGGTTCGGTTCCGATCCGAATAAATATAATAAGTAGAAAAAGCTGAGATGGCCTAGTGGTAAGAACGCGTGAATCTTAACCGATGATTCAAACCCGGGCAAGCACCACTGACTTTTCATGTGCTTAATTTGTGTATAATTCATCTCGTGCTTGTCGGCGAAGGAAACCATGTGTATAACTTCACTGAAATTCTACCACATGTGTATTCCACCAACCCGCATTGGAGCAGCGTGGTGAAATAAGCTCCAAACCTCCTCAAAAAGGAAGAGGAGACCTTAGCCCAGCAGTGGGACATTAACAGGCTGTTACCGTATAGATTAGTAGAATTGTCCCAAGTTTTATCCGACAGTGGTACATCTTAATTATGCTCTATTAATCATACCCCAAGTGTCAAGGTGCGTTAAATGATACAAATGTCGTAATCCCACTGTCGTGGGGCGGTGATTAATTAATCTAAAACAATATGAAACTAATCACCATGATCTACCTGTTATCTCAATTGTCTTAGTCTTGTAATATTTGAGGCGATATATTTGTCTAATGTCTTGATGTTAACATTATTTTTTTTAATTTATATTTTTTATAGAATGTTTATTATCAATTGTAGGTTCAATTACAGCTTGATAATTGTTTCAATGTCTTTTGCGGTGCGATAAATCTTTCTTACTAATAAACGTACATTTGTATAGTACGTAATGTTTTGAGCTCTTCTTTCGAATGTAAAATTCCTGATGAAAAAAAGAGATGAATATGTGGAATATATACCGACTGTACAATGTTTAGTAAGGCTGTATATTTGGTTTTTTTTTAATCCTTAGGCAAATTGAAAAATTATGATCACGGTATAAACTAACGGTAATAACAAAGTTGTGTTTGTTCCTTCAAACGAGGCGTGAAGAGGCATCTTGCGGGCCGGCAAGGCGAAGGCGGCTAGTGCAGAACATTCTTCCCGACTGTACTGGCCAGCGTCGCGTTTGGACTCTACTACCACTTATCATCATGTGGAGTAGAGTCATTTGCCCTCCCGGCAAATATATAAAAAAAAAGTTATATATAATCTAAGTATTAAGTATCAATCTCCGTACGTGAACGTATTAATCGTGTTAATTATTACATTGGACAAAACCTTAATTTGTAATTCCAGCTGTAACTGATTATATAAAGTATTTTTGATAGATTTCGAATCTGACTTCTGAAGTAATGATGAGTGCGAAATATTAAATATTATTATTGCTTATAATTTCATATTTGTGAAATTTAACAAAAATAAATTGTATTAAATGTTATCATTCTTAATATTAAAGTTTATTAATCTTTATTTATTTTTTTACACCTGCAACAATATCTCCAATGGCAATTAAAAACACAATTTGAAATTGGAACTCCATTAATGATACGACAGTTCCACTTGTTCCATCGTTAGCCCATTTGTTTGCCGCAACGCGACCTAATCCCGGCCTTGTTCCGGGATAATCCGGGATCACGAATCATGACACTATTGTTGTAAGTGTGAAACCGACACAAATAGGCCTACGGCTTTACGCGACCCTAATGTTACCCCATCATTGTGTTTGATATAAGAATTTAGTCTTTGTGGCATAAGCTAAAGATTTAATTTAGTTTGGCAACTATTCAGTCGTGGTATCGCCGAAATAAAAGTATTTTTTTTAAAGTGCCCTAAGCATAACATAACATTATGAGTCTTATTGTTATTAGGAATTAAGTACTTTTTAACTTATTGCTTAATTTGTATATACGACAGTTTAGTTTAGTTTCTCTTTTGTTTTGGAACAAGAGATGTGCTTTTGAGTGAATTTTATTTTAAATGCTCATTGTGGGGGGCTAATAACGAGATTATTATTTGTATTTAGGGAGGATTGTTCAAATATTGCTATTGCTTGTTAAATGAAACGGCAAATTTGCTCTTAGTCAGCCGTATGTCTCTATTTTTATGGAAAATTAATTTGCACACATATTTATGTGTTCTCTACATAACTTTTAAGTAAGGTATAATAACTTATACCTTATATGCACCTACTGCTTCCATGGGAATACAAGGTGATGATACTCGTGGAAGTGTATATGTCCGAGTATAACCATGAGCAAGCCGCAGCTTTGATTCTCAGGGAGTAAAACATGCTACAGTTCTGGCGACGGTCTCGGACCTATTTAGTAGCTGGCACGAGCGAAGGCATTGCTCACAGGTGCACACAGGTGTTAAGTTAAGTAGCACAAGATAGAACAGCGGAAGGCATAAAGTGTTAACCTGATGATGACAAGAGAGTATTCTAAAGTGAGCACTTTTGAAAGTATTACGTGATTTAATTGAATGTAAATAATTTATACATGTAGATTCTACCTAGAATAATGATAAAGAAACTCTGTAGTTACCTTTTTTCACTAATTAAATATGATACACCTCCTCCTCGAACAGGGAGAGGAGGCCTTAGCCCAGCAGTGAAGTTACTGAAATGATGTAATCAACAATATATAATAAATCATCTTTATAATCTTGTGTTGAGTTCAATTCAAACATATTGGCAGATATTTATAACAGTAATTAATACTTAACGTTCGTTACTTTTTTTAAGCGCATCTACCATCTAGGAGGGTTAAGCGCATCTACCATCTGACCTTAAGAAAGTACCGGGTACCGACTGGATGCGGAAGGCGGAGGACCGGGAGCTTTGGCGCACCGTGGGAGAGGCCTATGTTCAGCAGTGGACTACGAAAGGCTGTTGATTTGATTGATTGTTTGTTACTTTGCCCCGCTGGCCTGCATGTAAGCATCATTAAATTATTTTAGGACTATTTTTTTCATATAAAAACAGCAGTAACTGGAATAAAACCACGGAACTATGAAATTATAAGTAAATTGTAAAACGCGATGCAACTGCTGGGTATTATGCAAAGAACCACTAAACCTTATTGCCCATAACGTAAACGTCAACGTTTACGACATTAGACTACGCCTAACGGTCTACTTTAGATGTCACGACGTATTTACGACACGATATCTTGAAAAATTAAAACGATAAGTATTTATTTTATGCATATATATATGTGATGAAATTTTAATTGCACTTAAAAATTTGATTTTTAATGTAACGTTTTATATTGCAAGCAATATTTTTGAGTATGTAGAGTGACATATGCTTTTTCTTGCTTTATATATTACTTACACCAAAACGCTGTTTTTATGTCGTTTTTTACACCCAAAGGAAATTTTATAGCGATGAAAGTACATTTTTATATATTTTTTACTATTGTTATTTATATTTGATTTTAAATTTTGTTTTAAGTACAGTGAAGAGTTTTGATTATTACCACCAATTTTCTATGCATTTGCTTTATTGTTTCTAGGGAACAAAAAAAAACTAGTCCTATTCCAGAACATACTCTACCCGCGTACCATTTGAATTGGCTCAGATGTTTTGGTGTTATTAAGTAACAAATAATCCATATATTAATATTTGTAAGATGAAAGAGGCATAATAATTTTTACATTTTTCTCTTATTACAGAGAAATAACGTAGCAAATACAACTTACAGTGCGAGGAAGATGGCAGGCTGGAGGTCTGGCCTAAAAGGACATCATGGCTTGAAAACTTGCGCCAATGTTTCGGGAAGAGAACAACGACTCTAAGAACAGAAGCCTTGGATATTGAAATCGTCCTAATGATTGCCAACGTTTGTGTGGAGAGCTAAAAGAAAAAATAAAAAAAAATCAATTGATTATTGGTTTTTTGTTATAAATTTGTAATGTGTATTTTGTTTTTTTTTTTTTAATTTTATATATTATAAAAATGTCTAAATAGTTTCAACAAATAAATATATATAATTTTATTGATTATTTAAAATCTAAGAAATACTAAAGTAAACTTATGGCAATTCGTTAAACGCAAATAAGTCGTATCGTCTTCATTCCGCTACTTATAAAACCATTTTAAGCAGTCTCTATATCCGTTCGATAATTATCGTCGATACACATTGACGACACCCGCGGGCGCTGTGAGACACGAGTAGGTACACTTTAATACGATGTAAATATATTATTTGCGGGGACAAACCGACGAACATTACGGGAATTGCTTTCGTTTTATTTGACTTAACTTATTTATCTGTCTCGTTCTAATCACGTAATAAAGAGGGAGTGATCTTATTGTATCGCTTTTAATATCAAGTTGAGTCGAATATAAGTATGACATAAAAGATCTTATATACTTACTAGGGGAATATATTAGAGAATACACACTTATATATGTATATAAAATATATTTATAATATTTTCTTGTGAATATTGGCAAAGCAGGCAGAGCCGAGAAAGCCCAGGTTGTAGGTTTAACCTGGCGAAGCACCAATGAATTTACATGTGCTTAATTTGTGTGTATAATTCATTTCCTCCCTAGAGGTGAAGGTACATTGTTAGGAAACCTGCATGTGGCAGAAAAAACAGCTACATGTGTCTCCACGCTAAGCTCAGAACTTTCTTCTTCGATGGGTTCAGATTACATACCATTTGTCATAAAAATCACCAAAAAAGAATATGACAATTAAGTGGCGTAAAATAAAATTTATACAAGATATTAACCCTCGTAATAGTTAATGTACAAGGGGAAAATAACTACAATGACATAAAAGCTGATATTAAACTACAGCGCTGTTCTGTCAGAACTCACTTCATCACCCGTGAAATGTTGACAACCTACTTATGGTTAGGTGATATACGATTTTGATGCGTGTATGCTTTAAATGTTATAATTATTATGATCAATATCGCATACCACTTTCTAAAATTTCGCGACCGTTTTCTAAGAGTTTCTTCTTACGTAATAGCACTGGTGTTTTTTTTATATAATATGTAATGTATAGATAAATGCACTCAAAGAATAATTTACCATTTACCTTTTCAGTGATATTTCGGATTTTGTTTTAGGATATCCATATTGCTCAATATAAAATTATATATCTAGGTGACCAGCGCTTTACTCACGGACCAGCTCCCGTCATATTTCAGAATGAATAACAATTTCTATAGTTCTTTTTTTCAAAAATGAAGGGGAATTACATACACAATTTTTACCTCCTTCATACTACCTTAGTGGTTAAATTTTAAAAAATCTTAGGTTAGCACTAAGGAAAATTTTTCTGTGTAAAAGGAACCTGTTTGTAAATTTTTATGGTGCTCCAGTAGTTTAGAACTGAGCGTTGATATGTCAGTAATATGCGTTGATATGCCATTTTTATTCTTTTATACAGATAAAAATGCGCGGAGTTAGAATGAGTTAACTTCCGTGAAGGAATGTATTTAATTAGTACCTATGTTTATTAATTGGTTTAATGTACTAATGAGTTTTGGTGGTGTTCCTCGGTAGTATCTACATTCCAAGA
The DNA here is from genome assembly GCF_905147045.1 of Nymphalis io. Lineage (NCBI taxonomy): Eukaryota > Metazoa > Arthropoda > Insecta > Lepidoptera > Nymphalidae > Nymphalis > Nymphalis io. The sequence goes on along the minus strand of NC_065890.1, from coordinate 2,898,999 downwards.
GTAATAGCTTTACATTAAAAATAATCTCATCAAATGTTGATTCTGTGTCTTGTAAGAGCCTACTTTAAATAAAGCCTACTCGAATAAAGTTTATTTTGAAATATTAGGCGATTCTGATCTATGAAGTGTTTATTACAATACATTTTTCTGATTAAAGTTGTATTTATGGAGAAAATATCTATTATCAAATGATTGTGATAATACTTGCGATTGTTTAGAGAGCAATCAGAGAGAGAGAGAAAAGACATTTTTTTAATAGTTTTAAAAATTAATTATTAAAAATAATAAAATTAAATAATAAATAAAATTTTTAAGTAAAATAGCAGGTTCCACCGAGATTTGAACTCGGATCGCTGGATTCAGAGTCCAGAGTGCTAACCGTTACACCATGGAACCTGTATTTCAATCGGTGAAATTGTACAATGATTATTTTTAAATTAATTTTTGATGAATAAAATAGCAAATTACTACATTAATAATATATGCAATAACGTGTCGACCCAAACGTAAGAGTAATTAATTCATACGAATAAAAATTCTTTTGAGTATTTAATTAAAGTTTCCTTTTTTTATCACCAGTAACTGGTTAAGATCGTACTGTATTTTTAGAACTAGTACGGAATTAAGGAACAATTTATTCTGTTTTATATCTGCGGAATAATTTAACGAATTGGTTGAATTGACAATAAAGCTCTATTTAACTGGTAACAAATCAATGGAACAAATTGTTAGGGATCATGCCCTTCTTTCTTCCTTGTGATCTAAGTCTCACTAAATCTTTATTAGCCTTGAGATAGCTCTAAGCACGCGATCACCTTGTCTTTATATATCTGTATTATTGAATTTAATTTGTTTCATATACATAACGCCTCTATATAATCTAAATATATTTATTTGTATTGTAGGTTTATTTTCGACAAATTTCCACTTTTTTAAAATAAAACTTAACACAGACAATAAAATATAGTGATAGTATACAAGAAACTAAATTATTATTATTAATACAATAACAAATAAGATATTATTGTATAAGTAGCGCCTGCAAAAAATATAATGCAAAATTTTAGGAGTGTGATCGAAAGCTTTGCTTTATTTTTTTATTAAAAATAGCCTTAATTAGGACTCATAATATATCAAAATATAATTAATTTCAATGCATAAAACGGTACAAAAAAACATATCGGATGAAAAGCAGTTTTTTAGGAAATCTTAAAAATTTAGTTAAAATATTAAATAGCATTGCTTATATAGTAAAAATAAAATAAAAAAAAATCAGTGTAATGAATTCGTACTAATAATAATTTATTCATAAAAACTAACACCCCCAGAATAATCAAAATATAAAAAAATTTATATAAAAAAAACGTTTTAAAATCTAAAGCTACCATACATTAGCTACCAACAAAATCAGATATATAAACATCGCATGCGAGAGCCCAGTACCAACCGTCCTATGGGACGTCCATGCCATTAATTATTCCCGCTAACCACTTAGCTTTCGACACGAAGCTGTATTGCAGACCAATGTGTTTTAATTTTCACCCAATAAATAAAGTAATTTCCCATGAAATATGCTAGAGCTATATATAATGACTAAAGTTTTCGAATACATTTACATAAAATATTAAATGCTTGGAATAAAAGAGGCGATAAGTATTATTTTATTTTACTAAGCTTTTTCAAACAATAATATTTAACAATGTCATATAAAAACATTTATCATGTCATTAACATAAAAGTTAATTTATTTCAAATATCAATACATATATCCTTGAACTGTCTGTCTGTATTTTTTATTATAGAACAGCTAGGTGGACGAGCATTGGGGCCACCTAAAGGTAAGTAGTTCAACGCCCATAGGCATTGGGATAGTAAGAAATGTTAATCATCATTTGCGCCATCGCCTATGCGCCACCAACCTTGCTATTTAAGATGTTATGTCCCTTGTGCCTGTAATTACACTGGCTCACGCACCCTTCAAACCGGAACACAACAATGACAGGTACTGCTGTTTTCCGGTAGAATTTCTGGTGAGTGGGTGGTACCTAACCAGACGAGCTTGGACAAAGCCCTACCACCAGTAATCTTAATATACTGCCTCTTTAATCTCTTAATAAACTTAATATAGCTATTTGCGAGTAACCAAAACTAAAACAATCATTTTTTTTTTAGTTTAGACTGCTAATAATTTAAATATTTCTATGTATAATTGAAAGATTTCCATCACAAACTGAATTCCACGTTGGCGAAGCCGCGGATTTTGCTACTATAAAATATACGTGAACTAATATGTGTGATCGAACTTAGTATTTCAAATAAATCACAATTGTCTTCTTATCAATTCCGTAGGATTGATGTTTTTCTTTTTATCTTATTAATATCAATTGCTAAAATTATTGTCTTTATTTTTGGTTTATATTGTCATTATATTAATTTTTATTCGTTACGGTACCATTCAAACAGTTATTATAATACCGTAAGAGTGTAGAGTTTTTATTATTATTACAGAAGTTTTGCAACGTTTATGTATTTGACTATATAATTTGTTATGTTTTTTTTTCTAACACACACAATATCTATATACAAATGTCATACATAAATGGATGTTGGAAAGACTGATTGCGATTTATGGACTACGACACCGTATGACAGAATACTATGAAACATTTTCCCATGTCAACGAATATCTATGTGATTATTTTCATGAAGAAGGCTTATATACTTTCCACGTTGTAGTCGCTGCTGACGCTGCAGCACTTCAAGACTTATTCCTTTAAACTGAGAACCCGGACAATTGGTATAAATATACAGACAGGATATCTGCTGGGTTTTGCTAGTAATATAAAAGAAAGATGTTTGTAAGCTTTCGTTATATTTTTAACATACATTGTAGAGGTTCCATGGTGTAATAGTTAGCACTCTGGACTCTGAATCCAGCGATCCGAGTTCAAATCTCGGTGGAACCTTCTATTTTACATAGTTACAATACAAACAAAACCTTAATATTATATTATTTTGACTAAGATGCGAAGTGAAACATGAATACCTATTATTAACAGTTTTACTAAAACATAAAATATCCTCGAAAGTTAAAGGACTTATTTATATGCATATATCGAAACCTTTATTACTTTACAAAATTAAGAAAAAAACATTTAGGTATAGGGGGGCATCGTTTGGGCAAGGTGGTCACATCTATAATAAGTTAAATAAATTAATATCAAGTAAAAAAAAACATAAACTAGACGTGTGGATATTGCAAAATATATTTTAATAATTTAATTGTATTTAATTAACAAAGCCGAGATGGCCTAGTGGTAAGAACGCGTGAATCTTAACCGATGATCGTGGGTTCAAACCCGGGCAAGCACCACTGAATTTTCATGTGCTTAATTTGTGTTTATAATTCATCTCGTGCTTAACGGTGAAGGAAAACATCGTGAGAAAACCTGCATGTGTCTAATTTCATTGAAATTCTGCCACATGTGTATTCTACCAACCCGCATTGGAGCAGCGTGGTGGAATAAGCTCCAAACCTTCTCCTCAAAAGGGAGAGGAGGCCTTAGCCCAGCAGTGGGACATTAACAGGCTGTTACTCTTAAGTGTAGTGTCTAACCTGTTCTTCTTTAGATTTTTTTGTATAGATATTGTACCCCAAAACAGCAGTACTTGTTATTGTTGTGTTCCGGTTTGAAGGGTGAGTGAGCCAGTGTAACAGGCATATGGGACATAACATCTTGGTTCCCAAGGTTGGTGGCGCATTGGCGATGTTAGCGACGGTTAACATTTCATACAATGCCTATGTCTATGGGCGTTGGTGACTTACCATCAGGTGGCCCATATGCTCGTCCGCTAACCTATACTATAAAAAAAGAATCTGCAATCTGTCCAACAGTAATTTAAAATTGAGCTTGATCTTCAAGAGTGACGATTCAAAAGTGTTTGAAAGAGCCTTCTCGAATAAAGTTACACAATTAATTTTCATTAATTCCATTAAATAATTTTGAATGATATCACTATGATTCTAAAATGATATAAATATATTAACATTTTAGGTTCTTGCGCAATAATTGCCTACTATATATACCAGATTAGAAAATTTTCTCGGTTATATACAACAGATCCAATGAACTCAATTCGATTTGAAGGCTTATAATCCGCAGTCGGGTCCAATTTCATCACCATATCACTTTCCGATATCACCCTTCCACAATAGACGCAGACGCCATCAAATTTATTCAAATTGTACCGTGTCGCAGCCGCAATTTTGTCACACCTGCCTTAATAATTCTTCAAGCTAAACTGAACTATATTTCTCATAAAGTAAAGTATATTTTACAATATCTATATTGATTCCTCAATTCCGAACAGCACTATATGATTATGGATAGAAATTCTTATTCCACTCAAAGTAACATCCGTTTTCTCTTAGCAGAGGTTCACTCGTCTTCAGCGAACGTGCTATTCGAGTATGAACCTTATTTAGTTACGAGTAGTGCTCTTAAGATATAAGTGTGACTATTGAAATGTGAATGCATGAATTACGCCTGCAAAGTCTTTTGTATCAACGCATTTCGATACTAAAAGCTATGCGACGTGATGACTTACATACATGGTATGGCGTTAAATATATTTAAAAGTTGTTAATCGGTGTCTCGTTATGTTGACATAGGAAAAGAGTGATGAGGTTATGAAGTACAGATATATAAATATAAGAAACATATATATATATATATATATATATATATATATATATATATATATATATATATATATATATATATATATATATATATATATATATATATTAAATCAAGGTAGGCAGATTGGCAAATTTGTCGTCTAAACAAATATTTTACTTGCAAATAAATAATTTGTTATACTTTACATTCATTTTTGTTCTGACGCAAGGGTAGTCTTTCTCCTACTTTTCTTTTCTTTATAATATAGGTAGGTAGACTGGCATATGACGGTAAGTGGTCACTACCGCATATATACATTGGCACTATAAAAAACATCCCTTACATCTTCATCGGCAAGGTTGGCTTTGGGATCTAAAGTGTTATGTTTCTTGTGCCTGTAATTAGACTGGCTCATTTATCCTTCAAATCGAAATAAATCAATACCAAGTATTGCTGTTTGACGGTAGATGATTAGAGATGTGATTAAAGGATGGAATCTACTCGGACGGATTAGAACAAAATACCTACCACGAAGAATGTCCTATCACATGAAATTGATAATTTCGATAGATGAAGATATAAAACATTCGCGTTTACCAAATCAACCAACACATGGTGTGACATTAAAAAAACCGGCACGGCTCCAATAAGATGAAATTCCTACGGCGTGTCTTCAACCAACGTTCCTTTGCCGTCGATAAACGAGTTTCGAAACGTCCGCAAAGTGTAATGTCGACGTCGACGCTTGCAAAGTTAACTTTGCCGAATTTACATAAAGATGGCACGAACGGTGAGTTTGTGACGCATCGGAATCAAGTTAGGGGCGGAGTTACTTTAAAACTGTCGCTTAGTTGAGACGCAGAATCCGTTTATACGATCCGAGTTTTCGCGAGTTAGAGTTTAAGGAACGGCGCTTATTTTATCGACACTTATAATTTTTAAAAAATTAAAAATTAATTTAAATCGCGTTTTTTGTATCTTATATACTATTATCTACTATTCAATAATAATAATAATATATAACGATAAAAATTATTATATAACTAAAAACGTAAACTATAATATATTTTCTATTTATGTTAGTTTATTTTATTTCTTAATATAATTAAATCCATTGGAATATAAACAAGATACCCAAAAACATTAGGATAATAGTAGGTAGTAAAGTAAAGTAGTAGTAGTAAAGTAGGTAGTACATGGACTTTTAAAGGCATTTACAACAACACAATTAATAATAGTACACTGAACTACTATAATAAAAGTAAAGTACATAAGTAAGTTACCTAAGTCCTTCACCAGATCAGCTCAATGGTACCAATCTTTATACACTCATTCAACTGCTCCATGGGCTGACCACGCTGCTCCAATGCGGTTTGTTGAAACATATGTAGAAGATGCAAATATCCTTCAAAATTCATCGGTAAAGATTCACTAATCACAGTTTTAGTTTTATATGTTGTATGTAAATATTGGGGATAAACATATTGTTGTATAAAGAATATTTCATATTCACTTCACTTTGACTAATTTATAGAACTAAGTACATTAATTAACATTTTCAGTTAAGAAAACCAGGTTCTTAGTCTTAATTAAATACAGGAAAAAAATAAAAATCATATGTGGGTAGTTTGGTTGTGGTTTGGTATAGAAATATCTATGCGACAGAAACTAAAACGATTAACAACTAGATGTGACTGACATAAATGAATTGATGTAATTCGTGTATTAAATTTTACATGTATTTTTGTTTTTATTTTTATATAAAAACAAACCTGCATGTGTCTAATTTCATTGAAATTCTGCCACATGTGTATTCTACCAACCCGCATTGGAGCAGCGTGGTGGAATAAGGGCCAAACCTTCTCCTCAAAAGGGAGAGGAGGCCTTGGCCCAGCAGTGGGATATTAACAGGCTGTTACTGTTACTGTACTTACTGTTTGTATATAGGTAAGATATACAATAAAAACTTCATTATTTATTATTATTATTATTATTTCTATTTAACTTTTAAAGTTTCTCTTCTTTCGAAGGGTTTAAACCTAAAACGCGGGCTGCAGCCAAGCGTTAAGGAGTGCTGCTTATATTAAAAACGTTGATGATAAAGTGGATGATGATATAAACTTTCGGGTAATACGGCAGGTGTTAAGGATTACGGCTTTTTGAAGTATATGGAGGACATATGTTGGTATTTGTAAGATGTTCAGACTTTGTGTCAAGGATTTTGGCACGATACCTGTGGATGATGGGACTATTGGGACTATGTGTACTGTTTGTGCTTTCCATTGCGTTTTAATTTTTATGGCGAGATCTTGGTATTTATTTAACTTTTCAAATATTGTGGTTTGTAAGTTATGTGAATTAGGAACGGCTATATCGATGAGATAAACGATTCTATTGATTTTATCATGAACGGTAGTATCTGGTCTATTATAGAATAATAACTGACAGTTTTGTCAGTTATTATTGTTCTGTCCCAGTAGATTTTGTGGTCTCTATTGTCTGATACACTTTCCCGCTTATATTTGTAATATGGATTCATTTCTGTTATAAGTTTATATTTGTATGCTAAATGTTGGTGTATGATTGCAGCCACTTGATCATGTCGATGCTTATAATCAGTCTGTGCGAGAGATTTGCAAGCCCCCGTTGTGTGTTGAATAGCTTCAGAGGCTGCGTTACAGTGTCTAAATAAGTAAGTAGGTTGATTATGATCCTTCATTACTAACTTCCTATAGTTACGAGTTGCTATTATTTGGTCTTGAATGGCGAGCATAAAACCTTCGGTCTCAGGGAACAGTTCTCCTCGTTTGAGCCATTCGTTCGACTTCTCTTTGTCGACGTGGGGTTGGTGCAAATAGGCTCGGTGCCTCCCATGCAGTGTTTTTTCAGCCCATGCCAACATTTGTTGTTATGTACTTATGATATGTTCGTTTATTTGAGTGTTTTTGTCATGTAGGTTTAATGGTGTAAGCTTTTTGTCTATTTCTGTTGCGTGTCTATGTAGAAGTGAGTGTTCGGATTTATCATGGAAGTATCCTCTGAGTGAGAGTATCTGCTTATTGTGTATGTCTATTAATCCCCTTCCTCCTTCTTTACGTGGTAGTGTGAGCCTTTGAATACAAGATTTTGGATGATGTTTCCTATATTTAGTGAACTGAGTGTTTATAGTTCGCTGCAATTTTTTTTTATGTCACTTTTTGACCATTGTATTATTCCGAAAGAGTACGTAAGTAAGGGTATGGCAAATGTGTTAATAGCTGTTATTGTGTTTTTAGAGTTAAGGTGTGTCTTTAATACGAGATTTAATCGGTTTAATACGAGATTTAATCGGTTATTATTATTATTATTATTATTATTATTATTATTATAGTATACAATTCGACCAATTTATCGAGAGGTACAGTCCCATCTCTATTCATCTCCAGAGGCGTCCAAGTTGCGTATTGAGTTACGCGCCCTCTCGGTCCAATCGTATCATCTGCCTCCAAAGCCATTATAATATCCGTTGCCGGTACATCGTAATCTTCTTATTTACATAATAGCACTCCAGTCGCTTCTGTTTGTGTTCAAGATATTGTTATTAATAAGTGAATATCAATGATCAATATTTTATTAATATTATCTACCGTATCTAAGAGTCGCCTACCTATATGTTTTTTTTTAAAAATCGAACCTGACATTCCATTAATTATATAAAAAAATCGTGATACTAACAGTTATATAAGAACACGTGAAACTAAACCGTTAATTGAAGGTTAAAATTCGGGGAAACACCGCTGAATTGTCATTGTGCTTAATTTGTTTATAATTTATTTCGTGTTTCCGTAACAGCCTGTGAATGTCCCACTGCTGGGCTAAAGGCCTCCTCTCCTCTTTTTGAGGAGAAGGTTTAGAGCTTATTCCACCACGCTGCTCCAATGCGGGTTGGTAGAATTCACATGTGGCGGAATTTCAGTGAAATTAGACACATGCAGGTTTCCTCACGATGTTTTCCTTCACCGTAAAGCACGAGATGAATTATAATCACAAATTAAGCACATGAAAATTCAGTGGTGCTTGCCCGGGTTTGAACCCACGATCATCGGTTAAGATTCACGCGTTCTTACCACTAGGCCATCTCGGCTTTTTTTTTTTTTTTTTTTTTTTTTTTTTTTTTTTTTTTTTTTTTTTTTTTTTTTTTTTCGTGTTTGACGAGGTAAATGTATCTTTTTTATATAAAATAGGTTGGCAAATTGGCAAACGATCACCACCGCCCATAGACATTTGCGTTGTAAGAAATATTAACTTACTCGTATATCTATGCGAACCATGGGAACTAAGATGTTATGTCTCTTGTGCCTGTAGTTACACTTGCTCACTCACCCTTCATACCGGATCACAATAATACTAAGAATTACTGTTTGGTGGTACCATCAAGTAAAATCATGCCGAGACAAATTTGTGTCAAATAAAAAAGCCATATGCCTAACCATCTCTACTTCACTACCTCTCAACCTTCTCTGTTTTCATTATCAGGCACTTTTACTTTACCACACAAAAATCTGAATGCATGCAAAATTTCATGATGATCGATTGGCTAGTTAAGATGTAAATTCGTAACAAACAAATAAATAAACAAACATTAGTAATAATACGAGTAAGGATTTGTATAATGTTCTAACTTTTACAGTTTGGTTTATTTATTTCAATGCCTTGCCAACGATTGAATCCAAAATGGTAGATATATACGAATAGAAATAAAAATAAAAGCGTTGAAATCATTTAAGGCTACAGGGGAAATGCTGCATTCTTGCCACCATTCCACGTGATCATGATTTGCACTGTAGCTATTTTTAATTTTTATTTGTAGATATTTAAGGCTTTAAAGTAAATAATTCTGTAATTATAAAAGATTGTATTATTATTTTGACATTAAAAAATATATAGGTTTCTACTCAAACGGGCTTGCATAAGGTCATTAAAACACAAATTATATTTTACAATTCTTATAATTATTAAATCAAGTAACTAACGAAGTCGTTACAACTTAGATACTATATGTACTAATTATATAGATAACGAAATATTATAGACATACATATGTGAAATATTTATTTTTGGATCATTCATAGTTAATATACAATAGGAATTCAGTATATAATCGAGAGGAACAACAAAGAGTGGGAGTATATTTAAATAAAATAATGTAAATATATAATTGGTATATATTTAAGCACAGTATATTGGCTGACATTCTATCACACGCACATTCTTCAATAACAATTCTATCAGGGGGCGTATTTGAATTCTCCCTGTAATTGATTCGTCGCGGCGCTCTTTGAATTTCAATGAGAGATTAAACTGGTGTAACTCACCGACGTGACAGCCGTAAATCAAACTGCTAAGATGGAGATATCGAGAGCTATTTACTTTTGAGATAATTATATATTTATATATATGTCAGTGTTATTTAAAGATTGTTCGTTGAATTTTAATTATATTCCATATTTAAATTAAATATTAGTTATTTTAATTATATATGTATAAAATTTCCGTACTTTTCCGAACTTGTGAACAATTTGTGATTTTGCTCACGTGTTAAGAAACGTTATGATGTTCAAATTCAGGCATCATAAACCAACAGTAACAGCCTGTTAATGTCCCACTGCTGGGCTAAGGCCTCCTCTCCCTTTTGAGGATAAGGTTTGGAGCTTATTCCAGCAATTTGCTCCAATGCGAGTTGGTAGAATACACCTGTGGCAGAATTTCAACAGTGGACATTTAAAAATCAAAACAAAGACTTTTTCCTCTCTAACATTTCTTCTTTCAAAACAAATGCTTTATCCTCTCTAACATTTCTATCACGAATTCCTATACCAGATTTAAACGACTTCTATTGATAAAAGTTATAAGATTTCTTAAATATCAAACGGTCAATGTATTTATGAATCGTTTATAAAACGATCCCATAATATATAAAGTCTGTAGATCATGAAATGTGATTACTGTTGTAAAAAAATTAATCGTGCAGAAGTTTATGCATCGTCATAAATACGACAAAACCATACGTTATTTATGAGAGGCAATACGATACTAAGTGATAGGACGATAAAGTTTATTTCGACTAACGTGCGTCGAAGGTTCTTTCTAATATACGGTTATCGAATATCGGTGTCGTTTTAATCGATTATATCGAATGTTTATCATATTTAACGTATAGTAAATAATAACCGCCTCTAAATATGCCTCTGCTTGGTCTCTTGAAAAGAAGGTTTTTAATAATCTCGACTGGAGTAGGCGTTCAGGGCTGGTTAACAGGCTAGTGTTTCTGGTGGTAAGACTTTGTGCAAGCTCGTCTAGGTAGGTACCACCCGCTCATCTGACATTCTATCGCAAAACAGCAGTACTTAGTATTGTTGTGTTCCGGTTGAAAGGTGAGTGAGCTAGTGTAATAACCGGCACAAGGGACGTAACATCTTAGTTCCCATGGTTGGTGGCGCATTGGCTATGTATACGATGGTTAACATTTCTTACAATGCCAATATCTATGGACGTTGGTGACCACTTACCATCAGGTGGCCCATATGCTCGTCCGCCTTCCTATTATATAAAAAAAAACTAATGCAAGTAAATTTCATTACGATGTTTTCGTTAAACGGATTAACAGAAATCAAAAACGTGAAATGTTCAATGTTGCTTTGTCAGGACTTGAATTTGCGATTAATATATTAATTAAGTAAACTAAAATATATATTTATATATTTTCTTTGTACCTATATAATTTTCTTTTATATTGAGTTCTGACTTATATAAGAAATTAATAATCCTATCAGAAAAAATATATAATATACACATAAGTAATATTAGGAGCATATAAAATAAACTGTATGAAAACATTTTATCAAATTATCGATTCAAACTTATCTGACGTTGAACGTAAACTGGAAAGCTGTATGACACTTAAAGGGATACCCCTTGAGAATCAATGTGTATGGAAGCGGAAAATTATGCAAAGAGTAACGTGGTCAAACTTGAGGGTTCTTTTATGAGAGTATCAATATTTTATTAGATATGTACTTCGAATCAATCATTCCCGTACATTTTACATTCGAATGACGTTTTCATGTGACATTCAATCATTATATATCAACCGTGTATTGCTTGCTTTTATGTGATATCAAAATATAGTGGTACAAAAACGGTTCTGGTCGTTTTATGTAGATTTTTATTTATCGTGGTTTTTATAATCAAGATTAGTTTTTCTTATGGATGTGATTCGTTCACAAGGATCAAAACCGTGTCAAAAAGAGTATGTCGCATGTGAGAACTAATAGGAATGATTTTATCGGCGCGTAACTCAAAAACGATCGGTTGTACGCACGGGCAGTGGTGACCACTTACGATCAGGTGGTCAATTTGTCAGTCTGCCATCCTATTGAAAATATTAATGAAATAATTAATGTATTTAAATGAAATATTTAAAATAAAATAAATAATATATATATAATACATCTATAGTAATAATACATCTATATATTATTATTATAGATGTATTATTATTTTTATTACAGAATCTTAAATTATCATGTATTTAACAGTATATGTTAATGAGTTGTTTTTTCTCATAAGTCTAACAAAGATCTTTAAGTCATCATGATTACAATTAGATGAATTAAAAATATAGGTTCCACCGAGATTTGAACTCGGATCGCTGGATTCAAAGTCCAGAGTGCTAACCATTACACCATGGAACCTCACATATGGAAACACCAATTTAATGTATAGATTCTTTCGCCTTTCTCTTTTATATGAAGATTTGGGGTCAATAACACTATCCAACGAAGATACACGTTATATCGTGACGTGTGTCACGGTGAAAGGATATATTCGCTTTAAAATATATTTAAAATCAGTAACAGTGACAGCCTGTTAATGTCCCACTGCTGGGCTAAGGCCTCCTCTCCCTTTTTGGGGAGAAGGTTTGGAGCTTATTCTTATATTTAAAATATAATTGTCTATTTATCTTATAATTATGATCAACAATTGGAATAAAACAGTGCTAATTAAAGTTAATGTGTAGGCATAACATAGAGTTGCTACAACCTGGAAAAAAAAATATATATTTATTACATATATATATATATATACTTGGAAATAATATAAGTTCTCAATGGCGATAGCGACCTGAAATTGCGATTATTTTAACAATCGTATTTTTGATGACTTTAATCATTTTTGTTATTCTCTAGATGCAAGCCATACCATATAGTTGTATCTGAGTAATGCAGTAAGCAATTAAAAAAAAGTTATACTCGTATCTTTTAGGAAAACGAACCACCGCTGTTGCTATTTTTTACCTTTCGGAAATCATTATTTACTCCCTTTAGTTACCCCTCCCATTGGTAATCCGTTCTTAGTGAGTTTCTACATCGCAAACGAAGTAATTGTGCAAAATTTCAAGTCGATCTGGCGTATAGTTTCGGAGATCTCGCAATGAGTCAGTGAGTGGTATTTTATCATATTGCTTATAACAGAGCGAAATGATGATTGGTGATTTATATATAAAAATGACTAATAACATATTGATGTCGTAAATAAATTAAAACTTCATTTTAATCATAAGTTTGTAACAACTCTATGATATATATTTTTGATAAATTTATTTAAAAGTACTATAATTACTGAACTACAAAACAAAATACCTCTCCTGTGGAATTGCGCCCAAGACACTATTGCCTATAGCGAACTTTCTATCAAATCAATTAATATCAGCTAGAACCTAAATAAAGTTAGAAGGTTCAAATTTTTAATGAGCAAGTTTCAGCTCTGGCGTATATACAGTTTACATAATGAACTTTCATATATGTACTACAAGAATACAAAGTTGTTTAATTAAATGAAATTGTTTCTTTCTGTTGTTCAAAGGATTAATTCCATTATATAAAAGGGGAATTATAATAGTAACATAAGATGTTATTAAAATTTAAATTAAAAAAAAGTTTTTGGAATATTACGAATTCTAATTCTATTTTTCTTATTCAAAAGTCTGTGCTGAGAGTCGATGCAGTAATATAGTTCAAGAGGTCAGAATCAAACTTGAGACTTTCACAACGCCAGGCTCGTATACATTTGCGCTATTGGGATTTAAAATATCTGTATATTATAAAATATTAACATCCACTAGATAAAGACAGATTTTTTTTATTATACTCTTAAAGATTTTATGGTGTTGTCTCATATAAAATAATCGGAACGACAATTACTATGTATAATATTAAATTCGGCAAATACCCAGGGAGAATATTTGTGTTTTTGTATAAAATAATATAAGACTCAATCAGATTGCAATACATAAAGTTAGATATAATACGAATTATTAATAAATATTACTAAAGGCTATCTGACATTTCATTTAATAATCTACATTTTAATCTGGCAACAAGAACATTGACAGATACGCTTAATGGCGGGAAATTGATTTACTTCTCTCACGTTGCACAGCGTGGTTGAATAAATAATTAGATTAAATGATTGTTAATAAGGAATCCTTTTATTGTAATAAATACACCAGTATAAGTAATACGTTTTATTATTTGTTAATTTTAATATCATTAAATATTTGAAATCTTTATAAATCTAATTTAAACAAAATATCATAATTATGATCGTTAATTCGACGACAGTCGTTCAGTTCTCCTTTTTTATAAAAAACTGCAGCGGTGCGGGAAAACGATTTTTTATCTTTATCACTAAGCTCTGAGTTGAGATCAAGTTATTTCAGTTATAATTAGAAGTTTTAACACGTGTAATTATCCGTTACGTTTTGCGCCGCCTATTGTTCGTTGATAGTACAACCTTCGGTTCTAGAATAAATAATGCAATAAACTTCCTCTCTTCTTCCTTTATTCATCATTTTTATAACAGAACATTGCAATTCTTATTTACTTTCATTTTAGTTAATATAAACTATAATGTTACTAAATTAAATAAGTCTTATTACTTTTCTACATATTTTGTTTTTTTTTTTTTTAGTTTTTAAATTAAATTCAAATTTTGATTGCCAGCAAAAATAAACGAGTTTGAATATCGGTAGTGACACAGTCCTGTAAAGAAATATTAACATACATAAGTGCTAAAACAACTGTTCAAACACAAAATATAGAATACGAAGAAAAACAAGTAATAGTTTATACATAAGATATATAATATGTACATTCTGTGTAAATGTGTGCGATATAAAGTAGATGAAATTAAAAAAAATGACCTAAAAAATATGATCGTATATATCTGCGTCAAAACACACTAATTAACTACCTAAGGATTTTCTTTAATTATTTTGTGAATGTAATAATTAAGCAGTCTAATTTCATGATTCCGTTTTTCAAGTGAATTTAATTTTTTTATTAAGAAAAAATTTGGAAATATGAGTAAAATATCGAATCATGCAAAAACTTAACTTTATATAATATTTTCCACTTTTCAAAAATGATTGTGGATTGTATTTCGACCAATGATCGATAACTAGTTTTTTTAAATATAAGAAAAAATAAATATACCCCTAAATGGATAGCTAAAAATAATTTTCGAATCGAAAGAAAAGAAAAATCTTCACAAATCCATTTGGACCACGTGAGCCAGGGTTGAAATCTTGAATCTCGCGGGCCACGCAATCATCAGCCAGTCCAGCGTCCAGCATACATTATTCACAATACTGATTGCGTATGAAGTCCGGACACACGTGTATGCCTTGAATTATATATGACTGGCGATTCGGACCAGGCAGGGATGGACTAGATGTTTTGTTAGATGTTGAATAATTACTTATGATTGTATTGTCTTTCAATGCCGCTGATCATGGGCGCCCCGATCTAATGTTGGTGTAATAATACATACCATTCAAAGCAGTGCGTTATACCTCCAGCTTGTCAACCAGTAGCATTAAAACTAAGAAGTGTTATGCTTAGGTAGGTTAGGTAGGACTCATTCGACCTTTGGCTTAAGCTTGCTCCATATCAAATTTTATCAAAATCGGTTCAGCGGCTTAGCCTCGAGAAAACGTAATAGAGAGACAGTGTTACTTTCGCATTAATAATATTAGTATGGATTAAAGACAAAACTATTGTAGTAATATTTAGTTTTTAGTTCTTTTTTTTTGTGGGTTAAAAATTCTCCATGATCCATGAATATAAGTTTTAAGATAGTCTGTTTACTAGATTGTTTCTAAATTTGACCTGACTTCTATGCATCCTCTGCTTGATAATGGGAATTGTAGATTTAATTGGCTCAAGCAATCATTCTGAAATAACCTAAGTGAAACGAAATAGCTAATAATATAACAAACATAAGACCTTTTTAAATTGGTTTCTGAGCCAACCAATGAGACACTTGATCAAACAACTGATCTAAAATGAAAGTAAAGTGAGTAATCTTTAGTATAAAAGTCTTCGCACGTTTGTGAATAATAAATTATACACTTTCAACAACCGGTTCCATGGTGTAATGGTTAGCACTCTGGACTTTGAATCCAGCGATCCGAGTTCAAATCTCGGTGGAACCTGAGTTTTTATTTGAATATTAAGTGACACATAGTTTATTTATTATATTACATTGATATTATTGAAATATATATTGTACGAGGTTTAAATTGATGGTTGTTTGTTTTTATACATATAAGACTTTTTTTTCGGTGTCTAATAAATATAAATTTAAAAAAATCTTAGGATCTATATGAACCTTAACGTATTATTTTGTATAATTATTAACGGTCTTGATTATAAACGTTATTTATCAAGTTATTATTTAAATAATTCTTCTACTTTCATGGGTGATTAGTTAAACGATGCTGTGTCTTCTTCTTTCGAATGTCAAATCAATAATGACAGAAAGACTGGTATGTGTGTTTAACTAAACAGCCGTTAAGCAACGTTTATAACCAAGGCTGTTAATTTTTTTCGTCTTAGTATTTATATAATTTTTGCGATTAGAATAAATCTGTGAAGGACAATAAATATTTTGTTGCCTACATAAATTTAAAAAAAACATTAATAAATGAGACATATTACTATTGTTAAAAGTGAAAAAGAGCTTACTTGAATAAAGTAAAGTTTTATTTTCAATTTGATTTTTACAATCAGCTTAGATGTTAAGATTGCATTGTCAACAAATTGCTATGATATTTACAATGGTAGGACATTTTTTATCAGAGTACGTTCCTGTTTTCGACAATAGCGTGAACGCGCCCAATACGCAGTAGTGCGTGCTAACAGACGTTTAGCGTCCGCCGTGCTCCCGCGAGACAGTCTCCTTCCCGCTTTATTACTAAATCTAACTCTGCGCTACTTTACTATATACACGATAATATCACCCTTAATACAATCAGAATAAGACTAAAAGTTCCTTAATATAAAATTTCAAATTTAATTGCTGTCGTGGAATTATAGGTTTTATTGTAAATACGGTAAGGATAAAAAAATATATCTTTTTGTAAGCCTTGCGTAATCATACATCATACAGAGCTTATGTGATAGAATAATTGATGAGGATTTGTTCATTGGTTTTATCCTGTTTTTTATTTCTCGAAAGAATTATTTGATTTTTAAGGTTTATTATTTTAGTAACTCTTGTGAAATTAAATTATTTGCGCATAATTATTTATTTCGTAAAATAAATATAATTAAAAGAGCTTACTCTGTTAATCAACTTTTATACCTTTTTATACGTTGCTGTCGAGTATCAAAATCTTATAATAATTTTGAATATTTGCTCGTTGACAAATTCATTAAATATATAAAAACTTTTAAGAGAACATACACAACAAAATATTATATTTGTCTTTATTCAAATATATATAAACTACATTATCGATCAGTATTGGTGGCAGTCTGGGTAGGTACCACCCACTCATCAGATACCGCAAAACAGCAGTTCCGGTTTGAAGGGTGAGTCAGCTAGCGTAATTACAGGCAAAAGGGACATCACATCTTAGTTCCCAAGGTTGGTGGCGCATTGGCGATGTAAGCGATGGTTAACATTTCTTACAGTGCCAATGTCTATGGGCGTTGGTGACCACATACCATCAGGCGGCCCATATGCTCGTCCGCCTACCTATACTATAAAAAAAATCTTAAATTATTAGGTGAGTATCACATTTTAATCATTTAACGATATCGATTATCGCTAGAAATTAATCCAATTTACTCCGATTCGTATGTTTGTCGAGCGGTCAATGTGTTTGCAATGTTATGATCGATTACTCATTAACTAATGGTTTAATTTTTATTATATTGTGTGAGTTCTGACCGCGATATTCTGCGTTCAACTCTATTTATAGATAACTAGTTTCCGCCAACTTTGCCTGCGTGACAGGGGGATGCAGGTATCATATGTCCTTTTCTATACCTCTGTACTGTACTGTAACAGCCTGTGAATGTCCTACTGCTGGGCTAAGGCCTCCTCTCCCTTTTTGAGGAGAAGGTTTGAAGCTTATTCCACCACGTTGCTTCAATGCAGATTGGTGGAATACACATGTGGCAGAATTTCAGTGAAATTAGACACATGAGGGTTTCCTCACGATGTTTTCCTTCACCGTCAAGCACGAGATGAATTATAATCACAAATTAAGCACATGAAAATTCATTATTGCTTGCCCGGGTTTGAACTCACGGTCATCGGTTAAGATTCACGCGTTCTTACCACTGGGCCATCTCGGCTTTTTTTTCTATACCTTTGACGTTTATTCTAAATTTAGTGATGATCAATTGATTAGTGAAGACGAGAAAGCGTTACAATCCAACAAAATTGACTTATCTAGGTCTAGTAGCTAGCTTTAAAAAATTATTAACTTTTTCTGTCAAGAGATTCTTAGTAACAGCGCAGAACGTGGAAGTGAGTAATGTTACTCGTACATGTTTGTGTCCAGTTACGGTACGGTAGACATTCTTTAAACACAATATTAATACAATACTTAAAAGTATCAGTTTTGCCGAATTTTCCAAAATGAACCAATGGACCTTTGATATAGATCTTCGTCTTCTATCTATTGAGCCATCACGGTTTATTATATTATGAACTGTTATAAAATAAGTAATTTAGAAATCCCTTGCAATATATATAATAATTTTCCTTCTTTTATGCGATTATATCTCGCCACCCTACGTAACTTGAGACGTCACTTACTCCATAAATCGCGTTACTTCTCCGATAATGGAGATATTGGATTAATATCAGAATTACCTTCAACATGATTACCATAATTGTCCTTTGTTTGCTTTTAGGCAAAATTTCGATGCAAATAAATAAGAAGTAGAAAGATCTATTCAGACAAAAATCTAGATTTGTAATTATTTGTCTAAAAGCTAAATAAATTGATTGGAACCGTATAAAATAGCTTTTCATTGAAGTTGAGCAATAAATATCGATTCAATAAAAAGCTGCTATTTTTCAGCTCTTGCGTGAACTCGATATAGAAAAAAACAAATTCGACTTTCGACTTCGATGCTTGTATTCTTTACCCATAGGTCTAGTACCTAGCTTATAGCTCTATAGATCTCGAGATCCAGGGTTCAAGCCCGTATTAAAAAAGTTATTAGGTCTTTCCTCTCAAGAAATTCTTAGTATTCTTAGTAAGTATTTTTTATGGTATTGGTAGGTGGACGGTAAGTTGTCACCACCACCCATAGACATTGGCAATATAATAAATATTAATCATTGCTTACATCGCCAATGCGCCACCAACCTTGGGAACTAAGATGTTATGCCACTTGTGCCTGTAACACTATCATAATCACCCTTCAAACCGGAACGCAACAATACTACATGTTCCTGCGTAGCGGTAGAATATGTGATAAATGGGTGGTACCTACTCAGCGTAAGGTGCCCTCCAGCCAGGTGGACCGATGACCTTAAGAAGGTGGCGAGTACCGACTGGATGCGGAAGGCGGAGGACCGGGAGCTTTGGCGCACCTTGGGAGAGGCTTATGTTCAGCAGTGGACTACTATTGGCTGTTGATGATGATGATGATGCCCTACCACCTAGTAACCTACTTAGCAGCCTTAGTTAGGTGTCTCTGAAAGCTCGCAAGGATCGTGTCTCATAATACTGAGGGAGAGAGGGAATAGTGTGTAACATAAGTGATATATCGTCAACGCATTTCGCTGCCCTTCTTTATCAATTGTGCCGTGACCGAAAACGGTCTGAAGCACATCATCCATTCACATATGACATTCGATCCTTAATAATACTCATTCTGGTTTCGCAAAAAAATTGCATTTCAAATGTCGGCTAAGTTGTTATCGAAACTTAGGGAGTAAAATTAAAGTGGGTATATGTAGTTAAGTGAAATAGTGTTGAATATAAATAAATGTATGTATATAATTCAAGCCTATAAGCCGAGATGGCCTAGTGGTTAGAAAGCGTAAATCTTAACCGATGATCGTGGGTTCAAGCCCGGGCAAGCAACACTGGATTTTCATGTGCTTAAATTGGGTTTATAATTCATCTCGTGCTTGACGGTGAAGGAAAACATCGTCAGGAAACCTACATGTGTCTAATTTAATTCAAATTCTGCCACATGTTTATTCTACCAACTCACATTGGAGAAGCGTAGTGGAATAAGCTCCAAACCTTTTGAGGGGTCAAAAGGGAGAGGAGGTCTTAGCCCAGCAGTGAGATATTAACAGGCTGTTACTGTATATAATTCAAGAACTGTTTGTAGTGCATAATAAAGCAGAGCTATTAGCGAATCGCAATGTATGTGTAAATCTAGAGTTTGCTTATATATTAATATATAAAATATAATTATATAAAAATAATAACTATGTGAGAAAAAAAAAATAAAAAAGATATTTAATACTTTTGAAATTCCAAAAGAATATGATAAATTTTCGAACTAAATATAATGGTATAACTTTTTCTTTCATTGTATGTATAGCTTGTATATATATGTATGATATGTATAGTTCGTGTGGAGGTTCTGGGACAATAAAACAATTATATAATACATCTTTATATATTTAAGTGACAGTTGCTTATAACAATAAAAGTTATAATGACATTAAGATTGCACGTTATTCTTTGGAGTAGTTTACAATTTATACACTATTTACAGACAAAAATATAACATTACGCTAAATTTAAAATCTCAAGATATTCAATATATAAATTTATTCTAAATATACAGCGTTACTAAAACAATGAGGGAAATTAACATTTAATAACTAAACGAATAATAATCATATATCTATTGATGGTACACAGATGAAAAATATTTAATCTTATCAAACAAATGTATGAACAGTATATAATATTATCAAATTCTAATAAAGAAATTGTACTTTTGAAAATATATAAAAACTCTTTGGTATATCTAATTATGTGATAAAAAGGTATGCTAAAGTGCATTTTTATGTGACAATAATCTTAATTTTAAACACATTTATGCAGTAAAGAATCGTATACATTTTTTACGTATAAACAGAAATGTTGCTTGAATTATTTTTATATACATTTAATCTATCTATATTGTTTTGGCATAATGGATTTCACGATGCGAATATGTAATATCAATTTGAAGCTAAGCCTTACAATTTGTATGTTATTTACGAAAGTATGTTAAATCACATTTTCAAACCGAATGCGAGCATTACAATTTTGAATGTTATTGAAGTGATAAAAGTTTTGTAACATTACATTTTACACATAGTAACACACGTGTATCATCACACAAATAATGTGATTATATTCTTGCAGACAAATATATGTACAGTAAGCTATTAATATTACAAATATAATAATTCAAATTGTCAAATTTTATTTTATTTATTATTCAATAGTGTGATATGTGCTTAAAAATATTATTTACATTTTGAACTAAAATAAATTTAAACGAAACAGGAATATCACATATGTCTTTTATATTATATGCATTTTAATAATAATTATTAGTAAATAATGTAAGAACTCGGCGCAGTGCCTCTATATTTTTATGTTGAAGGTCCGATGCGACCCGCCTCAATCCCTTTATATTAGATACCTTCACACAAGTGACAACATCTATGCATAGCTTACTCGAAAGATTGAACGTATAATACAATATACAGGCATTATTTTTTATATATAGTGTAAGCTGTAATTAGGTAAGGTACTTAAAACTTAATCGTTAAGTTATTTTACAAAAAATAACTTTATTCGGAATGACGTATATGGAATTATCTAAAGGATTTGATCCAATATATACTAAGAAAGAAAATGTGGAATGAAGTTAATTTATACTCATATTATGTAATTACATAATTATAACATTGTAATTAAAATGACGTTATGTAAATTATATTTTAAATATCGATCTAAATCATGGAATATTAACCGTTTTTTTTAAATATTATGAATAATTTCATTCTTGTAAATGAGAGTTGTACAAATAACACGTAATTTATTAATTTCTCGTTGAGATCAAAAACTTACACAAACCTTATAATTTATACTTAGGTAATATTTAAAATGTTTATCATATTTTAATCTCCTAAATAATATTTCAATTATACATAATACACTTATGTATTCAATAAAAATAAATAATTCTTTACACAAGCCGTTCTTTGGTGGTTTATGTGAACTTAACAATATGCTGACTCAACAATGAAACAAATTCGTTGTTGATTCAACATTGTTGTAATCAAAAGCAGACTACATTGTCAATTGTTTTTCGTAATTACAAGCCGTTGAGATAAAAAATCTTAAGGTACTAATAAAATTTCTTCACTGGTTTCAAATCACACGAGTGTCTTTGGTTGTTTACATTTATGTGTTGTATTTCGGATCTTATTTACAAGCCGGTAAGGTGGTGATTGCCTCAGCGCCAAGGCGCGAAGGCGGTTGACGTTCAGGAGGGGAGCGGCTGAAGAGGAGGTACCGCGCCGTTCATCCGGAAGTCAGGTTGTCGAAGATCAGGGTGAGGTGGACGAAGATCTGGAGACAGAAAACCATGTTAGTCGTTGTAAATATTGCTTTTAACTTGATACATTTTATCGCATGCTTATTCTTAGAGGAGTTTGTCCGGTTTTGTTTTCTTCTTAATTGATAGAATTATTGACATTTAAAGATACTAATTCCTACTTTTTTCTTCTATTCAAATCCGTGCCAATCATTTGTTCGTCGAGTCGAATATAATTCTTAAAACAACAACGTGGCTAATTTACTTAATTGTTTTAAGGGCTTCGTGTGAGTCCATCTAAGTAGGTATATAAATACCTATGTATATGGGTAGGTTATTCTACCACTAAACACTTTTTATCCATATGGAGTTATTGAGTCAGTGAAGTTACATGAATATTATAAGATATAATCTCTTAGATCTCTAAATCACTTTTTATTCAATAAAAAAAATATTATACTAAAATTTGATAGGTTCTCAGTTAGTAATATACTCGTACTACTTGAAAAGGCAAGATGTAAGAAATATCTTATGCACTCACCTATCCGATCCGCCACGTGCATGTCAGGTGCATGCATAGCATGTACGTCAGTATGAGGAGGTTGCATGTGTTGAGGATTTCGCAAATCAGCATGCTGAGTTTCTCTATGTCTCCGTAAATCTACTTTCCGCTGGAACGCCCGTCCGCACAGTTCGCAAGCGAACGGTTTAAAACCGGTGTGTTTGCGAGAGTGGGTAATTAGATTTGAACTTTGGCTGAACGCTTTACCGCACACTTGGCATTTGTGAGGCTTTTCACCTGTGGGCAAAGCAGAATTTGGATATATATTTTTTAAATTCTATCTAGAATAAAATTATAATATAAGAAGTCTTTCACTACTGGTAAAATGGACTTTTTTTGCTGAAAAACAGCAGTCAGAGGAGAATTAAAGTCATTTAGTTTACTAAAGTACATAAAGGTTATAATATTAATAATTTGAAGAATATTGGTTTCTTTAAATAAACAAATATACATTCTATTATCATTAGCAATAACAGATGAATATTTACTAAATCTGACTAATATTTTATTATAGTAAATTCTATTTATATACGTAAAGTAAGCGCTTCAATTTAAGGAGAAGGTTTGGAGCTTATTCCATTATCCTCCAAAGCGGGTTGGTGGATACACATGAGACAGAATTACAGTAAAATTACACATGCACGTTTCCACACGATGTTTTCGTTTACAACACAAATTAAGCCCATGAAAATTCAACCAATAAAAGCGAGTTCAAACCCAGACACTATTGAATTTTCACGGGTCTAGGTCTTCATGGTGTCTAGGTTTGAACTGGTCTGGGTTTGAACCCGCTTTTATTGGTTAAGTTTCACTCGTCCTAACCAATGGGCCATGTCATTATTTTATATAAAAATAAAATAAATACAGATAACAAAAACAAAGAATTATGTATTATAACAGAGAAAGCTATCATAATCAAATCACGCTGACGCAAAGACAACGATATAGTCCTATATAATCTGTGCCTCACATCTGAGTATCGATCCGCGCTGACACGTGATGCTGTGTGAATGTCTTAGGGTTGTCCGTTACAGGAAATAAAAAAAAATAAAAAAATACGCTCAACATATGTAATTATATAAAATTGACAAGCCTAAAAGTACGTTTTCATAAAGCCAAATGAAAATTTTATAATGATATATTGAAATCAATAGACTTGTAGAAACTGGATACAAGACTTAAAAAGTATTTCTTTTGAACACAAGAACAATTGAAAAAAATACATTTAATCACTCGTATAACTTCATTCAATTTATTACAATTAAATCATTTCAATTTGGGAGATAATAAACTTTTTTATTACAGGTCATCGCTAAGGCTATTCGCCTACTTATCACTCATGATTTAATTTTGACCAAGGAGTTTTTCCTCAAATGATTGCATTTCAAACCCGATTATAGAATTAATGTTTTTATATACGTATATAAGCCATCATCTTCAGCCCTGGATATGTGGATACATCACGTCGTATTAATACACGTCCATGTAATCTCTGCGAAGTCCGGTCCGCATTACGGATTCGCAGCACTACCGGCCGGACTACAAAAATTTATAGCGCGTTATATTCGCGACCATTACCAGTTTATGTATCGTGATTCTAGGTGTGGAATTTAATATCGAGAGCTCTTTGTTCTAGATTTCTCGCTTCCATGAGACATTCCCGTCGTAAGTCTCTTGTAAGGGGTCAGATATTATTATTTAAAGCCTTTGGTGACAAAACCGAAGACGTTTGTAGCTTAATATAAATTTTAATTATATATTTTGTTCATTAATTTAAATCTCTATGACTTTATTTGTTCTAATATTTATATTTGTCAAATATAATATGATAAAATAACTTAAGAGGAAAACGCTCTATAACGACCAATACGATGCAACATCCGTGAGCAAATCACAGCGCCGATACCCAACAATTAGGTATAGCATTTCGAAAAAGGGCCGTAGAGTCCGTCAATCAAGGGGTCTGGCGACTGGCGACTTCATTAGAGCGAACAGGAGAGCGTCGTCTGTCTCATTTCCGCGAGAGTGTCGCGTTGCGAGACCAATTTATATCCGTCGTGCTATTGGCCGTGATTGCGGCGGCTCCACCCCGCGTCGCATAGCAACGGGAGGGGGAACCCCCACTCCGACCACCCCCCACCCCGTTATGGATCGCAATTTTCCTTTGAATTGGAAATCAGAGTTCGCAGCCCTCGTTAGTCCTCCATCTTTGAGATAGCAGATTTTTAGTGAAGATGTTCCTTTGCGAATTTCGCTAGTCGCCACGCTTGTATCGCGTTGCGATTTCTGAATGAGAATTTTTGTAAAGATGCTTTCTTGGATGTTTTTTATATTACAATATCAGAATAAAATTAAAAGAATATTTAGTATTATAGAGATCTAGTTTTTAGAATAAATTTTGAAAGTTTTTGGATGACGTACATATTGCTCATGATGGAATTTTCTTAGCAGCATCTGATAACTTTAAACACGCATCGCTTATCGTATTAAGAAAACACCCCATGTACAAACAACAGTAGAACAATATTCAAAGTATATTTCCAAGACATTATGCGAGTTTCAACCATAAACAAAATAAAGCGACCAACTTCCCAACGTAATACACATTTGCAAGTTATTACGGTCTTAAGTCCAAGTGCGTAAAATCTTTGCGTCGTAAGTCGTGACGGTGTAATTACAGACGGTTATGGGCGCGGAGGGCTACGTTTAATTGTGTTTTGGGGCTTCGGGCTTGAATCTCTTCAAGAAAGCTGAATATATTTGATGTTTGTTTAATTTAATTTAAATTAGTAAGCAAGTGTTATACATTGAAGCGAGACTTTAGAAAAGTTAAGATCGTGAATATGAGCTTAGGAATGATTAGAAATTTTGGAATTCTCATTATAATTAGAGGTTGTTTGTCTTTCTAGATATTAAAAAAGCACTGGATGTTTTTATAAAGTTGTGCAAATCGCTGGGTAGAATAAAGTTTTCAAACTTTTATGAGTCGAGAGAAATTTTAGGAATAAAGGTATGTACAAATTTATGTTAAGCCATAGATGTGTAGTAAACACAGTATCACGAGGAATCCAATCAAGAGGATATCCAACTGAGGGATATTTACTTTCTTTAATAAACCATCTGGTAGATGTAGTAAGTATTGTTTTTAGAACGAAATAGACCGTTTTCTTAAGTAAGGTTTTTCCTGACATGGTCCGATCGTAAATGTTAGTGTGAAAATCTTTGAGTCGGAAATCTTAACGGCGTAATTACAGAGCGTGTTATTGTAATGGGTAAGTTGAAATGTGTTTTCGCTGTACCCTAAGAAAATATTATTTTGCCGGCTTGTTGTTTTAAATAATTAAATTTATCGACTTGGATTCTTACTTCATAAGGTTAAGTTATGATTTTTTATATACACAGATATATATTTATATATTTTTTAATTTTTATCTTTTTTGAGAGTTATGTAAAGGTCAATGCATATGCCAGTTTTACCGTTTTCATTTTATTACGGCAATATCTAAAAATGTCTTAATTATATTTTCAACTTGAAAAATTCAAACATAAAAGCGGTTTCCTCGTGTCCTCTATTTGTACCGTGCTTAATTTAAGCGATTTTTCAAGCTTGCAGCGCTGAAAACACATACTAGTTCTTTAAAAGTGTAGTTCGTTTTAAGTATTAAGCCCGGGTTGTGATTGAACGGAGCCAGGCGAGAGATAACCGTAAATCGCGGGTAGACAGAATCCGTAATATCCAGGGTCGGATGATTTTAGGTATATCTTTGAAATGTGAATGAATGCTTTTACATAATTATGTTATATGTTTCTTGCCGATACTTTTGAGTTTTAACTGTCGATTAAAATTTACTTTTAAGGGACATTATTAAATATATTTTATTTTGATTTTGTGTTTCTTGTTGTATTCTACATGGAGTCATTTGAGACCATTTTTTATCACAACAACATAGGACCATATTATTATTCTTAATTTTTTTAATAAAAACGATTTTTTTCTTTCGGTGCATTTTATATATTAATTATGAATTATGAAATTAAATTGGGAAATCAATAAAAAATATAATACACAAGCAAATAATGGTTATTTTTTTAATAGCATTTTTGTATCAGAAACCCCGAATATCACAGAATCACTCCAATCTCCCCTAAATCATTACCGCCCATTATCGGGCCACTAAACGCAGATTAACAATAAAACAGACATTAAATACAATTAAATTACACCAAATCCGTCCCTGGCAGACTCATCTGCACAGTATCACTCGGGATTTTTATGGCGACGTAGTTCGGCGTTCGTGAATTAAATATACGGTGCTTAAAGTGCTTCCCTGGTAAGATTTCACGAAATATGGTATAGCCGTTACGTAAGGTAATATTCAGTGGATAGGATTTTGATTTTTATCGTTTTATAAATAGGGAATATAATGGTGTGATAGTTATTGGATTTTTATAGTTGATCGAAATGTTACAGATTTTTATGGAATGAAAAATGGTTTGATGGTATGTAATGTAATGATGTAAAATGATTCTACGTTCGGGTAATATTTGTTTTAAATATTGATAAATATATTGAGATATTATGTGATGTACAAAATTTACGTCTAAAAATTTTCCAAGTAATTCGTTTTTTACAATCAAGATTTCAGACACATTTGTTAAAGTCAATAAAGCCGTATAACTTGCGCGACTCCGCCCTAAATAATTCAACGATAAAAAAGTGCAGCGACACACGGAAGGTCCATTTACATCTCAAGGAAAATTTCGAGGAAATTATCTTGTATATGCCTACGAATGGACGTTTATATTTCATTCAACGGTATACAGTAAGATTAATGTTTTTTTTAATTATAATAGGTAGATAACACCTGAGTTTTTGAAGGTTGGTGGCGCATTGGCTATGTAAAGGATAGTTAGGTCATATATTTATGGTGCCAATGTGTATGGGTAGTGTTGACCACTTACTATCAGATAATGCATTTGCCAATCTGCTTTTAATTATAGAATAGGAAGGCAGATGAGCATATGGGCTACCTGATGGTAAGTAGTCACCAACGCCCATTGACATTGGCGTTGTAAGAAATATTAACCATCGCTTACATCGCCAATGCGCCATCAGCCTTGGGAACTAAGATGTTATGTCTCTTGTGCCTATAATTACACTGGCTCACTCACTCTTCAACCGGAACACAATAATACCAAGTACTGTTGTAGAATATCTGATGAGTGGGTGGTACCTACCCAGACGAGCTTGCACTAAGCCCTACCACTAAAAAAATCCATACATGCTCTGCGCAGGTGGCTTATCTCTTAAGTATGGCCACTCTGGCAAAAATCTGCCAGGAAGACGTCTTAAATGTGTTAATTTAGCAACAGTTTTTATGCGAAAATAGTAAAGGATATATCTCTCGAAATCCAAGTGTATCTTGGTAAGGCGTAGCACCGTAATGACTGCACTTTTAATCTCACAGCTGGGCCCGCTAAGTGCATCGCTGCATTCAGCTGAACGCCGAGAGTGTCTAGCATTAAAGCACTTGTGTATATTGTTCCGTTGGAAGCTAAAATTTTCATTTAAAAACTTTTGTTTTATGAAGAATACAAAATACGCATTCAATTCAAGAAAAATATACGGAAGTACACTTTGTATACATAATTTGATTCTCGAAATTCATTGTTGCCACGAAAGTACACTCATCTTGGTACTTATTTTTATGAAGGTATTTCTATTTTGCTTATTTTGTATTATTATGTGTTGACGGTAATATTCAAGTGTAATTAACATTTGTATAAAACGTAAATAAAGCCTCGTACTATTAGTTTCAAGATGTTAAATTGAATTACAAACTTTTCAATTTCTGTATACCTCATACACGTTTCAACAAATCTACAGGATAAGGCGACGGCGTGATTCCCGGGGTCGCTAGTGATGTGCGGATTTTGCTCAGAATCCCGGTTTACGATCCCACGGCACCACCCTAAAGGGGGATGGGAAGAATACATGGAGAGGACACCAGTGTCATTTATCAAATAATCTTAGTATTTTTATGTTATGTTACGAATTAATATATATTTTATAATACGCATAATATTGAATCAAACTAATACCCCAAGCAGTGGTTTCATAATTATATTATGTAAATAGCAATACCTTGTATTGTTCTGTTCCGGTTGGAAAGGTGAGTGGGCCAGTGAAAAGGCACAAGGGGCAAAACATCTTAGTCCCAAGACTGGTGGCGCATCGGTGATATAATGATTAATATTTCTTACGGCACTAATGTAAATGGAGTATGGTGACGACTGTCCATCAGATTACCCATTTACCTACCCATCTAACAGCCAAGCGAATTTACTTACGCATTTATAATATTATCTATAAGATTTGAAATGCTTATATTATTTTAGATATAAAAATGAATTAATATTTTTATAAATCCATTATAACGTTTCACAATCAAAATGTTATCATAGCAAACAAACCGGCATAGGAAACAATTCAATCTCGCGACGCGCTCGACCTTGTGTTAGAAAATGGAGATGAAATCTTGAGAGCTTCGCAAACAAAGAGGCGTAGCGAAATTGTTTCATCACAACGACAGATAAAAAACCGTTTTATATAACAACGCAATTATTGGCTATATTATTATAATAAAGTTCCAGATTGGTGATTATAATCGGTACGCGTATAAGCCGAAAGTCAAAACGTTCCTGTCGGTCATTGCTGGTAAAAATAAATCACAATATCGCCGTGAATACATTATTAAACTGGTGCGGATTGCGTAACTATCTAGGAGACGCTGGAAGTGTGACTTGCATGGACCGCAAACAGTTACTATCCGAGGATTTAGTAGACAAGAATCTACGTTCCTGACGTCGGATGAAAAAACTCCTTGGCAAAGTACGATACTGATTGGTGACCAGGAAGTATTAAAAAATTATCAATTTTGTTTAATCGTCATTGGTGGGCATTGTAAATAGAATAATAATACCTAGTAAATTTGCAACGAGAGTGCATTCCTAAAACTAAAAGCAATACAAAATATCGCAAATTGGCGTTAAAATAGCTGATGATTAGCAGCAAATATAATACAAATATTCAACAGTTTCTTTCGTATTATACTTAAAATTACATATGTGTGCCAATACCCACACATATAAAGATTGTATATACCAAAAGGCCGCTGATACACAAGTCACAAAACATTCGGGTCGGGTGTTCAAGTGACGTTTACGATTTGCCCCGTGCAGTGGGTATGTGTTGTATAACTGCCACTTACGGGGTAGATTTATCGGTATGGTTACCGTGCCCCACGTCACAGATACATATATCAAATTGTACGACTTTTAGCATCATTTTTTTATGTTTTTTTGTATTTTAATCTGTCACAGAGAACTTCTCAAGTATGTACCTACCCAATATTTAATTTTGATAATACGTTTCTCTAAATATAATGTATGTTGATTTCGTTACGAAAATAGTCAAGAAGACTCCGTGCTGTTCATGAATATTACTGAATATTACAACCGCGTATCTTTTTTTTTTCTTATAACACATCAGCTTGTAGAACAACGAGACAGTTAACGCTACATACATAAATAAATAATTTTTAAGCTTTTAAAGCGCCCCACAAGTTTTCCTTGCTATGTGATGAATCGTATAAAACAAGTGAACGTCACCGGGAAAATGATTATCCGTGGAGTTCCCTCAAACTAATAAGAGCCCCACGTTGACACTTGACAAATTCGTTAATTCGGACCCTCGGACAGGGGTCGAAGAATCGTCCGGACAGAAGACGTAGAAACAAATACTTTTACAACTTAAGCAGATCTAAGAACCGATAAGTAAATGTAGATATAATAAAATCAAAAATAACAACTTTTTTTAAATATAGAACAATTATCTGTCATAAGTATGGTCCGATTTCACAATACCAGTTGAATTATATATGAAGAATAAAATTTATATTTTTACTCACGGCACGACAAAATATACTCTTCTTTGTATAATGGCCTAGTGGTAAGAACGCGTGAATCTTAACCGATGATCGTGGGTTCAAACCCGGGCAAGCACCACTGAATTTTCATGTGCTTAATTTGTGATTATAATTCATCTCGTGCTTTACGGTGAAGGAAAACATCGTGAGGAAACCTGCATGTGTCTAATTTCACTGAAATTCTGCCACATGTGTATTGATTGTATGTGTGTATTCCACCAACCCGCATTGGAGCAGCGTGGTGGAATAAGCTCCAAACCTTCTCCTCAAAAGGGAGAGGAGGCCTTAGCCCAGCAGTGGGACATTAACAGGCTGTTACTGTTACTGTACTGTTGTATAAGTTAATAAGTAGCAGATCTATCCTGACCACTTGGGCAATTTTTGTCCGCACTCCCAACACGAACTTTACGCTTAATCGGAGGGGTAAATAGAAATTTTAGTAAATCCTTAAGAAAACGGTTAGAGCTATTATTCTATTAAAATATGAGGCACAAGCAATCTATTACATAACGGTTATTAAACATTTTAAAGATTCAAAATAAATATTTTATAAAACAAAAAAAAAAACAGATTAATAAAACTTTATTGCTTTAATTGCTTGAATAGATTTCATTTCTATTCCTTTTAACACCAACCGTAACGAAGAATATTATCACAGAAGTGTGATAAGACTGGATATAATAGAGACACCTATATCGTTAACGTTTATCGCCGTCTAAATAATAAAGGTGCTAAATAAAACCCTCTTCACACATAATCAAGGAGCAAACGTCCAAGCGGTCAAGTATGCAGCAGATTGTCCCGGCGGGATTGTCTCGAACATTGCGAGAATGTTCGAGTCACTCCGCTTATTGCGATGTATTTGTGACCGTTGCGCTTAGGAATTCGGGATTTTCGGGACACACATTTAGGTACTATATTGTCATCGCATTGTGGGTTTAACGACTTTTGCTTAGAAACGGTACGCTTGAGCTAGATTTTGGTATGTTGTTTTAGTATTTCGATTGCAGAAAGTGCAGTTTATAAAATATTTATATTATACTTGTTTACGAATACGAATGCTTGTATTTTCTTGTTGAATCGCGAAATCGAATATTTTTGCTATCCATGAATCAAATACAAAATACCCCAAACCAATGTCTTAACTCCATATCAAGCATGTGCAGTCCTTATACCGTTCAGAACACAATCATAGGTAAAACAATTTGCTTGTGTTAGGATAAATTGTTATGTACCGATGTATCTACTAAACCACAAGCAACGTGGAATAACTTTGTAACCCTTGTTCCTAAACAAGAGAGGACATATCTAGGACTATAGAGGTAATATGGTCATTATTAGTTATGACGATAGTAAATCAAAAAGTTACCATATGAAATATTGAAATATCCACAAATTTATGGGTTTGGAATCTGTAGAATGTTGGCGTGACGTCATTAAGAAGTGACGATTGATGTTCAAACTCATTACAGCCGTTAATTCTCCTAAGTAATCAAATTATACCTGTATATAAAAATTTAAGTATTCGGGTTAACAAAACCATGAACAGTCAGTAAATATTTTTAATCTGTATTTATATCTAAAGTGAATTTAAATATATGTAGTATTAAAATCTATATTATTATATGTACATATTAGTGCGCATATCGATAAACTTTGTATTAAATAGAATGAGCTTGTAGAACATTTGAAATATAACTTACAGAATAATAATAATAATAATATCCTGGGACATTATTCACACACGGCCATCTAAACCCAATCTAAGCAGAGCTTGTACTATGGAAACCAGACAACTGATATACTATATATACTACTTTTCTTTTGTAAATACATACTTATATAAATAAATTACACCCAGACTCAGGACAAAAAGATATTCATGCACACAAATGTGTGTCCTGGGTGAGAATCGATCCCACAACCTTCGGCGTGGAAGACAAGTGTCTACCAACCGACCCGTCTATTGCATAATGTCATAATCATATAACCACGACAAATTATAAGCACCTCAAACGCCCTCTAGCCATTGAAACATTAAAACTTGGACAAGTGTGCAATCAAAACAAATGACAAGTGCTTATTCGTTCCACTCAATACACTCTGTTGTGGGGCTTGAGCACTCCACTCGAGTGAAGAGCAATCACACTTTATATTTTATCTCACGTTAATAAGCTATAGTTTACAGAATAGCACTTTTGATGTTAATTGATCATTACCGAAGACTTTGGCACCGCAATAATTTGTTAAAACTATAATAAAAATAATTAAATGATAAATATAAACCACTCCTTAGATACCGCTGACCATGAGAACTTATGTATTAATAATATGATATAGATCCTTTGAATGTAATGGGTTATTCGCCTTTTGATTGAGAAAACAAGATGGCGGAAGTAATCTGGCCCGTCTGGCTTATAATCTTCACAATCCCCAGGATCAATTTTTCTTCATAGCAAAAAAATCAATCATTGATAGATTTATTGTTATTGTTGAGTGATTGATGTCACATTAAGCTTTCAATAAATATCTTCAATATATATCCTTACTAATATTATGTATGTGAAAGTATGTTTGTTTATTCGTTTGTTACGTTTTCACCTCTTAGATACTTAATTGAACCGATCATAAAAATTCGCATACACGAAAAAAATACAGTGTTCCTAACACCAGCACCTTCAAGCAAAGCCGAAACTAGTTTATAATGAAATATATTATAGTTATTTTTATTAATATTATTATTGAACAAATGATTAAGAAGTAAAGAATACAGAATAAAAAAATAAGTACAAAGGAGACTGGTAATCGACGATATTAGTCTCCTGTTCTTAAAAGCATCGACAACTTCTGTAATAAATTGCAATAACCCTTAATATCACATTTAATATTCAATAATCATTTGACACCCCACACCACTAATCCTAGTATTACAGAATCCAATATACAATGATGACAAAATAAATTGCCACTCAGTCGCTCCGAGACAATATTAAAGGGTTGGGTTATCATTTAGTCGGATTATACGTAATTCCAATAATAGGGACATGACTGGTTATGAATTAGACAAGCTGACGTAACTGATTCTGTCTAGTTTTTTTTTAAATCTCTAATTCTTACAAGTTGATGTTATATTGTACTGATAGTATTTGCTTGCAAGACAATTAATTATTAAATAAAAATATGAACAACATTTTCAAGTAACTAACGATTTAAGATTCGCGAGAGTTAACTACTTAACTTTAAGAAAACATATTAAAATAAATTGCAAATTAAATGATGACATTGTCTCTTTCTAACTTATATAAAATTTATATATATCTGTCCCTCTCCCTTATTACTTATTGGGATGTCGTTTGACTCATATTATAACTACCTTTCATCTCAAACACAAGCTCGTATATATGATCGTCAGAGGAATCCCACAAAAGGTTATAACAAGGGACATTTCCGTATCAGCGATTATTAATGTTGTCAGCGCTTTTAATTCCGTATCTAAACAATAAAAACTTAAAGCTTTTGGTCATGTGCCTGAAAATAGCAGCCATGGGCAAACCGGTGAAAAGGACATCACATTGCGGTAGTAACACTATTAAAGGATTTATTCGACATCATTATGGGTTGTAAATCAAATATGAAACACGAGGGGGAGCCACTTAGTATGAATATATTGGAAATTCAATCTGTAATATTGAAACAAAATACAATGTCTGCTCATTTTTACACAACAAGCTTTTATTTAACATCAGCTGATTAAAAAATCTGACTTAACCAGACGGCATTATCTACCACTCAATCATTAGGCTAGTCAGAGATAAACGAAGGCACTACTACAGTTAAACAGTTATATTTAAAATTACACACACAGGCGGAACGTAAATACTGTAAAACATTATTCAGGAAAATTAACTTCGATGAATCCTTTCTGATGGCTATAGGGTTGTTATAAAGTATAACAGCTGTCTAACAGCAGAAAAGTGAAAGAATTAGAAAGACAACCAGTTTTAACTGTTAACATGTGTGGGCCAAATCTTGCACTAGAATATTAAGGCAAAAATTAGTGTTCAATTGTGCACACACACACCTTTGTGATATATAAATATTATAAGTGGAAAACTCAACTTTCCTTTTTTTTAATTGATTGAAAAAGTAAAATACTTACATTAATATAAAGAAGCGTTACAACTGATATAAAAATAATAGAAACGAAAGAATTGACCACTCAAATCTAATATCATTTTATATCCAACGCGTACATTTGGCGCTGTTATTATTGCACTTAACTGCACTTTCACATCTGACCTGCTACATTAGCTACCAGCTGAATCGAACCTTATCAACCAAACAATAAGGGTCAATACCTGTAATGAACATTGGCTTGCCGGTTTGAGAAAACACTTGACAACTGCTGCCATTGTGGTGCGAACGAATCATAACACTCGCGCGCAGTCGCTTCGGCCAATCAAAACATGGTAATTCGATTATCGAATTTATTTGTTTTGAAAATATGTTATGTGTTTTCGTATATTGTCGGTTACTCGATTAGTTCTAACTTACTGTATGTATGCCATTACAAACCGTATTGCCTTAACAATAGATTCATATATACATATATAATGCTGACATGAAATGTAAATTAATTAAATTTTAATTATACTTTAATCACGTAGTTTTGCTAAGATAAATTAATATGTAACAAAACTATATATTTCTATGAAAGTTAGTGTTGCTTTAATCTATTTAAAAATATTTTTCATAAATATAACAATGTTTTTTTTTTTTTTTTTTAATATAAAAGGAATACGAGCTATGTGTGCTCTGATGGACGCTTTTTTATAATTCAGATTACAATTATATTCATTTCAAAGTAGCTAGATAGTAAAATCTAATTGTCAATAGTTAATCTAATAATTGGGTGAAAAAACTAAAGTGGCACGCGTCCGTCGCGTGCGCGCCAAGACCGCGCCAAGCAGGGAATTACGTTAATTATAATTCACACGGTATAATACGGTGCAGCTAAATTAAATTGTCTTTTTTTTGCAATGTTTTAAAAGTAAAATATGTAATACATACAAATAACAACAATCATTAAAAATATATATATCGAAAATAATTTAATATGATTCAATTATGTCTTTGTCATTTTAATAAAAAGGCAAGCGGGCAAATTTTGTCTGAAATGATCACTTAAGCTCATTAACACTATAAACGAGCGTTCGCATCTAGAGTAATATCAGCCGCCCACTTTAAGTAGATACACTTTCAGCACTAGTGTGAACAAGCTGCATCTTTCGTTCACGCTATGCGTAAGCTAAGCGACTGAATGAAGAGAAGTTCTGCTAAGTAGCCAATCATTACTAATACTATACTTGTGCAGTTTACTGTGTTTTATATATATTAAACTTTGTACACACAATCCGGTGTAACACTGTGCGTAGCCACTGACTCGACCTATTGTAATGCTACGCCGCTACGCGCCGCGTACTGATTGGCTACTAAGCAGAACTTCTCTTCAGTCAGCCGTTTAGCTTACGCAGTGTGAG
Source organism: Nymphalis io (assembly GCF_905147045.1). Taxonomy (NCBI): domain Eukaryota; kingdom Metazoa; phylum Arthropoda; class Insecta; order Lepidoptera; family Nymphalidae; genus Nymphalis; species Nymphalis io. Next base: position 2,862,318 of record NC_065890.1, on the reverse strand, counting down.
CGAGAAATAAAGTTTGTCTCTACGTTCACACTAGTGCTTAATGTGTCCGCTTAGAGTGAGTGGCTGACATTACTCTAGGTGTAAACGCTCGCTTAGTAATTTTATAATAAAAGCATCAACGTCAATACGCCAATTAAAACGATTTTTTATATCGGAAGGCGGACGAGCTTATGGGCCACCTGAATATAAGTTGTAACCAACGCCCATAGACATTGGCATTGTAAGAAATGTTAACCATCGCTTACATAGCCAATGCGCCACCAACCTTGGGAACTAAGATTTTATGTCGTTTGTGCCTGTAATTACACTGGCTCACTCATCCTTCAAACCGGAATACAACAATACCAAGCACTGCTGTTTTGCGGTAGAATATCTGATGAGTGGGTGGTACCTACCCAGACGACCTTGCACAAAGCCCTACCACCAGTAATAAAAAACTTTAAAAATTCATATGATTATTAATATTAAATAACCCGATATTACTTATTTCTCTAGTTCAACATATTTCAGAAATGCTAGACATGAAACATTTAATAACAATAATATTAATACATATATAAAAATATATATATTCTAGCAAGTATTTGCCTGATTTGATTATAATATACTTAAAAAAAATACTTCAACTTTCATTTCTAGCAGATGGCATAACCAGGATTCATTTAGATAAAACGCCAGATCGGATTTAAAATCAAATTGTTTAGATAATCACGCTGGTCTGATGTACGGCACGCGTCGCACACGCGGCGGTTTCGTTCCGACCGTTTTTTACATCCACTTCAGCCGTCAAAAACCACCCCTACTTGAGAAATATTATTATGATACGTAATGCAATGTCATAAGGCTCATTATATTAAGATGTAGAAAAACCTTGTAGCGTTGCATCGAAAATCATTACCTAATGATTTTTTAAGTGAGTTCGGTTTTTTGTAATTTGAATCCGTATTATAAGACAGAATTGTTTTACGAAATATAAATTTAACAAATAAAGGACAATATAATCCTTTTTTTCGGAGACGGTTAAAATACTTTCGAAACCGAAAAATAAATCCTCAAAATATATAACCTTCGCCATAATGAATTGAAGACACAACTATGTATTCTACATTTTTTTTATAGAATAGGAAGGCGGATGAGCATATGGGCCACCTGATGGTAAGTGGTCACTAAACGCCCTTAGACATTGGCATTGTAAGAAATGTCAACCATCGCTTATAGCCAATGCGCCACCAACCTTGGGAACTAAGACTTTATGTCCCTTGTGCCTGTAATTACCCTGACTCAATCACCCTTCAAACCGGAACACAACAATATCAAGTATTGCTGTTTTGCGGTAGAATGTCAGATGAGTGGGTGGTACCTACCCAGACGAGCTTGCACAAAGCCCTACCACCTGTAAACCATATAAATATATGCTGAGAAAGAAATTGCTTTTTCATACTTACATACATTTTTAGTTATGAAAATATTTATAAGGCAGAGACTAATAGAATTTTAAATTAAATTATATCATAATTTAATTCGTTTTAATTTTATTAAACAAAAGATCTGCACTTAGAAAGGTTTTATGTTGCAATTATTAGCATCGGAAATGGAAGAATACTTGTGATAACTACGCGCAACAACGTTTAACGAATAAATAATTCGCTATCCCACTATCCCACTTCTTAACAAAGGCCACCACTCCCGTTTACTTTCATAAAAGCGGGCGGGCAAATGGGCTACCTGGTTAAATGTTCACCAACGCCCATATACATTGGCACTGTAAGAAATATTAACCATTCCTTATATTGCCAATGCGCCACCAACCTTGGGAACTAAGATGATATGCATGTAAATTGTGCCTGTAATTATACTGACTCACCCTTCAAACCGGAACAAGACAGTACTATGTATATGTTTGGTGGTAGAATATCTGATGAGTAGGTGTTACTTTACTGATGGGCTTGCATAAAGCTTGGAAAGCTTTAAAATTAACTACAATGCCCACAGTTCAATCTAACGCGGTTCAATATAGCGCGGATAGTCAGTTCAGTGAATAAACTTCCTTTAAAAAAAACAGGTTACATCGCGATGTTTTCCTTCAATGAGCATCATGCTCGTGCTGTATCGCCAGCACGAATTATAGATTAAAAATTCAGATGTACGGGTACAAACCCGCGATCTTCGTTTAAGACTTTTTTTATTAATTGACACACTTGACTCTGATATTTATATAATCAATCAAAAGAGATAAAAATATTTCGTCCAATCTAAAGAAGAAATATTAACCCTAAACTTGGCGGGTCAATTTAAATAAGACCTCATGATTAATATTAGCAAATCATCCGTCGAAATCTGCTCCTTCGGGAGTGCTTCTGCCGGTCGTTCAGATACATGCTATGCTCACTGGGGCCGTTGTGGCGCAGCGGGGTTCTCACTAGCTAATCGCGATAATGTGTTTATTGAATTAGGTGGCGTGTGTCCGCGCTCTCGGGTTGCACATGGGTTACTACCGACACTTGGGGTAACTTTTTATAGATGTTACAAAGAACGGGCGTCCATGGGTTTAAATCGAGTGGGTTCAAGTATGATTGAGCTGCTTTATAATTACACCTTGTTGATTAAAAAAAAATCATAACACTACAGCTTTAAATTGCGACACCGCATTGCTAATATTTAATTTAATATATTTTTTTTTACATAAACAAACTTGTCAATAAATTTTATCACAGATAAAAATCTAAATATACATTTTAAAACTGATAACACAGAAACCCTGCTTAAGTGTAATCCAACAAAGTAATCTCACAATAAAAGATCAAATGGATTTCCTTCTGGAAATGCAAAGAGTAATACGTCACCAGCATTTTCCAAGTGAAAATAATGCAGGTGTCGGATTACTGGAAACGAAACGGGGCAAAAGAGGGCTGAGGACATTAATTTAATTACCCCTCTCTCTCGGGAGCATCTAATATTGTGTGGGAGTGAGGCGGCCGGCATACAAATTCAAACGTCAGTTTTTCGCGTGAGAAATATAAAAAAAATCTTATAACTGATTTCAGCTATCATCCCCAGTGGCTCAGATCGAGTTACATGTGTCGCGGAAAAAAATATAAATCTGTTGATACGTTTCTTCGTATATTTTTCTGTTCAAATTGTTGGTAATATTTCTTGAGGCAATTATATACTACGACGCATAAGACTTTATAATCTAGCAACATTGTGTTATATTATTTAAAATACATATAGTGCAAACAATAACAAGTACGAGTATATGAAGCTTACATTGAATATTAAATTAATATTCTCTTAAAACATGGACCTGTTGTAAATAACAATTTATATAAAAAAAAAATTAAAATAATATTATAATTCCAAAACGAGAAACTTTAAAATACCAAAGAACTCGTACATATTAAAATTCTTCATTAAAAAAAACAAATGTTCTATTGAAATGTCATTTACTATGAAAGTGTGTTTAAGGAATGGAAAGAAAACGCCACTAAAATCGAAGTATCTGACGACCCTCCAGAGTCCTTAATTAAACTCAAGGCACGTAGCACTCCTTGATTCAGTCCCCCCGGGGCCCCCCTCACTCCCTTCCTTATGGACCGCTTAGATTTCCACCCCGTAGGTAGTGTGGACGGAATGCTCTAAGACTTGAATCTTGTACGAATTGGTTTGAGAGATTGGACGGTTGGTTTTAGTTTTTTATCTGTTTGCCAAGATTACTAGAACGAAAGTCACTTTTATTTCTGTAAGATAGTTTATAAATTTGATTAATTCAATCTCGTATATATATCGCATGCTTAATAGAAACATCAACCTCCTAAACAGTATTTTTTGGCTTTTGGCTATTTTATTAAAACTATATCCAGAGACGATCTTCTATTGATTTTTTATAAACGAATAGAAGTCTTATATATAAACGCTTATTACAGTATAAAATCTTGGATTTAAATCCATTTGCATATAATAATCGTTTCAGCTAAGTATTGCGCCTTATGAATTCAATTACGCAATTAGAATTCGTTTAAAGAAGTCTTCAGATGTCTTTTTGCTATTTTTAACGGCGGGAGCCTTTCAAATGTAATCAGAGGGTTTAACGTCGAGCAGAAAACATTTGGCGCAGATATTGCAACTTTTAAGTGTTTTATACTTTTAATTTTCCTCTCAATGCTATTTTAATATAATCTTAATGTATTTCTTTTTGATTAAAAACATATTTGAATATAGTTACCAGTTTTATCTTTATGTGAAAGATCGAATATATATTGTATAATTCTTACACATCTTAAGCTAAATATTTCGAATAGAAACGATATAATAGCAATCAACTCTAGTGTAATAAACGTTATCCCTTAATTGCATAACATTGCAAACCAATTTCGTAAATGCTTCTGAATTCTTCACCGCAAAACAAACCACGACCAGGAAATAATGAAAAAAAATAAAAAATAAACAAAAAAGCAGAGAGGAAAGTTCAGCCGTTGTGTAATTATTGCGAGAGCTAATGCGCCTCTTGTTTATTCCCTGACTAATTAAGAGAAGGAAGAGCGTTTAAAAAATACCTTACCGGCGCATTCTGAAAATCAAACATTCATGAAGCTTACTAAGGCACATTTAGATGATTTTACTCATTTATTTCATTGTCTATTTTTTCATTTACCTTTTTTTTTAAACATTTCCGTTTTTAATTTTTATACGCTTCACTCTTTATAATGGATGGGGTATCACAGGGTCCTATTTTCAGCCTTAAATTATTCAAAAAATGTACTTTTGACTTTTTTTTAAATTTTAGTAAAAAATGTATTTCAAAGTGTTAAATTGAACGCAATGAACGTTTCATTAACTACTCACAACTACAAGGGAGATAATTACCGTAGTAACAGGTAGAGAAGTTCAGAGGTAACAAACTTCGAAGCTCAATTAGCGTCGAATTAAACCGGTTCGGGGAGTTGACAAATCGCGGGTCGCGGTCCTACGTCTTGACATTGACTAATCGCTCCCCATTTAATTTAGCTGGCGCAATTATAAATAAAATTTCGACGATAAATTGTATGGTGGAACATTAATCAAGAAGTTGGGACGCTGATTAAAATGCTGTTGGCGCAACTATTTGCTAACTTGATATTGTTAATATTTTACACGTGGATGGGGCGGGAGTGATCGGGTGTGGTTACTAATGGGTCGGTTTAATTGTATACTTGATTAAATGCCTATAGCAAATGGTTTTCATACTGTAACAAATGTATGTTAGAGTTTTACATATTGAGTTTATAATTTTCGAGGCGTACTGATAGCATACTTTTTTTAAATATTATTAACCCATCTTATGTTTTATTTTATTTTTCGAGAAGTTTAGTTGTGATAAAGATTACCTTAAATATAATAGTTGTAATATGGTAGAACTGAAATAACTACCATCCAATTCAATAATAAAAAAAAGTTCGATAAAAAAGCGGTACAAGTAATTTTAATTATTATACCTATTTATTAAAATATTATTACACTTTTTTTATTTTACATTACCGAATACGGATATCTTTATACGTGTGTAAAACATTGTTATCCTTTTATTTAATCAGTATTAGCTGAAATAATATTGAGGTCAGATTTTGTAGATCACGTGTTTTTACATACGGCGCATTCCAGAACGTTCTAAGCAAATATAGTTATGTAAATTAACGGATCAAGATAAACTTAATATCAGAAATAATTTCGTAGAAAGTTTTAAACATTTTAATCGTACAAAAATGTTATTAATGAATAACAGATATAGTTAAACGAGGTATCTTATCAGAACACTTAAATCATGAAATTAAAACTTTAGGTTTACAAGGAGATAAAATTTATTCATCCCATAGTATATCTACAAATTGTACATCTTTCTTTACATGTGCCACAATAACTAACCTAACCTTAAATCTTTTGTCTCGGTCATGCACGCTATCTAAACTATTTTCATCTTCCTCCCACCCAGTGTAAAGCAATGAAAAGCGAATCTACGCCTGAATCACGGACGATAACCCCCCACCCCATCTTAAATGAACTGGGGAGCCGAGTAGGTATTTTGATAGGTATGTCGGAACCTCTCTCGGATCTGGAGTACTGTGTTTACGTTACATAAAAGAAATTCCTGCGATATAAATCTATGACAGTCCTTAGGTTTATTACGAATAGTTTTAACTCGAGTCCAGTAACTGTTTTGTAATATTAAAGACGATATGTTTATATTTATGTGTTTATATAATTGCTGTTGATGTACATATACGATATATACTTAATCTTCAAATTAGAATGATAAAGTTTTGTTTCATTTGAAGCGTATTGAAAAAGGATATATTTTTGTTTTTGTTTTCTAAAATTATAATAAATAATTATAAAATATGAAATTGTTAGACTTTTGCTACGTTTTTAGACTTATAAAATAAGAAAAGATTCTTCTGATATTCATTGACGAAAAGTCACTAAATTATAAGTTGAAGAACTACCAATTAAAATATAGTTTACGATGCCAATTTTGTATCTTACTTAAATTTCTAAATTAAAGCTTCAACATTACAATATATTGATATTTATCAATGGTTATTAAAAAAAAGATACTAGTTAACTGTTATACTAGTAAATATATAAATAAAAATTTAAATACAGATAAAAAATTAAGAATCTATCACGCAACGAAATAATTATGATGATAATGCTCGTGATTTAATTGATTTTACTTTCAAATTAAATGAGTACCATACCGACTCCTTTATAATAAACATTATTAATTAACAATTGTTTTCAAAATATTGTATTAATGTATATAAAATATAATATAAAATCAAATACCTTAAGATAAAAGATTTATCATGCACTTCGTGATAAGAATCATATGAGCTGTTTAGGGTTAAGTAGTCATCAGTTCCCGAATCTTATCCCCCGGCTTAAGTGTTAACGAAACAACCGACTATATACCACAACATAATGTATTCATGAAGGGTTTTATAAGGGCACACACGGGCTTACCGTTGGGACTATAGAGTGAAGCTTTTATCTTTTTTTTTGACCGTTTGAAGAAAATTTGAAAATCGAATCGAAGCAACGTTTAAATGAAAATTATCAGACGCAAGGAGGTCTTTGTTGATCTCTTTGTTGATCTGAGTCTTTGTGGACATTATTTTAATTGATTATTGAACGTTGAAATATAAATAATTGTTTTTTTTATTATATCTTTGAAAGGAATAAGAAGATAAATTTGTAACATCCGATAGCGTTCAATGATGTTAGGTTATGCGTAAATTTTTGGCATGTTTTGTATTGCTGTATTCCGGTTTGTTTGATAAGTCAGCCGGTGTAACTAAAGGTACTATAGATATAACAGTATACATTCCATGATTGATGTATTGACGCTTTACAAAGTTGTTAATACTTCATGGACGAAGATTCGAAATTTAAAAAAGAATCAAAAATTCTCAAAAAGAGTAAATCCTTTTCTTTTCTGACATAACAAGTTTGACATCCGAATGCTCCGTATGTATCAATAACGCAATCACCCTCTAACGCTCCGCAAACTCCTCCCGTTCACTCCTTCGCGATTATTATAAAACGCCCTAGCTCATCTTAGGTGTTAATGTACATTAATTATGTGGCGAGGGGCGCTAAGATGTTGTGACAGAGATGCCGGGTTGAAATACGCCAGTACTTTAAATGGGAACTTAAGTTATTTCCTCGGCTTAGTTTAATCCCATCATTTAACATAGTTTTGATACTTGGAGTTATTAAATAACTTATCAAATTTTTATAGGACAAAACAAAGTTGCGAAAATAACTATTATATGTATTGTATGCAGTATTATTACTAATAAATGACTAAAAAATTCAAATCACTAAAGTCATGAAATTGAGATCATGAAACGGTAATAACATTTCACGTCACAAAAAGTTGAGACCAACACCATACTATAGGCATTAGAAAACTATACTATACTGTCATTTTGTATCAAAACATTCTTATAGCTGGTACCCCAATTTTTAAAATCACTTCACGAAATCACATCACTTTCGCGAAAGTTTCTCCATTTATGAATTGCTATATAATATAAATCAATATATTAAAAAACACAATGACTTACCAGTGTGTATGTAGGTATGTTTCTTCATGTCTGATTTCTGATGAAACCGCTTGCCACAGTACTGGCACGGGTAGGGCCTGGTGTCAGAATGGATGAGAAGATGGGTCGACAGCGTGCTAGACCGTTTGAAGGTCTTCCCGCACTGCTTACATTCGAAGACTTTTTCAACACTGTGGACAGCCCTGTTTAATAAAATGAGAGGATAAGAATCTCCTTTATAAAAAAGACTTCAATTTTCTGAAAAATATACGACTTGAATATGATTTAAGAATTTTAATGTAAATTTTCAATAAGAAAAAGAAACGCTTACCTATGTTGGCTAAGGCTGATTTCATGGCCAAATGTCTTGCTACACAGTTCACATGCAAAAGGCCTCTTTCCGTTATGTGATCTTCTGGCATGCACTTCTAAGCCATGCGGCGTACTAAACATTTTTTCACACTTAACACAAGAATAGACATCTCCGATTGGTAACGGCCTTGATAATGGACTTGGGGCTCCAAGAACTGCCGCACGTAGTCTCAATAGTTCTGGTCCAGCCGCTTGGACTGCATGAAGATATAAGTTGCTATAGCCACCCCAACCTGGAAGTCCTAGGCTACCCGCATCTCTAAGAAATTCAGCGAATGGTAATGGCGGGTATAGGAATGGTCTTTGTGGTTGTACTCTCGGTGCATCTGGCCTTAATAAAGCACTCACGGAAAATGCCTCTGATCTCTTTAATGGTGGCGATGAATCAGGTGGTCGTCTAGGAGACGATGGTGGTGAGTCCACTTCCAGTTCGGGGGAGGTTGAGCGAACTGATCGTGGTGAATGAGGTGAAGGTGCCCAGCATGGACTACCGCAGCGGGAGGTGGGGGACACGCCTTCTGCCCTTGAAGTTTCATTATTGTGTGATTCATTATCTTCCTCATCTGTCCTCTCACCTACTAGTCGGTTGACCCCAAACTTGATTTCTTCTGTAAAGAAAATTACAATTTTTACATCTGTTCTATCATCAAGTAGTTTACTCAAAGTAGACATTGGTAAACGGGTTTGGTAAACGGGTTTGTCTTCAATTCAAAGTTTTATTACAAACGTATGAACTACTTGTACGAAAATGTAACAGAATGCCCGATATGTTTGGGAGCGGACGCTTAAAGGGACACAATGCAATTCGCTATTGTTTGCTAAAAGATCACAAAGGACGCTGAAACGCCCCTAGGCCAGTGAAAAAGCGCAGGTGCCACACTTGTCGCTCCGATGAAATGAGCCGTATCATGTCGCAGCAGCAAATTGACTTTCATCTATTCTACCCTCGCCCAACCCCAGTAATTAACACGTCGGGTCGGAGGGACCCCAATCTTTTTTTACAATTCGCTAATCCGCGGGCGCGAGTAAACGAAACTATATCGTTCAACGCTTACTTTATTTGATTTTTGTCTTCATTGGTTTTTACAATTTACGATCGTGCAACTTGTTAATTAATGATATATTTATTTAACTGATATTGTTTTAATCAATTCAGTTTATACACGGATTTTGATTTGTCTGAAATTACCAATTCATTAATTTTTTTACATTAAGGTATTTTCTAGCATTTTTGAACACTGCGTAACTATTATTAAAAAAATCTTTATTGAAAAATGGATTATTTGAAAACACTATAGAACTAAACAGTTATTTGCCAGAAAATCGATTTATAGCAATCCAATATTAACTCTAATAAATAATCCGCAGATCATCAAGAAACCATCAGCGCGGACTCACGCTGTCCAAAAACAAACATCCATCTCGAGACGAGACAAGTTACACTAATGAAGAGCGACCCCTATATCTGAAATTCTGCAGCTGTCGTCATTCGGAGCGGAACCAATCGGCCGAATTCGGCAATGTTCGCGATGACTTAGTCCCTCAAAACATTTTACGCTTCGAACTTTTCAATAGTAGCAGTTTCGAGTTGCCCCTGTACACTTGTTTGTTTGTCCCCTACGCGACACGGTTTTATTACCCCATAGTATTTATTACATATTAATGGTTATTTGGATTCATTGTTCCGCCTCGACAGTATGCTCGAATTCATGGCCTTGCAAAATATTGAATGGCTCCCTATTCAGGGTAATGGGGTGAACTGTAAAGATGGTTATTATGAGCCCTATTGTGTACTATTTTGTAATAAGATAATTTAAGTTATTTAAAGTTTATACTATGGTCAGGTATTTCGGTCTTTGTTTATTTATTTTGCAGTAAAACTGTGCCAATAATTTTCATTATATTTTAACATCTGTATACAATAATAACATCAAGGGTTTTATATATTATCAAGATTAAGATTTGCTTGATATAGGCCTGAGTAAAAATACATTAGTTTTTTTTATATAAAATAAACGTATATAAAGTAGGCCGAAGGGCAAGTGGGTCACATGATGGTAAGTAGTCACCACCACTCATCATAATGGAACACAAAAATATTAAATATTAAACATCAAACAACAATAAAAATATTAAATCATACAAAAATACAATTTAAGTTCCTAAACTTAAAAAAAAATATCAAGTTACATACGATCTTAACTGATTTAATGTTTAGAATATAACACTCAAACTTACATATATTTATTATATATTTAACGCATAAAATTTAGTTTCCTAGATTGTAATGATATCACTAGCTAAGGAAATATAAATCTGTCGCAGTATTTGATACACCCCCTCACCCCTTATTTCCTAACAGGTACGAAAACATACAGTTTCAGAATTATATTATAACCACAATCGTTTTTAAAGAAACCTAATGGCCTTTTAATAGGCTTCCTGTAGTGTAGAAGTCCCACCTAGACGCGTTATTAAATACTCAATGATATATTGAAGTATGACTCCGTTAGTTGTTGACTTCTTCTAAGTACTGTCGATCGAGGCACAATCTATTTAAGGCTTTTAAAACGCAAACAATATTACCGTTTCGTTTTTATCCAAACAGTGCATTAGCATCATTACCGTCCACCTATTTGCAGACTAATGCAATTTTAATTATAAAAGGAGCGGCCACAAATTGCACGATGCATTCTATGGCATTCGAAAAAAGAAGTTTTATAATAAGATATTGTTTATGTGCCTACGGATATGTAATTATTATTGTATTTATAATATTTTGGTTTATACATTAGTTACCGTGGAAACAGTCTAGTATATCAAAATTTAAAAAAGAAACAATTGTTATGTAAAAACAGATATTAAGAACGACTTCTTACCCGACATAAGAAAGGAGGACCATCTCAATTCGTTTGTATTTATTTTTACGTTTGTTACCTCAGAACTCCGTCTTTTATGAACCGATTTGGGAAATTTTGTTCGGGGGTTATACTTCCCGTATGGCTTCATTTAAGAAAAATTGTTACCCCTAAGGGCGAAAATATAGGGAATGGAAATTTTTATGTGTGTGAATTTTATTTAAAGTCGCTTGTGTATTTTTTAAAACAGATAACTATTACAATAACAGTTGGTAATTTATATTAACATATTTATAATTTTATGTATATAACCGTTAATTACAATCAGATTAAGGTTACGTCTTCTAGTATTATCGGTACTTGATAAAAATCGTTATAAATATTATAAAGATTAAAAACTTTATATAAATTAATCGTTATTTATCTGACTGACCTGATAATCATTTTAAGTTAAAGCGTAGTAACTCGGATAAATCTATCGGCATAATACAATGAAATACACTAAATAGCGGCTTTATCAAAGTAACGTCAAAATTATATACCGTACCGTAACAGCCTGTGAATGTCCCACTGCTGGGCTAAAGGCCTCCTCTCCTCTTTTTGAGGAGAACGTATTGGAGCTTATTCCACCAAGCTGCTCCAATGCGGGTTGGTGGAATACACATGTGGCAGATTTCAGTGAAATTAGACACATGCAGGTTTCCTCACGATGTTTTTCTTCACCGGAAAGCACGAGATGAATTATAATCACAAATTAAGCACATGAAAATTCAGTGGTGCTTGCCCGGGTTTGAACCCACTATCATCGGTTAAGATTCACGCGTTCTTACCACTGGGCCATCTCGGCTTTCAAAATTATATATAAATATTAATTACAACAATCCGTATACATAATTAGCAACATATCAAAATCAACGACTTGAATTAAATAATATAATTATTTCTTTTATACAAATGTCGATATAACTATAAGATATTTTTACCATCCAGAATAAATTTAAAAAAGACTTATATTATTTTAGAGATGTAATTATTTGAATTAAGAATTAAGTAATGCAAAGTCACGTTAAAATCGTTAGTCAGGATTAGAGGTTGTTATTAAATGTTTAACAATGATCCCGACTTATATGGGGAGCGTGTCAAATTTCATTTCATTTTTAATAAAGTACGAGTGCTTGGGGTGCATTGGACCCATATCGATGAGTTTGGTGTTAGAAAATTTTAATTGCATTACTCGTTTTATAATTTCATTTAATTTCTGATGAATTGTGATTTATAATAATTCCGTGGGTTTTTTATACTGAAGGTAATCGCGCGCAATCGAAAAGGAAGATAATAAGTCGTTAAGAAATAACTTTAAAATAATAAAAATATTGATTTAATAAAGCGAAGAATGCGATCGTTAACTGCTATTATCTGCCTAATTTTTTTTTCAATAAATTTTGTAAACATTTATAAAATGTGACGAAAACAAATCTGTTTCCTTATATTTGATTGATAAATAACGAAATATGTTTCATTAATAATTCTTTATTCGCGGATAGGCTGGAAGGCGGCTGTGTTTTTCCCACCATTTTGTGTAATGTTGCTTTAAAATGGTTTATATATGTTCTCTGAATAAAACATTAATATTTACGGTGACTACGATGGTACAATTGACTAGGCTTATATACTTTACATTTTTTATATGACGACCCTACTGCCACGCTGTCATCTGACACTTACATCTTGTGTTAATGCATGTGTTGTTCTTTTGTACATCACTCACACATATATAATAAAGTATTACTAAATGATTATTCATAAATGAGTTCTTAGATGTTAAGTTCACATCTTGTTGAAAACGAATGCGACCTTTGCCTGTAAACAATTATGAAATGTGACAAAAATAATAAATAAATTTGAATTTGATAAAAATATTTTATTTAGGACTTATATTTTAAGCGAAACATATACTTATAATATTTAAGTTCGAAACAGTTTTCATTGTTATCGGAAGCGCCATTTAATATATCTATATTTAAAAGGTCAAAAGTATCACGGTCTTTACCACTCGTAATTATCTATAATTAAAAGCGATTCATTAAACAGGTGACATTTATTAAATTCATTCAAATACAAAAATTAAACATACATAAATATATATAAAATCATATAATACCCGATAACTTGATACACCAATGTATTTAAATATAGCGCTATCAAAGAATTTATATTAAAAAACGTATAAATCAAATGTTATCATTCGTTTTTAATGTCTTTTATCATTCGTAATAACATTTTAAATCCCCTTTATCGATTTGGATTAACCAAATCTTTGATCGTAAATGACGAAATATGTTAAATAAGTAATACTTTATTATGTGTGTGTTTTGTTTATGTAAATCACTCGCACATTTGTATTTAAATCCCGATTGGAATCGCACGTGCGTATTCCTCTAATGTAAATGCTTCATGATTTCAACGAAATTGAGATGAATATTGTATTTACCATGTTCGTTTCGATAGAATAGTCTTGAATGACATATGACGTCATCAACTTAAAATGGTGAACAATTTTTAAATTTTTAATGTTATGTCAATTTACAATGAATTCGAACTTAATAAAAATATTTTTTTAATCCTGAAATTTCTACATTAAGATAGGGAATGTTTTGTGTAATTTATTTATCCAGTAGTCGAAATGCGACCATAATCAATATTAAAAAAAATTGGAAAACAAATTTGATACTGCTAAAGCTCATCACAGCTTCCAAACAACAATGTGAGCAAAGATGCTTATTTTTAAATACAAAATTTTTAACTTGCTTAATCGACCTTGAAACCGAATCGGATACTTTAAAGCGTAATAAAAACACAAAAACAAACTACCATTATCGTTAAATCATAAAAAAACAAAATCCTCTTTAATCAGTTTATAAAATTGTACTCGATTCGTCTTTTGTTCGCGGTACACCGAAAATCATGCTTATCGCAAACCTCGGGTCTAATCAAATGGATTTCTCACTTAATCCTTCCACTGGGCATTAATCAAAGCTATATTCTGAAGGTTAGTCTCAAGATTAGCGTAAAACTGTATCTATATTATCCATTTATCTTTACCGTTTCGCTCAGGAAGTGACGCAAAAATAATAAACCCTAGATTAAAACTAATATTCTGTTGTAAAAATGTTATATTGTTTTGCACTAAATCATTGATAAATACAACACATACATATTTCCTAACTATGCGTTTGTTTTTATTTTAAAAATTATGTAAACCGCTTATAAATTACGTGAAGAAGTCAACTGACTGAAAAATTCAATGACATTTTATTGACTCGACCTGGGGTTTGAAACGAAGACCTTTTTTATATAGAATAGGATAGCGGACGAGCATATCCACCACCTAATGGTAAGTGGTCACCAAAGTCCTTAGACATTGGCATTGTAAGGAATGTTAACCATAGCTTACATAGCCAATACGCCACCAACCTTGGGACCTAAGATTTTATGTCTCTTGTGCCTGTAATTACACTGACTCTTTCAATTACGCTTCAAACCGGAACACAACAATACCATAGTATACCATAATACTGCTGTTTTGCGGTAGAATATCAGATGAGTGGGTGGTACCTACCCAGACGAGCTTGGACAAAGCCCTACCACCAGTGAAGACCTCGAGATCTGCGGCCTTATATGACTAACGAAGCAGTAATTAATAATATACAATACTAGCTGCTCATCACAGTTTCACTCGCTTTAAACGAAACGGTTCCCCTCCGTGACATTATAATATAATATATAACCTTCCGCAGTAAATGGACGAACAGACAAAGGTTACATAATATCTTTCTACAAACAAACTATTCAGCTTTATAATATTAGTATGAATGAAGCAGATATTGAAATCCATAAATATAGTCTTTAGATTAATTTGATTGAAGTTGTCACCTTTCAAATCTTTTCTATTATATCTCAAAAAATATGCGTCACACAATACGTCACTAATCTCAATCTCCTACATCAGTAAGACAAGTATTTGCATTGACAGCAGTTTTGGTGATATGTAAGATAAATCAGGTCTTAGCGGCGACATCAGACGATCTTCAAGTGATATGGAGTGCGGGATTACGGTCACGCCCTGAGTTCTGGCTTTGTCAGCAAATGGTACGTCACTGATATTATTAAATCCTAAAATCGATGCTGTCGATATTTGCACTTTTTTTGGTTTTAAAATAAATTTTAAACTCTTTTGGATATTATTTTTTTATAAATGTCGTTTTTCCTAATTTAATTAAAATTATTTATCTGTGATAAAATATGGTTTTATTATGTTACTTTGATACTAAACTAGATTGGTTTTTGTTTAAGTTATTATTGTCAAATTCAAGGGTACATTAAGTTTTAGTGAAAATTCATAATTTGCGTTTAAATAAGTATTATTTATACATCCTATCATGACATAATCTATCTCTGTGCCAAAATTTCAATTTAGCTGTTTTGACGTAACGACGCGACAAATAAAAACTTTCACATTTATAATATTAGTATGATAAGATTTAATCAGAGGTCGTGGTGCCTACACTATCTCGGCGGCACCTTTGTGTGCGCCCCGATTTCTCTCCAATGTTTCCACGAATTATTTGCTGAAACAATAGCACGGTTCATGTTTGTAACACTAAACAATTTAATGATTCCATCAAACATTAATTCACATGTCGTAATGACTGCGTCATAAGGTTGAATTTGGAATTGTAATTATGTATTCAATGGTAGATTTAAGTCTGTTTGTTTGTAAACATTGACGAAATGTCGCTCGCGGCGTCTTTGAGATTAAATTCTGCCTCAATAATCGTTAAGCGTGCGCCTAGATTTGTGATTATCATCACTTAACAAGGTTTTGGTGTTAATGAGTTTTTCAACGTATGTTTACATTGTTGTACATTTTCTTTATAATATCGTACTTGCAAATAGACCTAATAGTAAGTTATCACCACCACCCATAGACATATGAAATATTAACTATACCTTAACCAAACATTTAAAACCAACAATGTTATATAAAGTTTAGGAACAGATTCTATAATATTATAGTGTGCGTAACTTTAGGATATAAAATTTATATGTGTCAGATTAATTCGAACTTGAACTGTTTTTATATATGTATATAAGCGTCAAAATCACTTCCTCTACAATGATATATGCCAAGATGAAAGATAATTAATAAACAACTATCATGTAACTACACGTCTCTGCTTTTCACCAACTCAGCTTTTCAAAGTCGTTGTAAATGACAAAAGTAATTTTAATTGCGATAAGTAAGCCAAGGTTCCAAGAAGTGACAGTATGCCGGAACAATCACGAAACCCTCAACAATTCATGAGGCACACAGAATTCAATTGTCATAGCGCTAAGTCACGCGAACTTTAAACAAGAGGATAATGTAACTTTGCCGACTTGGCCACACTTGGCCAAACAGAAACGTGAATAACAGGGCAAATAAAATTGTGGGGCGATGTCGTGACGTTGTAGCCACTTGGCAAATATTGACGGGACTTGGCGTGCACGAATGGACAACATTTGATTGATCGAGCATTGTGGTCACCTTATGTTTAAAGTGCTTCAGGACTGGGCTTGTAAAATATCAGATATGCAGGCTAATTTCATTCAAATTGACACTCGTTTGAGGGGTGGAATAGAATCATTTTGAGAAAATATACATGCATAATATGATAATATATTGTTACCATTTAAAATAAAATACAAATTAATATTTGTGCATTTTATTGGAGTGAAAAGTAAAATAGAACTAATTCTCCGAAACGGTCATAATGTTAGACAATCCATACATTTCAAACACGACGCAACGTTATCTTGTATACTAATGTTTGCTTACAAGGGTACACATGTCCAAATCCGATTTACAACGTGCCAAGACGAGGGCAGAGGAGAGTCAGCAAATAAAGCTAATATTTTGTTTTGACGACATTATTACTTTCTAGGTGGAATTTTGTATCAAATTACCCAAAATATATTTGCATTCTTTTTTCGCATTTACTCGCGACAATGAACAATTAAAATAAACTTGTGATTTTAGAAAAGAATCGTAATCATTTAAATTGTAATGAATTCTTACACCAATATCCTGTTAGTTATGTACTATTTAAATTGGTCGCATGTTTCTCAGTTCGAAAATACTTAATTTTTTTGTCAACGATCCCCTTATCATCGATATCAAAATTTGTGTTCGATATATGAATTACAACCATCATAACACGAACGTTTAAACTGTCGATATTCATATCGGTATCAGCTTTGTCGCTGCCGCCGGCAAATCAGAGTCATAAAACAAACGTAATTTTGCCGAGCGATACGCGCTGTCGGTCTGATAAGATATGTCAGCCCAAATCTGAAGCCGTGGGATTTGACGCCCAATGTTATTGGAAATTCAGTGAGGGTCTACGTGCTTATGAGATTTTATATTAAATATCGAAGCCTTTGGTCGCCGATGGGTGTGGATTTGGCAGTTTTAATATATTTTATTGCTTATGAATCTTTCTATTAGATAGCCAAAAAATATGTTGGTATGTTGTCTTACCTCTGATCGGATAGCTGTCTATTTGTTGCGGCGGAGAAGCAACGCGGGGCTCGTGGCGCGTCACCGGCGACCACAGTGACTGGCATAGACCGTTTCTAAGCGCCTCGCTAGCTGATACTCCTGAGAACAAAAAACCAACTGTATAAATATATGCTTGATTAATAAGTAACATGTTTTTTTTTTTTTTTATAGAATAGGAAGGCGGACGAGCATATGGGCCACCTGATGGTAAGTGGTCACCAACGCTCTTAGACATTAGCATTGTAAGAAATGTCAACCATCGCTTACATATCCAATGCGCCACCAACCTTGGGAACTAAGATTTTATGTCCCTTGTGCCTGTAATTACACTGGCTCACTCACCCTTCAAACCGGAACACAACAATATCAAGTATTGCTGTTTTGCGGTAGAATATTTGATGAGTGGGTGGTACCTACCCAGACGAGCTTGCACAAAGCCCTACCACCAGTAGATATGATGATGACGTTTTCTTAACTTAAGGAAAAGGATTTAGAACTTTCCTTACCTTGCTACTCCACTGTAGATAAGGAACTAATAATAATAATAACTAAGACTTAAATTACTATCCAATATTTCTATAATGTTTACCTTAACATCTAAAAATGGCTCTTATGGTTTTTGAGAGCCAGAGTTTAGAGATCAGAATATGTGACCTTTGCTTAAAATCCTCGTGGACCCCTACTGGTCGTTCCAGTCCTTAAGCACAAGTTACCAAAACTTGCGCTTAGCCTATACACTCAACAGTAACAGTCTGTTAATGTCCCACTGCTGGGCTAAGACCTCCTCTCCCTTTTGAGGAGAAGGTTTGGAGCTTATTCCACCACGCTGCTCCAATGCAGGTTGGTAGAATACACATGTGGCAGGATTTCGAATACACTCATTCGCATCGAATTGTTCACTCGAAAATATTTAATGAATCAACTTTATTCAAATGACAATTAATTAAACCTAAAATATACACAAGCTACTGTAATACGCCCTTCCGTATTTTTCATCCAACAATTAAAAGCAGTGAATCACTCAATTTTATATGGGTGGGACTTGAGATTAGCAGATTACAACTTGTTTCGTATGGATTACAAGCTTGATTATCATCAGTACTTATGACATATGCACTTGTTAAAAAGTAACAAAATAAATTAATGTTTTTTATGCCAAAAGGACGTATACGGATACAGTTTTGCTTTTGGATTAAGCTATTTTTTTACTGGTAATAAAGTATCCTACTCGTGAGCTACAACACATAAGTATATAGAAACTATTATATGTTATCTCCATCTATCATATCTTATGTCATCTTAAAACGATCTCACCGATTACTGATGGTAAGAGGCCTTTGTGAAAAACTAATAACTATATTACTGATAAATATTAATTAAGTGTGAAAAGTAATGAAGGCTTGCAATTTAGAAATGTATTAGATAAAAAATATATATAGTATATGTTGGTGGACGAGCATATGGGCCATCTGATGGTAAGTGGTCACTAACGCCCATAGACATTGGCAATGTAAGAAATGTTAACCATCGTTTACATCGCCAATGCGCCACCAACCTTGGGAACTAAGATGTTATGTCCCTTGTGCCTGTAATCAGACTGGCTCAATCACCCTTCACACCGGTACAAAACAATAACAAGTACTGCTGTTTTGCGGTAGAATATCTGATGAGCGGGTGGTACCTATCCAGATGGGCTTGCACAAAACCTTACCACCAGTAAAGGTATTTGTGATAAGATCGATCTTATTACTATTTCAGTTCAGAGGTTCAGAGGAAATATTGTTGATAGCGCGTACAAAAGTATCTTTGGCGTAAATGACGCTAAAACCGTGCAAAGCACGAAGCAACTTGCACTAAATATACCGCGCGCTGCTTTTATTTTTCCTATATACATATTTCACAATATATACCTATATAAAAGCCTTGTTGTACTTCACAGTTTAATAAATTACTTAGTAAATATTCTAAAAAAATAATTTTGTGGAATATATAAATGTGATATGAAGCGTTGTACTCAGCTCAGATAATTTTCAATAAAAGATCGATTTATTATCAAAATATTTTACTACTTTTGATAACGTAAGATAAGCTGAGATTATTAAATCATTATACATTTTTTATAATCTGCACGTAACATTTTTCTACTTAATCCTACTTGAATCCTTAATGATATTATACTCGCGAAAGTGAAGAAACACAAAAACAAAGTTTCTGTGTTTTATTTTGTATTATGAATGGTATTATATTTTGTATGGCAAGTAAGTAAGTATAAAGTTCAAATTGACACTTATAAGCACTTTTGATCAACATATTACAGTATTCAATTAATTGTCAAAACTACTAAGAGTTCGGAACGTAGATTCTACCGAAAACCGGCTAGAAACTCAGTAGTTGCTCTTTTCCACAGGAGTGATAACATTTAGTTCATACGGTCGGTGGCGCATTGGTGGTGTAAGGGATGGTTAAATTTTGTTAAAATTTGAAAGTTATGGGTAACGGTTACTAACTCAGTAACCGTTACCCGTCAGGTAAAGACAGTCAAGCAAATGGTAGTTAACCATTTGCTTGACTGTCTTTCTATAAAAAATAAATTAACGTACGTTGAATATAACTTGGTTTAACAATTAATATTCGTGTAATATTTGAAAAGATTTAATTGAAATAAAAAGAAAACGTTAAATTATACGTATTTTTTCTAATAAAGTGTACCATAAATCATATGAAGCGGTTACATCTGGTTTTAACTAGTTAGATTGAAACAAAAGTATTTCACTAAGCGGAAAAATATTCCATTTTATTGATTTTAAATAAAAACGATAAATACCAATACACGAAAAAATTCAAAGATAATTATTATCGGGACGCATTTATGTAATCACTGCTACGGACATACGATAACCGACAAGTTAATTACATTTTATCGCGTCTAATTGCGTGTAATACCGTGTATTTGATAGGATACTGTCAAAGGTATTCAATTTTGTCAAATTCAAACATAATGATTAATTATTTTCAAAATCTAGTATATATTATCTAAATCTATATAGAATAAGCTCCAAGTCTCGAAAACATTCGAGGCCTTACTACAGCAATGAAAGATTTACATGTCACCATTTACAAGTTCCTACATGTATTGAGAATATTTTAATATTCATTCGATTTAAAAAATATTAAAAGAATTGTCGTTATATAACTGAAATTTTATTTTTCTTAAGAAATTTTATAAAAGATTAATCGAGTAACGGACGGACATTTCGAAACAGGATAAGGATGATAAGAGCAAGGACAATCAGTGCTGCATCCTCGAGGAAGAGAGCGATTCGATGGCGCCAGCGCGGCGGACTCGGGTCACTAATGTAGAATTATGGTAGTATGTCAGGGTTTGACTTTATTCTTCTTTTTAAGTTTATTCTTCAACAAGAAATCATATTAGGACCTATTCAAGGTAATGTGGGACCTTCTAGCGCTCCCTATCATAATTAATATAGTTACATACATTTAATTTAAGAATTCAGTTTATTGGTATTTTTATACATTTTTACATAATATTTTTATACAATATAATCTTTGTCGTACAATCGTATAAATAATATTTTAAGTAAATTAATTTTATTGATATTGTTACTATTGTAATAATTACTATAATTACTTATTTCAAATGTTTTCTTGGAGTATTTTTTCAATGTTACCTTAAGTTGCAAAACTTACACAATAAGACAAAATATTATTAGTACTGAATAGCAGGATTGAACAAGATTTTATAATAACAATTTAATTGTTGTTACATGGATTTTGTATACAGTCAGTTTTGTGTACAATTAAAAACCGTGACGATTGTATAAAATCATGGATTATATAAATTTTGATGAAAAATTACAATAATATCTCATTGAGATTCAATTCAACTGAAATAGTATTTAGGTTAATTATTGTATTAAAGCCTGGTTTGTATAACTAATACAAATTTTTTTTAAGTAAATAATCTTTCTTATACAACTGTAAAAAAAATGTTACGTTCTAATCGAAATCAAATGCAAAATACAAAGCTATAAAAATATTTAATATATTTATATTTTTCATAATACAAAAATAATTTTTTTTTTCAAACAGACTTCTACAAGTACTTTTGTATCGTCAAGTGCTACTTCCTTCTACTTAAAAGAACCGGGAACAAATTAAATTGTTACTTTGTTAAAAAAAATGTATAAATTACATAATAATTAGTTTGATAGAATTTCTATACGAGATGGCTGATAGCTGAGATGGCCCAGTGGTACGAACGCGTGAATCTTAACCGATGATAATGGGTTCAAACCCGGGCAAGCACCACTGAATTTTCATGTGCTTAATTTGTGATTATAATTCATCTCGTGCTATACGGTGAAGGAAAACATCGTGAGGAAACCTGCATGTGTCTAATTTCACTGAAATCTGCCACATGTGTATTCCACCAACCCGCATTGGAGCAGCGTGGTGGAATAAGCTCCAATACCTTCTCCTCAAAACGAGGAGAGGAGGCCTTTAGCCCAGCAGTGGGACATTCACAGGCTGTTACGGTACGGTATTACGGTATAATACAAAAATAATTTTTTTTTTCAAACAGACTTCTACAAGTACTTTTGTATCGTCAAGTGCTACTTCCTTCTACTTAAAAGAACCGGGAACAAATTAAATTGTTACATTGTTAAAAAAAATGTATAAATTACATAATAATTAGTTTGATAGAATTTCTATACGAGATGGCAGATATAACTACAAAATTTGTACAATTGACTCATAACATACAAAATTGACACACTGACCTTCATTCATCTATGAATCATAGATGTATCACGAGTCAGGGGTTCAGGAAATAAAAATGTTAAAAGCAAAGCGGTCTAAACGGCGCCAACACTGTTCAAGAATCAATGACCGGCGTCCGGCGCGGGCGCAGCGCTAATTTGTCGCTCGCAGCGCCAATTGTATCACTGCTTCCTGTGTTATGTTTTGGTACAAATGATGCTTACTGATCAGTTTGTTTAAAATTACTATTAATAAAGAAATCTTAATTGTAGAATTTAAGTGAAGTTATATTAATAGCACCTATTGTTTCCTTTAGAAAGCATTTGATACTAAGGATGATTCGTTATTTTTAATTTAGTTCGATTTTTGAATTTTAATTTATCAGTCGCTACACTTCTGGTTCAAATGCTTACAGTTTATATATTTGTAAATATAAAGTAATCTGAATTAAATCATAAAAACTATATTATTCTGTATGTATTATTAAATGTATGAAAAACTAGTGCACTCTTTGTCACAGTATAAACATGGCTTTATAAAACATGAATTTTGTAAAAAAATCTAATTAATTTTATTGAGGTGTTGGATTAGAACTCGGCACATGATCTTTAACCGTAAAAAATAACCATAAAATCAAATAGCCAGATAATATTTTTATATTTTATACTTACTTCATTGTTAAGTAGATCACAATAAGGACAACACGGTTTTTTTTTAGATTTAGTTCAATTTGTAAATGCTAATAATAATCTGTCACTCGCTAAAATAAAAGACGGTAGACGGTAGATGTCTACCGTAATAATACTTAGTGTTGAAAGGTTAACCTTAATTGATGACAATAAATGTTCAGATAATTGGTGTTAGAGATATTTTAAACTAAAAAGATAAACTAATTTAATTAATGTTTAGTTTAATTATTAAAGTTTTAGTTTTCGAATACTTTTTTACATATTTCTTATACAATATCGCTTTCATTATTAACTTACGCCAAGTCCATACCGTCGCGTGCTGCCAAGACCCTAAATTTAAACAGACCTCTTCAATATAACATCTTGAGTTTGAAAATATAAATTACGTATATATTTGGAACTTTTATTACATTAAAAGATTTAATTAGTGGTTTTCCATACTTTTATACGTTACCAAATACAGCTAAAGACAAGATGAAAACAGTTTTACAGTATTTAAGGGTGTTTATACACTGTAGATCAAAATGTAATCAACAAATACTGGCGCAGCAAGAATGCGCCAAGAATTACCAGTACATCAGTGCTTTTCGCATTTTAATGAAACAACAGTTTTTGCAGCGATAGAGCCATATTTTGCGAGAGTCCCTGACATCTTCGTCATTTTCAAGGACGGCTTCCTTCTGGCAATGACTGACGGCGAAGAAGCCGCAATACTCATTCTATATTAATAATTATTATTTACTCCAGGTTTTCATTAACTTGCTTTGGACAATACCCGTGAAACCGAAAATATATAATTGAATTTTAAAAACAAATATATTTTTTTACAACGTAAGTAAAAAATGTCATATTGAATGAAATATATTAAAATGAGATTAATCAATCTCTCAAGTTAAACAATAAGATCAATCACAATAACATTATGTAAATTTAACAAAATAAGATAGTAAAACGCTAATTCACAATGTAAACAAAGACGCTTAACGAAAGACGGAATCAGAACGATGAAGGAGAAAGGTTAATTGATATTGTATCTATAAATAGTATTCCTAAGAAGGACCAGATTAATCAACACTCCGTATTGTAACGTTAGAGGCAACACTCCAAAACAATGAAGTTATGAGTTAAAGATGACTATCCATCGAATATACAGCGCGACATATCCTTATAACAAAATATCTTAACTTATTTTACTGTATCTCCGGACTATTGAGCAATATATAAATTAAATTTTAAAACACTTACAGTACAGCCTGTTAATGTCCCGCTACTGGGCTAAGGCCTCCTCTCCCTTTTGAGGAGAAGATTTGGAGATTATTCCACCACGCTGCTCCAATTCGGGTTGGTAGAATATACGTGTGGCAGAATTTAAATGAAATTAGACACATGCAGGTTTCCTCACGATGTTTTCGTTCACCGTCGAGCACGAGATGAATTATAAACACAAATTAAGCACATGAAAATTCAGTGGTGCTTGCCCGGGTTTGAACCCACGATAATCGGTTAAGATTCACGTGTTCTAACCACTAGGCCATCTCGGCTTTGAAACATAATAAATAAATCATAATAAGGAAACAAACAGTTTTATAACATATTGTGTGGCTTAAAGCTGTGTCGTAGAGATTTTATGCTACTGTAAACTTTGACAAATTAATACGCATTATGAACGTAAAAATGTTTTATCACAGGATTCTTTTGATTTTTATTATTGAAACATTTTGATTTTTATTATTTGGCTATCAATATTAACTTACTTAGTTTCATTATAACACATTATAAAATTAGTATTATACAATTTAATTGAAGTACTTAATAAAGATTTTAAAGCAACCGTATTAATTCACCATTATTCGCATATCCATAAGCGCCATATGCAAATATTTATCGCAGAGGATCAAATTTATTACTGTTAACACAGAAGGAGCTCATAAAATTGGTTTAATGTCTCATATTTACCGATATTTTGACGAACTCAAGCAATAAGTGTCCGCTACGTGAGCAAGACAGCACTATTTGGTGCTATGTTTCCTGTGAAGAGCCAGACTTTAGCTGTCTATCAGACGGCGCCAGGGCCAGTGGCGCCCTCTCAAATAATGCCACTCCCGTTGATCGTGTGATCGGTCATTCAATTACGATTGACTTTATTGCAATTGTTATCGTAGCGGATGCAATTTTTTCATGTTTATCCAGACAATAGGTGTTTAACACGAGATGATATCAGGTGACTGTCAATTGCTGTTCTAAAGTTTCGCAGTAGAGGCTTGTGATGCAAACACGTAAGGATCATAAGAACAAACAATCAAGTTAGAATATTTCATAGTTAACATAATTAAACCATAACAAATTTATATGATAAATAAAAATATATAGCATCGAATAAAATATTTATACAGTAACAGCCTGTTAATGTCCCACTGCTGGGCTAAGGCCTCTTCTCCCTTTTGAGGAGAAGGTTTGGAGCTTATTCCACCACGCTGCTCCAATGCGGGTTGGTAGAATACACATGTGGCAGAATTTCAATGAAATTAGACACATGCAGGTTTCCTCACGATGTTTTCCTTCACCGTTAAGCACGAGATGAATTATAAACACAAATTAAGCACATGAAAATTCAGTGGTGCTTGCCCGGGTTTGAACCCACGATCATCGGTTAAGATTCACGCGTTCTTACCACTAGGCCATCTCGGCTTCAAAAATATTTATATTACATCGTTATCTGTAAGTACATAATATAATTCTTAAATTCATTGATAAAATAAATAAGTTTGATCAATTTATCTAACTCCAGAATTTGATTAGGAAAACAAAATATTCTTAGAATGAATATTTTATTGTTCATATTATTTAAAACAAATTAATAATATAAATTAAATATTTCGACTGTTATTTACCGTATATTTATGAATGGATGTAAAATAATAATAATAATGACGCATTAGTGATGAATGTGGTTACGAAATGATTATTTTATTATGTAAAATAACCACAAATTACTCTTTTATTAATCTAATTAATACATATATGTAAGAAAATAGTTACTAAAGTTTAAAACAGTAATAAATATTATATGCAAACGAAACCATGAGTCAAGATTAGTAACGAAATATAATCCAATTTATTATTAATTAATTACTGATCTCGCTTGGTGATTTGATACTCAGAGTTGTTTTTGGGGGGGGTGTTGAACACACGACAGTATTTCAAAACGGAATCAAATAGCTACTTGGTATTTATTTATTATTATAGACTTGTCTATTAGCAATAATCTGAACCTGCCTTTTAGTAGATCTGACTTCATTTTTTTTTTCTTAAAATAATGTAAGATGTGTTAATGTCAAACTTCTACGAAGGTGATGCGAGTTTGGCTATCAATATCAAAGTGTACCGAGCATATCAATATTACTCCTAGTTAAGAGACAATCGGCCGTTCATCACCATCAATGGGGCCGAGTTCATTCATTGAATTATTATTAGCAAATGAATTACAATTGACAACGTAAATCATCATAACAGAGTCAGAGGAATTTCTTACTTATTACGTTGAACGAAGGACAGATATCTCGTGCATATTTTGTTCATTTCGACACTGTTAAGTGCTGTATGCAACCGTTCGATGAAATATCTTCGCATAAAGTCATGGAGCCGTATAATTTGTATTAATATGAGTACAATTTTATGACTTAATATCGAATGTAAATTCTTCTACTTAAAATTCGAAGTGAACAAAAAAAACTTAAAGGAATGTTAATAAAATGAAATTAGTTGCTATGCTTTTCTTTTATTTATATTAAATACGTTTTAGGGAATTGATAATATCGTATTTATCAGTTTTGTTTTTCATTTTCAACATTTACGTACTTATATTTAGCAAAACAAAAAAAAAACAACTTATCTTGCATAAATATCTATAGATCGATAGCATCTCTAAAGATTTCATCTTTCTTTAATCCAAGTGTTTCATTACACGGAGCCTGGGTGGTCACAGTACAGGAGCGTATTATAATTGGCTACAACGACCCACTCATGACAATCTAGAGAATTCAAACGGAAGCCAAGATCGCTTTACTGATAAATGATCACACATTACCACCAACTTGGACTATTTGTTTGTCAACATTGTATAATGAAACAGATTAAGATGAAAATGGTTTACATATTACTGAATACGTGTAGGTACTTTGAAATTTAAAATAAATGAATAAAAAAGTTAAGAGTGAATTCTTCTGTTTTATTTAATCCAATATAAATAACAAAACTATTACATGATAAAACTTAAGATAAAATTTGAATATCTTATTGCAATAATAAATGGCAAAGAATGCATGAATCTTTGTTTCTGTTCGTTGTTGACCGTTCTCATTATCTTGGTGACGCGCAGTCTACTAGGTACTTCTTATCTTAACCAACACACTGGCTCTTTATTTTCTCAAACAAGACTTTTTATTTGCGAAACATACGGGGTCAGCCGGGTCGCTCCTTCCTGACTTCGGAATATTCGATATTTTTATTAAACAATGTTGCTTTAATTAATACTAGTGTTTCATGCCTAATCTCTTCTGTGAACACAATCGCGTTAATAGAGGAAGTTGTTGATTGTTGGGCTTAATTAATATTTACCATATAATCTTGCTAGGCAACAAAGTATATGGTCTCATTGAATTGCTAATTATGACAAATTCAAACATATTTGAAAATATATCTGAATTTTAATAACGTCACTAATTGTGCTTAGCATATTACTGTTTCTTTTTTAGTCAGTCAGACGGTCAAATTGTGTGTAAATTTTTTTTTTATGGAATAGGAAGGTGGATGAGCATATGAGCCACTTGATGGTAAGTGGTCACCAAACGCCCTTAGACATTGGCATTGTAAGAAATGTCAACCATCGCTAATGCGCCACCAACCTTGGGAACTAAGATTTTATGTCCCTTGTGCCTGTAATTACAACAATATCAAGTATTGCTGTTTTGCGGTAGAATATCTGATGAGTGGGTGGTACCTACCCAGACGAGCTTGCACAGAGCCCTACCACCAGTAAATTTGAAACATCAGGCAATATTTCATATAACTTCTACAGAAGTTCTTAACCTAATTTTTTGTACAAATTTAATACCCGAGCTGTAGCTAATTGTATTTTATATTATGGTGGTAACAGCCTGTGAATGTCTGTGCTGTGCTGGGTTAAGGCCTCCTCTCCCTTTTTGAGGAGAAGGTTTGGAGCTACGCTAGCTACGCTACTAAGCATTGGAGCACGCTGATCTAATGCGGGTTGGTAGAATATACATGTGGAAGTTTATATTAAAAACATCACATTTTATTGATAGACCTGTTATATTTGATATTGTTATATAAACCTTTTTTTAGAAATTCTCAACCCCGTTATCAATTTTGTTCGAAAATATAAGCATCTTCGGTTTTATTTATAATAATGTATTGATTATATTTTTTTATTTAATTAATAATTTTGAACATGATAAGGTACCGAACTGCCTGTTCAATTCTCTTTGATAATAGCCGAAAAGTTTTTCGCAAATCATCTTCTGGCAAAATCCATCCGTCTAGCCCACGTCTAATCAAGAGTTAGCTGAGGTTCCCACGACACGCCTCCTACGCATGCTTACTCACAATGTTTGTCATCTGCTCTAATTGATCTAAGATCTAGTTGTGAATTAAATCGTGGCTCATCAATGTCTCTGTGTGAATATGGTTTTTGTGACTCATTTGTTTTTTAGTTATTTTTTTTAAATCGATGGTAATTTTCGTGTTAATTCATTAAATAGACAGCAAATGTAATTAGTTTAATGCTGTATGCGATAATGTTAACGCTAACGAAAAAGTACCTATTGTTTTTTATCACGCAGTAAAAAAAAGTTTAATTTCAATTACTTGTTCATTATCATATTTCAATTATTTGGTTATCTTCGGCGGTGAAAATAGAATATACGATTTTCATAGTTTTATTCGCTGCAGTTCTTTGGTAAATCTATTTACTGCTCCACTGCGAGTTGTCCCAATTTGCCAAAACCTTCAAAAAAGTTTTAGAAACAATTAAATTGTGCTCGACTGATTGTCGTGCGAACGGCGGAACGGGTTAAGAGGTGTTAATTGTGCGTGATTGAATGTTTTCTCAGGGCAGAATTTCAATTGGACGCAATTGTTTGTCTGCCTGTTCTTACCAGGGAAACTGTTGTCTTCTCTTTCTCCGATTCGGCAATTACATTTTCTCTTACCTTATTCTTTTTATCATTTGCCGTCTATTTTTTTATATACAATTTGAATTCTTGGTCTTTAACCGAAATATTAAAAGGTTCAGAAAAATCAATGATGTTATAATTTTTGCTCGCTTTATAAATGTTATTCTTTTCAAAAGCTCTAAATAATTTTACTGAACTATGTCTCACAACTATTGTTAAGGTCAGGAGCACAAGTGGTGTTATAATAAAATCATTTCTGAAACCAAATCCCGTGAGACAACGCTTGGGCGAATTGAGGTCAAAGTCATCGCGCATTATCAATACTTTACTCGCTATCTTCATTAACTAGAAGCGAAGCTTAAAAGAAAATCGATTATAATAATTTTACAAGAAATAGTATTATTCTTGATAAAATAATCTATCCGAATCTTAATAGTTCTTTTAATATTTCGTTTAAATATTATTATAAATTAAGACACCAATTTCGCCGAAAAATAGATAATAGCGTGTAATATTAATGAAAACCCCAAGCAGAATGTTTAAAATGATCACAAACATATTACAATACAAATAGAACAACGAGTACGACAATTATCGACAACAGAAGCATTTCAATCAATTCCATTGGCAGTTATGATTCATGTTGAAACATCGCTCCAGTCATTGGTCAGAGAGTCGCCGACGTTTGATGTCGGCCGCTCATTTCACAACCTAATTCGCCGACAGGAAGATTCTAATAGGGTTAAGATTTAGAGTTGTTGGGTCATAGGCGAGATGGATGGTACGTCGTTTTGGGCGTGTTGTATTCCCTACAATGAAAATTGGCATTTCGTGATCAATTTTAATGAATCCTGTTAATTTGAAATCACTTTAATTATTGCTACGCATGGAATGATTCATTGTTGAAATTTTAATGTTACATAATAGTATACCATTAGATAATACCTTATATTGTAATGTTTTTCAGCTTAATCACATAATTTGTATGTCATTTTTAAGTTTTATTTAAGGGCTGATTCTAGATATTTAATTTTTTATCCTAAATGAAGATAATTAATTATTGTTAAGTTTAACATATCTTTAAAATTAGCAGCTTCAAGCTTTGTCACTCTAACTCCTAAAAATCCTCGCAATCAACTAATCATCTCCTCCGGACCGCAGCTTCAAAGGGCCCATTAATAATGAATTTGGGCAGCAAATCGCCTTTTGTGCGCGAAGGGATTTACGCCACGTGTGTGCCATTACCCTAATGGGTGGAATCTTCTCATCGTCGCGAGCGTAATCAGAGCGAGATGCCTTGAGTGAAGGAATTAGTACTGAAAAATGTTTCTTTGGTTTGCTTTTTTATACCTTTGTGATATTTTTAATGCGGATTACGTTTGCGGAGAGAATGAAGATAAAAAATGACATTATATTTAAGCTATAAATAATTTCATCAAAATAATAATAATTCTCATCAAAAATGTAAGTTGAACAATATAAATATAATTTACGAACGCGACTTCTTCCACTGACATACTGAATACACTTTCTATTGCCAAATTTTATGAAGATCTGTTGATTAGTTAAGAAGTGAAAGCGTAACAAACTCACATTCGCATTTATAGTATTAGTAAGATTAACAAATGAACAAGTTAAAACCTTTGTTGCTATAATGGCTTATAATTATTCATGAAAAAGTAGAAATTCACCGTTGATTCTTCTCTTTAGAATTTTTATTCTAAACCGATGACATATAAATTACATTTGTTTGAAAATTGTAAATCTGCGATATATGCTTAGAAGAGGAAAGGTAAATAAAATGTTATAAACATTTCGAATATACTCATAAGTATTATTTATATTGTAATTTCAAGCTTATATACAATTACCACATCTTTAGCGAGACAAAGTAAATGATAATTTAAAGCGTCAATAGCGCAGTGCTTCACAGCCGCCTAGCGATGTAAAAGTCACAGGTTCTATCCAGACCTTTTGATGTATGTCGCTCCACCTAATACAACCTGTAAGCATTTCCCGTTTTTTATTGCTTGCTTTAAAAAAAAAGTAATATTCCTATACGTCGCTCCACCTAATACAACCTGTATGCTTAATTGGAGGGGGATATAGGAATTTAGTAATTCATAAAAAACGGCTTTTTTTATTGCTTGCTTTAAAAAAAAAGATAATAAAAAACGTCATGAAATATTCTATTCAAATCATAAGGGTCATTCTTCTTTCGTGATGTTCTCAAAGAAAATCATACATATCGGTGTGATTGACAGTCGTAAACTTTTAATTTTTATTACGCATTAAGATTTAATGCGTGGACGCTGAGTGTGAGAAGCGGATGTAGGATGTTGCCAAGGACATGCGACTTTAGTGTCGTCTTGTCACACCATGTGTTGACTGCGAGAGAGCTGGCTTGCTGTTATTTTGCTCTATGCTTGATCGCGTCACTGTGTACACGTTTCAACGTAACTCTACTTCCATAATAACTATCTTGAACTAACTATTATATTGTATTTATGCGATCAGCTCGATATTGATGAGACTGTTAATATTGTGTAGAGCTGTAGCGCTTTTAGGACTGATATTAGACACATAATGGTTTGCGGTCACCCTAACAGACAGACGCTGATGCTGCAATCATGTATACTTCTTAAATCGTCAATGCACCACCTACAATAGAATATGTAGGGGTATATCCCTTGTATAATTACACTGACTCACTTATCCTTTAAGCTCGAATATGGTATAAAACATCGTGAGGAAACCTGCATGTGTCTAATTTCATTGAAATTATGTCACATGTGTATTCTACCAACCCGCATTGGAGCAGCGTGGTGGAATAAGCTCTAAAACCTTCTCCTCAAAAAGGGAGAGGAGGCCTTAGCCCAGCAGTGGGACATTAACAGGCTGTTACTGTATGGTATAGAAGTTTGCAGGTAGACTCAATGTTGAGTAGGTGATATCCAACGAATCTAGCCTGAACAAAGCCCTACCTAGGATATATATAGGAAGGATTGTGTATATAAAACGTTCTATATTGTTATGTATATACCAATATATGTAAATATATTAATAATGATGTTTACTGGTTGATAAAGATTTATTTTGTTAGATAAAATAAAATTATATTAAGCTAATTGTATGTACCGCGTTCGATTTAAATACTTTCAACATACGCAATGGATCGATTCGACATTTCCACAACAGTTGCGATGTCAGAAATAAATCGGTTAGACCAATAATAGAGGCGCGTGTCGCCGTTAATTCATTTAGGGTGCCTAGTTCGAACACGAAATTGGATTACCATTTTGATGATGGATGGAAGCGCCCAAATCAGAGGATGTATGAGGAAAGGCGAATTTTGCTTCGGATTTCGTCTCTCTTTTATTTTAGACAATTACGGGAAAGGTATGAACACTTCGTTAAAATATTTCGTTATATATATTTAACAATACACTGGATATATGTTTACTAGTAATAAAAAGAAAAAAAAACAACCAAAAAAAAGTTATAAAACTTTGGTTAAAAAAAAAAAGTGTGCTATATGTGTGTACAACAGTATGACGTTTCAAAAGGTTACGGTCTTACTAATAAATGTTGCTAAAAAAATAAAAAAAATTTTAATCATTATAATCTAGAAATATATATTTTATTACATGTGACATTGACAAATTATCAATTATCTTTTATGACAAATAAAGTTCATAAAAAGAAGACAAAAAATATAACAATTCCAACAAGTGCTTAAATAAATAATAAAAAAATATAAGAGCACGCAACTCACTCCACGTGAAAGAAATAAAACCCTTTCGTATTGAAATGATTCACTAAAAATTATACTTCTAATTTTATTTTCAAAGTAATCAATGACGAACTTAAAAAAAAATATAATTTAAATATTTCTACTAAATAACACGTTATTGTTTTTAAATAGGCTGGTTCGAAACGTGTCGTTTGTTTTTTTTTAATTTTGGAATTGATTCATATCAATTCTAATAAAAAACTTGTAAAACATTCGATTTTATTTTCGATTTCGATTTAGAAACAATAACGTTTTAATAAGTAGAAATAATAAAATTATCCTTACATATATATGCAATCACATTAAAAATCAATGTTGCCAGTAATATAGAGGAACAACGGACAAATTCAATAATAGCCGGTGTTCGATCAGACAAATCCGATTATAACCGGGATCAGATGTCTCGTCCCGGGGAATTATGTTCGATGGGATTACGAATGTTTCTTTTATAATATTAATTGTTTTCTGTACAGATTACAGTCTTGTGATTGCGATTTATTATTTATTACGCACGACTGCGCACGGTTCTTGTGTTCTTTGAAAATAGAACGTTTAATAACCTTTGATTCCATGGTAAAATAGGGAGAAAATTCTTAACAGGACAGCTTCGCAGCGTACGCGAAGAAAATTAAAACAACTAACAGAACATGACATAACCGATTGCTCGATAATGATATTTTTGTTTATTTATTTTTTTTGTTTTATTTGCATTACATCATTTTATTTTCTTAATCGTTACTAATTTTGAAATTGTTTTCATTCAAATAAGACTTAATTCGGATTTTTTTTCTTTTTTTTTATATTCGCCGGGAGGGCAAATGACTCTACTCCACCTGATGGTAAGTGGTAGCAGAGTTCAAACGCGACGACGGCCAGTACAGACGGGAAAAACGTTCTGCACTAGCCGCCTTCGCCTTGCCGGCCCGCAAGATGCCTCTTCACGCCTCGTTTGAAGGAACCCGGGTTGTAAGAGGAGGGGAACACGTGAGCTGATTGAGAGAGTGAAGATTGTAATCTTCAAGCCCAGAGCTCACTACGGTGTGTTTTAATAAAGCAGGAATACTTACAGTTGCGTCACAATACATCAAAAACTATATTATGTGTATTGAAAGGTCGTCAACAGTGGAAATCATTGTATAATAAACTTATGGCACCAAGTTTCTTACATCATTATTTAAAATTCGTTAATTTCCATGCAGGACATGAAAAAATATTGTGTACATAGTAATTTGTTTGATTTGTAATCAAATTCAGTTTCTATTATCTACTAGGCAGATTCTTCATTCCGAAACCGTGGTACGGTATGGTTTACATTAAATTTAATCTCGTAGAATGACAATTCTAAAGTACGAGTAATAATTATTTTACAGATTTCTGAATTTCACAAAACGTTCAAGTTGTGACTTGCACAGTTGGACTTAGAGATTTGAATTATAGAAAACTTCGTTAGAGTTTTACTTTATATTAACATGCGTATAAATGACTTGCTTGGGTTTATTGAAAGGGTTTTTTATTAACTACTAATTTGAAAGTTTTTTTTTATACGGATACACGTGTGAAGTGATTACTTCTGCGCATAAAAATCGATAGGTACTATGATGCGCCGAAGTCGTATAGTAAGATTAAAAAGAGTTGACGTCTCATATAAACATTATCTTCGCTTTTAAAATAAAAATAAAAACTTTAAAATCATAAGGTTTAATCTTACGCTCTAGAGATGGCGCTGTACTGTACTTTAATCGCGCTTTCCTATTTTGTTTTTTTTTAAATAGCAAATATGATATTTAATAAGCAGTTCTTGCAAACACATATATTTTGGATTAGGCTCAAATTATCTACTTAGATAAGGTTAAAAATATATATATCATATATTTGAACAAAGCAATGCTTTGCGAAGGTTCATTAGTGATTTCGTGTAATTAGTTATGTTAACTTTAGTATAACTGTATTACAACAGCACTGTCCGTCGCGTCTTTGTCCGCTAAAAGTTATAATCATATTTTACTTGAAATAAATAATTATTTCAAGCATTTGCGTGGGAAGTAATATTGGGGTTGCGTAATTGTCTTTCTATTGTACGTGGATTATTGATTTGAAATTTTAATGACCTTGTACTTCGTCCGAGTATTTAACATTAATCGTATTGCCATATATTAAAAATATTAAGCTTGAAGTGCTTTGAAAAAACTAAATAATTAATTTTAAAAACTATCAAAAGCGCTTATTGCTTTACCTTGAACTGTTATTTTTTTAATAATTAAATTTTATATAAAATTGAATATAATAACTGAATATAAACCTTGTTTATATTCAGTTTATCCGTTACACATTTGTATTACAAAATCGCTATTTTCCTTATTATTATAACGATGTTTTTCATAGATATGATATTATAATTTTCAAATTCTTTAAATGCGGTTAGGAGATATATATACACTATTTATTTTAGCCAAGTAACACGTCTATGATCTACCTACAACTAGAACTAAATGAAATATATATTAATTTGATAAAACGAAATTATGTAGTTTATTTTTTTTTTTCAAAATGGCCGTTATTAAAGTAACCTATCGTATCCAATAGCTATTATCACAATAAAGAGCTATGACTATCAGGAAATTGTAAATTAATTTTTAACTTGAGCTCTACATCAGGATCTCCTTTGTAGGAAGCCTTTGACCAATCACAATTGAGCTGGAACGTAATGGCGTTCGTTCCTAGTTCGTTAATGTGCAATCAGTAAAATTGTTCATGGATTTGAAATCTTTAAATAATTCTAGGTTCAAATTTTAAATTAAAAATCGAATTTCGAATTTACAAATATTAAATTCAAAACACAAATAACGCTTTTTTCTCAATCACTTTTTTACGTAACCGTCTTTTAATAATTTAATAAATAGATTCATATTAATTTTTTTTCGAATAATAATTAAATTATATTATAAAAAAATTACCGATTGAAGAAATAGTGCCAATTTTAAACGATAATTGAAGACGTTAATACGATCCGTTGCTATATTTTAGATTATTACATTTTGTTTTACGTAATACGTTTTCACTCTAATTTATTGTTAATGTTTAAATTTGTGTGTTCAATGTACTATTGGCATAGCACTAAAGATATATCAGATCATCAGTATTTAAAGAGACCAGATAACAAATATGTTATAGTTTAAAATTGTTTTTATAATTTCTTATTTTTTTTAGCAAACTAGTGTATAATAACATTTCACATATTGTTATGAATAATTTTATACATTTTTTCAGTATTCATTATCAAAATAACAATATGAACTATTTATTTATATAATCTATAGATAAATTCGTTTTAGTTTTTGATTAATTTAGTTTAAAAAAAAAAATTTTTTTAATTGCAGGTTTTATTGGTTGTTATAAATGTAAAAAATATAATAATTTATTGTAGTAATTATAAACATAAATTGAACCTAATTAAAAATACTACAAAACATAGAGTATTGAAACTATTACAGGCAGTAGGTTAAAATAAAAAAAAATATTGTACTTTGATATCTATACAGTGCGAGCAAAAATAATTATTTTTACCCATAACTTATAATGCAATTATATTAATTATGGATGACAGTAGGAAGCAATAAAATTATACCATAGACAATTATATTCAAGTAGGTAGGGAAATATAATTTTTTTTTAATTGTTTAACCAAGACAAAGGTCAGAAGTCTTAAGTTCTGTTTATCTTTAGATGTCGGTTTCTGTTTCGTTTTTGTCAATCAATAATAAGAAGTATATTATAGAGACATTATACATATTAATGATTAATTATAGTTTTAGATATATATATATTTAAATGTTGTCAGACGGAAGAGAATTTTAAAAATATAGGTATCTAAAAATTCATATTGTTTAACGATTGACTATTGTCAAGAGAGACTAGATAACTGCACAGGAAGTTATGCATAAGTGTGTGCGGACACCACAAGTATACCTACTCTCTATTCTCTCACTCTCATACTCTGTTGGTTGACAAACCGATACATGAGTTATTATACTGACCGAATAATTAAACAGGACTTTATAATGTATTATAAGATATAATCGACTTACAATATGACATTTTAGAGTAACGTCATGCGTAAAAACCAACTAAAGATTAACGGACTTCTTACAAAATTTGTTTAGCGGGTGATTATTTAAAACAATACTGTCTTCTTCTTTCGAATGTCAAATCAATAATGACAAAAAGAGAGAAATGGGTTTTTGTATAAACAGCCGTTTAGTAACGTTTATAAGTAAGGCCGTAACTTATCATATTTATGATATTTGTAAAATTATATTGAAATTATATTTATACTCACGACGAGCAGCTGCGGCGTCACCGTTACAATATCCATAGCAAACTAAGATGTCAGCGTATTCCTCATTAGAGTACGGACGACGAGAAGAATTTTGTTCTGCAGCCATAATAGTCCTTTTTACGCGCCAAGTTATCATAAACACAAATCACAAATTCCTTTTAGCTAGCCGAGTCACGAAGTTGTAAGAAACAGAGTCCAGTAAACGAAGCGGTTTTTTTCAAAAATTTAAGAGATCAATATTCACTAAAGCGCGTCCACACTATACGAGCAGTGCAAGTACAGTGAGTATTATGTACCCCGACAAGGTTTTATTACTCTTATTCCTAAAAGAAATGAGATAAAAGGAAATTAGAAAAAATGACGGTAAATTCAAAGGAATTGATAATAGTATTCCACAACCAGCTCTGGTTTATCTCTCCTTTTTTACCTATTACCCCTATTAAAAATAATCTTTAACTACTTTGCATTGAGGTCCTTTTGTCTTTGATCCAGATTTAATTTCTTAACAATAGCATTTCTTAAAATTTCCTACCTGGTCTCTTTGTTATCTAATTTTCTCCTGAGTTTATGATTGTTACTGTACTTTTTATGTACCGATGGATAGCTAAGGAAACGCAGATGTTTTTAAAATGATCCGCACGATAAGAGCCATAGTGATTTTTACAAAAAAATTGCGAGTAACTTAAAGAATCAAAATTAAAAATCGAAAAGTTGTACAGTTTTGGATCTGGAATTTAAAAATGCTTGAAGATTGTTCTTGTTTTATAACTGGTTATTATTAACTAGGATGTACCCTAGCAAGAAATACAAAAAAAATAGGGAAAATACGTTGATTTTTTTTTTATTGAATTTTAGAATCTTAAACATCCTTTAAATAAAAAAAATATTAAAAAATTAATAACTCGAAAACGATACACTTTTGCATAAGCATTTTGGGGGTCATTTGATAGCTATTGTCCTGAACTATAACCCTTTAAAAGGATCGTGACATATTACCCTGTAACCCTGTATAAATATGATATGACACAAATTTTTCATACACAAGTAAAGCGTCAATAGCGCATTGATTTTGCGGGTCGCCTAGCGATAACACAAATTGTACGAATTGGAACGGTGCATAGAAATATTAGCAACCAAAAACAAGAAATGCTAGTAATAGTTCTTTAAAAATGGGCATTGTACAGCATTTAAATATTTAAAGGCTGTAAGTTTTCTTAGTATGTAATCATATAAAAAAACTGTTTATAAGAAATGTTTCATCGTTTATAAGCAATATTAATATTAAGTGATTGAATTTTTTGAATGCGTTTCGTTGTTCTTACAAATTTTGGAACGTTACACTTTATTTATAAATTATTTCATTGGATTTATTTAGTATTATTGTCTGAATTGAACATATAATACTTGTTTAGGTATTGAGTGTAAAAATCAACCAACAATTCGAAAATAAATACCACTGACCTGAGAAGAAGCGGCGAATGAAAATCATCGGAATTGAATTATTTTTTCACGACAATTTATGTTTAAAAATACAAATAAATTAATTAGTTGCTATTCTGTTATAATTAAATTTAATTGCTTTTTAATCATATCATGTCTAATAGTTCACAATAACTCACCTACAATTGATTTTTATTAATGTTTATTTTTTAATAAATTGTCTACGAAATCCCAAGGTTTGAAATATATATAATCATAAATTTCCATGAAGAGAAATTTAAGACATATTAATAAAGTGACTCGTGCAAATGGTCTATTAGTCTATTGTTGTGTTCCGGTTTGAACGGTAAGTGAGCCAGTGTAATTACAGGCACAAGGGACATACAGTTTCCAAGGGTGATGGCGCATTGGCGATGTAAGCGATGATTAACATTTATTTCAATGCCAATGTCTATGGGCAGTGGTGACCACTTATTATCAGGTGGCACATATGCTCGTCCCCTTAGCTATTCTATAAAAATAATCGAAAAACTCGGAGCCCAGTAATTCAAAATAGCTCAAATTCAACAAAATAACATGATAACATGATTACTAACAATATTGTATGTATACTAGCATTCTTGATACTATTCCACGCGGTCACGGTTTGTACAGTAGCTATTTTTAATTTTTATTTGTTGTATATAAGTCTTTACTGTAAATAATTCTGTAATAAGCTATACTACAAAGCTATTTTGTACAATAAACAATTGGGTAAGTTACGAAAGTATGAAATAATCACTGAATGGTTGCACTCAAAAAGTCTACTGCTCTATTAAATGTAATCGTTCGGAAATTAGAATCGTATTAGATGTAATTCCGTTAATACATAAATTCCTGTTAATAAAAATACTTGCTGTTGGCGTAAGACAATTTAAAAAAAAAAGATAAATAATAACTATTCTGTTCAGAAATCATCGTAAGTTTTTAACATTTATTTCTAAACATATTATTACTGCAAAACAAAAAAATATATTTGTCTGTTTTAAAAGGTTTTTATTAAATACTAAACTTTGAATATTCAAATAATTTATAGTAAAATCGTTATAGACTTAACTTTCTATAAAATCTAATTTCGTTCACTCGCAAAGATTAAATAAATTTAAAAAACTACACTAACCAATTACAGTAAAATTCTATATAATTTATCTAACAACACAAAACTATAAAGCACGAATATTCTTTTTTTTTAATTTTCATTCGTGAAAAAGATGAAACAAACATTGGACGTCTTACAGCCTACAAAAAATCTACAAAATCAGAAATAATTTATATGATTACCCACTTAAGAAAAATAAATTAGCACCCACCTTTCGGCGTGACAACTCTAAAAGCGCTGTTCGACACCGGCCTCGGCGATCCTTCCCTCATACTCGGAGGACTTCCACCGTTCCTAACCATTGAAAAGTCCAAAGGCATCGGCGGCATCGCACTTACTTCCATCGTAAACAGTTTCAAACATAAACGGACAGCTTCATAACAATCACTCGAGTTACTAAGCGCGGACGTGCGAGCTACGCGGCCCGCTGTTTTGTATTAAGGCGTTAACACACTGCGCTCCACTTGCCTTGTAAAGCCGGATTCAATATACGGAGAGATGAATTTCAACCTTATCACGCGGGTGGGCGTGGCGTGATAAGCGCCGCCCATTCCCCCCCTCAATGCCGCGTGACAATCACTCGGTATAGGTAACACAATAATATGATTCCTGATAGATTTTATTGTTACGGCGATGCATTTTTTTCGCGAACAATTTCATACTAACTTTCAAGTTTATTTTTGCTTTTGCGTGTTTCGTTTTAATATACTTACATATTTATGGTATGTTTATGTAATAATTAATATCGATATTTTTTTGCTTTGAATATTTTTTTTTATGAATGTATGATATATATTAATTTAATTCTTAGATTACAAGTGTTTCATGATGTGATATGATAAATATTATGCGAAAATATTGTAATAATACCTTATATTATATAATGAAAACTACTTGATAGGTATATGAGTGTATTTTTATACTTTTATTGATTGATAACAATTTATCTTTTGAAATAAGACTGTAAAATTTATTACTAAATTAATTTACAAAAATAAGCTTGCAAGTAAATATTAATTACAGGAAAATCAGCTTAGAGACATTCTTGCGTCTGTAGTAGTGTAATACACACAGTGACTAAATTCGGAAGAAAACAGCGTTAGTAGCGAAAGAGTCATGCCATTTTGCTTATTATTCTTTTCTCACTTATTAGTTAATAATAAAATAAATGGGGGATCACAAAATAGGAGAGGAGGTCTTAGCCCAGCTGTGGGACATGCACAGGCTGTTACTGATATAAGGGCTTTTGTGGCAAAAAAAGTTACAATCAATACAAATTCCATAATGACATGAGCTGAGTAAAATTTTAGAGCCAAAATTTTAGAGAATTGGAGGAATGTTTGTATACGTACATGTCTATTGAAGTGGTAATTATCTGTCGGTGTATATGTGTATGTGTGGTATCGAGGCTTTAGATACAATATCATAACAAAATATCATTTACATAAATGATTAATCGGATGAACGCGAAGATGAGGATAATTGTGAAATGCCTGAAGTTTAAGTAATTCATGATTAAAAGTTACGTTTAAAATATGAATATGTGTGTGTATTTGTTGTTTATTTGATACGCTGGCGGTGCACTACTACAAACGCAAAAACGCCTTACAGCTGATTTGGGTGTACTATTTAAATATTAATGTAAGGTATGTGTATTCTGTAAATATACTGTTATTGACAGTATATTGTTTATAATTTTTGTGATGAAAAAAAAAATATAAGCTGTAAAAAATGTATCTTTTATAGGAATCCCTCTAAGCATCTTAAGCACACACACATATATAAACAAACTTCAAACAATTTCCATTACAACTCTAAATTATATTAATATGTATGGGTCAAATATTTCAATCGAATTTTAAACAAGTTTCCAATCAACCTATGGAGCTGAAACTTTGCATACACTTAAATTGGCGATGATAACAATGAAATGTAATTAAGTTTAGATTAGATAAAAGCCTGTTGTAAGAAAGTTTTTTTTTTACTTAAATAGAACTTTAAATGTCATTTTCACTTATGATTGAAGTATCGTAATATATGCTTTTCTAAATGAAATATATTAATTTTGTACGAGATTGTACATTTTACTTTGTTGCATGGGGATGGAATGTTTTTATTCCCTTGGAACCGTTTAGTTTCTGGCGTAAAAAGTGATCTATGGCACCCCTTCCGGGTTTTATTTAAATCCATCCAGTGACGTATGCTCTCTACATCAGATACTATGTGATAATTATTATTTATTTAAGTAATTTTCAGAGTAATAGACTGGGTTGCTGAATGGTACCTCAGAAATGGGAAGAGATATAGAGGACAGATAAAAA
This sequence comes from Nymphalis io, assembly GCF_905147045.1. Classification (NCBI taxonomy): domain Eukaryota; kingdom Metazoa; phylum Arthropoda; class Insecta; order Lepidoptera; family Nymphalidae; genus Nymphalis; species Nymphalis io. The sequence goes on along the minus strand of NC_065890.1, from coordinate 2,819,713 downwards.
GATGGGAGGATGATGGAGGGAATTAGAGAGGGCCCATGTCACAAGAAAACCTGAACTGATTGCTGATAAATATTTTATTACTTTTGAAATACTTATTATTATACATAAATAAGATGTAAATATTTTTAAGTTAAAATATACATTGATCGTGGGTTCAAACCCGGGCAAGTACCACTGAATTTTCACGTGTTAATGGTGGTAAGGCTTAGTGCAAGCTCGCCTGGGTAGGTACCACCCACTCATCAGATATTCTACCGCAAAACAGCAATACTTGATATTGTTGTATTCCGGTTTGAAGGGTGAGTGAGCCAGTGTAAGATTTTATGTCCCTTATGCCTGATAAGGGACATAAAATCTTAGTTCCAAAGGTTGGTGGTGCATTGGCTATGTAAGCGATGTTTGACATTTCTTACAATGCCAATGTCTAAGGGCGTTTGGTGACCACTTACCATCAGGTGGCTCATATGCTCGTCCGCCCTCCTATTCTATAAAAAAATGTGCTTAATTTGTGCTTATAATTCATCTCGTGCGGTGTCGGTGAAGGACAACGTTGTAAGGAAACCTGCATGTGTCTAATTTCATTGAAATACTGTGTATTCTACCAACTTGTATTGGAGCAGCGTGGTGGAATAAGCTCCACACCTTCTCCTCAAAAGGGAGAGGAGGCCTTAGTCCAGCAGTGGGACATTAAGAGGCTGTTACTGTACTGTGTATATACATTGTACACAACAGGCTTAATGAAAAATATTTTTTATTTTTATTTTATTGTAATAATTAAAAAATAATAATTCACTTCAGTGCTGTTACAGAAATAAAATTTGTAAGGATGCAATATACAGGTTACGTCTGTGGGATTAAGGGCAGAGGTGTCACTAGGTTTGCCAATAATAAAGACTTTTCTGGGACATTTTTTTATATTAAACAGGGACGTGGTAAAAAGCGGTACGCAGAACGCTGACTCGTATAATGATATGAATTAAATGTTATTGCTATATTACTCACAGCGCCAGCCCTGCGGTAGAACCAGTGGAGCGATCACTCTAGGTGCCAGGTAGCAATTTCTTCGACCAGCGTCGACCAAAGGGCGCTTAAACAATCTCGCTTTACCCTGTTCATAGGCCAGGGCTGGTGTTCTTGACTATTAGTTTCTTTTAAATTTAACGGTGCAGCTGTATATAATAGACTTGCTTAGACATTATGTGTGTTTGTGTTTCACTCATTAATTCATATTTTTGGCAAGACATTAAGTAGGCTAACGGATATAAATTTCTGTAATAATTAATTTGTTATTGTTATTTTGCTTTCGCGTTTATAAAATGTTATGTCTCCAATTTTCCTTATATTATTGGAACAAAATGTATTCTTCAGGTATGGACGTTGGCGAAGCTATTAAAAATTGGAACTTTCCGGTAACTCCGTGCCGTATGGTTTCTCTATGCGTCACGAACCGACATTAAAAACAATGAACGCCTCAATTTTTCACCGGCCTCGCCGAAATACGCCGCTAATCCGACCCGCGTACCTATTCCGACATAAAAGCGAATATAAAATGCGTTTATTCATTTATGCTTCCTGTGCTTAATTTTTATATACTAAATGCGCAATAATTTGTAATTCGTATTGTTATTTATGTTTCGTAATAAATATATCAACTATAATATACTGCATATAGTTTAGTATAATCTAAACTTATATCTTATCTTAAGTAACTCTGTCTGTCTGTTTATCTGTTACATTATTACTATTTAACTGCCTCGTTGGTCTAGTGGCTTGATATAAGGCCGCAGACCCGGAGGTCCTGGATTCAATTCCCAGGTCGGGCCAATAAAAAAGTTATTGGGTTTTTCTGTCAGAAAATTCTCAGTAGCAGCCCGGAGCCTGGAAGTTGGAAGTGTGTACACTTCCGTGCCTCGGAAAGCACGTAAAGCCGTTGGTCCTGCGCCTGAACTCTTTCCGGTCGTGTCGGATTGCCGTCCCATCGGATTATGAGAGTTAGGGTATAGAGAATGCACCTGTGTTTGCGCACACACTTGTGCACTATAATATCTACTGCGCAGTTCGCTAATCTCACTTGAGATTGGCCGCCGTGGCCGAAATCGGTCTGGAGGACATTATTATTATTACACTATTACGATAAATGACTAAACCTATTTTGATGAAATTTGGTTTTAAGCAAAATTTAACCCCAAGGAAGAACTTGGGATTTTTCTACAAAACAAAACTAGTAGTAGATAAATTAAAATAAATTTTCAATCGCGAGAAAATCTTACATCTTACAACACACCAGACAATTTACCGCCAAAACATATGTAAATGTAACATATGTACTAGAATGAAGGAAGTATGAACCAGTAATAGCCAGTACAAGAGACCGCTAGATAAAAATTGTAAGCTTCGTTTGATTGAATATTTATCGAAACAACAAGACCATTGAACATCAAGTCTTATGCACGAATATAAAGAGGATATATTCTAAAATTCTCGTTTTTTCTTACATTCGCTCCACCCCAACAAAAAAGTCCACGTTGTCCACGTGATCACAATCAGAATAAGTCCGTCGGCTTGCTTTGCGAAAACTAATTACGCTCCAGCTTCGAAATGATAAAGCAAAGCCGTCGTATAGGATATTTTTATTCCGAACAAAATGAAATTCACTCGATTTAAAAACTCATTCCAAAATCAACCTTATACAATTGAGATAAGAACGGTGTTCGTGTGTCAATAACAATGCGGACTGGGTTACGGAATATTTTTTAGTAAGCGCTCCGTATGAAATAATCCTATGATAATCTGGGGGTAGATTCCATTATTTTGATGATCCCTCCGATTCAGGGCGAAATAAAGAACAGAGGACGAATTCTACTAACAAATTGTCACTTTATCGCAATCGAATCGAAGCGTGATCTTTGTTGTTTATCAATTTTCTTATTCTTTAATTTAATTATCGACTATTGGCATAAAAGTTAACAATATAGTTTTGTCGTAACAGTATATGTTAAGTTTCTGTCAACCCGGTTTCGATACGAATGTAATGTCAAAGTTGGATCGGAATTGAATCGGGGACGTATCGTAATTATAGATTAGTAGAATTAGCCCCCATTATCGTATGGTGATACGTAATCATAATTTCGCGTTCGGACTTTTGATTTGTACGTTTGTTTCAGGATTTCGTCCGTAAGCGTTTACGCGGACTGAATTTATTAGATACCTTTTTACAAGATTTTTTTTCGGGTTAAGACGAAACGCGAAATCCGCATCCTTGTTTATCTTGATATCTGTGTGAATAGAATAGTAGGTAGAAGGTAGTGGTCAAATATATATATATTTATATATGAATACCACGGCTGGGCTAAGATCTCCTTTCTTTGATTTGGTTAATCCCAACACTATATGTTCAATAAAGTATTTTATACAAATAATAAATATTATATTCTCGAATTAATTATTCCAGAAATAACAATTGACGATCAGCATTAATCCACGAACCATAAACTGGAGTTTCTCCATCAAACTTAATATTATGAATGTTACACAATATAAAATAATAGCGGCCATTATCAGTACAGCAATCCTTTTCATTTTAATACGTTTTCGAGATCAGACGTCATTTACACACAAACGGCCGGGCGGAGTGTTGAAACACGGTGCAATTTTGTACGAAGTCGTAAACACGAGAAGGTTACTTTATTAACATAACGTTTTGGAGATTGCCTCGTTTACCAACTACGGCTTACACTGTGTCTGATATTGTTTTAAACCGGAGTTTTGACCCCGTAAATGTGTTCTTGGTACCACGTGTGTGATGGTATTTTGTGACGGTGTTTACCCAAATGAAAATTCAGCGGTTCTAGGTTTGAACCAGCGATCTGATAAGTTTTACACTTTCTAACTACAGGACCGTCGCGGCTCATGGCAACCAAGCAAACTTTACTTATATTTCAGATACACATGCCTATAACATACTCACACATATTTACTTGTATATTCCAAAATAACTTGTTGGTAGGTATGTACTTTGTGCGAAACCGTCTGGGTGGTACCACCCACTCATCAAATATTCAATTGCCAAACAATACTCAGCTTTTTTATGTTACTAGAAAACTAGTTTAGTACTAGTAGTAGAAGAACACATGTGAATAATTTCGAGCCTAGCTAACGCAGTTAAACTGTAAAAGTTAAATAAAGACAAAATGCACGATATATATATTTAAAAAAAAAACAATAATTTATTAATTTATTATGATATCAACACCAACAAATAGTACACTAATAAACACAATTGAGTCTTTTAACATAAGGTTATATAATAATAATATCCTGGGACATTTTTCACATACGGCCATCTGATCCCAAATTAAGTTTGGACAGAGCTTGTGCTATGGAAACCAGACAACTGATATACTACATATACTACTTTTCTTTTGTAAATAAATACATATATAGATAATTACACCCAGACTCAGGAGAAGCAGACATTTTAATGCACACAAATGTCTGTCCTGGGTGGGAATCGAACCCTTTGGCGTGAAAGGCTAGTGTCTACCAACCAAGCTAACCGGCTCGTCAGTTATATAAATCGAGTGTGTGCTTAACTATAGGTGTTGCAAAATATATCAACATTTCAAGTTAACAAAAATAATAATTTAAAAATTTAAATTTTTAAAACAAATAGAAGAATATATTAAGAATTTATTTATTATAAAATTATCACATAATTGGGATAAAAATAATGAAATATAATTAAATTGAGAACATTTATAAATTTTGAATACGATTTTTTTTTTTTTTTATAGAATAGGAAGGTGGACGAGCATATGGGCCACCTGATGGTAAGTGGTCACCAAACGCCCTTAGACATTAGCATTGTAAGAAATGTCAACCATCGCTTACAGCCAATGCGCCACCAACCTTGGGAACTAAGATTTTATGTCCCTTGTGCCTGTAATTACACTGGCTCACTCACCCTTCAAACCGGAACACAACAATATCAAGTATTGCTGTTTTGCGGTAGAATATCTGATGAGTGGGTGGTAGCTACCCAGACGAGCTTGCACAAAGCCCTACCACCAGTGAATAAATGCAAACAATAGTAAGAGGTACATTTATAAACAGAAGAAATAATGTTTAACATCTTTCGTTTATATACTACCAGTGCTCACAATTATCCGTTAATATATACATAAAGGTGACATATAAAAAATCAAATACATATATAATAAAGGGTGTATTGTTAAAGCTTCTCATAAAAGAAAGAAACATACTATTTTATAATACTTAAAATAATAAGATTATAAAATGTTATAAGGAAAAAATACTAGTTATATAATAAACGATACAATTTGACTGTTCTCAACGTTTTCTCGTTCTCAAAAGATAGTGTCCTCTCAATCATTAGTGAAATATGTATAAAGGTAGGTATTTTTACTGACCTCTTGCTGACCTTACATTCCATGCAAATCGTCTTTAATGTTTTGTTTGTAATCAATTATTCGACACGACGAACGCGCGCCTGTTATTAACACGCCAGAAACCGATATTTGAACAAAAGTACATTAATTTATTCCTGTATATAAAAATATAAGCTTGTACCTATGGACATTGTTTCTTTGCATGATAAGTGAGCCCATAAGTTTGATATTAAGGATATTTAAGTTTGCTATAGAATAAGAAACAAAATTGTATAAAGCGTTGACTATCCATTCAATAAAAAAAAATGTCTTTTGTAACAATTTTCATATTTACAAGTTTTGACAGTACAATTTAAAAAAAAAATTAAAAGTAGTTCGTTAAAACTTTTATAAGGAATCGAATTACGCTTTTCGCAATACAACGGGAAAATCTGTATTATACCTTTACCGATATTATAAATGCTAGAGTTTGTGTGTTTGTTAGGCTTTCAGGTCTTAACTGCTCAACCGGTCATCATGAAACTCAGCATATACGTTCTCAAAAAACAAAGGATAACTAAAATTTTCACTGACAAACAAACATAGGGTACCTAAAATTTTCACATAAGGGACGTGAGCGAAACCGTAATATTAAATATATACCCATGTAGACCCATTAATTATTATATAATTCATTGTAAATTGTATCATTATAAAGACTGTCTAAACACAGTGTTTCACTCATAGCTTTGTGTGTGCATAAGAAAAAGGTAAAGGTGGAAACTGGGGCCAGTATTTTGCACACCACTTTAATTATACAGAGTTAATTAATACAAAACATTACGACGTGGGCCACAAAACGAGCGGGATTGAAATTATTAAAATAAATTTGTTTATTATGACGTAACTTTTAAATATAAAAAAAAGTGTTGATCTACTCGTATGTCTCTGTTTTCTGCTGGATGTTAAAACAACAAATACATTATTGGGTGCAAACACACAATAATGCATTTGTTTTTGATTTTTTTATATAGCCGGCCTAGTATATAGCTGGCCTAGTATATAGCCGAGATGGCCTAGTGGTTAGAACACGTGAATATTAACCGATGATCGTGGCTTCAAATCCGGGCAAGTACCACTGAATTTTCATGGGCTTAATTCGTGTTTATAATTCATCTCGTGCTTGACGGTGAAGGAAAACATCGTAAGGAAACCTGCATGTGTCTAATTTCATTGAAATTCTGTCACATGTGTATACCGCATTGGAGCAGCGTGGTGGAATAAGCTCCAAACCTTCTCCTCAAAATGGAGAGGAGGCCTTAGCCCAGCAGTGGGACATTAACAGGCTGTTACTGTTACTGTATGTTTCCATAAGTCAAATACGAAGTCTAATATAGTAGGTATTATACAAATGTAATCAAATAATTCTAATAGGCTTATACGTATTGAATTAAATGTGAAGCTACCACCGGTGATCTTCTAGTTTACCTGACCGATGGGCGATGTCGACGATGCATGCGCTGACTTAAAATTCGTCAATTCTGAAATTTTAAATACAGCATACCTCAATTCTAAATACAGCACTGTAGACACCTTATACACCGGCCGTGCTAATATTAGGACCTTACATATGAAATTGGCGTTTTGTACGGGAGGAATATGAAGTCAATTTTTTTTTGTAAAATATATTTAATTAATCAACGTATGCACCGTTGTTATCTATGCACTTTTGCCATCTCATAGGTAGTTCATTGATCTCTTTACTTAAAGAAACAATGGGGGCGAGAATCAATAAACTCTTTGAAGGCGGTTTGGACTGCCGCATCGGAGTTGAATTTTTTTCCTTGAAAGAAGTTATCCAAATTCCCGAAAAAATCTGCTGGAGCAAGGTCCAGGGAGTACGGTGGATGTCGCATGACATTTTAATTGTAGCTAATTGTAGTTTTAGTATATAATATGTATAAATTTAAAAATAAAATTTAAATCGAAAGTCATAAGGATCCTTTTTGAAGGCTTAAAAATGAATATGTTTAATATTTATACTACGAACTTAATTACAAATATTGATAATATCCTGGGACATTATTCACACACGGCCATCTTAACCCAAACTAAGCAGAGCTTTTCTATTGTAAATACATACTTATATAGATAATTATACCCAGACTCATGACAAACAGACATGTTCATGCACACAAATGTCTGTCCTCGGTGGGAATCGAACCCACAACCTTTGGTGTGAAAGGCAAGTATCTACCAAACACGCCAACCGGCCCATCACAAACGTTAAATATAACGTTATCTATGATTTCGGGGCTCCTCATTAACACTAAAAGCTTAAATACAAGCAGGTAGTTAGCTATCAAAAATCATTTGGAGTTCGCCTACCGAGGTGTTTAACTAAATTACCTCAGAATTGTTTACTTTTCATTTAAATTTTATCTCAGATGATATTTAAGTGTTAAGCGATGAGCGTTTTTGGAAATGTATTATTTATTTTCAATACTGATTTTTTTGATTTTTTAATACTGATTTCTCTCTATCTTTCATTATTGATTTGACATTCGAAAGAAGAAGACACAGCATTGTTTAAATAATTACACGCTAAGCAACGTTTATAAGTAAGGCGATATATTTTAACCTACAATTAGGCATTTATTGTGATCGATCCTATTTTTAAATAGTTCAAATTATTACATAACATACATTTATTCACATTTCATGATCTATAGTGCGATTATGTCAGTGCGTTCTTTGTCGTCATCATATCTCAAGAGATCATACGTCATCTATCTAAAATTATTAGCGACAGCAACGGACGAACGGACCAGTTGTATTCAACATATATATGTATTAAACTTACTAACGGTGTTACGAAAAAATAATAAATTTTATTAGCGTTTACAAGAAAAATTCTCAATAAAAATATATTTTTTATTAAAAAAATATATACCCCATACTTAAATACTATTATTTATGTCATAATTTAATATAAGAAAAAAACAATTCATTTGTATAAATTGATTTCTTGAATCTCGGAAACGGCTCTAACCGCGTGGCTTGGCTCAAATTGTGTATTTTAATAATAATAATAATAATAATAATAACTTTATTATTCAGGCATCGAGGCCCATAACTGTCTACAGATTACATATTTATAATTACTGAACATTCATTAATAATTAAAATTAAAATTAGAATCATAAAAATTACAATTAAAATATATAAGAATTATAGATTAATTAAACACATAACAAATACAATTTTATATATATATACGACTAGAAATTAAGTAAAAATAATTGTTTATGTACGAGGCGCATAAACCAGATGATTACAATGACTTCTGGATCATCCGCCTCATCATATAGCCATTAACGTCTTTTGATAAGGTTTTATTTTTTTTAATTTATCTATTTGTTGAAGTGATAGCTCTTCTATCTATATTAATAATGTTTTTTTTATTACCTACCTAACTAAAAGAACATATTGTATATCGTGAATTAACGCAATTTTTCACAAAAAAAAAAATAAGACAAAATATATTTTTTAAAACTAATAATTATAGCTTTTATTTATACTAAAAACTTTTTAAATATTAAATAATATTATTTACAATATTATATTTAGCTGGCTTTAAAAATAATCTTATTCAAAATCTAATTGCGGTTGATGAATATATTATGTATTATATACTTCTGTTAAAAAAATAATGTCCATAAAATACGTAGACAAAATCGCTTACATTAACTTAATTAATGAATATGTCCATAAGATTAATTTAATATTTTTTATTAACTGTAAAATTTCTTTTAAATCATATTTAATAGATTATTAAATAAGTATTATAGTAATATATTATGTATCTGTACCATAATATATAATAGAATGCCGTATAAATAAGGTTTTCATATTGAAATAACACAAGCTTTTACCCAATATTACATCTGTTCAATTATTTTAAATAGAAAATATATTATGTTGTTTTTAATTTGTTTATTATTCACTAACATGTACATGGAATTAACTTAACAACTTTAAAAAATAATAATGGACAAAGACTCACTACTTGAGTAGTTAAGAAGTGAATGTGTGACAAAAAAACTTTTGAATTTATAATATTAGTAAGGATTTTTAACTCATCCTATATTCCTCCTATAACTACTAAACTAACTATTATTATTTTATTAAATATTGGCTGAAAGATTATAGACTGAAGCCGCAATAACCGAATAAAAAAAAAAAAAGATTTTATTAAATATTTCAATTAATACGATAAGCGGAAACCTTGTAATGCTTACCATGGAAAATTAGACTTGAAATAAATACACGCCCGAAGCAATTTGCATGTAGATGTGACATTAGTGTAGCTCAACGGCTGGCCGTGGGTCAAATTAAAATTAAGGGTTGATGAGAATTTTCGACGATTTTTGTTTTATATAGGAAAGGTTAATTTATGATTGTTACTATTAACTCGTTGAAAGCATTTGTTTAAGTTTTTTTTTTAAATATAATATTTGTGTGTGATTAAGGTTGAAATAATAATTTTAATGAAATTCTTAAACAAAATACTTTTTTAATTTAATTATGGCGATTCATTTTATTTTTAATCTTGGAGAAGTTCCAATACATATATGTTTTTCATATTCTTTCATTGATTGCACAGTTTGAAAAAACACGCATTTAATAATGTTGCCATGCGAGAAATACATATTAAATAATTCATTTATTGCCTTTAGAAGTTATGAGTAAAATTAAATTATTTCATAATATTACTTAATTTTGATGCAAACATATTGTGTTTTATCTTAGTTATACAATCAAACTTTAATTTTTTATAAATAACATCTTATACGGTCACGTTTTTTTAAATTATTAATAAAAATAATAACTTAAATTCAATTTACTAGTAGGTAGTAGGCACTGCTAGTAATCTTATAATTATAAGATATAATAATATTGATAATATATACATAAATACAGACATTTACCAAGACCGATTCGTATTTTTATTTTATTAACAATACTAACAAAATTTTAAATAAAATCTTCGTTACATTCTAGTATTTAGCGAAGCGTGTCTAGATCTAGTTCGGGTCATCGACACCCAGACATATGACAATCGACTGACTTCCTGCGCGGGCTTTTTTATTTACATCTGCTTGGTTAGACTATTGTCATAAACAGGCTACTTGACAGTTGAAAATCTTTAAAAACATTTATCGTACTGTCAATAAAAACTGTTTCATATTATTTTGTCTCTACTATTCGTCTATTTCGCAATTAAATTTATATTTTTATACGAAATTTTCTTATTTTTGTGTTACTGTTTTTCCAACCAAACAAATATTTTTGTATAAAATATTTATAATAATAATATCCTGGGACATTTTTTACACACATCCATCTGATCCCAAATTATGCTTGTACAAAGCTTATACTATGGAAATCAGACAACTGATATACTACATATACTATTTTTTCTTTTGTAAATACATACTTATATAGATAATTACACCCAGACTCAGGACAAACAGACATGTTCATGCACACAAATATCTGTCCTGGGTGGGAATCGAACCCACAACCAACTAATCCACCAACCACGCCGACCGGCTCCTCAATTTAACTTACATTAAGTTATTTATATACTTATAATATTATATTAACGAAAAATACATTTCCATTGGAAAATATAATGTATGTAGAATTGATAATTAAGGCTTTTTGTATCTAACTATAATAAAAATCAAGGTCACATGATCTTGTTTTTTTTTTTTTAAATAAAAATATCAAAGGCTGAAATATACAAATAACTAAATTGAACCGACCAACCAAAATTTACGGGTGGAACCATATTTTGTCAAACGGCGGAAACTTATTTGTACACCTATATAACAATATACACTGAAATGTCGATCATTAACTGAAGTGCTTAAAGGTCTCAGTGCCTTAAAATACACACCACTTCTAAGTAATACTATTATTAATAAACTCCAAACCTTCTCCCCAAAAAGGGAGAGGAGGCCTTTAGCCCAGCAGTGGGACATTCACAGGCTGTTACGGTTACGGTCTAAGTTTGACTCTTTACTTGAAGGACTAAGACGTCTAGACAGCAATTGTTGGATTATAAAGCTACTTGTCAGGCTAGTAAGAAATAGTTAAATTTTCCTGTCAGACTTTTTTTTCGGAAAGTCGGTAAAGCTCTTCTATCAAAATTTAAGAGTAAGGGAATGGAAAATATCTACGGACACTCAAATATTATAATAATTTCTGCTAAGTTTTGCATTTAAAGTTTGTCCGCTACTAAGAAAGTGGCGTAAGAGCAATTGAATTATGCTGATAATTAAGAAGTTCTATTCAAATCTATACTATTAAGAGGAAACGTTTTTCTTGTAATGCCAAACTGCAAAAAAAAACTAACAAACTAAAATACTTACAACTTATAATAAAAATACAGCTCTCTCTTAAAGAAATTTTTAATAATAGTAATAATAAATAAATAATAATAATATCCTGGGACATTTTTCACACACGGCCATCTGATCCCAAATTAAGCTTGTACAGAGCTTGTGCTATGGAAACCAGACAACTGATATACTACATATACTACTTTTCTTTTGTAAATACATACTTATATTGAAAATTACACCCAGACTCAGGACAAACAGACATGTTCATGCACACAAATATCTGTCCTGGGTGGGAATCGAACCCACAACCTTCGGCGTAAAAGGCAAGTATCTACCAACCACGCGAACCGGCTCGTCAATTTTTTTTCGTTTAATATATTATATATTTTCACTTATTTCACAGTTTCACTCGTTGTTTTATATTATTGACGTGAGGAGCATCAATTTGATCATCTTGTTATTATTAAAACAATAACACTTCTCTATCAGACAGTATATACGCTACGGACATCTGTTAAGATAAAAAAAAAAACTCTTTATTCATAAATTCGCATTGCATAACGTTCCACGTTTGTATCAAGTCAAGCCACATATGGTTCATTAACAAACACAAAACATGACCAGTGAGGTATAACCGACAAGCACATGCAAGCTTTGATGTGTTTACTATTTATGTTTGCGTGTATCTCTATGTGTGTTTATCGGCTATTTAAGTACTGTAATTTATATTGTCAATTTCGTTTCGACAGTGTTGCGACAAATATCAAATGCTAAGGGTGCAGAAAACGATACCCTATGTACCTAACACCAAAAGCGGACGAAGCCGCGGGCGGAAATTAGTGATCAAGTAAGTTCAACACAGTGTTATGCTCGGAAAGCTCATGCTAATACGCGCCCAGTGTAGCGCATTATACTTTATTTGTAAGTACCCTCAAATAAAAACTATTTTCAGAGCCAACGAAATTAAATAAACCATTTTGATGAGCGCATACATTTTGTTGGTGAAAATATTGATACATTTGTCAGCTTTACAGTCATGAAGTTTTTAGCTATCCTAAGGACGATCAGATTCAATTTTCAAATACCCCGACTAAATGACTTCATAAATGCACGGAACCCTTTCAGGATGTCATTGTTATAAAATTATTCAAATAAATATATTAATTTACGTTTTTAAGACTATAAATATACTATTTACTTCAAAGATGAGTTAATTGCGTTCAGATGTATCTAATGGCAGCTAAGGATTGATTCGAGTATCATCTGCGAGTCGGTTACCCAAAGCAATTAGTCTACAATATAAAGCGATACGCGTTCGCGATCACTTATCTGAATATACTTTTTTTAACTAGGATTGGAAAACGTTATGCTAGTATAACGGTGGCGAAAATGCATTGACCTGGGTGTAAAATAATAACAGTATGTATTTTCGTTTAGTGTGTCATTTTATTTCTTTTATATCGGTATGCGTTTACCATTTCAATTAAATAAGCCCCAACAGCTAATTCTTCACACGCCAACGTCCTTGAGTTGATTGAACCAACTATTAAAGCTATATTTCATAGAACATTAAGCTTAGACTCGTTTGCACATCGAAATATGGAGGCTAAGGAATATAGCAAGTCGTTTTTTTTAGATCTATTTTACAAGCGATACGAAGCGATATCTGTGATGGCCCAGTGGTTAGAAGATAATCTTATTTCATGGTTCCAAGTTCTAACCCGGGTAAGCACTGAATTTTCATTTGCCATTATAATTCCTCTAATGATCGTCGGATAAGGAAAACATCGTGAGGAAACTGGCATGTGACGGATGAAAGCAAATTGGAGCAGCGTGATGGAGTAAGCTCCAAAAACCTACTCAAAAAGGCGGAGGCGTTAGCCCAGTTGTTAGATATTTATTTAATTGTTTGCTTTAAAAAACATGTATTTATATATTTATGCTATGGTCACTCAAAAGACAATAGAAATGCATTTTTGTTCTTATTTCAATCTCACATCGAAACAACAAATCATAAGATGTCGGATGTCAATTCATCAGACGTCGTGAATATGGCGGAAGTCGACCAGAACGCGAACATCTGCGACGAGCTCACACGCGAATTAACACGATTTCATTCGTTCAACACTATTAATTAAACACGAAAAATTATATCATGCAAATACGAAACGTATATTTTTATTTTGCGATGTCTGCTAGAGTTTATAAATTCGATGGTTAATATAAAATTATGTAATTATTTAAATTACGATAAAATTACGTATAAGAATTTAAATTTTATGCTAACGATTCAAAAGTGCTTGTAAGGGCGAACTTGTTAAAAATAAATGATAATGACTGTAATACGCAACCTAGGCGCTTAAGATGCTATAATCACAATCATCATCATCATTATTAGTATTACAATCCTTTATTGCACACACTTTACAAACATTTAGTAACATATAATAGCAAGTAGACCAAATAGTATGCAAAGGCGGCCTTATCACTTATAGTGATCTCTGATCTCTTCCAGACAACCTCTGTAAAGAGAAACGTTTATGTGTTTTTAGCCAGAATCACTAATCGGGCATAGTGTGCGAACAACAATCATATATAACAAAAGTAACACATGTATATATAATTGATTGCTGGACACTCCTCTCTTCATGAGAAGGTTTAGAGCCAAAGCGAGTTGGTCGATTCATCAGATATGTAGCTTTCCTCACAGTACGATTTTAACATAATCGCCGAGCACGAGATGAATTATTAAAACATATTCATAAATAATTTACATTTCTCTATTATATTAACGCACTTTTCACTTATAATTCAATTATTTAACACTAGTTTTAGTCCACGACTTAAAGCGCAACAGACAGACATTTACTTATAATAATAGTAGATTATATATTTTTGAATCTGTTTTGAACCCAGGACCTCGAGATTAGTCTTATAAGTTAGACAAGTCAAACATCGCGTTCACTCAATTTGAATATCGTATATATTTTATATTCAATTATTTCTTAGTTTTCTTACCCCTAACAACCGTTTCGAATTTCTTAGGATTTTCGAATTAAACATTTGTACGAATTCAGAGAATATTCTAGAATGGATTATTGTCGTAAAGAGAGTAGTAATGGCGTCTGTGACAATAAAAATGTTGGTTATTGTGGTTTTTGAGCGCAAGCGGCGTTGTCTAATATGTCTCCGCGGTACTTTGTACACGCTTACTAATAAATTGGGATGAATTTCTAAGCTCAGTTGATTTAAGCTTAAGCTGCATTTAAAATGAGCATTCATGAAATGAAACATATTTTATATTTTATTATTGAGACAACAGTTTTGTCTAAAAATATAATTAATAATGCTTAATATTAAATGATTTCTTTTATAGATATTGTATTGTAGTAATATTATTTTGTTTCGACTGCTTAACTAGACACTTAATATATGTTTCTACATCATGAGTTTTAAAAGTAGAATATACAGTTTTGTTATATATCTTTAAAAAAAACACAGGTTATTGTGTTACATTTCCAACAACAAATCAAATTATTCCTAAATATTAAAAAATCCATTATCCACCAAGCTCAGTCATCAGATCACGACATAGTTACCAAATTATTGTATTTCCATCAATAGAATAACTTAAAATAATTAAATAAAATAACACCTTTGTTATATTTTAACAAAATTCGCATATAACTCAAGTATTTATATATAACTTTCAATGTTAATTAATTGATAAATAGTTCTTATCAATAAAAATAATACTACGCCTAATTTTACGGCATAGTAATTAACTTCAGCAGTTCTATAAGAAGTGACTTTATCCGTGAAATGTTGACAACCGACTTCTGGTGATATACTATTTTGATACGTGTATTATTGAAATGTCATAATTATTATGGTCAATGTCGCATATCACTTTTTCTACGGTTTCGAGTTGGTTCTTACAGAATAGCCGTACAATAACGAATTTGTAGGACCGTAATTGACTAACATAAGAGTCCAACAGTACAAGCGTACAAATCTTATCATTTATAATATGTATTAGTAAAGTATAATTTAACTTATATCCTTATTAATATAAATACGAAGTGAGTTATTTTATGTACAAGCGTAACGAACAAACAGTTTGTTACGCTTGTACATAAAATAACATAGAGTACAAAATGTCTCCGTGGGAGAAACTAGTTGATATATAAATTAGCTTATTTTGACGTCCCATAGCAATTATATCGATATATTTATTGTCGGTAAATAAAAACAAACTGACTATTCACATGAAAAATTATGGACACAAATGACCCAGGCACAATTTTAATATAAATAAATAAGATAATAGAACTAATTTCAACTTTTCAACCCTATAATCGCTAACAGAAATCCGTCTACCGATTTCCGCGAGCGAACATCAAAGACGCAATAACAAAGTAACCCTAAAAACATAATGAGACGGCAATAGGCGCAAGTGCTGTCGTTCGCATGGTCCCGTAGCAATTTCGGGTATCCTCATAAATATGTATAAGGCGGTACTCTTCTTTTCCTTTACTTATCAATTACTGGGTCGTTTAGACACGGTGCCGCCGGGCGGAAATATGGGACGCAAGGGTTAACACATTATGGCGCTTTGACTCTTTTTTAACTTGCTTTGCGTGGGGACTTTTGTGTGTAAATACAACCACTGTTTTGCGAGTCTTGCTCCGAACAATTAGCTACATATTAGCAATACTGAGTTAGTAAGCACTTAGGTGTTACATGTCACAGATTAGTGTGAATTATAATATAGTTTTCTTAATAAGTGGAGACTTTTTAGTCTTTATATGTATATAATATATTTAGCAATAAATATTCTTTCAATATAATTAATGGGAAGGTATTTTTAACTATTATAAATTTGGTTTAATTTTAGTCTTACTTATAATTATTATTTTTGAATTCAGTAACAGCCTGTTAATGTCCCACTGCTGGGCTAAGGCCTCCTCTCCCTTTTGAGGAGAAGGTTTGGAGCTTATTCCACCACGCTGCTCAAATGCGGGTTGGTGGAATACACATGTGGCAGAATTTCGATGAAATTAGACACATGCAGGTTTCCTCACGATGTTTTCCTTCACCGTCAAGCACGAGATGAATTATAAACACAAATTAAATACATGAAAATTCAGAGGTGCTTGCCCGGGTTTGAATGCACGATCATCGGTTAAGATTCACGCGTTCTAACCACTAGGCCATCTCGGCTTTTTTAATTCATATCTTAATATATACGCGTGTTGGAATAAGCAAGCCAAGCCATGTGACAGTTACAGTTTTTATATTACTTAATATTTTCCTATTCATATATTTATAAAATCCTTTCAAAAATGCAGCCAGTATTTGCTTTAACTGCTTCGAATTTCCTAAAATAATAATAATAGTAATATCCTAGGACATTATTCACACACTGCCATCTGATTCCAAACTAAGCATAGCTTGTATTATGGAAACCAGACAACTGATATACTACATATACTAGTTTTTCTTTTGTAAATACATACTTATATAGATAATTACACCTAGACTTAGGACAAACAGACATGTTGATGCATACAAATGTCTGTCCTGGGCGGGAATCGAACCAAGTAATACAAGGCTGGGTAGATAAAGGCAAGTATCTACCACCACGCCACCCGGCCCGTCAAAATTTTGTATGTATTATTTATGTATGAGCCAAGTCCATCTCAGTCCTGTATTTACACAGAGATCACTCCTAAACTATAAACCATACGTAACCCTTGAGCCCCCAGGCGACACCCCTTATTTTAAAGGGTGAATTTTATTGCAAAAAATACTCGACAATTTTACGCCGTACAAAAAAGTCCCCGATGTCCCTGAGGTAGTTTCGATTCGTATTCGATTATTTTAGGGTTAAACGTCATTGATATCGCCCATCGGTGCTGGGGGGTTATTGAATTTTTTTTTTACCTCTAATTTGTACGGACCATGTGGCTGATAAAGATCGTATCGGTTATAGATGATTGAGTCCTTTATTCTATTGTGGTAACATTTTCATTAAAAATATTTGTCATTTTACTATTTGTTCATCTTTAAATGTTACAACTACAAAATAATAGACAAGCCATAAATCATGAAAGTATTTGATCAGAAATAAACTCTAAGGACTATTATTTAAGCTTAAATTTTGCTTAATCAGTTCATTTAAAAATATATTATCACGTGACAAATTACTAGTATCCAAAGCAAACAAGCTTTTTAATAAACTTGAGAATTAAGCATTATGAAATCTAGTAATTAGAGTTTTCATAAAACTTCGTTTATAAAAAGCACATCCAACTCGGAACATTCTTGCATCGAAAACGTTTTATTCAAACGTTAAATACAAAGAAACGTTGCATTGATTTTACAATCGAAATTTACATAAAAATACACATTTTTAAAATAAAAATTTATAAAGAGAAATAAGTATAAATAAGTATAAGGCAATCATTTAATGACATTTCAAACACACAAAAAAAAAACCTTTATCCACTACTTTTACTTCAACCACTCACAACCACTTGGAATATAATTTGCATCATTTGTTTAGCTAGCGGGGAATGCAGTTGCGTTACGTTCACATTTATACAATTTAACTTTGAAGATTCAGTCATGCCGGATTTGAACCGGCAATCTTCTATTACGATTCACGTGTTCCACTGGGTCTTCTCGATTCTACAAATAACATAAATTATATCATTAGTTATTCGTAACGGAAATAACGCATAAACACCACCATTTCAATAACCGGTATTAATAAGAAAAAACGAAAACAATGACCATAAAAAAATCCATACCCGCATACAAAAATGAGCAATCTTTTAACGTTATCTTTAAATATCGAATCAAACCTCCGTTTTAGCAATTTACGGTAAATTTAGTGTTGGGGCCGTTTTTACCAATTGTCCGTCGACAGATCGGACCGGATAAACTGTTGCGCCCGCATGTGCGCTCACGCAACCGTCGTCATAGATTAAGACATTAAAGCCGTTTATTATTTCAATAGTTTTGTTTAATTTATTTCTAAGGGAAGGCAAGCAAGGAAATACTTTTACTGATTGTTCGACGTTGCCCTTAGGCGTTGGTGTAGTAAAAAAATCATTAACACTATCAATATGAATATATTCCTTGTGCTTGTAATTGACTTACTCGCCCTTTAAACCAGAACAAAGTTTTAAATATTTCTGAATGAGAAAATAAAAAGTATAATATAGGCGTATGATGATAGAATGATGATAAAATTATTAGTAAGGTGGTGGTGAGAAGTAGAAGAGTTCTATCACCGTAGGTATAATAATTGCACATTATAAAAAAGGCATTTCTGCATTTGTTATTTATTCTTTGCACGGAGAGCATTCAACAGTTCGTAATTAATAAATAGTTAATGCGGTACATAAGCGCATCACTATGCGATTGTTTTATCATTGTATGCACTAAATATAGAACTTCACTAGGATATTTGACTATTTATCATGTACGAAAGATAGATTTTTTTATTCGAGAAATGTTAACTTGTTTTAACATGAAATGAAGCTCACCCAGATTATTGTAATAGACCCCAAATATTCCACACTTGAGCACCAGAATCCTCTCCTTTTATGAAGAAGGCGTGTGGTGTTCCAGGGGTTTTGGTAGATACACATGTGGTAGAATTTCACTCGACACATGCAGGTTCGCGATGTTTTCTTTTACCGCCATGTAACGATATACAAACACGAGTTAAGAAAAATGAAAGCCGCAATCTTCGGTTAAATATACGCGTTCTATTCACGAATCCATTTTGGCATCTAACCATGAATGAAGTTGCGATAGACAAATATATTTTTTTTATTGAATGTAGGCGGACGAGCATATGGGCCACCTGATGGTAAGTGGTCAGCAATACCCATAGGATTGTAATACACATTACATCGCTACTAACCTTGGGAACTAAGATGGTTTGTCCGTTGTGCCTGTAATTACATTGGCTCACTCACCCTTCAAGCCAGAACACAACAACACCAAGTACTGCTGCGGTAGAATATCTGATGAGTGGGTGATAGCTACCCAGGCGAGCTTGCACAAAGCCCTACCACTAGAAAAGAGTGTAGTTGAGTTATAAATATCCCCTATGCCTGAAGTTATATTTCACGGTAAAATCTACATTCCAAACCGGTGGTAGCTTTACGATTCAAAAGTAGCTTGAAAGCGCTTACTTGTATAAAGAATATTTCGATACAATAGACTATTTAAATATATCATTGATAAATATTATGATATATTCGTTAAAAGCACTTGATCCATATTAATAAACGAGGAGACTTTTTTTAATGCTTAACTGAAAAAAAATTCCAAACCATACACATAGAACTTATACCAGAAAATGCAGCGCATTTCGGAGAAGACTATTGACGTGACAGGCTTGAATTGCATGTTTTTCTGTTAGTATTAAACAAAAACTTATTGACCTTACTTTAAGAGCGTTTTCACCATGTAGACGTTTCGTTTTTTACGCTTTAATTCCAATCAAATACATCTTGTTATCAAACAAAATTATCACTCAATTTTCCTCATTGAAAGAATATTGCAAATTTAAAACTCGATGTTTAACCAGCTCACGCTTAAATGATTACATCTATATCAGTATTCTCAATTGAAACAATTCAGACGATCCACAAACAAATCTATCTATATTCACATTCATAATTATGTTAATGAAAATGATCTTTAAAATGATTGCTTCATCAACAGCAATCTGACGCAAGGTTATAATTAACGTTATAATCAGTTAAGTGACGGTAATGACATGCGGGTAGTTTTGTTTGTTTTTTTCGTTCATCGTACATTCACCCTTTGTCTCAGTGACAGATATGTCTCATAGACCACGGGGGTGCTGTGTTTACTTTTTATTTTAAGCCTAGGCTTACGCGTTTAATCGTATCCGCCGCTTTCACTACTAGCTTTAAAGTTAAAACTTTGAACGTTAAAAACTTCTTTAGGCATAATGTTAATTTAGCAACGTTTCTGATGAAAAATGCTCTTTGATTATATATTACTAGTTGTAAGGATTTCATTTTGTCTGTGACTAGATGTTTAAACATATAAATAAATCGAGATAATCAATTACAAATAAAACTGTGACTGTCTCGAGACGCCTGGCATGTGTGATCGAAATTGATGGATTTATTAAAATAAAATAAAATAAAAAAGCTTTTATTTGACACTGACTATTTAAATAACAATAATTGAAGTTTTGTTAGTTAGTTAGTATTACTGTACTTATATCCTATATTAGTAATGCTATTTACTACTCGTCGGTGTAAGGTCCGCCACTTGCGGTAAAAGCCTCCTCCAATTCCTTCCATCTCTCTCTCTGCTTTGTTATCCTAGGCCAAAGATTCCCAGCTATTTTGATGATGTCATCATTCCATCTGTTGAGGGGCCTACCTCTCCGTCGTTTTTTATCTCTGGGTGTCCAATTGGTCACCACTTGAGTCCAGTCTTTGTAAATGTCCTGCCCATTTCCATTTGTATTCTAATATTTGTTTTATGACATCTCTTACTTTGGTAATTTTCCTTATTTTCGTATTCTCTACTCTATCTCTTAATTTTATATTCATAAAGCTTCGTTCTATGGCACGCTGGCAGATCCTAATTTTTTTCATGTTATTTATTGTTAGTGGCCATGTCTGACAAGTGACAGCTTTGATTTTTAATCCTTTAATCCTTCCTTTGAATATCTCCTTCATAGCCCAGTATTTATTCCATGTGCTTTGTATTCTTCTATCTATCTCTTTACTGGTGCACTCTTTGAATGATATCAAGTGGTCAAGGAAGATGTAGTCCTCCACATATTCTATAGGAACTGATTCAAACGAAATTGAGATCTGGTTTCTGTTGGTTATAATCTTTGTTTTTTCTTGGTTTATCTCGAGACACACCGTAGAGCTGTGATATCTGAATGATTGTAGCATGTGTTGTAATTGCATAGGATCTTCTGATAACATGACTATATTGTCTGCAAAACTAAGGTGAGTTAGATATTTACCATCAATCTGGATTCCCATTTGCTCCCACTCGGTTTTTCAGCATATACTTTCGAGCGAGCGAGCGAGGAGTAAAACAAGGGGACCCGCTCTCGCCCAAACTGTTCATCGCAGTACTCGATTTATTAAAATAATAATTTTATAAATAAAGCAAATGCATATAAATATTAGTACAAACTCGCCCATCGAGTTTGGATTTGTTTTTATTGAAGAGTCCGCACTCTTCGAGGTGGAGCGCTTAATTTTCACGTGTTTAATTTGTATTCTATATACATTGCTTAGCGGTTAAGGAAAATATTTTGAGGCAACCTATATATATCGGATGACTGCCTCGCTGGTCTAGTGGCTAGATATAAGACCACAGATCCTGTGATCCCATTCAAACCCCAGGATCACATGATCTGCAAATATATATTAATATCTTGGGACATTATTCCCACACGGCCATCTGATCCCAAACTAAGCAGAGCTTTCTTTTGTAAATACATACTTGTGGAGATAATTATACCCAGACTCAGGACAAACAGACACATTGTTCATGCACACAAATGTCTGTCCTGGGTGGGAATCGAACCCACAACCTTCGGCGTGAAAGGCAAGTATCTACCCAGCCACGCCAACCGGCCCGTCTAATATATTTGTCCTTAGCCGTAAGCATCTCTCTTGATCATGAGTTGGATGAAATTTACTCCATGTGTATCCCACAACACGCATTGGATCAGTGTTGTGGAATAGGCTCCTTCTGCATAAAATGAGAGGGTGCAGCAGTGGGACATTACAGCACATGAATATATAATTTGAACGCTGTTTCTTCGAAGATTATATTACTTGAATTTTTGGCAAATATATCTATATTTTCGAATAATATTAAAACCAATGAGGTTCGTCACTACTGAAAAACCAGAATCCATTATTCTGATTACTAAGAAACGTTTATCTTAATAAATTTTACTAGCTATACTTAAAGAAAAACCCAACCTATAAATGTTATAACAGATTAAAATAGATCATTCGTTTATTCTTTCATCAGCCAGTCAAAGGGCCGATTAGTCCAAGTTGTTCTATATCAGCTAATTACATGTTATTCCCACTGATTAAAGCACAGCTTGTGTTTAATGAGTGACTCAGATGGTTAGAAAGTATTCACAAGATACGACATGACAACGACTGCGTTACGACATATAATCATGTGGGTGATTTCGTTTTATGCACAAAGCATACATGGCGATTACTCAGTATGTGCTAAGTATTGTTATAATACTTTTATATATATTATTTGACTGTCTCGTTGGTCTAGTGGCTTAATGTAAAGCCGCAGACCCGGAGGTCCTGGGTTCAATTCGCAGGTCGAGCCAATAAAAAGTTATTGGGTTTTTCTGTCAGAAAATTCTCAGTAGCAGTCTGGAGTCTGGAAGTTTTAAGTGTGTTCACTCCCGTGCCTCGGAAAGCACATAAAGCCGTTGATACTGCGCCTGAACTCTTCCGGTCGTCTCAGATACTTACTTGTGCACTATAATATCTCCTGCGTAGTTAGCTAATCTCTCTTGAGATTGGCCGCCGTGGCCGAAATCGGTCTGGAGGACATTATATATATTATTCATATATTGTAATTATTTGCTTAATTTTAATTGGTTCCAACAAAACTAAAATATTTGGTTAGGTATTTAATATAAATAATCATAAAATACAACATACTTCAAAAAACTTTTTCAAATCGATAGATTACAAATTTGTCACGCGAATCAAATATAAATATTGTATTATTAATGTTCACTTTAATTTTCCGATGGTATACTTATAATATCACTCACGTTATATAATTATTTAAAATAACTTTACTACAACAATCGACAAGAAATGCAGTAGTTACTTTCATATATTATATAATTATTATTAGAAAGCGTTACTGTTAAAATTCTAAAATATCGTCCATTCTAAAGTACCTCCGAGCGTTCACACAGCAGTCATCTTTCTCAATCAACGACCCATCGGGGCACGATTTTTATTGTTTTCCAACCAATTGCTACGGGCGACAATGTACGTTTTTTATAATTTCCTCCTAAAACACTCGATTAGATAAATAATTTTACGGTCACTTGATTAAACTTAACGATTGCGCTAAAAATCCACTAAAATTCCCTTTGTGTTAAATTCTAGAGTCGATTGTGGTTTTATGACTGTGTTAGTTTAGTGATAGTTAAAATAATCAAAAGATTTAATGGTTGTTTGAAAATGGTATTAAAGAGTTTTATTAGTGACGCACAATAAAAAAATGACGTAATTACAGTGACATTTATTTTATATAAATTTATTATTTATTAATGGTAGCGTTTGATATTAGCCCGCTTGGGTAGGTCCCATTAATAAAATCATCTTCACAAAACTAAATGGCAAAGCGATGTTTCCGTGGCAAGTATAAGTGACCCAGTGTACACAAGCACAAGGTACATCACATCTTTGATCCTGTAGTTAGCGGTGGTAATGATTTGATCTTATTTTTTAACAATGTCACTGAAAGGATATAACGACCACTCACCATCAAGTGGTCAGTGTAAATAAATAAAAATAACATAGTAAACCAAATTAACTAAAAGTAATTCAAGTAGTTACTACAATTTTTTAATCGTCATAGTATAGGATTGCGTTTAATATTCAAATTTAATAATATATTCAACTGTAAGCAATTAAATTTATAATTCCTTTATAAAAACATAAATAAATCAAAGGACAAATAGTTATATCCAAATAATAATTAAAAAAAAACAATTATTGCCTGCTTAAGTAATTTGCAATTTTACAAAGAAAGTGATACAGCAAAACAATATACTACTGTGTTTAGTAGGATTAGTATTTGACATATTATATATACATATAATAAAGTAGAATAGAAGTATATAATACGAGATAGGGGGGTATTCGCCTTAGTGCCGTCCTACACTACGTTTGTCTAAGAGTGGAGACCACGCTTCGAGACGCCCTGTGACAAGATGGGCCGACGATTTAAAAAAGGTGGCAGGTTCGGGATGGATGCGGACTGACCAAGATCTGGATGGTTGGCGTTCTATGGGGGAGGCTTTCGTCCATCAGTGGACGACAAAAGGCTGAAAAAAAAATACGAGATGGCCTAGTGGTTAGAACAGGTGAATCTTAATCGAAGATCGTGGGTTCAATCCCGGGCAAGCACTATTGAATTTTCATGTGCTTAATTTGTGTTTATAATTAATCTCGTGCTTGACGGTGAAGGAAAACATCGTGAGGAAACCTGCATGTGTCTAATTTCATTGAAATTCTACCACATGTGTATTCTACCAACCCGCATTGGAGCAGCGTGGTCGTATAAACTCCAAACCTTCTCCTCAAAAGGGAGAGGAGGCCTCAGCCCAGCAGTGGGAACATTAACAGGTTGTTACTGTACTGTAAAGTACAAGCTGTCTGTACATTGAATAAATTTATTAAAAAAAACAAGTGTGGGCGATAAAAGAAAACAGAACACGATAATTCATTTTTATTTATTTATCTTAATAAGACCGACTTTTGCGTGAACAAAGTCACGGGCAGCCAGCGTCAAATTAACCTTAAGATCGAATCACAAACACAAGATATGCTTGTTCTTCTTTCTTATGAGTTTTATAGGTAGCTTAACATATTTAATTTATTAATTAATGTTATTGCTTAAGTACTTAGATACTTTTGCTGCTGACTGTACGTGCTACATGCTCCCCGGGGCCTGTCACTCTAGGCGTTGTTTCTACTTGGCTTTTAATAAACGACTCTGATGTTTTTTTTTTATTTTCGTCGCGTTTTCCAATTCCCATTAGACGCGGCTAATGAGTTTTGCTTACAAGTGACAGATGGTTGACACTTTAAAGGTCTTTTAGATCGCAGTCGGTTAAACTTCAGGTTCCAAGTTGCGGGTGGTATAGTAATTATAATAAATTATACAAAAAAAACCATAAATCAACTATTTCCACGTCAATCAATCAATCAACAGCCAATCGTTGTCCACTGCTGAACATAGGCCTCTCCCAAGGTGCGCCAAAGCTCCCTGTCCTCCGCCTTCCGCATCCAGTTGGTGCCCGCCACCTTCTTAAGGTCGTCGGTCCACCTGGCTGGAGGGCGCCCTACGCTGCGCTTGCCGATTCGCGGTCTCCACTCTAGGACTCGTCTGCTCCAACGGCCATCGGTCCTACGACATACGTGACCAGCCCACTGCCACTTCAGCCTGCTAATTTTGCAAGCTATGTCGGTGACTCCGGTTCTTTTCCGGATAATCTCATTTCTGATCTTATCCTTCAAAGATACTCCGAGCATAGCTCGCTCCATAGCACGCTGAGCGTGCTATGGAGCGAGCTATGCTCGGTATTGTAGTGTATTTCCACGTAATACACTACAATTGAAACCCATCAACAACACACATACACACACAGGTATATTTTAGCGCGGGTATAAGTAAAGCGTACATAACCTTTAATATTATAATTAATATCTTCATATTTTATATTGTATTCGAGATAACCCTATTTTTAGTTACATTGATTCGTTTATCAATAAATGCTGATATCATACAAGCCCAATTTTATTTTAAAGAACAAATTGAAAGATCATTTATTGTCATTTGTTGCAAATAACATAAATAATACCGTCGTTCACTAAATAATCTTCATTTATACATCAATTATAATATGTGAAATAATGAAAAATCTTAATTACGTATCTATATATATATTAGCGTAATACCACTCATCACGAGATATCCTAAACTTTGCCCGATTGACTTGAAATTTGTCACGGTTACTCCTTCCCCGAAGTAGACGCTCACTAAGAACGAATCTTACGCAAACCCTACCCAACATATTTTTTTCTTATTATCTACCCGTGCGAAGTCGGGAAGATTAGCTAGTCCAATATAAAATATAATATAATCAAGCGATGATAAACGTTCTTATCCTCTTAAAATTTTGATTGCCGGCAAAAATCAATTTTGACAGAATTATGTGTAAAATTAAACCCCCCAACATCATCCCCCCCTCAAAATACTTTGGAAAAGTGTATACGAAGACAAAATACTTTTGAGTTGGCTACAATTTTTAAATATTAAAATTATCATGAATTTCAAATTAACCCATTTATATAGACGGTACAGTTTCTACAGTTTTATACCAATTATTAAGCCAACTGATGACCCTTCCCTTAATGGGTGAGCTTTTAAATTAAACAGCGCGTGACCGAGTCGTACTGCATTTACAGTATGCGAACACGATTAAAACTAAAAATTAGTTTACCGGAAAACAATCCTTAAATTGCATTCAATACAGGCTATAATCGCTTGGTTTATTTTTTTAAAACAATGTGGGTGGTGTTTTATAATACAAATAAATACTAAGCCGCGATATACTGACGAGTAAACAGGGGTAAAATAACAGCTACTTTTACAGTATTTTGATATATTGGCCATAATAACAGGCGAGCGACTTTTCGCTTTAAAAATCGGACGATGATGTTTACTGTTCAAGTAAATTACCGTTTAAGTTGAAGGCTATTTACAATATTGGTCATATGATGAAATACTACAGGTTCTCGGATGTTAAACTCACATTTTCACAATTCTGTTCGAGACTTTTTTGAAAGAAACTCGATTTGTTACACAATACATATAAAAATGTTATGCAATTAATACAACCACATCTTATGTTGTATTGCAAGTTTTATAGTTATATTAATATTAGGTTAACCTTTTTTTTAAACCGAGATTTTAGTCCCAGTGGTTAGAACTCGTGAATCTTAATCGATGATCGTGGGTTCAAACCCGGGCAAGCATCACTGAATTTTCATGTGCTTAATTTGTGTTAATAATTCATCTCGTGCTTGACGGTGAAAAAAAACATTATGAAAAAACCTGCATGTTTCTAATTTCACTGAAATTCTGCCACATGTGTATTCTACCAACCCGCATTGGAGCAGCGTGGTGGAATAAACTCCAAACCTTATCCTCAGCCCAGCAGTGGGACATTCACAGACTATACTAACCTTTTTCAAAATAAGTTTCAAATGCAATATGTCAGATTTCATAGAAAATTTATCTACCTTTATCATATATTGTTATTATTGGTGAAACAACTTACATTAGATATTAGATACGGACCCAAGTGACTCGTGCAATGGTTTCAAGAATAAAACGCACATGTCCATTTTACATAAAATAAGTTATATTTTTATAGCACTAAAGTATAAATAATAAATATTAAAACGTCAAAATTTCTCTATTCCAAGTTCTAGTCCATCTGCGTACCTAACACCATAGATTACATTAAGCTATGGTTAATTATTATATAGTATTTTCAAGTAGAACAAAATAATTAAAGTCAAGGTAAGCAGTTCACTATTTATCGTCGGCCAGCTTATTTATGAACGTAAAAATTAAATTTCGATTCGTTCGAGTATCATTAGTTACGTCTATGTTTGAGTTTAGATTTTTTAATGTGCGCTATACGATCAAATAATGTTATAATTTTTGAATAATACGTCGTTTCACGGCGCACACGCCGGTTTAATGGGTTGCGGGCAATTATTCTTTAAAGTCAATATTATTGAAACGTAATGTATTCAATTTAATAAACGAGTACATTGGTAATGGTAAGATCGATAATGTTTCTGTTGTCGGTACTGATGTTCCTTTGTTTTTTATTTACAACTGATAACTGATAAATT
Source organism: Nymphalis io (assembly GCF_905147045.1). NCBI lineage: Eukaryota > Metazoa > Arthropoda > Insecta > Lepidoptera > Nymphalidae > Nymphalis > Nymphalis io. The sequence continues at coordinate 2,791,162 of NC_065890.1, read as the reverse complement.
GTATGGTTTTATGTTATAGTTTTTTTTTGTAAAGCTAATTACACCAACTAAAGTTTAAACGATATCCTCATGAAGATAATTTCTTATTTTCAAATTGTCTTCGAATTTGGATACTGAAAAATAAACTGTAGATAAAAAAATCTTCTATTAATTAAGTATATATATATTTATTTATTTAATGAAAATATCAATGAGAAAAACCAGTAAGGGCCTCAGAGGTAACTCGCACACGGATTATAATATCCAGCATTAAATATTATTTCCACTTAAAAAAAAATAATATGAATAAAAATATATATAAGTAATATATACGTTGTCAATTCAATAAAATACATAAAGTATTTAAAGTACAAACGAAACACGTTAAAGCGACAAGGTAACAATTACCCAAAAAACCAGTGACACAAACCAGCCCACCCCATACATATTACACGTAATAACCTAGATGACTCTATTAACCCCCAAACTTTGTTTACGTAATAGAATAACGACCTATCATATAATAAATTGGGAGATTTCCATACTTGATAGTAGTATATTTATCATTTTAATACTGGAGAGTGCTCAAGGGTACCACGACGTCGTTAGCTTGCACGAAATACAAAAACATATTTGACAGTAAAAAAAATTATAAACACACCAATTTAAACCGTATAGCTTTAGAATTAGGGTGAATAATTATGTTTTCTAATGATACAGTAAAGTTGGTTCCACGTTGAAAGTTAAAAAGGGAGTCATCGGATGATTGACAGATATGTGTTATTAATTTGCGATGCGAACGACAACGAACGATTATACGGTATTAGGTTTGGACTTAATGGCTTAATAAGGGGCATAAATAAATCAGATGTGCTTATATTTTCATGTCCACTGTTTATTAATGTCATTCATATTTGTTTTTCGGCAAATATACTATTATTATTTTTGTGTTTATAATTAATCTCGTGCTTGACGGTGAAGGAAAACATCGCGAGGAAACCTGCATGTGTCTAATTTCATTGAAATTCTGACACATGTGTATTCTACCAACCCGCATTGGAGCAGCGTGGTGGAATAAGCTCCAAACCTTCTCCCCAAAAGGGGGAGGAGGCCTTAGCCCAGCAGTGGGACATTAACAGGCTGTTACTGTACTGTACTGTACAAAGATACTAAGGATCGAATTGATCTAGTGTGGTAACATGCGGTCTCTAAGAACTCACTTCATCACTCGTGAAATGTTGACAACCGACTTATGGTGATATACTATTTTGATGCGTGTATTCTTCAAATATTTTATTCATAATGGTCAATGTCGCATATCACTTTCTGGCATTTCACGACCGTTTTCTGGGGTGAGTTTCGAGTTCGTTCTTACCTAATAGCCCTAATTGACTGGTTAAATAGTATCTATTGTACAGTATTTTAGGAGACAGCAGGTCTTTTTTTGTTTGGCAGTGAAAAATAGCATCACGATCTCATCACTCATCATATATTCTACCGACAACCAGCAATACATCGTATTGTTCTGTTCCGGTTTGAATGGCGAGTGTGTAATTACAGGCACAAGGGACATAACATATTAGATCTAATGGTAGGTGGCACAATAGCGATGTAAGGAATGGTTAGTATTTCTTATATTGCCAAAGGGTATGGGTGGTGGTGACCACTTACCAACAGGTTGCTCACTTGTCAGTCTGCATAGCTAACACAAAAAATGCCCGCCAAATGTCCATCTGTGTGTATCTGCTTAAGAGAAGAAAAGGATGCTTACATCCACATCAACATATACAGGCTTTTATGTTTTTTATTATTATGTAATATTGCTAAGACTAATAAAAGTATCAACTGTTCAATAGATGTTAATGGATTTTCAATAAACAATGAAATTTTGAAACACCTACAAGTTATATTTCTAGTAAAATTTTTATTATTACATATGTATATAAGTATAGTGACTTGATGATCCTTAATAAAATAAATTAATAAATATTTAACTAAATTAGTGTAAAATAGGTAATATTGAATTTTTTGTATAATCTGTATTGGCTGTAAAGATTTCTCATTGGTCTAATCGTTCAATTAAAAAAAAAACACTTTTGTTATGGTAGATAATATAAGCTCATTGAAAATGAACTATAAAAATACATATCTAAAAACGTTGACAAAACGATAAAATTTAGTAATCTAAGTTAGCAAAAACTGCACTCGACAAACAAAAATGGTTTTTGCAAAAACAATTCTACCTTGAATCGTAAATACAACAGTTTCCACAAAATTAAACTTTATTTTTGAACTGCGCGTTTTTGTTTTATCCTATTTGTGAACACACGGATTAAAAGTTTTAATTTTAACGCAATTTTTTTTGTTTACATTTTGACAAAATTAGATTACCATTTTTTTTTTAAGTTTCATAAAATAAGGCTGAAATGTGCATGATATTGTTAAAACTTGATAAAACTTAAGTCGAAGTGCCAAAGTTTTTTTTTAATAGTTCACGACACAATTATATGCAATTAAAACTGAGTTTTTTTATTATTAAGTGATATGGTTATATATATCGATAAATCATTTTTATACATAAATAGTTTCTATTTATCTTAATCGTGAGCTTAAACCTCTTTTATCACGCTGCTCGAATGGCATAAGAGACTCCATATTTCTCCACGACATTATTCTTCAAAGACAATCTTTAATCTTAATATATTTTACATTAAAAATGTAATTACTAATTACTCTACGAATCAATGGGCGTAAGTTAAACTAATTATGCATCTCATTTGTATGAAGTCTACGTTGCTTTTTACGTATGCGATAGAGTTGGTGTTAACTACGATATGTATGCAATTCTGATTATTGTCACGCCGTGCTGTTTTCAATCCAGTTATTATTAATGGACCTAATATTAAGCTATATATTTTTTTAAGTCAAACGCACACACTTTGATCAATAAAACGCAATTCGATTCACGCGTTCACGTAACGAAAAACCGTATGTATGTCAAAATGGCCAGTAATTCAATTTCGGCAGCGTATGTATTGCTTCACCTCGCTTCTCCGAGACCACTTCATGTGTAATTCTCTTAATTGGAATTTTTCAGACATATATGTTTGTGTTACGAGTAAGTATGCTAGAGTGAAATTTTATAAATAAGTTTATTTTCAAGTCTCACTTGATCGATATATTTTATTTGTAAAGTTGTTATTACTATTTGCCTCGAGCTATATTAATTTTAGAATCATATTATATCATATTATAAAATCTTCATTTCTAAATAAATTAACTATTTAACTCAAGAAGATTTTGACCAATTGTAACTGTAGTTCTTGAGATTAGCGCATTATTTGTAACAAACAAGCTCTTCAGCTTTGTAATATGAGTAAAAAAACTGATTAATTATATTCTTAATCAATTTGTCTTTAATGGATCAAGTGTGTACATCATATTAATATATAAAATTATTTACTTATGAAATAATTCCGTTTATTCAAAACGGCCGTCATTTTTATATTTTACTTACGAAGACGGCTATCGTTTTCCTTTAAACTTTATAGGGACGTTGTCGTATGTATTGATTCGATTAGTTTCCTATCACCGGATGAGTCCCCAGGTGTGTATCTCGTGATTTTCTTTAATCAATGGCTTCGGAAGATCGGAGAGGAGCAATTTCTTAACGTAGGTTTACTGCTATCAGGTGCATTGTGCCTTAGATTCGATCTTTCGTGAGTAAACTTCTTTACAGCTTTATAAATAAACGATATAATAGACAACACATTCGTCGCGACTTTTAAACTTAGTAAGATTATATTTTCCAATTTATTTAGTATACCTACGTTATAAGAAAATGATTTTCTATATGTCGTGAACAATCAGAATGCGTTTTAATTGTTGTAAGGCTTATCAAGTGCGCGATACTATAGACATATCTTGGCTTTCAGCTTTTAATATATTTCAATATTAGGCCTCTTCAATATCTCTATCTCTCTCTCACCAGTACATTTCAATCTTTTTTTTTAACTAAATATTTACAGTGATAAAGTGGCATATAGAGGTATCCAAACCAAGCTATTTATGAAACCGATTTGAAGCATTCATGGAAAGTGACGTCACGACGGGCTAATGAGGAAGGAACGAACCTCAACCGGGATGTGAGCAATTAGTGCGATCATAACAAATCCCCGGGAAGCTGGATAATCGGACGAGGACAAACCAGCAATTATAATTGGTGTACAGTGATGCAGAATACTGAATATGCGATTGCTGGGGTAATAAACTCGTTTTTATATACAGTTGGAGATATTTTTAAATTGATAATTGAGATAAATAGGTTTTATTGTACATAACTTATATAACGTAGCATTGTTGGTTTTTGTATGCTCGGCTGATGATGTTGCTCTGTTTTGGTTGGACTAGCAAAATCATTAATAGCGTTCATTAATAAGCTAAACGAATTGCTTCCTTAAAATTCTGAAATACCAAATCATCTGATGACTACGTCATCAAAGGAATGTAATCTCCAATTTTCATAATATATCTTCTTAATAAATAAAAGAATTTTCTTTGTTTAATTCAATTTCCTTCAATATTAACGTTTTATATAACATTATTCTACCCGGGAGTCGAAATCGGGACGGGTTGCTAGTATTTTATAAAATGATTACTTGTTTATTTTATATTCTAATGGTTGACATATCTTTCATCCGATTGAATTGAATCATGATTGAACAAACGGTTTCTTAAGTGTTACCATCTACGAACCATGGCAGTACATGATACAGTGGCATACCTTAACGAGCACTGAGAACTGACTAATAAAATTCTAGATAAACTTATTAAAAACATTTGAATGTGAGATGTACTTTTTCAGAATTTCAGGGATTAACTTTATTGAGAATGATATATCAAAGGAAACCGATGCAGGGCGCTACAGAACAGACTGAATGATACGTGTTTGGTCTAAGTCATGGAAACAACAATCACGCGATATTTTTACTTCACTTTAATCTCTAAAAGATATTAATGATGTCGTCATTTATTTTATCAACAATACAATAGACAGTATATTTATTTTTTCGAATAATAAACTGCAGTTTATAATGTCACTGACGATGGCCAATAGAGTAGACGCAGTGCAGAAAAATATTCTGCAAACGCAGCGTACAGTGCCTTTTATATTTTACTGGTGGTAGGGCTTTGTGCAAGCTCATCTGAGTAGGCACCACCCACTCAACAGATGTTTTATCGCAAAAAGCAGTACTTAGTATTGTTGTGTTCCGATTTGAAGGGTGAGTGAGCCAGTGTAATTACAGGCACAAGGGACCTAATATCTTAGTTCCTAAGGTGGCGCATTAGCTATGTAAGCGATGGTAACATTTCTTACAATGCTAGTATCTATGGGCGTTGGTGACCACTTACCATCAGTTGGCCCATATGCCGCCGGCCTATTCTATAAAAAAAGACCATAAAAATGTGGAGGAATTTGGCCCGCATTGTGGAAGACCTATGTTCAAAATAAGACTGAATCGTTAAATGTTTACGATGAAATTTTGAATATGTAGCTAAAGATGAATATAATACTTTTTCAAATTTATATCTATTCTTCGAACCACAAGCCAAAGCCCGAGGCGCTGAGAAACTTAAACATGAAATCTTTGAGATTCAAATCGCCACAAATGATGTTAATACTGCAGCTGGATGGATTGCAAAGGAGTCGGAATATGTTACTGCTTTTGATGTGCTGAGTTGGAAATATGTTTCTTATTAAATGTACATTAAGGGTTACATTTGAAATTTATCATCAAGACTTACATTTATATTTTTTTCAGAACATGTATTATAAGGTTTAATTTATTAATTATTAAAAATAATCCTGTAAGTAAGCATAACCGGTTTTGAGAAGATGCTTAACCTTTTATAAATTTCCTATTATAAAGTCCCGCAAACAGTTATTTTATTGATCGATCATGGAATGATATTATGTACGTAATACATTATTATATACGAGATTTTGTATATAGATGATAAAAAATGCTAACCCCAAGATTTTTATTTGTTGATTTTCATGATATAAGTATTTTTAGAAAATTTATGAAAAAATAAAAATATACTCTTAATCTTATAAAATAACGATTTAAAGGATCTTGGAAAAGTAATTTGAATTAAGTATATTCAGAAGCATATTTATTTAAGATTCAGTCGCTCATTTCCATTAAGCTTCGGGGTTTCAGAATGTATAAATGATACACTTGTCACCACAATATTCTTTATTTATTCATCAATTACAAATGTAAAGAGACCCTTTTTTATTTTTATTCATTGATGTTTATACCGTTTTATTACATTACATTATTTCTTTTTTTTTCAAATAATATTTAAATTTCTATTTGAAAAACCAAAATTGACAAGTGGCCGAGTTTAATTCATATAACCATATAGATGGAAAAAGCATGGATTTAGTATTCCTTGATTTTCATACAGGATATGTACAAAAATTGTTGTAACATGACCACGGAATTAGTTGAAACAGTGTAACGAATAACTTTCTAATGTACCTGTTTACTAACCCTTAGAATGTACATTTTAAAACGTATGACGTGTTTATATTAATTATATTTTGATTTTGATAGTTTTAAGTCAACCAACATTACATTACAGTAAATTACACTATATCTAGTTTTCCCCCTGCGGCTACGCGCGTATGTGAGGGTACAAGGGCAGATGTTATTGTGACCCTATGTATTTTAGTCAGGCTACAAACCATGTCTATTTCAAATTACGTCAAAAACTATTCAGCAGGTCACAAACAATCGCGTATAACATTACCAGGATAGTAGGTACTCATTAGAAACTATGCAGTAACGCAGTTAAATTTTTTTATTTTTTTTTATTTTCGATATGTACTTAATTATATATTTAAAATTGTTCTATTATATAACATAGATAGGTAAAAACAATATCGTTCGTTTTCATAAAAATAAATACTAACGTAACGCAAGAACGACGCCCGCGGGACCGAGCCGCCGTGGATTGTTGATTCCGAATGGCGGTGTGTTTCGATTGCACACCGTTTCGGGATTGCTTTTAAATGTATGAAACTGGGAGCGATGAGGATTTCTTTCCATCAATAATTTAAGCCTATGTAAGGAGGTTCACATAAAAAGGTTTTTGTTGAAACTTACATCTAGGTTTTTGTACAATATTTTGCTTATGTGAATTTCAGGTCGTTGAGTTGTGTCTCGTTTAAATGAAACGAGTCTGACCCCTAAAGTTGTTTACAATCCAATTGTTTTTATTTGTTTATATTATATTCATATCCTTGTTCAAAAAATATAATATACAGTATCTTATTACAAATTATTTAAATACAATAATTACAAACCTTTTATTAACGCCGATCGTAGTACTTAAGTATATATTTATGCAGCTTATTATTAAAAGCTCCTGCCATAAATATGCTTGTATACTTCTTGTTTTAATTAGAATGCTTCGAAAATTGAAATCCAATGAATTTTACTTATATATTATTATTATTTACTTTTATTATATTTTAAATATCTTGTTTTATATTAATAAATAAAAGAAGACGTGAATCTCATTACTGAATATTATGTGCTTGATTTTGTTTGTAATTTATCTCGAGCTCGGCGGCGAATGAAAAAAACTTGAGGATCACAAAACCGCATCGGAGCAGCATGGTGGAGTAGTCTTCAAACCTTTCCTCAAAAAGGCTCAGCTGTGGGACATTCACATGTTCTTACATTACTTTATATATAAAATGTATTATGCAATAAATATTTTTCAATGAATTTACTGAAAAGTACTTACTGAAAAGTATTGCCATATTGTTATAACAAGACAGATCAAAAAATTGTTTTTGCATGTTCGAAGTCACGTTAGAGTTACGAATAATATTATTTCACAACCGAACCGCCATGCAATTTCCCAGTTATATGTCCCTGAATAATATTTACATAAAATTTTTGTGAACATATCTGAATGCGATTTGTTGAGAAGATTAAACTGGAGCCCCGTTTCCGTATTTTTGATTATTTATTGCGTTTGTACTCCAGAGGATTCATCTATGCTTTCATTTTGATTAATTTTGCATATATTTATTACTAAAACCATATACAATATAAAATAATACAAATATATTTATATTATTGTCCCCTATCCAGACAACCAATTGAAATCGTAATTTTTTTTGTGTTGGTAAGATTTAGGTATTTTTTTACCAGAAAAAAATATTAGCTAATGCGGGTTATATATATAAAAGCTAACCTAATGTCATGGGTCATTAAATGCCTAATGAGTCATGCATAAGGTATTTTATCAATCATCATTCATCGAATAGCGAATTGTACCCCCTTTTTGTCCATACTTTCGGTAATAAATGTTACCATATGCAAAAAAAGAAAATAGAGTAATTCAACTATTTCAACCAACAAGGTTTTCCTAAATAAACCAACAAAAAAGGAACGTACGAGGACAATTTTCCTTATGGTTTTAATTAAGCCGGCACTAACCTGCCGCCATTTTTGTGCTCCCGTACCGCTCTTGCAGATTGATTAAAAGTCTATGGTCCATGCTTTATAGCTCAAGTTCATTGTTACAAACGACACGAGACGTTCATTGTTACAGGATTTTATAAACTTTGTCTGTTTATCTGTTAAAATATATTTCATAACATAATCTTGACACTATTTCTTAACCAATATCGAAAACTAACTAACCATTTGTGCAGGCCATCATTTAGCGCTCAAGTGTGGTTGGTGTACTCGATATAAACATAATCGTTTCGATTGTAACCATTGTTGAAGTCAGAAACTATTCGTAGCTAGTCACTGTTCACCTCTTTCTACGCATCTAATTAGATATATCTTTATGTTTTATTTAAATATTCGATTTATGATCATGAAAAAAAAAACTTTTGTAAGTGTAAGAATTCCGTATGTACTTACATATTTTCTTTCCGCGTTCATTATAAAGCATCTGATGAATTGTGAAGCTCTTGGAGTTGAAGTTGTTTTTTTAATGAGATAGGTAAGAGGACTGGCAAATGGGCTACCTGATGGTAAATGGTCACCATCGCCCATAGACATTGTCAATGTTAGAAATATCAACCAATCTTTACATCGGCAATCTTAGTTCCCAAGGTCGCTAGGAAAGTTAGGAACTAAGATGTTATGTCCCTTGTGCCTGTACAGTGGCCACTCACCCTTCAAACCCGAACACAACAATACTGAATATTGCCGTTTCGAACAACTGATGAGTGGGTACCATTTTTATTTTATTTTTATCGCAGGAAAAACGCGTTACGCGTTGCCCCCACGGAAACAGTGGGGGGATATGTGAAGCTCGCCGGTGTCCAAAGCGCCGAGTGCGCCCCGAACATCGGAATATCCACTAAGAAACCAGCGGTAACCTTTTCGTCTTAGCGAGGAGCGCCACGGGATCGCTTTCGCATTCTACCGTGGATGATGAGTGGGTACCTACCCAGATGGCCTTGCACAAAGTTCTACCATCAAGATCGTAATTGGTAGAATCTAACTTTCTTTGTTTAAGGTACGCTAAGTAATTTAGATATGTCTCGATACGTAGCATACAAACGTTTTATCTCGTATCGTGAAACAATGGGATTGTATTGAACCCTTGTACCGCTCAAGTGGCAACTAATTTATGGTCGAGGTGGGCAACCGTGCCGATAGTTACGGCCGGACGCTAATCTGACTGACACGATGAAATTTGTACTGCTCGGATTAGTTTGACTATTTGTATACAATTTCTTGAAAGGGTTAAAGTTAAGATACTAAACGCAAAAAATACAGCATTCCACAGTCCATCAGTGGAAGTCATTCACAGTGGCGATTCCAAGATACACACCTCGTTTTACGAAAATAATGTACCAAAAACTTCGGTGCTGCGTTCAATTTCTGATATTATAAAATTGCCATCTAATTGGATTATGAAAAGAAAGAAGGTATATCCACAAGTGCGGGCGCACACACTTGCACTGCTATGTATGACCATGTTCCAATTTCAAGTGTACCGGTGATTACAGAACACAATGTAACTAAAAATAACTTTAAGGTTAAGGAATTTAAAGTTAAGAGTAATTAATACTAGTTTACGGTATTTAATATGTTAACACTAGAAACTACGTAATATGTACGTAACTCAATAAAAACGATACTCAATTTGTATTTGTTATAAAAACTAGCTGATTATTATAATATATTATAATATAAAAAAAACACGTACATGTACACACAACACACACATACACAGCCCTTCAAAATTAAACTGTAATAAAAACATACACAGAAACGGTCTTTCAAAACCAACTTCTCAAAGCTGAATTTTATATTTTGATTATCACTAACAGTCATATCATTACAATTCTGTAATTAAACACAAATTATGCAAATGAGAAGTCAGTGAGTTTGAACCTAAAATCATTATTTACGATTCAGGTGTTCTAACTACTAGACCATTATCATCTCGACTATTATTTGTAATTTTGTAGTAATTAAAAGAGTAACTTTAGAGTTACATAAGATCATATAATATTTTAACGTCGGCCTGACTGGTGTCCTGCACTCTCTCTGTGAAAGCGAGATTGTCTATGACATATGGCGGGAAAAACCACCGCTAATACATTTTCCACTATCATTTCAAACCACACGATTCTTATCTTTTCAAGTCACGAAATAAGCGTTTACATTTTGTATAATTGGTCTCATAAATCCTTGCTTATATATAGTATACCTACATATAAAAAAATCTTTATTCATAACAGAGATTGAACATAGTAATGAATACGAAAAGATTTAAAAAAAATTATATATATAATAATTACATGTTGTTTACACAATTAATATGATTGTTTAAAAAAAACTCAATTATAAGGATTTTAAATTAAATAATAAATTTTGCATATGTTAACAGAATATCGAAGAATATTTTAGTTCCTTTACGAAGTCTGAAAATTAAATCTTGCAAATCACCTTTGCTGTCATTGCGCCGCTAGCTGTGGGATTTAAGATAGTATAATACATCCAATGCGCTTGTTATTCCACTTAAGTTTAAAAAAGGAGAACTGAAAGCTGCACGACACCTTGGGAAAGGCGTATGTCCAGCTGTGAACTACGACTTAGGGAATAATGGTAATGATGACGATAATATCAAATATTGACAATTTTGTTGTCAGACTTGGCCGTCACACTGATCTTCTCAAACTAAGGTTGGCAGCGGGTTGGTGAATACGCATGTGATAGATTCAATCTAATATATTATGCAGTTATGTCAAGACACGTACGATTTCATTTAAATTCATAAACCTCCATTCGTAAACCTCCTTACTAAGTATATCATGAACACATACACACTTTTATATATGTGTGTGTTATTACTTTCTCTACGTATTTCCCGCGAACTTCATTGCCCGGTCCAAAGATCCGACAACTATTTAGACGTCTCCATTTGTCACGTCGTCAGATCATTTAGTTGATACTTTACAGACGTCGCCAACCCTAAGCGATTACCGCGTAGACAATCGACTGAGTGGACACTGAGGACATATTTCATGCGTTAATGATATCTGTTTTAGTGTTGCCATGCAGAAAAAATGCCAGCCATTTAAGAAAATGCGTACTGGCAACTTTTTTCATCATAATAATATTATTTTACCTATATGATTAAATACTGATCTGTAGCCTTAAGATTCATAAGCTTTTCTTGCTTCTTTTGAACTGATCCTTATCAATATACCTCGTTGTATATTGGATAGAAGAGAAGTTTGTTACGCTTTATTGAGTGGGAAAATAGCAGCTGAAATACGGATGACGCGGCATTTCTGTAATAACTATCGGGCACAAAACGATTTTTTTGTAAGGAAGTGATAATACATATCATCATATATTTATTAACGCAAAATTTTGTACAACTTTTAAAGCATCCTAAAAAGGTAAACAAACCAATATATAACATTATCATCATTATGTACAATACCATTAATATGCAATTATAATACCATATACCGTATATATTTTTTAAAACATGATATATGGATTCTAACGATACATCCAAATTTGTTCAGGAATTTAAAAGTTATAGTGGAATAAAGAAACTCATATAATATGTGCAAAAATGGATCCTGAAAACATTATATATATTATATGTTTTTTTTACTTATTACACGAAGTAACGCCAACTGCATAGGACTCAATTATATACAATTTTAACTTTTATTATATCAATATTAAAATAAATCTAACAAAATATTTATGATTACTATGTAAAACTTTAAAATCGGGTTATTTTCGGGTAATATGTAATTTGTAAATAGCTCAAGCAATATTTGGATTTTTATATGATATTTTAAACTATGAAACGGTAAACATCACAAGCAATTTAAATAGAAACTGATAGCTCAAAGGCTAGCTTTTCCATTCAAATTTCTATTTATGTAACAGCTTCATTTTTTCCTAACCCCGTTTTACATGTAAATAAGCCGATGGGGTTAACTGTCTACAAGCGGTTCTTCGGCTGTTTTCTATGAAAACGACCGATGTTTTTGTTGAGTGAAACCTTTTACTTTCGTTGATTGTGTTGTTAAACCATTTTGCCGGGATGAAAGACAAATTTTATTTCACGTTTCGAAATACAACTGTTTCATTTCATCGTCTTGTTAATTTAGCATTGGTAGGTAAATGCGTGACAAATAAAATAAAATGTAGTTGTATAAAATTATTATGATTGCCTTGCAATTGATTAATTAATTAAGATATCTGTTTATGTGAAAATAAATTATAAATTATAGCTGCCAACTAATTAATTAAAATGTTTTTATTTACAACAAACTTTATAAGTCATTTTTTTGTATCGTACAGTGTAGTTAAAAATATATTTTTTAGGTAAGTACATTATTGACTACTGCCTAATAACTAATATCAGTTTTTTGAACTATAATAATCAAAAGTAAAATAATTAAAGAATAAATTTTGCTAAAATAAATTGCATTGAAACATAATTTAAAAATGCCGCGCCATCTATTGCGTAATGTAATCAACGTATAAAACACCTCATACCATTACTCATTTGAAATTTTATATAGCTTAATTTAAAACGTAATAATATTTAAGTAATAACCAATATTAAACAATAACTAAATATTATCTGACAAAATGTTGTTAATCGATTATTCATAATAAGATATTATTCTTATTGGTATTTTTATTAAGCTTCTTAGTAACTGGCAACATATTACCATGTTTTGACTTTTGGGTTTGACATGCCGCTATAATTTGTAACGGAGGGATAACCTACAATATTGTGATTATAAAAACTTTTTCTGTGATATTTAAGTGAATATTAATAAGAAACTATATAAAATCAAACATTTCAAATAATTCGCATACATCAGTGCACTTATTGCTTTCTGTAAATAGCCTGTTCTAACATAGTGTTATCGTTAAAAAAAGTTCTATATAAAATTATTATTAATGCTAAATAAATAATTATATTACTTATACATATAATTAATATTAACGCTACAGACTTAAATTATTTGAATTGAGAACATAAACTTTATCATAGTGCTTAATATTAATAAGTATTTATATGCCAGGTTTTATTATAATATCAGATGTAAAATTGCTTTTACAATTATATTTTATATATATATAATAATATAATAAATATAATTAAACTCTAACATTAATATATTTACATGATTAACGGGTTAAACATTTTATTTAATTTAAAAAGAAGCTTTTATAAAAAACTAATATTCTTTTTGCCGCAGCCTAGAGACAACTTTTGGCATCTATCAAAAATGGCAAATTATTGTCCTAAAGTGAAAAGTGATTTTATTTTGGAACAAAGTCCAGTGAAGAAAGTGAAACATGAGAAGTCGCTTGAGACTTCAGTGAAACAGAGAACTGTAGCAACTATGTGTGGTTCTTGGCGACCGGACGAGACGGATGGTGGTATTATATTCGTCTTTAAGACCAGGGATCCGGGACTGAGTCCTAATCCAAGGAATGAGTGTGATTTCCCCGAGAACATCGAAGACTTCTGGGAGGCGAGTCTTGTAAACGTCGATATTGTACAGGTAAGTCTATATAAATGCTTCAACTATACACATATAAATATTCTTCAGTAAATATTACAGTTAATTATTAAATAATTAATATACTTTATAAATAATTAAAGGAAATTAATAAAGACAATTTCTTATTCTAACTACATTTTAAAATTTTTGTAACTTACGCCATCTATTGAAACACCCTGGAACTGTTAGCAATAGTGGCCTAATGATAAATAGTTCTGCAATTTTTTCGTAGATGGCGTTAACTATAATATTTTTTTTTAATTTATATGCTTTCATTTGTCTACATATTCTGTTTTTCTTTACTTTATTATGACTAAACCACCACTCGTTATGAAGCTTATCATTTAAATATCATAGGACCTGTTTATGGAAATTACGTGATTTGCAGGTAAACTGTTTCGTTGTTGATGAAGACGCTGAGGACAGCTATTTAATAATTTAAAAAAAGTGTGCTTAGCATATCTTAGTTACAGTTCACTATTTTTCCAGTAGATGTCGCTGTTTTCATATGTTACACCGTGAAGCTAGATTGATATGAAAATAATTTTTTTTTTCAAAAAAACTTATAAATATTAAAAAAAGTAAAGTAACAGCCTATTAATGTCCCACTGCTGAGCTAAGGCCTCTTTTCCCTTTTGAGGAGAAAGTTTGGAGCTTATTCCATATATACCATAATACTATTTCTATAATAATATTATATTTATGTTATTATATAAATATTCTTATGGTAAAAATAAAACAACTATGGAATTCTTTCATTTTGGCAAATTGTTTTACAATTAATCGTTTTTTTTATTTTCATATTTATCAATAACTTTGATTTATTATTAGGATATTAAGTACCGTGAATCTTAATTTATTGAAATTAATATATTTTAAAATCACCGCAAGTACTTATAGAGATAATCTATCAGTTTAAAAAAAATACAAACTAATCCATTAATTTAACTTTCCCGTTTCGTTTGTAGATTAAAATGTTAGTTTCATTTAAAAAAAATGTAACGTAACAGCCTGTTAATGTCCCACTGCTGGGCTAAGGCCTTCTCTCCCTTTTGAGGAGAAGGTTTTGAGCTTATTCCACCACGCTGCTCCAATGCGGGTTGGTAGAACACACATGTGGCATAACTTCAATGAATTAGACACATGCAGGTTTCCTCACGTTTTTTTCCTTCACCGTCAAGCACGAGATGAATTATAAAAACAAATTAAGCACATGAAAATTCAGTGATGCTTGCCCGGGTTTGAACCCACGATCATCGGTTAAGATTAACGCATTCTAACCACTAGGCCATCTCGGCTTTTAAAAGTCGAGTTTCATTTATTTATCATAAAATTATGTGTTTAATTAATGAATGTGTGGCCGTCTTGAAAAGTCGCGCACATTATGTTAAGTCTGAACGTGTTTTTATTATTACACGTGTAAGTGTAGTGACTGTTGATGGTCTTTAATAAATAAATATATAAAAGTTAAAAGTCAAAATAACTGTCGATGTAATTTAGTTTTTTATATAAAATTACTTGTTAAATAATCTCTTGTGATAATTACGATTTATCAACGTTAAATACATTATTTTAAAGATGACTCATATAATATATATGTATATAAATTATAAATACGATATTTTATCGTTACTGTTATATTGTGACGATTTTTTCCTACTAATATTATTTCCGTATGTTTGTGAGCTTGTATCTTTGTTACTCTTTCTCGCAAAAAATACCAATGAACGGGTTTGGACGAAATTTGTAATAGAGATAGCTTATACCTGTTCCCTCCCCCCCTCACACGTTGGTATATGTAAAAAAAAACATAGTATGTGTACAGTACAGTAACAGCCTGTTATTGTCCCACTGCTGGGCTAAGGTCTCATCTCCCTTTTTGAGGAGAAGGTGTAGAGCTTATTACACCACTATAGTATGTGTACTGAAGAGAAACACCAAAGAAAAATCATTTAATAAAATTAATTTAGAAAATGTAAATTTAATAATTTAATAACGTAGTGTAGGACGCCCTGTGGCAAGATGGGCCGACGATTTAAAAAAGGTGGCAGGTTCGGGATGGATGCGGACTGCCCAAGATCGGGATGGTTGTGCGTTCTATGGGGGAGGCTTTCGTCTAGCAGTGGACGGCAAAAGGCTGAAATGAAATGAAATGAAATTTAATAATGGACATAAATTGAACTAATTTGTTTACTTAACATTTAAATTATAGTAACGTGACATTTTAAGTTTATAATTTAAATGTTAAGATGACGTTTTAAAATGTTTTACATAGAAAATGGTCGTTAAATGGGCTGTTTTCTATGTATAAGGATAAAACTAAAAAGGAAAACAATATTATTGCTCTAACAAATTCCGTAAAACGCTAAAAGCCCGCTGAGAACGCACCACGGGTTCCTTATATTCTCTTAATGAAGGCGGATTGCCCTAACTCACATACGATGTGGACTATTTCGTAATAACCTATAGTACAAAAGTATTTTTCGAAAGATTTATTAATCAAAATATATTCTATTTCAGTGGGCTCTCGAAAAGAACCGTCTAGAAACAGTAGTTATTCTTTTCTTTTTTAAATATAATACAGCTTATATATCTTGGAAATAAAAATAAACACTCCACCTTTTTATAATCTATACATAATATTGTATTTAGTAATGTTTTATTTTAAATAACAACAGAAATTATGATTAAGTATGTCAGGTACCTTATGTACTTTTCCGTACTCCTAATAATGTGTATGCGAAATTTCGTCATGATTGGTTGAATAGTTAAGACGTGACAGCGTAACAAATAAATAAACAAACAAACTCATTTTTGCATTTATAATATAAGTAAAGATGCCTGAAAAACTTATGGATATGTTAATATAATTACAACAGTTTTATAACATTCATATAAACGTTACGCGAACAAATAGATTACGAACAAAAACAACCAATTATTTTATATAAAACATCTATCAAGCACTCTGTAAGTTCAAATAATTTACTGGTGCTAGAGCTTTGTGCAAGCTCGTCTGGGTAGGTACCACCCACTCATCAGATATTCTACCGCAAAACAGCAGTACTTGTTATTGTTGTGTTCCGGTATGAAGGGTGAGTGAGTCAGTGTAATTACAGGTACAAGGGACATAAAATCTTAGTTCCCAAGGTTGGTGGCGCATTGGCTATGTAAGCGATGGTTGACATTTCTTACAATGCCAATGTCTAAGGGCGTTTGGTGACCACTTACCACCAGGTGGCCCATATGCTCGTCCGCCTTCCTATTCTATAAAAAAATAAACTGTTTTTGTACACGCATTTGAAAGTCTAAACGATAACAGCTAAATAGGATGACGATATAAAAAAAAAAAAATCTTTGCTACTTTAAAACAAAAAACTAAATGCAATGCTCTTGAATATAATTAATTTTCCAATATGATAGAAATGATTGTCTATAAAATTTGCTCTAAAATTATCACGATCACACTCACTATCACTCTGTAAAAATTATGTCTCAAGTTGTCTGTCTATCTTTAAAATGTACCTCCAGTATTTAGACCTCTTTTTTTACATTCAACCTAATAATTTGACTTTGTAGAATTTTCGGGTCATCTTTGTAAATGATCTTAAGTAGGCCTTCATGTTTTTGAGGACATCTAATGTACTGCCTTTCATGTTATGAAATGCTTAATATATTCATCTCGTTTGAAAATCAAACGTTTACCTAGGTATCCATAAATAATATGTCAAATACCCTTAAAGAAAATGTAAAGTAGGTACTTTCCCACTGGGTCAAAGGTCTCCTCTCCATTCAAGAGGAAGATTTGGACCTTATCACATGAATAAGTAGTGGTAGTAAGTGGTGCTTGCCTGGATTTGAACTTTCGATCTTTGGTTAAAATCGACATGTTCACCTGTATCTATTGGGCCATCTCGGCTTATTGTACCTCCCAGTAAAGGCCCTTCGCGTGACTATTTAAAAAGTTTTTTTTTAATGTTTTGAGCATCTTAGTTCACCTTTTAATATTTGTGGATCAAATCTTGCAAATGAACCTTACCGATTGAGTCAAAATTTTGCACATATTTGGGCATGGTGGCAAGGCAATCTTGAATACTATAAAAGTAAAAAAGTAAAGTAACAGACTGTGAATGTCCCACTGCTGGGCTAAGGCCTCTTCTCCTTTTTTTTTGAGGAGAAGGTTTGGAGCTTATTCCATCACGCTGCTCCAATGCGGATTGGTTGAGTACTTTGTTCGTAAATAATTATACTTGTTGTAGTACGAAGGCTAGATAATAGTTGTATGTTTTTACATTTTTTAATAATTACACTCATTGGTTATCGTTTGTCACAAAATTTCCCAA
Source organism: Nymphalis io (assembly GCF_905147045.1). Lineage (NCBI taxonomy): Eukaryota > Metazoa > Arthropoda > Insecta > Lepidoptera > Nymphalidae > Nymphalis > Nymphalis io. The sequence goes on along the minus strand of NC_065890.1, from coordinate 2,772,730 downwards.
CAAAAAAACTTGCCTCAAATAAGTATATAATGAATAATTTATATACTGCGTTCATTCAAGTAAAGTTTCTATATTTTTACCTACTAATAGTAAATTAATATAAAGAAATGCGTGTTGTAATTCATTATACACGTTTAATTAAATAAATAAATAAAAAAAGAGATGGTCCAGTGGTAAGAACGCGTGAATATTAATCGATGATCGTGGTTTCAAACCCGGGCAAGCACCACTGTGCTTAATTTGTGATTATCATTCATCTCGTGCTTGAAGGCGAAGGAAAACATCGTGAGGAAACCTGCATGTGTCTAATTTCACTGAAATTCTACCACATGTGTATTCCACCAACCCGCATTGGAGCAGCGTGGTGGAATAAGCTCTAAACCTTCTGCTTAAAAAGGGAGAGGAGGCCTTAGCCCGGCAGTGGGACATTCAGACTGTTAATGTTTAATTAAATCCAAATGCTACTTCAGTCATTTTAAAATTAATTTACTCTCGTAATGAGGGTCACTTAGTTAATTTTTCGTTTCGCTTATTAAAATAAAAAAGATTCGGGCCTTCTTTGGTCTACGAATAAGAGTTAATATTTAAAAGTCGCGGTTGATGGAAGTATGATGAACTGAAAGCTTGGAAATGTATTAGAAGAAGAATAAATATCTTCAATTTACAAAAAATATTGTAAAAAACATTAAAAGTTTATCGAAATTATTAATCATATTTAATTATCTACAGATCTATAAATGACTTGATTTAATATAATAAAATTGTGACCGTTGAGAAAAAAATATAATTAATTGATGAAAATTAGCCCCATAACAGTACCCTAAATTATGTACTAACAAGTTCTCATGCAGGAACTTTTAAAAACTAATATAAAAGATGCAGATTACGAAGTTCTTGCATTCGATACTTAGAATTTATTTCCGAAAGAATTGACGATATTGTTAATTTCACTCAACACTATGCTTATCTTGGGCATGTGGTCGAATTCGACAAAGGTTGTATGTCCAAGATTTATTCCGAACGACGAGTTTGAAGCATCCTAAACCCGGCTTAACATGTCCATAATAAATGAAACCTCTGAAGCCAAAAGCATTCATGATCCGCTGAATATGAAATTAATGACGGATTAGGATGGATTTAGTTAGATGCATTTAGAGAGTTTATCAAGCATCTAGTACTTCCTTATTTAACTAATTTTAATAACGAAAATAACAGATGATGTATTAAAAGCATACATTTTTGTATTTAATAAAAAATAAATTTTAGAGAAAAAATTAAGAAGTACAGATCTAATTAAAGTTGCCACAGTGCGCTGGCTTCAAAAGTGTAATTTTGCTACTGAGTAAGTGCCTCTCCAAAGTTGGTTTAACTTTTGAGAAAATATTTTGTAGGTAATACAGTTAAAAATAGTGTAAAAAATATCTAAGATGTCTAAATTTAAATATTTAAGCGAAGTCTTCAAATTCGATACTATCGTAGGTTTTATTTTACATACATTTAAACATAACTTTAAATGAAACGTCTTCCATTATATGCAAGAATCGTTTCGAATGTTAAATCAGAAGAATTCGATCAATTTACCTCTGGAGTTTCTGCGACATCGTCGATTTGAATCAAATCGTTTGGTTTCGCGTCAATTTTTCTTATTCACAGACCGTAAAACACCCGGTGGAATAAAACTTTCAATTCCTCCATTGGAAATATCGTTTGATTGTCCTAAAAGACGTTCAGGCTAACGAGTCAGAGCATAGTTAAGTGGAGCATTTTGAAGGATCATTTATAGTCTCAATTGTGGGAAATAGATAAGATGTTCACCATGAACTTATATGGTATTTTCCTTTTTTTTTCATTTTTGTAAAATATTTTCGAATTGGTGCCATTCGTTAACTCTGATACATGATTATCTCATATCCCATCGCCATTTGTTTGGGTGTAGGGTCAGGGTTATTCAGAATCTGTAAGCCATACCTATCAATGTTAAAGATTTTATTCATGTTATTTATTTGGTAGTAGTTTCTGCTCGCGGCTTCGCCTGTGTGTTTGTGCGTGTAAAGATGTTAATTTAAGTTATCCTGGATACCTTTCTGGACCCCAACAACATGTATGCACATAATAATCGGTTGAGTAGTTAAAGACTTAAAAACTTTTTGCATTTAAAATATGAGTTAAAAAATCGTTTTTATTATTTGTGCCCAGAGAGACTAATCAGAATGTGTACGAGGTTGTGATATTTTCTCTATGAAAAAAATAAATAAATAAATAGCTCGTTCGTAAGTCTCAGATGCCAGTGAATATTTTTTCAACCACGTACATTTCCATGTAGTGGAACAACATGAGAGATTCCTCTATCCGCTTTTTGAATTACATGAGTGTCTGCTCTTGGATTTTTACAGGGAGAATTCTGTTGAAATTTAAAATCACTTAATTCATACAAAAATATGGACCGTGAAGTAATTTATAAAGTTAAGGACTAGATCGGTTGCTCGATTTTTAAAATGATTCGATTTCTCTTTTATATATATATATATATATAATAGTGTATTAATCCAGTATATATATATATATATATATTATATTCTATTCTATATTTTTACTTTTTTCGGTTAAAATAAAATATTATTTATTCAAGGTGAATCTTAAGCACTTTTGAGTCGATTTAAAGAATTTCGGTGAATTTGATGCTTCAAACGGTTCAGTTCAATAATCTACAAAAAAATTAGTAGTTAGTTACTTCTTTACTCAAATGCTTTTTTAATCATATACACGATAATCTTTATTTGTCCTGCGTGGAAATCAAAGAAATCGAGCCCTACGGTTTTTATCATCTACACATTCTTGTATTGTATAAGAAGCTTTATTAAATATACTTTTTTAATAAATTAAATAAAAACTTATTTCAATACGTATTTGTTTGTAAAAATATTTTTAACCCATTTACTTAATTCTTATGATATTGTTTTGATTTGAAATGATGTTTATTACTTAATGAGTAAATAAGATTCATACGGTAGATCGTTTTACAAATTATGATCTATAAATTTTTACTGGTGGTAGGGCTTTGTGCAAGCTCGTCTGGGTAGGTACCACCCACTCATCAGATATTCTACCGCAAAACAGCAATACTTGATATTGTTGTGTTCCGGTTTGAAGGGTGAGTGAGCTAGTGTAATTACAGGCACAAGGAACATAAAATCTTAGTTCCCAAAGTTGGTGGCGCATTGGCTATGTAAGCGATGGTTGACATTTCTTACAATGCCAATGTCTAAGGGCGTTTGGTGACCACTTACCATCAGGTGGCCCATATGCTCATCCACCTTCCTATTATATAAAAAAAATGATAAAGGGATGTAAATGATAAATGGAGTAAGCGTTCGCTGTTTTTTTATGAAGGATAACTAATATTTAATTGTACTAAATTAACAAACCTTCGGAAAATATCGGACAAAAGACCGTCTAACCTACCTATTTCTTGCCGGTTGTTCTTGAGAAAATCTATGCTTCAAACCGGTGATATTTTTAATTTTAAGTTAAATCTTTTATTCGTGTAGTAAGTATACTTAGTATAATTAGATTTGATTTAATTAAATTGTGTTTTTGATATGAACGAACTATAAGAAAATTTATAATGAAGTGAAAGTTTTAATAAAGCTCAACATTATAGGCGCTATTCTGCAAAGTTTTATAATAAAAATGAGTGTAGCTTGGAACAAAATTTACCCGAGCACTTAAAAAGTCTAAAAGACTATCAAAGAGATGATAACAGAATATTAGCGAAGTTGTGTTAAGAATTTGCCAGAGTTTCGCGGAATGTTTGCAATTTTCGTCAACCCGCTATGGATAGATTCTGCCTGAAAAATTCACTTTTCCTTATAAATTTTTCTTCGCATGCTTTACGACATTATTTTTCGTGTCGTTCGTGAAATTGTTATCATACAGTTAACATTCTCAAGTGCAAATTCAAAACATCTATCTATGTGTAATTATCTATATAAGTATGTATTTAAAAAAGAAAAGTAGTATATGTAGTATATCAGTTTCCAACCAGACGTTTCCATAGCACAAGCTTTGTACAAGCTTAATTTGGGATCAGATGGGCGTGTGTGAAAAAATTCCCAGGATACTATTATCATTATTATTATTATATATCTATCTTTCATAGGTATAACATTTAAAGTATGGAATTCGAATATTTACTATTATAATACGGTCTTACTTAAAAATACCATTGCGCGGATGATTAGTTAAACAATGCCGTGTCTTCTTTCGAATATCAAATCAATAATATCAGAAAAGGAGAAATCAGTGTTCCATTGAACAGCCAACTAAGCAACAATAATAAATATAGCGCCGACAGTGGATACTTAATATATATCACCATCAGCTGTTACATTGTGTTGACTATCTCGTGTGGTTGTCACTGGTAATTAATTTTATTTATTTTTATTTATTATATAGCTTAGAAGGCTCAGTAGACGGTATGAAGTTCGTGGTTCAAATCTGTGTAAGGACTATTGAGATTCCATGTGTCATTTGTGCGTATAATTAAACTTATGAGAGAACGTGATGATACCTGCATATTTTGGATTAAATGCTAACACATGAGTATCGATGAACTCGCATTAGTGGGATGGAGTCAGTTCCTCGAGGTCTTTGCCTAGCAATTAAACGTTTACAAGCTTCTACTCAACTTTTTTAATCACGAGCCAAGTAAAAGACTTAGTCACACGATAATTTAGGTTAAATAATAGAAGTCAGAATATGATAAATAGTCATAAAATTCAGCATAAATACCGGTTAGATTACCAGGCAAGGTTAAATGTTTAATTGGTCTCATTTGTAGCGAGTAGGGCTCATTTAACATTTCGCTCTCAGCAGCTCATTCGTAACCTTTACAGGAGAAAGGTTTCATAATTTCGTTAGCAGGTCCGAAAATTAATTACAATAAAATATGATGTTCTTGTAACATTATTACTTTAATCTTTACAAATTTCGAAGGGTCAGAACGCGTAATTCTTTTCCGTAGATTGCGGTTTCAAAGATAAAATTATTGTGTTAATAATTCATCATGTGGTCGGTGTCTAGTAAAACATTTCGAAGACAAACAGCACCTGTCATCTCGTTACATCTGTATCCACAAACTGGAATAGCGTGGTAGAACAAGCTCCGAAATTCAGACCTTCTCGTCTTTTTATGCCGGCATTAGCCGTTATGTTTTTATTTTACTTTAATTGATAATTAAAGATTTTTTTACAAAATTAAAACATATCTAGTATACCTTAAGAAATATCCCTTAGTTTATCATTTATGTACGTGCAGAACGTTATAAGCTTAACATTGTACAACACAACGAATTCGATTGTCCTGTAAGATATTCCATCTGCCCGATGTAATCTCAGTGGACTACATCATCCATCATTCATCCAATTGCTGACAATTCTTAGCAAGCAAGCGATTTGGCCAATGATGCGCATCGTGGATACGAATGCCTATCCCGTGCCAAATAAATGCTCTAAGTAGATACAGATATAGATTGGGTAAATTTATTTTGTAAGGAAAAACAGATGTAAAGATAAGTTATTATTTATTAATAATAATCAAATCAGCATATGATTATTATTTATAGAATTTACTCCCAGTACTTTGACGCTATTAACGTGCTACTTTTTTTAAAATGTAGCAAGAACTATAACACGTAATGTAAATATAACACGTGCGACGTACATCTTATATATGTGTGTGTTTGCGTATGTGTAAACTATTTTTCTGTAAAATCATTTATTATTCCTTTGCGGAGTACAAATCACTTGCTAAGGTAAATCCCGCCTTATATACATTTTTTTGCAGGAATGTATTAAATAAATAAAAATAGTTTCTTCTTTAGGAACATAAAATGAAAAACTGAAAACTAAATAAAATTTAAGCATTCCATTCGATGGCGTCGCAATGTTAAATTTCACACAATGGATAGGTTTGACACAAAAACCAATTTGGTAATCGAGTGGATAACATTAATTTAACTTTAGCGGAACAGTTATAATGGATAATCCAATTTCGATTATGATGCAGTCAATTTGGGGCTGACAAAAATTTAACAATTTTCAATGGTATTAATGACAAATATCTCCATTTTTTTTGGATGGGAGTAGCTGTACTATGGTTAGTTATTACCACTCTATAGTTAAACGATTGTCTGGTTGACTGCGCTGCAGCCATATATCGGCACTTTTCTTTGCTTCTTAGCCTTTTTTGATAAATCAAGGCATCTGTAGTTTATGTTTTTTCCAGCTCGTTCATTTAGCCACCAGACCAAAAAATGCATCCATTGTAAATATAAATGAAACGACACTTCCGTGAATATATTATGTGAATTACATAAAAAAAAACAGAGCCATCTTTGTGTTTGAAGAGCTGACCAAATATCGGGTCAATCCATCTTGCTTAGCGCAAGCATCGTTGGCGATTTTCACGGTTGAATTGAAACAAAGACGCAAACCAAAAGTATTAGTAATTAAGACAAACATTAATTAATTTATAATTAATGTATTTATATTATATAAAACTAATTTCTGTAGTAAGAATATAATGGAGTCATCAAAGATCAGAAATTATAATAATAAAAAACGTAACTCAAAAAGGGACTGACGCCAAAGCCTGAGCAGAAAGAATAAATAAACAATAGTGTCTGTTTTTTTCAACTTAATAAGCATATGACTAAATAGAACAAATACGCAGACATATTTTAATTAATATAAATAAAACGAAACTTCCTTGTATATATTTCGTGAATGTCATAAATCTTATTAGCTCACTGTCATTACGAAAACCTCATAATGACATCGTAAACCAGACATCCTTTGATTGAGTCGGAAATCGAGACAGTTAAGCGCAAGTTAAATTGGATCAAGAATGACGCGAAGTTAACGCAAACACGAAATTGTTTCAATTCGAAGGGAGGATGGCATCAATCAAATTATTCAGCGCAACGTCAGCAGAGATGAAAATGCGTTGAAAGGAGGAAAAGTAAAAATTTCTGCTTAACGAAATTCGACTTAAATTATCTTTATATAAGATTTTTAGAAAGCAATATTTATATTAGTGTTTTGTTGCAGTATTTTAAATTAAAATGTCCTCCTGGATGATTTTGGAAACTATTGCACAAATATTCACCCAAAAAAAGCTCTGCTCCATCAATCTCTTAATTGTATAATCGGCAATCTCTCCCTCGAATTGGTATTTAGGCGCAGAACCAATGGTTTTATGTACTTTACGAGGATTAAGAAAGTAAACACTACCAACTTCCAAATTTTGGGCTGTTGTTGAGAATTCGATAGAAAATCCTAAAAACGTTTTATTAGTCCAATCCGGGGCGTAAAGTCGGAACCTCGAGGCATATAAGCAACGAAGAAGTAATCATTAAAATAAAAGAGTGATTCATCATAATTTATTTTAATAGGCTAAACATTTTCAAGGTAAAGAAAGTTTTGCGGAAGTAGTTTGGAAACGCACGATTAAATTTATTTCCGAACACATTAACTTAAAGTTATAAAGCCAATTTGCGTTCAAATATAACTTAAGGGACTCGCCAGCTTACAAAATTTTCGGGGTATTTTAATTAGCAATTTAATATTCAAAATGCTTTCTGTCAATGTAGAAAAATAGTTCATAATATCATTATCAGTCTTTCTGTATATGTATATTATTTTGAAATGTCTTATATACGCGAAAGTTTGTGAGGGTGTATGGATTGATCTTTGTTACTCTTTCACGCAAACCTACTGAACAAATTTGAATAAAATTTGGAATATTATACTTATACCTGGCTTATACTTTGATTTAACACACACTGCTATTCTCCCCTCACACGTGGGCGTAGCCGCAGATGGAAGCTGGTTACATATGTTATTATTAAGGTAAAAATAATGAGCTGAGATGGCCCAGTGAATATAACCCCGGGAATCTATCAAAAATTGCAGGCAAGAACAAACGAGTTTTCATATGCTTATTTAGTGCTTATAATTTATTTTTTGCTTGGCGATATAGGACAGCAACAAGCAACAATATAATTCTCTAGACAATTCTGACACACAAAGATTTAGTAGAGAAGTTAGGTAAAATAATGCCCAAAACCTTTGTATTGTGAAGAGGCCTTTACTGAGCTGAACATTTAAATACTTTTACTTTTTACTTTATGTGATTATGACAAATGTTGTTTGCAAAATAACATTAACAATGAAGTCAATTAATGCGTAATGGTTGTCACGACTTGAAGCCTACATGGAAACTTTTAACGATAGTTTCGCGTGCTTCATTCGAAATTTACAACCAAAGTTACAAGTAGAAAGTATGCAAAGCGTCCTTTAACTCAGTTTATAATACGTCTTCGAAGATTTATGATAAACTTGTAGCGGTTAACTTTATTTTCTTTTATATTTTCGTATACTCTAGCGATTCAATATCAACTTTTATTATTATTATATAAAAATGACCGTATCTTAGTTACTACTTTTTATTATAAAAGTACTATATTTTGAATGACATTTAGTTTTGCTGTTCGCTCGTATTTTAATGCTGACTAACTTATAACTGAAGACTAGTTAGTCAGCCGTATGCACGCTCCGTAGTGTATTGGGTCAATAAATGGACCTAGATAAATGGGATCATAGCAAAGTAATCCAAAACTCGCACTTTATCATATATCTGAAAAACATACTAAAAACTGCCATTATGCTTAGAGAATATAAAAAAATAGCATGTCTATTAAAATTACTTTGTAATACTTTAAATAAAAAAGTGCCGAATTAGGATTCGTTGATTTTCATGCAGGATAAATAAAAATTTGTTTTGAATTAACATACCTATGAAATTTAATTGGTAGAAAAGAGTAGGTAACTTCTAAGTATCTTGCGGGATCTTCGCGGATTCCGAACCGATAAGGCACAAAAGTTACATATAATTTAATCAAAGCCCTGTTTGAATTAAATTGAAATAATATTTTGATTATGATTTTTGACAATATTTCATCATGTTTGAAAGACGCGTTAATGCACCATAGATTATATTAATAGAATGCATTAATGTCGCAACTTCTCTAATGCCAGCAGCAGATGCCTTCAACTGTCTAACTATTGTGGAACACCAATTATCGTCTGACGCCGCTTTGGCATTAATCAATTTTCTTCACCGAAACTTTACGAATTCTTGTAAAAAATGTTATTTTTTTAAAGATTAAACAGTTTTTTTATATTATATTACCCAACACATAACTATATTTCTTAAAATGATAATGGAAATGAATTGTAAATAAAAATAAATGTGGACGTCACAGGACAGCCATATGTAAAACATACATTAATGGTTATTGAGATAGTTTATACATAAACAATATCAACAAATAAATATGGAGTAACATAAATATATACATAGTATCGTGGATAAAATTGGTTTTTATTATTATTATAATTATAACAATACATAGCAACGAAGTATATGGTACGACGCCACGCCAACACGAGAGACTAGAAAGCGGCAGCGGGCAGGAGATTGTCATGCCAGTATGTGCCATCACGCGGTATACAAGTCACGTTTTATCCCCAATTCCAAGTCCTGTTAAAAAAAAAAAAACAGAATAACCACTGTAAATATAACCTTAAAACATTTACATATTTAATTAACTCGGTAAAAGTTAGGCTCTTAAAATGTGATACAAATTTAAGCACTGATCCTCAGTTATTATCTCCATCTAATTCTAGCCTACTGGGTAATCTGCAAATACTATTACCAAGTTAATATTCTTCGACCGGGGATTTGCGTTGACATTCGAATATCCCGTAACAATTAGCGGTGACCTCGCTTAATGGAATTTCACTGTCTCGAGTTATATATTACATTAAAATATATTATTAGGACTGTTAAGGCGCGCTTACTATGTTCAAGAAACGATTCGTTCTGAGCATTCTAGAACTATACGAGACGTATTTCAGAAGTGACGATTGGCTTGCTGCTTACGAATTGAGAAAATAAGGTAGAGTAACGGATAGTAAGATATTTTTTTATTATGTTATAGGTAGGCGGATGGGCAAATAGGCCACCTGATGTTAAGTGGTCACCGCTGCCCATAGGTATTGGCGATGTAAGAAGTATTAACCATTTCTTATATTGCCAATGCGCCACCAATCTTGGGAACGAAGATGCTATGTGCCTTGTACCTGTATTTACACTGGCTCGTTCATCTTTCAAATCGGAACGCAACAATACTAAGTATTGCTGTTTGGCGCTAAAAAATTTGTAGAGATGACAGTTACTAAAGGTCGATTAGAAAATTCTACTACTGCAAAACGAATCGCGTTTTAAATACAGTAACTAGACTACCGTACCGTAACAGCCTGTGAATGTCCGACTGCTGGGCTAAAGGCCTCCTCTCCTCCTTTTGAGGAGAAGGTTTGGAGCTTATTCCACCACGCTGCTCCAATGCGGGTTGGTAGAATTCACATGTGGCAGAACTTCAGTGAAATTAGACACAGCAGGTTTCCTCACGATGTTTTCCTTCACCGTAAAGCACGAGATGAATTATAATCACAAATTAAGCACATGAAAATTCAGTGGTGCTTGCCCGGGTTTGAACCCACGATCATCGGTTAAGATTCACGCGTTCTTACCACAGGGCCATCTCGGCTTCTAGTAACTAGACTAAATCTATTTAATCAAATCAAAATATTCTCTATTCAAATAGGCTTAAGTATATCATATGAATCGTCACGTTACACTATTGAATTAAATGTAAAGCTTCCACTGGTTTGGAATGCAGTTACTCTTTTCCACTATTTTAATTACAGATTTATACATTTCCTGCGTCAATAAATACTAACTTCATGCTTTATTCATTATTATTTATATAATCTCGTGCCATGTTAAAATAACTGTAATGTCTTATAAATTGAAAACACTTAGTTTCTACATTGAAAGGTCGGCATAATCCTTCTCCGCACTTTCAAGTACTTCCTCTCTATCCGGAGATGGGGTGGATAGAACACGTGGTTGTTATCGGAAATCTTCGATTCCAATTCAGACATTACTCGTTTTTAATGTACTTTAACTTTATAATCAATGTCTTGATCGTTAATGTAGGAAAGTATCTTAAGGAAATCTTGAGGAATATGTATGCGCACAGAGAAGCAGCGTGATGGAATGAGTTCAAATCTTTATCTTTAAGATACGATGTACCAGCAGTGGGACATTTACTATCGAAACAAGTGATAAAAAATTCCCTTCACTGTCGATATCCTGTAAACTATATTGTATTTTGTTTCTGTAATAAAACTGGATAAATAAACCTTAAAAACAAAATATTTATGTAATAACGGATAAATGGGTGGTACTATGCACAAAGCCATTATCGATATATATATATATATATATATATATATATATATATATATATTCTCCTATGTATATATATATATGTATATATATAGGTAACACATACAACAACATACAAACATACAGATATCTTGAAATTATTTTGTTTAAAATATCTAGGTAGATTTTTGAAAGAGCCATTTCGCATGCTTCTAGTGAGCGTAAATATTAAAATATAAGTATATGTAAAATATAAGTTCTCTTCTGTCGACCTATATACCTGTAAGAAAAAAAACTCCTTTCTTTGTCGCACTTCCAAAAAATGGAATTCCTTACCGGCTCACGTGTTCCCCTCCTCTTACAACCCGGGTTCCTTCAAACGAGGCGTGAAGAGGCATCTTGCGGGCCGGCAAGGCGAAGGCGGCTAGTGCAGAACGTTTTTCTCGTCTGTACTGGCCGTCGTCGCGTTTGGACTCTACTACCACTTACCATCAAGTGGAGTAGAGTCATTTGCCCTCCCGGCGAATATAAAAAAAAAAAACAAACTTGTATAAAAGATTACATCGATTATAATATATAAAGGATACAAGCATCAAAATAGAGTATCACTTATCGTCGGTTTTCGATATTTCACAAGTGTGATACGAAGTTAACTCTCTTAGCTCCTGGTACGTACGAAACGACTATTTTAAAATCTGCTGTACGTGTCGCTTTCGTTTCGAATTCTGTTGAGTATAATGCATTTTTCCTGTTTCGCTGAACTGCATCACTAGACCTTTAGTGTTTGAACCGAAATTAAGGGTCAGTAAAATATATGAAGTTTTATATTCAGACTTCTTAGAAGGGCTTTATGTTATATTAGCCATAAGAAATATATCAAAACACAACGAGATATAATGAATTAAATCTTCAAAAGTTGAAGCATTCTAACACATACAGACTCACACACATACGCAAAATGGATATAATATTGTGTTGGAAACATATTAAGCCTAAATTCATAAAAAATGTCGTTATACAAATTTACAATAAGTGTATAGATAGTATAGTAATGTAATTATCGCTGTATGGGATGGCTCTGGAGCATAAACTATTTATTATGGAATGTTGAACTTAGAATGTATATGTAAAATTTGTTATCATTATTATATTAATACACATTGAATGATTCAATGTGTATTGGCAATTCATCAATACTCATATCTAGATGTGAACATCTCCGATGTTTAAGTTTCAAGAAACGATAATAATTATCCGAATTACTTGCTATTTTAGTGATTATTTAATAATGTTAATTAAAAAAATAAGTTATATTACAAATACACATATAAAAATAACATAAACATGAACCTAAAAACAGATTTAATAGTACACTTTATGTTGGTAGCGAGGTTTCCAATATTTCCAAGTTTCCCGGCATTGCTTAGTCCTTTGCCCTTTGAAGGATTGAATTTCCGGAGTATCGTTATTCCCGAGAAGCCGTATTACCTTCAACGCAAACACAATGTATTGGAAAATTAGAATTTCAAACTACAACTGAAGGTATACCACCGTTTTAAAACAAAAAAACATATAACTCGTTAACGAGAAATCACAAAGAATAATGGCGCTTCCATTATTGTTGCTTATATGCTATATGCTGAAGTATTTTATAAAAACTACATTTATAAGTTTGTTAATAATAAAGCGGAAATTGAGAAGAGGCGGAAGGATCTTGTCATTGAACTCGATAGGACGTTAGAACTCATCCCCGAATGTGGCTCTGATAATCTCGTTGAATTTAATGCCTAGGAAACACAGGTATCACCGCGAAAAAGCGTTCGCTGCGACCTTAGTCCAAGAGATTACATTGAGGCTGTTATAAAAAAAGCTTCACGGAAACTCGGATTTCTGAACAAGGTGCGGCGTTTTTTCACGCCACAACAACTGTGCCTGTTGTACAAAACACAGGTACGGCTCTCGATGTCATGTCGCCTAACTGTGACATCAATCCATCGCGTACAAAGAAATTTGGCAACTCCTTTCTTTGTCGCACATCCAAAACATGGAATTCCTTACCAGTTCACGTGTTCCCCTCCTCTTACTACCTGGGTTCCTTCAAACGAGCCGTGAACAGGCATCTCGCGGGCCAGCAAGGCGGCGACGGCTAGTGCAGTACATTCTCCCCGAGTGTACTGGCCGTCGTCGCGCTTGGACTCTACCATCACTTACCATCAAGTGGAGTAGAGTCATTTGCCCTTCCGGAAATATAAAAAAAAAGAAAAACCGAGGTATTCATTTCATTTGAAGTTAAGACGCAATCAATAAAAACCCTTCTAATGGTTACTATGTATATTTACTTATTTGATAAAGCGTATTTACTTACTATTAAATTATTTAGTAGATTATAAAATTCAATTGTATTTAAGTACCTATGTAACTTGATTGTCGAAAATGAGTAACTACTTAGTTTCTTGCGGGTTCTTTGCGGTGAAAAGTACATTCCGAACTGCTGGTAGCGTTAGATTTAATTTAATATTATAAAATTACGATTTAAATGTGATCGCAAGAGCCTGCTTGTATAAAGTATATTTTAATTTGATACACAGACAAAATAATAACATGGTACAGTATAAATGTATTTTATATAATTAGAAGTTAAAACAAAGACAAAACAAGTCTATGAAATTAATTGAATTAGCTCAATCCAATATACAACGATCTTGGCAGACTGAGATCGCTTCGAGTTAAGCGGCCCAATAAATATGCAATGAACCGGGCGGTAAAAACGATCAATCCACGCCAACATGAGCGCAAACAGTTTATCATAATCGTCTCCGAACGAAAAGTATGTCATCGATAAATATTATATATTAAATAGTATGACTTGCTACGAAATTTACTCGTCAGATTTTATCTAGAAGCATTGACTTAGAAGAACATGTTATTAATAATAAATGAACATACCATAGAAGTAGACAAGTTTGGAGAAAAATATACTTTTCGCAATAGATGTCAAGAGAAATTCTAAAAAAAAGAAAAACGTAAAGTTACTTCATTATAATAGTATGAGCGATTACTCAAGATTATATAAAAAAGCGAGTATTTAGTATTCGTTGATTTTCATGCGTGATTGTAGTAATTTAATTGTATTTAATAAGCATACATATGTAATTTAATTAATGAAAAGAACTGGATTATTGCCGTTGTTTCTCGATGGAATCTAAATTCCTAACTTTATATTTAATTTAATCTTGTATAATTATTCAAAAGTGATTGTTAGACCGAAGTCCTTGAATAATGTATTTTAAGTTTTTTATAATTTAACTAGCGAAAGTGAATTGAAATAGATTACTTTAAGATTTTCTAATTTAATATAATCATGTTATAATAACAAAATAATTACGTTTGCCTATGATCAGTTAAATATTGTCTGCGTTTAAATCTGATAATTAAGATGAATTTTTCGAATATAACCGAAACGCGAACAGATCAGAATCAAAATTTAAGATTTTGTAATAAATTTGATATATTAATCAAATGTATATCTACAAAGGGCGTATATTAATTTAGGGAAGCTTTGTTCGCCGCGTAATTAGAAGCGAGGGTCGAAAAGAAATGTCGGTGAGAAACCCTCATTAGCGCAGCCCCTGATCTCTGTCTACGAAATGAACATCAATTGTTAACTTAGATATTTTTTTCAGTGTTAAATGAATAAACACATTAAAGATAGGAAAAAAATGTTATATATATTAGATACTTGTTTAATTTTAATAATTATAATATATAATCAATCAACAGCCAATCGTTGTCCACTGCTGAACATAGGCCTCTCCCATATATTAAATTAAATTAAAGTTTAATTATAATATATATATATATATATATATATATATATATATATATATATATATATATATATATATATTATAATTAGTTAACTGATCATCATCAAATTTTGCATACCACGTGTATGCAAAATTTTAGGGGCACAGAAGAGAATATAGGGCACTAAACACTAATCACATACGCAGTTGAACCGCCGGCGGAATCTAGTTATAATATAGTTAAATAAGCGCTTACAGTCGTAATATGACAAGCGGATTTATCGTGTGTGCCTTTTGAGAAATCATAATTTCGTGATGGTAGGGAAGGTTACTATTTCTTACAATGCCAATGTCTATTGGCAGTCGTGATCATATACCATCAGGAAGCTTGTCTTCCCGTCCGTCTACCTAATAAAAAAAAGATCCATACAATTATATATAGGATGGTGGTAGAGCTTTGTGCAAGCTCGTCTGGTACCACCCACTCATCAGATATTCTACCGGAAAACAGCAGTACTTGGTATTATTGTGTTCCGGTTTGAAGGGTGAGTGAGCCAGTGTAATTACAGGCACAAGGGACATAACATCTTAGTCCCCAGGGTTTGTGGCGCATTGGTGATGTAAGCGATGGTTAACATTTCTTATAAGGCCAATGTCTTTGGGCGTTGGTGACCACTTACCATCAGATGGCCCATATGCTCGTCCGCTTTCCTATTCTATAAAAAAAGATAGTATTTTTATATTGGTTTATTTATATGTATTATTTATTTTATTGGTATATAAAATATTTATATAAGATATTTAAGTATCATTTAAGAAGAAAACATGTAAGGCCTTTATTAAGATGTATTACAGTAGGTACAGGAGAATAGATAATAAAAATTGTTTTCTGACTATACTTGGTTCTTAATTACTAATTGCAATGCCATTTCATGTTAAATGTTTTCACTCTACTTAGCGCACCGTACACTTGCCAAAAAACAATCTTAGCTAATAAGCTAACTTAAATTGCTATAATAACACAGCACTTTGATTATAATAAAGGCAGAACAAATTTGTTATCCCACATTGAAATATTGAAAAAAGTGACTAAAAAATAACAATATACCTATTGTTAGTGTACATATACATTGTTTTTTTTATATGAAAAACATTTACTTCATTTATATGTAAATTTAACCATATATATTAAAAACAATTTAAAGAGCACAAATATTTTATAACATTATTTCACGATGTAATGCACGCGTAAGTGTGTATCCTTTGTTGAAGACCCTTAATATATAAATAAATAAAATAATATCAAAAGCCTATTATTTGTGTGTTTAAGAAATATTTTTGTTAACATTTACTATTGTTATTGGGAAAATTATAGGATTACTTTCAACAATACTTTCTTACACTGATAATTTAAAAATTTCAAAGATTAAAATGGTGGTAGTTAAAAATGTAAATGATCAAATCAAATGTCTGCATCATTGTTTTACAAATAAGTTTAACATTTTCTACATATTCATTTTAGTGTTCGACACTGCAATATAATATTCATAGATGCTACTTTGACTTTTTCAAGTGTACAGCGTGGCGGATGCACTTTGTGCGACTTGGTTCCTTTGTGCCCTTAAAGATTCAAGTCATAGCTAAGTCTAATTATGTTCTTTGCATTTTAGAATAATGGCGCTGCTAGTCTCGGAAATGTTAGACGAGTTCTATATTTTCTGAACCAAACATTTCTATTACCAAATGCGTCTGAACAACATTATTAAAGAGTAAAGTAAACTATGTATTCCCAAGCGATAGAAAATTGCTACAGATAATGTTAAATACAAAAATACACGACCTCTAGACAGTTTTGATGATATTAATTTGATTCAACGCCTAGGTTTTTCTACATCACGTATGTAATACGGGATGGGCTCCGCGCGGCACGTTTGTGCTGATGGGATTTTGTTGATTCGTGTTTACGTTGATTAATGTGTAGTTTTGCTTTCGAATACAGCGTATTTATCTTTTTCTATATCATTTGAAAATAGAACAACTAATATTACAGACTGAAAGTATAAAGCTTATATGCTTAAATAATGACGATGTTATAGAAAATAAAAATAATAAAAAATATTTTCTTAGTTGTTGTAAGTGGCTTATGAAATTAAGAAATATTATTATAAATTCATTGAGATATTATGATAGTCTTACATTATCAAAACTTTATTTTGTGCTTGTAAATTTTTAAACAGTTTTATTTTCTTCCTTTATTTTTGAAATACGAGCCTATGTTAATCTGACGAAACTTTTGCTATACCAACTTATTGCAAAATATTGAACAAACAACCGTGAAAATGAACATGAATTTTATGATAATTACAAGTCTTTCTCAGCTTCGTAATTAAACTTCAAAAATAACTTCACGAATATAATTTGAGCACGAAACAACTAAAGAGTAATGGTTTAATGAACGGTCTAAATTGTTCATTATAAATTTATTTGGGTTCGTATTTTGTTATTTTAAATGAGTGGAATATGAGTGAGTTTATTTCATATCAAAATCAAAATATTTCTTATTTAAGTAAGCTCTTTTGAATCACAATATTAGTGTTAAATTGAACTAGATTCTATGAGATGATCCGCTAAGAAATTCAGAAAATTACTTCTTTACTCAAATACTTAGTCGACTATGTATATTTGACGTTTTTTCATTTCAATTGTGTTCCTATATGAGACAGAATTTTATTTATCGTTTTATTTTGGTCAAAAATTAGTACCTGAGTATTTAAAGGAATATCAAAATTACATTTAATCTTAAGTGGTGATGGGACGAAAATGTAAAAAGTATAGGTTTTTTGTCCGAATAATTTTATTATTCTATTATAAAACCGTTTTTTTTCGAGAGGGAGTAAAGTGGCGCAGGTTTTAACGTCAAACGCAGCAGGCGACGAAAAATAAAGGACAGGAAAAATCTCGAACATTGAATGTGAAATTAAGGATCTCATTGTTTGACAGTTGGGAGCTAAAATCTTTGAGCCATTCACAAGTGGGCTGACGGCTCGGGAATCTTCTTCGACCCGAATCGTTTAATATCATTGTGTTTGACTTTGGGACGATAATTTCCTTGAACGTATTTATTTACTCGAATAAAACGAATAATCGTTTATTTTCGTGGCTATATATATATATATATATATATATATCTATATGTTTCTTTGAAGTGCTATCGGAAAGATATTGCTAGTAAATATGATTGGAAGATTGTTATGTTTTGTTTGCGTACATAAATAGAGATTATCTTTTATTGATATATTTATATAAAATGTTAAATCTTTTATAGAACATACGTCAATGTTATAATTGTTTTTTATGATTTTAATATTTATCATTAAAATTGTGGATTTTGGTAATTTCTAAAAACTGTCCATTTACCTATTATCGAAACAAAATTTAAAAGCGATGTATATATAATTTTTTTTTTAACATTTGCAATTGAATTAATGGAAAGGAGTAAGTACTAAGTTATTTGGAACTTTAATAAACTGTCGATTCAAAAGTAATTGTAAAAAAGCCTACTTTTAATTTGATGTGGCAAAGTAATAAACAACAGTTCGTATCATTAATCAAAATAATTGTTGAGAAATGAAGAACTTCGGCTTTGAATGTGGTTTCAATAACGAGCGGAATAATTCGCCGGTTTCTTTATTCTGATCACGGCAAAACGTTATTAATTTCTTGGAAATGCACACGCGTGAGTGCCAGGGTTGAGTTATGACGTACCTACGTGCTGAAAACCGACGATTATGGAGTGGATGATTTAGGGTAGGAAAAAGGTTGGGTTTCATTGTTTTCCTTTGGATTCCCAAAATTAATACCAAAGTTACCTTTGAAAAGTGAAGGAATAATTTTAGAATTATGAAAAGTAACAGCCTTTATGTCTACTGCTGGACTGAAGCAAGACGAAATTGCTTTAAAATATGCTGATACAATGCTGGTTTTGGGATACACATGTGTTTTTTTCACTGCATAGAACGAAGTGAATTATAAACACAGATGAATTACAAACATTATTAAACACATCAGAATACAGGGGACCTTGTCGGTTTTTAAGCCGCAATCCTCGGATAAGATTAAAGACCTTTGAAATGTGAAGGAATAATTTTAGAATTATGAAAAGTAACAGCCTTTATGTCTACTGCTGGATTGAAGCAAGACGAAATTGCTTTAAAATACGCTGATACAATGCTGGTTTTGGGATACACATGTGTTTTTTTCACTGCATAAAACGAGATGAATTATAAACACAGATGAATTACAAACATTATTAAACACATCAGATACAGGGGACCTAGTCGGTTTTTAAGCCGCAATCCTCGGATAAGATTAAAGTGATCCAACCATTAGGATCCTTGTATAAGCTAGATTAATTTACGGCTTTATGAATTAATTAAGTTTAATATAAATGTATGTAACTGTTTCATATACGCTACTAATTATAGAATCGAACGTGTTATCCAGTATATCGGCAAATACTTTAGCTAATCGAATTCAAATCATTGGAGCTATTCTGTAAGGACTCGAAACTCAATACACAAAAACAGCAATACTTGATATTGTTGTGTTCCGGTTTGAAGGGTGAGTGAGCCAGTGTAATTACAGGCACAAGGGACATAAAATCTTAGTTCCCAAGGTTGGTGGCGCATTGGCTATAAGCGATGGTTGACATTTCTTACAATGCCAATGTCTAAGGGCGTTTGGTGACCACTTACCATCAGGTGGCCCATATGCTCGTCCACCTTCCTATTCTATAAAAAAAAAGTGATATGCGTTTCCTATATATAACGAATCATTATTTATTATTAAAATCAGTACTAGATTGTTTTTAAAAGTCGCTTTTGTTGCTACAAGTTTTCAGGTAACATACCTATATGCGAAACTACTATCTTCTTCTATAACCAAACACATCTATACAAAAAAAATTGAGGTGTCTGTCTGTGATTTCAAAATACGAGTAAACGCTGTTTAAGTTAATATGACTATTAGCAAGTTACCAAGACAATTTTTATTTTGTATTTTTGCCCGTCTAAATTTAACGACAATGAAATGGGGGATTTGACAGTCGCTCCGGGTCTTACTTGGCCAAAAAGTTGTTTTGCAGTACAGCGTGGAAACGCGGCCTGTGTTGTGGGCAGCTTTGTGTCGGAGGGAAGTTCTTTAAATTTGATCTAAAAAAGGTCATAATACAAATTAGTAATTTTAAATTTGGATGTATATTATATAATATCACAATTAAATGACTGAATTATTACGTTCCAATATACCATTTAAGTTTTATTTGATCAAAAATCGGTTGATTCTATTAAAACTTAAAACAACTTAAAGATTTCGGCCTCTACTATTTTAGGTTAAACGTTGAAATGGTAGATTTTGATTGATATTCGTCCCAAATATAATCATTCTAGTGAAACCCTGGGTTCAGCTAGTCACAATTATAACATTTAATTATTAACATGTCACGACTTACGATTGATAAACGAAATTAGTTCCTACAGAATAGCGCTGCAGAACACCTTAATAGAACCGAAACCGAAACAGCCTGTGAATGTCCCACTGCTGGGCTAGAGGCCTCCTCTCCTCATTTTGAGGAGAAGGTTTGGTGTTTGGTGAGCTTATTCCACCACGCTGCTCCTATGCGGGTTGGTGGAATACACATGTGGCAGAATTTCAGTGAAATTAGACACATGCAGGTTTCCTCACGATGTTTTCCTTCACCGTAAAGCACGAGATGAATTATAATCACAAATTAAGCACATGAAAATTCAGTGGTGCTTGCCCGGGTTTGAACCCACGATCATCGGTTAAGATTCACGCGTTCTTACCACTGGGCCATCTCGGCCATCTTAATAGAACATTGTTGCTTAACGCTAGAATAACAGGTAAATAGATGTTACCTTTCCGACTAACTTTTACCTAAACATATAAATACGCAGACGTATACGTTTACCACAGCCTACTCGTAACTAAATATCGTGTCAGTGCCGTTGCGAATTTTCATAATATATTATATTGACAATTACTTGACGTGACGATACATAAGATATTTTAACGCCAAACAGCAATTTTTGTGCCGTTGTAATTACAGGCACAAGGGACATAACATCGTAGTTCCTTAAGTTAGTAGCGTATTGATAAGACGCTGATATCTATGGGCGGTGGTGACCACTTATTCTTAAGTGGTTTTATATATTTTATAAATAAGATATGTTTTTTTTTTATATTCATTTCAAAAATGTATTCACTGTAAGTGTTTTGGAAACTCTCATGTTATTTTACGATGCTTCCAGTAATTTATACCGTCGCGAAAATGATAATTTATCGCGCATGAAACGCGCAATAAAATGCTTTATGACGATATCGAATGTGTACAAGTGACTTGTATAATACAATTGAAAAACAAATTTAAAATGTTATACACGGGACATTTTTGACTATACCTATAAATTTTACTTAGGAAGTGATAAGTTAAACAATGCTGTGTTTTATTGTTATTTCGAACCAGCCGCCCGTTCCGACTTCATGCAGGTTTATTCATACAAATTTCCCTTGAAGCTAAAATGTATCCACTAAGAAAGTAAATGTATACTCTCTTAAAAGATGCTTACGTTATAAAATTAAATCTGCACTTTGCTTTAATAATTGTCTAAATAAACTTTAAAATAATCTTAAAGACATTTTACACGTTTAATATAATCTTAAATATAAATAGCACGAAGAATCGGTTCAATAGTTCATTGAGATTGATTGTTCCATATTGTTATTTTTATAGTTACATTTAATATATACTCCATGAAAATCTTAGACTTATACAATTTCCGCTCATTTTTATTATATACATCTATATTTAACTATCTATTTCAGATATATTTATATATCTATATGTTGTATTAATTGAACACCGAGTCACCGACGAAACAACTCATTAGATTCTAGTTACCATCAACATCGTGTAGTGGATTAATTCCGTTGCTTTGTTTCACGCCGTTTTGTTTGTTGTCGTTGATTGCCTGAACCGCAGTTAATCAATGCCTCATTCCAGGAGTACAGTTAGTTTAGCGACAAGGGAGATTGTTCAAATCGTGTGACAAATATTGTTACAAGAATGATTCTGTCCCACTGGGATTTCGTAATTGTCAACAAGATTCGTTGTTTGTATTGGATATTTGATTTGAGAGATGTATTAAAATGAACTTGAATACTGCTTTGTTCAATGTAAAATATAAATTGAATTTACGACTAAAACAATAAAACTTGTAGTATCCTATTTATTTAAAAAATAATAATTAGATTTGATGGAACGGTCTAAATGTTCTACTGGACAGCGCTGGACGAATAATAATTAATCACCGCATGTAATAATGTATCAACATGTAGTATTTTCAAATCTTCATCTAGATATGTCAAGTTTTTGGATAATTTTAAATTACGCTTGTATGATATGTACGCTTCTGCAGAAGATAATCAAGAAACGCTCTGTCTAAACAATCCAGATCTTAAAATGTTGTTTATACTATAGTAACGAAAAATGAAATAAAAAATTTTGTTACAAGTTTTCTATTTTTATTCCACTAAACATTAATCATCAAATTGTTGTATTTATTTAATTATTTTTTTTTTATAGAATAGGAAGGCGGACGTGCATATGGACCACCTGATGGGAAGTGGTCACCAAACGCCCTTAGACATTGGCATTGTAAGAAATGTCAACCATCGCTTATACAGCCAATGCACCACCAACCTTGGGAACTAAGATTTTATGTCTCTTGCGCCTGTAATTACACTGGCTCACTGACCCTTCAAACCGGAACACAACAATAACGAGTACTGCTGTTTTGCGGTAGAATATCTGATGAGTGAGTGGTACCTACCCAGACGAGCTTGCACAAAGCTCTACCATCAGTAGAGCTTTGTGCAAGATTGAAAATGATTATGTTATTATACTGTTTGTTTCCTGTAATATAAATAATAAAAAAATAAAAAAAAAAACAAATTCTCACTCACTGCGTGCGTCACTTTCTGCGTAGAAGTCGAAGAAACGACAATAAAATGGTAGAATATATATCGCTTTTTCAAATTCAAATGGATAATATATAAAAGAATATTAATATTTAACAGATATGTATGCTATTAATAGCCGACTATCATATACTCTACCATTTATCATAATAATTCAAAATAATCTCGCCCGAGTACTATATATAAAGGAAATATAAAAATTTTAAGTGGGAAACAAGATATTTCTCCTAATTTACTTCAGCCATTATAAACTATACCAGAATAAAGATTGTAACGAAGGAAACGAGAGAATTAAAAAAAAAGATAACACTTTTTCATAACAGAGCTTGCGTTCCGCAGTGCTATTCTGTAGACTTCGTATCTCTCGTGAAATGTTGAAATCTAACTTATGGTGATATGCTGTTTTGATGCTTGTATATAGCTCTACAGATCAGCGTAGCAGGAAGTCTGAATACTATTAGGATATTATTTTTATCCATTAAATAAATCTGAGTTTCCAAATGTATTATATTTGTACTCTATTGAAGTGAAAGTGTAACAATTTGACAGTTATGCCAAGTATATAAATATGTAATTAAGGCTTAGTATAGAATTCATATAATACTTTAATGATGATGACCTTTGTCCGATTTAAGTCAAAGCGACCAGTCGTAACTGAGACTAGCGTAGGAGTCACGAGTTTAACTATCAAACTCCGAGCTGCTATTGCGAGTTTATTGACGGAAATCGCATTGGTCTTTTCAGTCATGAACGCAAGTGCCTTCGCGATGCCGCTTAAATCATCTGTCAAAGAAGCAGAGGCCTATATATATATGACGGAAAACCCTTGAGTTTTTGGCCCTGTTTTGATCATTGAAGCAGTTATGAAATCAAAATACTCTTTATAAAGGCTGGTAAAAGTACACTTTTCTATCAAAAGTAAAATAAATTTAACTAGAGAATATAAGATATAATCTTTAATTACTACAGTAATAATGATCGCCCTTATATCATGCAAGAAGACTGTTATTTTAGCGCAAGGATGTTTAAAGCAACCAGTCATCTTGCTTAACGGCGCACCTTTACAGGTGGTTAACAAATTTTGCTACCTTGGGTCGCATTTGTCGAGCAATCTCTCGCTTGATGCAGAGATCGACTTCCGCATCGGCAAAGCAGCCTCTACGTTCGGGAGGCTCTGTTCAAGGGCTTGGGATAACAGACACCTTACGGTAAAAACGAATATGCTTGTTTACCAATCATGTGTCCTAAGCACACTCTTGTATGGAGCAGAAACGTGGACAACGTACGCAAAACAAGAACGCCGACTAAACACATTTCACTTGCGCTGTCTTCGGAACATTCTGGGCATCACATGGCAGGATCGCGTGACAAACGAGTCTGTTCTAGGCGAGGCACAGCTGCCTAGCATCATGGCCATTCTCAAAAAAAAAACGGTTACGGTGGCTGGGACACGTGCATCGAATGGAGCAGACCCGTCTTCCAAGGCAAATACTAATGGGAGAGGTTGTGGATGCAAAGAGGTCTGTTGGGCGGCCTATGCTCCGTTACAAAGATTGCGCTAAGCGTGATATGGTTGCGTTTAACATCCCTAGCAATCGATGGGAGGAACTGGCAGAGGACCGTGCCAAGTGGCGACGCCTTATTCACGAAGGTCAATCAAAGCATGACAATGACTGGTTTAAACTACTAAAAGAAAAACGCACTAGGCGTCATAAGCGGGCTTCAAACCCCCGCCCATCTGGGGGTGCATACACTTGTCGGAAGTGCGACCGGAGGATCCTCTCTCGCATTGGTCTTTTCAGTCATGAACGCAAGTGCCTTCGCGATGCCGCTTAAATCATCTGTCAAAGATGCAGAGGCCTATATAATATATCATTTAATATGAAAGATTGAGTTTTTTGTGAATATAATAATTAATAATTTCTTCACGCTTCATCACAGCTAAAATAGGAGATAATTAACAAATTTTTGCCCTTTTTATCCAGTTAACTTGGTTTTTCGGTTATAACGCGGGCGAAACAGCGGGCCAAGCGCTAGTAATATATACTTTTGACCCTCGGCGAACTTCATTGTATTTATTTTTTGGTATTTTAAAATGATTAAATGATAAACAAGCAAAACTTATTTTTAATATAATCACTGATTATTAGTATATAATAGTAATAAATAATAATATTATAACTGTGAAAGTTTCTCTTTGTCTGTTGCGCTTTACGGCTAATTTTTCCGACTTTGCTATACTTTGGTCATACCAAAGTCAGCGTTGAACCGCAAGAAAGTAAGCATTAATACGAAACATGTCAAAAACATATCCAAAAGCTTCGTGTAATATTTTATAAGTAATACTTTATATATAGTTCGAGGCATCAATAAAAACATGGCGATCTGAATTAGTTTGCTATTGAAAAACGAATTTTATTTCCAACGTTCGTTCGTTCGTTGTTCGATGAGTTGTATGCCGTTGGTGGTGATAAACTGGGTTAATGGAATCAAGTGGTTTTGTTGGATAGTGAATTTATTTCTTTCTGTTGAAATAAACAAGATAAATTTCAAATTAGATTTATGGTTTTTTTATTTATCTTTGAAGGCAGTTGAATAAATAGTACACTGATGATGAGTGGTCACCTTAACCCACAGACCCTGGTACTGCAATCATATCAAATCATTATTTAGGCAAATAGTACTTTTAAATCTTCAGGATTAAATAAAACGCAGTCTGGGTTCGAGATTCTATTGAAAAAAAAAATCAACGAGTATTCAGTTGTTTTTAAATTCCACCAATTTACATATTATATCATG
The DNA here is from genome assembly GCF_905147045.1 of Nymphalis io. Taxonomy (NCBI): domain Eukaryota; kingdom Metazoa; phylum Arthropoda; class Insecta; order Lepidoptera; family Nymphalidae; genus Nymphalis; species Nymphalis io. The sequence continues at coordinate 2,746,712 of NC_065890.1, read as the reverse complement.
TATTACAATTAACGAATACTGACTACGCGCTTTTACTGACACCTATGTACATAGTCTTTTGGTGAATAGTAAGACTTATTTATTAATGTTTATATAACATGGGATTTAAATTTATTTTAGGCTAAGTGAAATATTACAAGTTAAGAACATCCAACTACTTATATAATCAAACATGGACTTTGAAATGATACATCTTGTGTCTGTAATTATACCGGCTCCTTAACCTTCATGAACGGAACACATCAATACGACCAACACTAGCGTTTGTCAGTATAATAATACTAAATTTAAATGTAGTACAATATTAAATATTACCGTAAAATAACAGCCCCTCTGGTGAGAAAATACTGTTGTGGTGAAGGACTTACATTCAATATATTTTCGTTCAGCGCTGAGCACGAGATTAATTATATGAAGCACGTTTTCAGCAAGTGTTAAGTCGACTAGATGTAATGGATACCATTACAAAAACGTTTTAATCCTATCCTTGAAAAGATTTGCTCTTAAGTAGTCGTAATCTTGCTAAACCAGTATTGTGTTTATTGAGATCCGTGGAAACAGACGCTTAAAACTGATCTATGTGCGTTAAGAGATTGATGAAAACTTTTATGGACCGAGTAACACAAATATACTGCTTATATAATAATGTGATAAAGTTCAATACAATACAAAGAAAAAGAATACGTTCGCTTTGTCTACGATCAGTTTATTTAAACTAATATAATGATTATTATATAACGGCCCTATATGATTGATGAAATATAGAAATTACTGAGTCAAACAAACTTGTTTAGCTAGAGTCTAAATTCTGAATCGATGCTAGTTTTAAATTCAATTTATATTGTAAAATGGGTATTTGAAGGTGTTTGTTATTCATAGCCTCGTTGATTAAGTATATTTTTGGTTTTATCGAAATAAATTATATTAATTATAAAGTTTTTATGTTTTTGATACCAAGCTTTATAATTTTGATCTTTTCGTTTATTTCGAATTCCATTATTACTTTGTATTAATTCCAAATTAATAAATTTAATGGTTCATAAAAGACACATTTTATATAAAATTTGGCAAACATTCAACCATAAAAACGACAATTGAATAGGAATAATATATAAGATTCACATTTATCAGCTTCACTAGTTTTAAAATAGCATCGTTGTTATAGAAACAACGTTATATTTATATTTTTATTTACAAATGAGAACGTTTCGACTTTTGGAATTTATTAATGCTCGTTAGTTTAGTAGCTAACTTATAGGGCTGCTCATCTTGATGTCAAATCGGGCTGACTTAAAGTTATTTGGTTTTTCTGTTAAGAAATTCTCTGTTAGCAACCAAGTCAGGCTGGCAGTTGATCTTGTTTTCTCTCCTACCATACTCAAAGAACAAGCTTCGGAAAGTGCGTAAAGCCGCTGTTACTTGAAATCTCTTCTGGTGTGTCAAATTGTCTTCCCATCTTATTAGTTGACATTATTGGATATATTACGTATCGTATTTATTAAAACACGTGGGATCAGTGATGTAAACTTTATTCACTAGGTGGCGTTAGTAGTTCAAACCACAGATATTTTGACACTTTTTACATACTAACACCCCCACTTATCAAAATAAACCAACCATTATGTACTTACAATACCCAACATATTCATAAACTTATAATGTTTTAAATGACACAAACCCTTAGTCAACATGTCAGCAGGCATTTCTTCAGTGGGAACATATTTGATTTTAATTATCTTATCATTAATAACATTTTTTATAAAATGATAGCGCACATCTTTGTGCTTTGACCGGTTATGACACTGTTGACTACAGGCTAGTTTTATGGCGCTTTCATTATCACAATGCAAAATAATTACATATGACTTTCCAGTAATCTTATGAATTAAACTTTTTAAATAAAGAGCCTCTCTAGAAGCTTCAGACATAGCTGTATACTCAGATTCAGTACTAGATAGACTAACTGTTTTCTGTTTATGGCTTTGCCATGAAATTGCTGACCCGGACATCATAAAACAAAATCCAGTGTAAGACTTCCTGTCTAAGGCATCGGATGCCCAATCACTATCTACAAAACCTTGCAAATTTATGTCCCTACTGGTATACTTAAGACAATAATTTTTAGTACATTGCAAGTATCTCAATATTCGTTTTGCATAATTGTAGCAACTGACATTATAACAAGTATTAAATTGGCTGAGATAGCATAAGCAATGTCTGGTCTTGTTAATACTACCAGATACATTAACTGCCAACGAGTTTTTGATAAGGAACATTAGGTAAACATTCTGTAGATTTTTCGATATTCAATTTAGGTTCAATAGGAGTACTCTGAGGCTTACAATCGGACATCTGAAATTTTTCAAGTAATTGTTCAATATACTGTGTTTGATCAATAGTAATAAAATCTTTTTTTACATTTATTCTCATTCCAAGATACTGTCTAACAGGACCTAAATCTTTTAACTTAAACTCTGAAGCTAATACATTTTTCAATTTTTCAGTTTCTTTGTTGTTGTTTGAAAAAATTAAGAAATCATCTACATACAACCCAATAATTATTTAAACATTATCTTTAGTTTTTGCAAACAAACATGGTTCATACTGGCTGTTGTTGAAACCTAATTTACAAAGACAATCTTTTACCCTCTTATACCATGCTAGAGATGATTGCTGTAGTCCATAAATAGCCCTTTTTAACCTTAACACATTTCCCCCACTTTTGTTTGCAAAACCTTCAGGTATTGACATGTATATTTTTTCTTTTAATACACCATTTAGGTAAGCAGTAGTTACATCTAAATGTGTTATACTCATTCCCATTCTAACGCTAAGAGCAAATAATAATCTCAAAGTGGAATGACGAATTACAGGAGCAAAAGTTTGAGTATAATCTACACCTGGCTTTTGCGTAAAGCTCTTTGCCACAAGCCTAGCCCGGTACCGCACATTATTGTCCACATCAAACTTTTTCACAAACACCCAACGACACTTTATTATAGACACATCACCAGGGTTTTCGATAAGTTCCCATGCTTCATTTTCCTCAAATGACTGCATAGACCCTCTCTAGACCCTCCGTGATTGAGATCTCCTCTGTTGCCGGAACAGTACTGGATACACACAAGTTATTAAAGCCATACCGATTGGGCTGTTTTTTTTTCCGCTGTGGTTTTTCATAACGCTGGCTTTGGAAACGATGTTTGGACCTCCTGCACCTGCATCCCACTTGAAGGCTATTTATCTTCACCGTCAGTGTATACTGAAGAATTTGAAGAGCTATCAGTTTGATTCTCTACTTCTGGAACATAGGATGCCCCCACTGAAATGCTACTCTTCTTCTCCACGCTGACCTCTGGTGTTTCTACTCTATACTGTGCTGTCTCGTCATCGGGTATCCATATAGCCTCTTCACTGGGTGCAATTGCACCTGTCTCGCCTTCCATCACAATGACATCCCTGCTGGTGATTATGGTATTTTTGGTAGGATTATACAACCTATAACCTTTTACATTCTCTCCATATCCAACTAAGATATGCTGTGTGGCCTTCTTATCCCACTTGAGTCGCTTTTCTTTTGGGATATGTACCATCACCTTGCTTCCAAATAATCTGAAGTGACTTAGGATGGGTTTTGACCCATACCACATTTCATAAGGCGTCTTCGGTACTCCTGACACAATGGACCTATTTTTTAAATAAACAGCTGTTGCAGCGGCCTCAGCCCAAAATCTCTTGCCCAACTTTGCATCGTACAATAGACATTTGCCCTTTTCAACCACTGTGCGATTAGCCCTTTCGCAGATACCATTTTGTTCAGGTGTATAACAATTGGTTTTCTGGTGAATAATACCAAACTGTTTTAAATAATTTTGAAATTCTTTATTGCAGAATTCAAGTCCATTATCGGTGTGAAAAATCTTTATTTTCTTTCCTTGTTGGTTTTCAATCATAAATATAAATTCTTTAAATTTACTTACAGCCTCATTTTTTTGTTTAAGAAAATAAATGAAAGTCATCCTGCTATAATCGTCTATAAAAAGTATTAAATATCGACTGCCGTTGAGAGAATTGACCTCCATTGGTCCACACAAATCACTGTGTATTCGATGACAAGTCTCTGTACTTCTTTCACCAACATGAGAGAATGGTAATCTCATTTGTTTTCCTTCACAACACGTCATACATTCTGCTTTTGTTATATCAAATGAACCATCATATGAAAGGCCATCTACTATGCCATTCTTCATTTTGTTCATGTCTTGACTGTTTATGTGAGCTAGCCTTCTGTGCCATAATTGTCCGGTAACTGCAGGAGCTGCCAATGTGTTATTCGGTATCTGCAACCTTAGTTTATAAACACCATCAGTTAAATCAGCTAATGCAACTGAAGCATTACTTCTGTCATAAATATAACAATGCTTTTCTTTAAATACAACATTGTTACCATTCCTGATAAGCTCGCTAAGTGACAATAGGTTAATTGTCAAACCAGGCACGCATAGTACATTCTTCACTGTTATATGACATTGTAAATTTGAAATAATGTCCACATCTCCATAACAATCAACTGACATTTTTGATTCGTTAGCCACAACGATTTCTGGTAAACACGTCGATAGGTTCATGTTTTTTATACAATGTTTGTTCACAGTCATATGCGCACTCGCGCCACTGTCGACATACCATTCCGTCTTGTTAAACTTGCCGTTTATAAAAACAACGTTAAAAACGCATTTATTAGTGGTTTTCTTCAATAACGGGGACTGGTTCCGATAATGTCCGGTGCTTTTACATTTGTAACAAATAACTTCCTTTGTTATTGAATCTGTCACTGACTTCTTGTTTGATATAAATGCATCGGCATTTTGCTTCGGCTTACCTTTTCGATTTTTTAAATAATATTTATTGTTTGCCATAAATGCAGCGCCGCTAGCTTCGGATTCATTTGCAACTTCCATGTCAAGCAATTTTGATTTAATGACATCAGCAGTTATCGGAATTCCTGAATGCTCTATAACCATTATCATAGGAGAATAACGATCGGTTAAACCTGCTAATAATAATTATCCCACACATTTGTCGGTGATTGTAAATCCTGTGCCATTTAGCCGTTGAGTTGTTTCGACAATTTGTGTGACATAGGTAACCATCGAGTCACAACTATCCAGTCTAATGGAAATTAAATGTCGAAGTAAGGTTATTTTCCTCGAGAAGCCGGAGTCATCAAACATGGTTTTTAATTTAGTCCATAATGCCGCTGAACTTTCGGTATTTCTTATGTGCACGTACAATGCTGGATCAATCGTCAATATTAACTTTGCCTTTGTTTTGCCATCTTCTGTTGGCTTAATTTCGAAACCGGCTGGTGGTTTGATGTACTTTTCCATCCCGTCCAAGACCAGTAAGTTTTCAGCCGCAAAACACCGCTCGTCATAATTCTCCCTGCCTTTTAATTTTGGCACACCTGTTATATAGTTTGAATTCATGTTTCCGTGAATCACAAACACAATTTATCTATTTTAAATTAAATAACTGATAAATTCGGAAGAGGCCCATAACCTATTAAAACACGTAGGATCAGTGATGTAAACTTTATTCAGTAGGTGGCGTTAGTATTTCAAACCACAGATATTTTGATACTTTTTACATACTAACAGTATTGAAAGTAACTAATCTTGAAAGTCAAAATGTTCCAGTGGAATTTTAATTAAAAATTAGAGGGGTATTTTTCTCAAGTGCGAAAGTGACAGAAAAGAACGCATGGAAACCTAAAGATATCGGGTAAAAAGCAAATATATAAGTAAGCTCAAAACGTCCTCATATGGAGGGTTGGAAACATTACATGTTACCTAGTCTACATTGTATAAAACTACTGTTAAATAATTTCATTTACTATAATTCTTAAGAACTATTAATGCTATACGTAACAAATAAAATTTATCAGTAAACTCGATCCATCATAGGCTAAATAGCACAGTTTAAAGAACGATTTAAACTTCTAAAATTACTGATTCATTTGAACCTCAAATGTAATAGAAATGGTTTCAACATGTCATGACATTTACTTATCACGTAAACTGCCTTTCAAAGAGCTGAAAATTCTATGTGATAAAAATGCTTTGCATGTAAAGTATGATACATGTACAGTACATACTAGATAAATTATGTAACTGCATTCATTATAATGTAAAGCTATACGAAAACATTTAATGAAAAATTTGACATTGCATAAATTATAATTATCTAAGTAAATAGTTAACAATGTTTTAAGGATGATGTAATTGATGATACTGTGAAAGAATGTAATATTAAGAATCTGTGGACTTCTTGTCATTTAATAAACTCAATTTTGAAATAGTTGAGTTGTTTCCTGTACGATAATTCCTACATAATTTGTGTGACGTCATGTCTAGTAAACTTGCATCTCTGTGTCTTGGATAAAGTCCAAACTTTAACACGTGTGTGATAAACGAACCGACGTTTAATACTATCATAAAATCTGTTCATAACTTCTCGCAAAATTTAAACTGACAATTTTCTAAATTTAAAAGAAAAGTTTGTACGAATTAAAACCTTTTACAAGATAGATAAAAATTTAAACGTATGTATAATCTTCGAATTGGATACTTTTGTTTTATTTGTTACGTTATTGGTCTTTTTTCTATAGTCAGGTCTTAATTGTCTGTGTTCTTCAAAATGACAATATGGGTCTTTTAAAAAGGCAGATTATAAGACACCTCAATGGCCTAGACATACTTAACATCAGGAGAGCTGCCTGGTCATTTGCTCGAAATAAAAGACGAGTATATGTGCCACCTGATAATGAAAAATAACAGATTATTGACAAATAATACTTATTTCTATTAAAAATATAATAAATTCTTACCTTATATGTTATAATAACAAAAACGATTCTAAATATCATAACATGTTCAATCATCCAATCTAATTTTTCGAATAAACTTTATCCATTCCCCATGCAATATTATATTCGTCAGTTAGAATATGATGCTCTGCACTCTAATATGATTGTGGCTCAATAGCTGGACAAATATTCGTGCAAATGTAACTTTTATAACCAAATGTTAAGGGTTAAAATATCGTGCACGTGCAATACATATGTCAAAGTAATATGCCGTCTAAATGCAACAAATTGAATTCCGGAAGGGACAGTAATATCCGTTTCGGTGCTTTATTGCCTATTTTGGTTTAAATTGCAACGTTTGTTTTGTAATACCTACCTGTGTTTATGTACACAGTATTAACAATATAATTTCTTTTTTTTGTACTTTTTGTTAAAGATACTTTTAATGAATAAAAATTAAATGTTATTTAATTAAATTGGCAATTTATAACTTCTTTTGAATCGTCATGTTGCTAAATTAACTTGAATGTGAAGCTACTATTGGTTTTGAATACAGATTATACTTAGATGAAACGGCAAGAAACTCACTTATGCTATAAACTCGCTAGAGAAAACGTTATAATATATACTTATTCACTTCAATAATTTGACGCTTCCTAAAGAAAGAATCTACGATTACTACCTTAAATATCTCCTTACCACAATCTTAATCTATCTTCCCGATTTTAGGTGTTACATATGTGCAATTTTTATATAATTAAACCAATACTTCAATATAATAAACAGAAATAATACATTGCGAAATAAATTTACTGGTGGTAGGGCTTTGTACAAGCTCGTCTGGGTAGGTACCACCCACTCATCAGATATTCTACCGCAAAACAGCAATACTTGATATTGTTGTGTTCCGGTTTGAAGGGTGAGTGAGCCAGTGTAATTTCAGGCATAAGGGACATAAAATCTTAGTTCCCAAGGTTGGTGGCGCATTGACTATAAGCGATGGTTGACATTTCTTACAATGCCAATGTCTAAGGGCGTTTGGTGACCACTTACCATCAGGTGGCCCATATGCTCGTCCACCTTCCTATTCTATAAAAAAAAAAAAAAATCCTACTGACATTGTAAACTCAAAAGCTTTGGATGGATGGATGAATCTTTGTTACTCTATCATGAAAAAACGTGTGGTTGGATTTAGATAAAATTTGGAATATAGATAGTTTAACACATACGCTATCTGCTGCAGGCAGCAGCTAGTTAATTATAATAAGTAATAAAATATTGACTTCGAAAACGATTCCATATTTTGCAATAAAATTACAACATTGATTAAACTTGTTCTAAATTTAATGAAGTACATAGTCAGTGTCTAACCAATTGAAAAATTGTGTACACTTATTATTTTAATCATAAATAATAATGAAATAATAAACAAAACTTAAAATTTTATCAACTCTGTTGTGAAATAAGTGTCACCAAATTTAATTTCAGCGCTGTACCCATTATTTAATTTCCATCCGTGCGTAAACACCGAGAACTGTTTTGTTTTGATCGTAATTTATGTACAATTAATATATTTAAATCGTGATTTATTACTTACGATATAATTGTTCTGATTTAGATTTTGAGGCAATTCGACGGCCAGACGAAATCAGACTTTTCAAAATACAAATGTCCAAAGATATTCTTGAAGCTGACCGCAGAACATGATTCTAGAATGTCAGATAGTGATTAGATACATATCAATAACCATAATAATAGACACATTTAAAGGATAATAAGTAAGTAGTAGCCTGTGAATGTCCAACTGCGGGGCTAAAATCTCTTCTCCGTCAGAGGAGAAGGTTTGAAGCTAATTTCACCACGCTGGATGCTTCATCCCACGAGTGGTACATTAACAGGTTGTTACTTTATTTCCTTACATCATTTGAAAGGAAAGCAATATTTCTTGTATACCTTAATAAATATATACATACAAAGACACAATCCTTCTAAAGTACTGTTTGTAGTAGTTCTTAAAACAAGTTGATAGCATTTAATTCCCTGTAAGAAGCCATTGTTATCAAGAAATCTTGCAGACAAAAAGCTTTTATGTTTCGGAGTAACTTCGCCTACGCTATTCGTTGAAGTTCTAAAACAATGGAACGCATGTATATCATTGAAACTTATTTAGAAAATTCAAACGTCGTATTGTATTGTAACAAGTATTTAATATTTGTGAAAAGATGAAAAAATATACAGTGAGAGGTGTCAAGGACACCCGGTTCGAACGAATTTGCTTATATATTATTGTTTTTTTTTTATATAGAATAGGAAGGTGGACGAGCATATGGGCCACCTGATGGGTAAGTGGTCACCAAACGCCCTTAGACATTGGCATTGTAAGAAATGTTAACCATCGCTTATAGCCAATGCGCCACCACCTTGGGAACTAAGATTTTATGTCCCTTGTGCCTGTAATTACACTGGCTCACTCACCCTTCAAAACGGAACACAACAATATCAAGTATTGCTGTTTTGCGGTAGAATATCTGATGAGTGGGTGGTACCTACCCAGACGAGCTTGCACAAAGCCCTTGCACAAAGCTTGTATTAAATGAAAGACAATCAAATAAATCAATATTCGAGAGTAACTAAATAAAAAATAAATAAAAGTATGGTACGTATTAGACATTTTATAGTGATCGAAATAAATATTTTATTATTAAATATACTACTTTACTGTAGTAATTTACCTTACCTTTCCTGCTTAGTTGAGTCGGATCGGATCGGGTCGTGTCTCAGAGAGCATGTAAACCATGGTCCTGCGCTTGAACTCTTTCCGGTCGTGTCGGGTAGCCATCAAATTATATAAATGCCCTGCGCAGTTGTCTAATTATGGAAGACAAAATCACCATCATCATTATCATACCCTTATATAGATATATGCTTGTAAACACACAAACACATAAAATCAAATCTAATCACAAATCAAATCACAAACACATGAAATCTTAAACCATGTTTTCCGCTTGAAATAAATAAAAAATGATAAAAACACAAAAATACATTATTATATGAACGATGTTGAATAAATTCATTATAACAAGACTCCAAACAGAATGATTTCTTGGAAATTCATAGCATCAACATTCGTTAACATTTAAGGCATAAAATTCAGAGGCGTCGAGCCGGCTTGCTCGTAAAAATACGAATTTCAACTACCCACCGACACGAATGCGCTAAATAATGGAAAAAATATGTTTTGTGTACAGGACTAAGGGGAAAATATAATTTTGATCCTTCCTGCTTTAAACATATGTTTAATATTTCCAAACCAAATGTATCTACGAACTTCACCGTAAATATACTTTTCGCACTCCGTTTTCTACTTGTCTTTCAGTAAATGAGAGAAAAATTGTATTTTCTGTTTTGCTTTCGCGTGTATACATTCTCGATTTATCTAGCGGCTAGTAGGTTTGCAGATATGATTAATTATTCCCATATTAAATGAAATACTAAAACCTAGATGAAAGTTTCTGAAATAATATTTAAAACTGTTCAAAGAAAATGTAGTACAGATTTAAATTATAATATGGTTTAGAGTAACCGGGAGATTCTAAAGATAAACAATAAACTCAAATTAAATTTTCACCATTAATTTAAGAGATCTAAGGATGATTCGAAACTATAAACAAGTTTACTACTTAAATATTACTTAGGTTCTGAATTTACATTCAATATTCGTGCCTCTATTTGTGGATGTTTGAAATTTATAAAGTTTTCCAATATTTTATGTCAATAAACAAAGAACATGATGCCATTATTCAGAATTGGCACCTCTATCGCTGAAAGTTGTGAGTAACATCGGACACGAAACGAATTTTCATTAATCGTTGAAAAGTTTGCTCTAGCCAGCGTATCTAAAATCTTTATTACATCAAAAAGAATGTATTGATTGTTACGAAATCGGGAATGAGTACGAACTGCGAAACAAGTATTTATATCAGAAAAAGGGAAACTGAATAAAATTTAACTTCTTTATCTTACTCTTTTAGTTCGCTCGTTTTAAATAAATGATAATTTATTTTAATATATTTAATAACTAAATTAATGTAATTGCTGAAAAAGCGGACTTAAGACTTTTCTGGCAGAATTATATACCGGTCATATTTTAGGCAAATTAGAAAGAAATAAATGATAGCAGTACAAGAAATATTAGAATAATACTCAATTAAATTACATAAACGTAATATAAATATTATGTTTTATATGAATAAATTGAATTATGCTACAGGCTTATGTATTAAGTAGTAATAACGTAAGTAACTTAACAGATTCGCATATATATATTTATTTAAATTATATAACAATTTTGAATTAGAGATATATTTGTTTAGTCTTTAGTGATATTTTATAGTTTTATTTATTTCAAGTCTGTCCATTTTCTGAGCCTTCGTTTGTCTCGAGTATTTTTTGATCGTTTCTCGCAGCTCTAGTGGGGGGTACTCTTGGCAATTGCTTAAATTGTTTTATCTTTGTCTAGACTTTGCCACAGTGTATTATGTATGTAGAAAAAAAAATACAGTTACATTTAGAGAAAATGTACAGTGAAATATTAAACAACTATAGAAGCACACCATAGGCAGTCATTGTAACAAATTACCGCATGATCAAAATACTGAATAAAATTCACAAACGATTTTTTCATACATTAGCCTATTTACAAATTAACTGATTTTTTATTCTCTGGTGTAAAAAGTGAAAGCTGATAAGGTCATAGCTGCCGAGGTTGTGGAGCTCAGAACCTCGGGTTCCAACCCAAAGCCACTAAAAAGTTTATGGAGTAGCAGCGCGGGGTTTGACGATGGCAGTGCTTACACTCGTGTCTTGGCAAGTACGTAAAGTCGTTGCTCCTGAGCTTGAGCTGTTTTCGTTCGTAATGGATTTGTAATTCCATGAAACTATGATGTATGAGAACAGCAGGTGGCTCCTAGTCTTCCTTGAAAATGTCCGTAGTTGGTCGAAATCGGTCAGGAGGATCATCAACACCATTTATTTATTTATTTCGTACATCGTAACCAAATCACTAACTCAACCACTATTGCAAATTTTTGTATGTATTTTCTCTCAAGTCTTCAATAATATATTTCATGATGGGGTTCTAGTGTTACGTATCTTATACTTCGTGCTGTACGAACTAGAAAGCTAAGTTGTGAAATAGCTGAAATAGCGTTATCTGTCATCCAATATCTTCGAGCAAAGCTGACACGATGCTATTTTATTGTATTGGACTCACATTTCGATTTTCCCTTCGTCTCATATTTTATTATTATTGTAATATCAGTAAATAATAAAGGAATTTACGTATGACATTAATTAATATTTAATATTTTGTATTGTTAATACAGTATTTAGTTTAAGTTTTAATTAATTCAGTGGCGTTTATAAATACTTATAAAAATTACCGTTTACACCTCATATTACTAATATTCATAATGACCCCTTATTATTAAATGTAAAGCTTGTAGTAGAAATGCGGACGCCAATAGCTTAAGTGTTCAGGATCTAAGCTGCCATTTTTAAATGGCTAAGCACTCCGTAGGCTTTATTTTTTTTATAGAATAGGAAGGCTGACGAGTATATGGGCCACTTAATGGTAAGTGGTCACCAACGCCCATAGACATTGGCATTGTAAAAAATGTTAACCATCGCTTACATTACCAATGCGCCACCAACCTTGGGAACTAAGATGTTATGTCCCTTGTACCTGTAATTACACTGGCCCACTCACCCTTCAAACTGGAACACAACAATACCAAGTACTGCTGTTTTGCGGTAGAATATCTGATCTGTGCGTACCTACCCAGACGAGCTTGCACAAAGCCCTACCACCAGTACAAGGCTTTGCACTATTGACACTCAAACGACTACATCTTCATAGTTGATTCAATTTTATTATATAATTTGTCAAATTGAATATCATCGATTAAAATCGTTAGATTTCTTATGCATAGACAATGGACGGACTTCAAGCGAATCATTTTAAAAAAAAAAAAAATATATATATATATATATATATATCTTTATTTATATATATATAGTTACTATTTTATAAATAGCTACTTATTGTTATTATATATGTGTATAGCAATGTAAGAAACAATGAGTAATACAGTGTATAAAACTGTAACATGCAAAAGCATCTGTTATTTTTCTTAATTAACCTTTTATACTTTTTGTTCCAGGTAACAATTTTGCAGCATTATCGCATTATCTGATTTTAACATGTTCGACATTGTAACGAAAGCTTACGTCACTGGAAATCTGATACGATAAAAAGTAGTCATACTCGAATTGTAATCACAATCATCGCTTTTATGTTCTACATGGAAGTATGTTTTTTCATAGTCATTATTACACAGTACATATTCAATTATTTACGAAAACTGAGTTTCATTTGATAAGTCATATAAGAAAATACATTCTAGAAAAATCCATTGAAAACTAACTATTAAGAATTGACCTACAGTAAATTCCGAAGTTTTATTAAAAATTTCACACTTTATGAACTCTTTTGAACTGAATTTTGTAATATCTAACAGTTTTATTGCTTTTTCATTTGGAATTTCTTATTAGAGATTCTATAAAATTTTAATCGATACTAAAAATAATATTGAAAAATTGAAAAATAACTAAGCTCGTGGATACATACTAATATAAACGTTTGAAATTGAGGTGTTGGCCTGACGGTACCTCCGAAGAAACGTAATATAATCACGTGAATAGTGATTAGACACATATATATTATGTATATTAAATAAAAATTTACAAGGATAAACCCCTTTATGTGTCACTCGAGCCTCTACTAGACGAAGTAAATTCTGTAGAGCTTATATATATTATTAACTAATATCAGCTATGACTTCAAAGAATTATCTATATCAATAAAGTTAAATGAGATTATTGTAATGTAAAGGACTGTTTTATATACAAACTCGTATATATTAAATAGTTTAACATAATATATATGTATGGGTTAAACCTCGCAATTGAATAAAATTTTAAACCAGTTTCATCGAACCGATTAGGCTGTAATGTTGGTGTTGGTAAAAATATAATCTTGTCTACATAATAGATGTCGTTTTGTAAATGGGATATGTTAAAATGTATTTTTTAAATAAATAATTTGAAACTACTATATAATACATCTAAAATTACTATAAGTGATAAGGAACTCGTAATTCTGGGATTGGATACGTTTCGTTAGAATTAGAAATGGATATTTCATTTCAGTTTGTAAACGCGGCTTTTACCGCAAGTCTGCGTTTTAGTGCAGCTTATTTCGTTGTCCAACCCAAAAATAAGGCGGAGAGAGGAAAGCGTATTTACATAGTAACTAGCAAAATTCGAGGCTTATAACGATAATCCTTTAATATCTGCTATTTTATCGTACATATTGCCTATTTGAATCGATCGTATTTGCCCATAGACACTAAGAAATAAAAACTAAGGTAAAATTTGTTTTTATAAACATTCTGACTCTCATAACTATCATCGGCAAACTAGAGTATTAGTGTTTAGCTGTATTATAATTAATTTACATATTTAATGAAACAGTTATCAGAATATTGCCGAGACAAATGTGAAAAAAGTTGTCAGAAACCGCTATTGTTTGATGAAAAGTTGATACTTGACAAACAAAGATATGAAATAAATTTTGTCGTTAACAGGGCACTTATCAGATGTACCTGTCCAGACGTGTCGAGAAAAACAGATTAGATTAGACAAAGACACACGAACATATAAGACGTATAAATATTTGTAATTTGTTTATACTCTTCATTAAATCGCTTATCGCTGGTGACTCGTATGAAATAATTACCGGGTGTGATATTGCGAACGTAACGACGGCTATACATAAATAACGTTCATATAATATGATTAAATGTAATCAAATTTATGACTTTATACACATGTGTATTTACGGAGAAAGTCGTACTGTATTTATTAAAGTATGTAGTATAGCAATACTGTTGCAAACACGTGTTAAATAAATAATCTTATTATTAAAAAAAAAAAAAAAAAACAAAACTATAATGTAGAAACGCCAAAATAATCATCACCCTCATTATTATATTATTATATATATTATATTACGGTCTCTACTCTAGAAAAACAATGAGCTAACTGAAAAAGAATATAATGTACAAATAATTCAGCAATTAAACATCCAAAAGCGCACAAAATATTTAATTATTTTTTAGATTTTATTATAAAAACTTAGTCAACCTAACAGGCCTCTGGCTTTACATGTACGAACCATAAGTGTTTGAATAAAACGCAAAAAAATATATCATGCTACAATTTCCCATTTCGTGATATTGCATTAATCGTACTACATGGATACATCTTTAATTAAAAACATACATGTCGCACACAATTGAGAAGAAATACGCTAAACCTTCGCGGAGTGTGATGAATTTAGACGAAATCCGATACTGTTTGTAGTCTTTAAATAATAAAACCTAGTCCAAATACTGCTTATTAAAATAAACCCAAAAAGCATAGAGACGAACTTCTTTATTTTTGTTTTACACTATGTAATCATTTTATTCGTCCTAAGATTTGATCTATGTAAAGTTTTGTACAAGTTATAAAGTATGCAAATATACACCAAGCATCAAGTAACTTTTACCCAGACAATGCGTTCGCACGAACTCATTCAGCTCGTATGAATATGCTGAGCGCCTTTGAAAACTAATTATACCAACTCGCTTGGTTTTCAACGCGATGATCTTTATGGTTCAGTTGCATTTATTTTAGGGAAACGTATTTTTTTGATAAGTTTTTTTCATAAGGGTTGTAATTCGAAACAATCAGACCTGTGAAAGTTCGTAAGACCCTCGTCAAGCAGGAAATGAACTGATGATCTTCAAACGTCTCAAGAACGATGCTATAGACAAGGCAAGAAGATACAATTTTCTTTTACGTCGAGACTTAAAATCATAGTCAAACAAAAAATTTAATTGAAAGGGGTTTATAAAGGTGGGTAACGTACAATCTGATACTGTCTGAATCTGAATCTTAAGACACATGAAACTACTACACTCTAAACTGATAGAAAGATAGACCAAAGGCACACAGTTGGACACTACATAATAAAAAAAAAACTAAAATATAAATGAGCTCAAAACATTAATATAATTATAAATTATTATTTAAAAGGCATTGCATGCAGTAGATGATAGCAATTTATTTCTTATGTTTCATGAAGCTTTAATTTACTTGTAAAGTTCTAGTGACCTATTTCAGTAGTATATATTTCTGTACATTAAACCAATATTGACTTTTTAATAATGAATAATAAATAAATAAAATATTTGAATTTATGTTCTGACTGAAAAGCATAAGCCAAAATCACAACATTTGACAATAACTTTAATATCTAAACAAGTATAAAATGTTAACGGCGTTTGGAATAAAAGGAAACTGAAAGCATAGTAATAAGATATACCCCGGATAAACACGGCTTACTTACTCCAAGTAAATGTAGGGGGTTAAGAGGGTTCCAAATTCGAATTCCCACATCGTATCAAATCTAATGGTACAAACCGTCTAGTCCCAGATTAATTACTTAGGTATTAAATAAAATCTCATAATGCACATCATAATTAAATATATGAAATGCGAATGAGTCTCACTCGTCGTTCATTTCCGCTGGAACAACGCTTAACAACGTTCCAAGAGAATATGCTCAAGAATTTTAATTATGTTTACTTTCATTCCTGAGCATCCTATTTCGCAATTTTTCAGACCGCTTACTCGCTATTTAATAGAGTTGCATTTTTCAAGTGCAGTTGTTCCATTTTAAAAATCTTTTACGGCTGTTTGCTACGTGAAGTTTAAACTATTGCTTTTTGTACGCCAGCTTGATCAATTGCTAACCGACCAGTAAGTAATCCCTGTAACGGTACAGAATTATTGTTTTTTGGTTTATTTACGAAATAAACTTATTCCCACTGGTGAGCAAAGCGTACTTCTACTATTATTCAATAAGGCGTTAAATTCTTCCCCTTTTAGTTGAGTAAAAAAAAAAACAAATAATTTTACTGTATCTTATAACGTACATTATGTATGTCATTATATTACCTCAGAGCAACATTAAAATTATTAGCTTTTTTTTTTTTAAATGTTGTATGTTGGCGCCAAGATGGTCCAATAGCTAGAACACGTAAATCTTAAAGGAAGGTCGTGGATTACGACGATGTATTAACTAATTTGTTTTTTTTTACCCGTCGGCGATGGAAAACTTCATAACAAAATCTACATGTATAGCAAAAACTTATCTTCATGCGCATCAATTCTCAGTGGAATCGCGTGATTAAATATGTACCTACTAAAAACTTATTAAAAGGAGCGAAGGCTTTTGTAAAAAAAATCAATAAAGTTAGTAGGACATTGAAACAAAAAAATGCCTTTATAATATAATAGTCATTGGTTTAACATTTTGATATTCTACCGCAAAACAGCAATACTTGATATTGTTGTGTTCCGGTTTGAAGGGTGAATGAGCCAGTGTAATTACAGGCACAAGGGACATAAAATCTTAGTTCCCAAGGTTGGTGGCGCATTGGCTATAAGCGATGGTTGACATTTCTTACAATGCCAATGTCTAAGGGCGTTTGGTGACCACTTACCATCAGGTGGCCCATATGCTCGTCCGCCTTCCTAGTCTATAAAAAAAAAAAAAACATAGGAACCAATTATCAAAATACCCTCAAAACTATAGCATAAAATTTTATAGCATAGTGGTATTATGTAAGTTTGTGTTTTGACTATAAGTAAAAACCTTTATTCAATATATATAATATAATGTATTACATCAATTTTTCAATTGTGATAAAATTTATTATCAGTACTGGAAATAAAAATAAAATAAAAGCACAGATAACCCTGAAATCCCAAGTCTATTCAGGATTTTGAATGATATGGTAGAATAAACAAACTGACATACATACAAGAAACCTAAAACATTACATTCCTTTTTTGGGCAGTCGTTTAATAAATAGGTATATTTTTCACCAGAGATGAACGGACAAAACGAATTAAGTGGGTTTATAAATAGAATAGTATATGTTTTTTTTTGAATACATGTCTGGGTGAAATGAAAATTGCTGAAACAACATAAAGACGTAAAGCTGCAAATAGGAAACGATGGCAATTAGCAACATGTTACGGATGTTGATGATTAAAATATTACTATACGCAAATAGAATCATAAAACAAATTCATTTGAATAGAGTATACAAAAAATATTTTCATTAATTTAATTATTTGAGAAATCCAAACAAGATAAATAAATTTGACATATAATTGTAATAATGCATGCAAATCATAATTTATACTGTATAAATTGTAATGTACGTGAATATTGCCGGCACTGGCAGTTAATACTGGTGGTAGGCCTTTGTGCAATCTCGTCTGGGTAGGTACCACCCACTCATCAGATATTCTACCGCAAAACAGCTTTCTTGGTATTGCTGTGTTTCGGTTTGAAGTGTGAGTGAGCCAGTTTAATTACAGGCACAAGGGACATAACATCTTAGTTCCTAAAGTAGGTGGCGCATTGGCAATGCAAACGATGGTTAACAATGCCAATGTCTATGGGCGTTGGTGACCACTTACCATCAGGTGGCCCATATGCTCGTCCGCCTATACACCTACTATAAAAATAGTTTTGATTGTCGTTTCTCTATATACACCATAAATAATGATGTACCTAATTAGATTATTTAATTGCATATAAATGTATAACGTCAGATGTAAAGTTTCTTTGAATAAGTTTTTACATCTAGCGCATAATATCGAAATATCTCTTTGTCGCGATTGCTATTAATACTAAAATAATAATTGACAATACGGTGCAGTAGGGTGTTATGTGTTTTAGTAATAACTAACGATAAGTATCAATATAGAATTTTAAAAAGTGCTGTCTCGTTAAAGATCTCCGACGGCAAAATTTAAAGATGTTCCTATAAATAGACTTATTTTTAGGTCATTGCGGGATTAACATTCGGGATTAAGCCTTAAAGCTAAAGTTACTCTGATCAACGATATTAAAACGTAATGATTTCATTTGGTTAGTCCTTTATACCAGCCGTTGCTTTATGCAAAGCAGAAATAAATTGAAGCCGGTTAAACAAAATTACAAATTCAAATTAAGAGTTGAATTAAATTTTTAAACAAAAATATGATGAAAGGAAACATGTGGTATGTTGTTAGTCTCTTTTGTTACTATTAAATTAATATCAGAACTACAATATTGTATACATAAGGTTACTACGAAATTTGGTTTTTATGGAGCAAGTATAAAATAAAGTATCATGACATTGATACTCTTTCATTACTGATGTTAAATTTTAATTATATGATCGATTTTCAGTAATAATCATTTATTATTAAATAATTTAATCGTGGTATTTTCTGATTACGACTTTGAATGCTAATGTGCTGAAATTTTATATACATTTTCATATAGAGATTTTAATACATCTTGTATTATCTGTGTAGTCGCTATCAAAGCTTTGCTCTTTATCCAAAGTTATGGATGATTACGAATGTAACTGGAGCATAAAACATATTTTTTTTATATGCGCCGGGATGGCAAATGACTCTACTCCACCTGATGGTAAGTGGTAGTAGAGTCCAAACGCGACGACGGCCAGTACAGTCGGGAAGAATGTTCTGTACTAGCCGTCCCCGCCTTGCCGGCCCGCAAGATGCCTCTTTACACCTCGTTTGAAGGAACCCGGGTTGTAAGAGGAGGGGAACACGTAAGCTGGTAAGGAATTCCATTTTTTGGTAGTGCGACAAAGAAAGGAGTTGCCAAATTTCTTTGTGCGCGATGGAATTGATGTCACAGTTAGGCGGTGACATCGAGAACCAGCTCGCGTGGACTTAAGAAGGAAGGGGGAAGCAGGAATTGAAGAGAGTAATTCCTCAGAGCACTCGCCGTGATACAGTCGATAGAAAGCGCTCAGTGCTGTTATCTCGCAACGCAATTGTAAAGGTTCAAGGGTGTTTGTGACCTTTACGTCGCCATTAATGCGTACTGCACGTCGCTGCAACCGGTCTCAAGTCGGTCGGTCAAGGCCTCCAGTAGGTTATTGGAGCCATCCCAAAGGTGCGAGAAATATTCAACGCAAGACCGTACCTGTGTTTTGTATAACAGGCACAGTTGTTGTGGCGTGAAAAAACGCCGCACCTTGTTCAGAACTCCGAGTTTATATTATAAATACACATAGCATAATAATAAACGCAATATATTAAATCAAAAAATAATTATACAAATTATGTATGCATGGAATGGTGGTAATTATAATAATCTCGTTTTCATAATAGCAACTATATATAATGAATTTCACATGTAGGAAACAACAATCGCTTATCAAAATATGTGTAAATACTGCGACAATGAAAGTAGCGTCCAAACAACTTTACAAGACACACTGATGCCTCAAGGTCGGCAGTATGGTGATATATTACGATCAGAACATGTTAATGCACTTCGTGGCAGTATCGTTCTAGCAGAATATCCCAGGATATTATTTAGATATCGCAGAATGTCTACATCTATACTAAAAATGAAGAAAAAGTGACGTTGAAGAATATGAAACACTGGCGACCTTTTTTTTTAATTTTACGTTAAATGTGATTCGATACATTTTCAAAGATTTTTTTCAAGTCAAGTCAATACTTTTTTTTAACGCTGGAAAAACTGGGAAAAACTATGTGGAGCTCGCCGGTGTCCAAGGCGCCGAGTGCACCCCGAACATCGGAATACCCACTAAAAAACCAGCGGTACCCTGGCAAGACGGAAGTCTTAACGAGGAGCGCCACGGGATCGCTTTCGCATGATACCGTGACGCTTTATAAGTCAAACCTAACACGACTCACAAAAAAACAATGTTAAATGTAACTGAATATTTTAAAAATAGAATTGATTTAAAATAACATCTGTCTTCTTAAATTCTTACATATGAAGGCACAATAAAATATTTAATATTTCTTGTATATCAAATATTTTATCGGTCTCAAAGCGCCTTACGTAGGTTTGTCACGCGATATATAGTGTATTTTATGACATGTTTTTCGTTAGTTTCAAAGAAAGGGTTAGATTAAGATAGGGCATTTTATTGCTAGATCGTATGTTTCAAGAATTTCACTAAGAGCTTTTATGTCTAAGGTTCAATTCGCTGTTATAATAAGTGCTATTTTTTTATTTTAGTGACGTAAAATATTGTAGATAAATAATAATTCAACTTTGAGTTTGGCGATTGGAAGCGATACGGTTGTTTTTTTTATTGCTGTCCTTAAACTTAACAGACAATACCTACATAGCATCAATTACAACGGTACATTTTTTTCCAAGCGCTCATTGAAATAATAGAAACAAAGAAAATACTTTGGCCTAAGAGAAACATTTGAATGTTATTCTTTTACTCGTGATCTGATTAAGTCAAAGTTAAGACGATTTTCAGCAAATAAGCTTGAGGCAATGTTACTCCTATTAAATAGAAAAAAAGTATTTGTTAGCTATGTGAAGCAAAAGAAATCGCCTATCTCGATACTATCTAACTTCTAATTTTCTCGATAGGGCTAAGGATTACGGTTTATATAAATAAACCTGTCCAAACCGACATCGTAAGCCTTTGAATGTTGAAGCCTCGATTGGTTTACCTAAAACCTCTAGTCCAAGTAATAATTGAATGGATAACTTTGGTTAAAAAGCCTTAAGACTCCTACCAGTAATGTGTTAATTTAATAAAACTGATTAGAGGAATTTAACTATTACAAATCCCAAATATTCGATATTAATTGTTGTACTAGAACCGTAGTAAAGAAGCAAATGCGGTGAGTTCACTTGTTAAGCTGCATTTACCAAAGTATGGTTAAAATAGTGTATCATAACTTTCACAAGTATCTTATATTGCTTATAAATAATTGTTTTAAATAAAAACTCCCTAATTATCTATTTTGCTTCGAATATTAAATGTGTGAATAAATTTAATTTTAATATTTCGACCACAGTCCCTTAAGAAATCTTACGAACTGTGACGCCGTAGCGTTAAAACGGTGTCGCTTACAAAGAAACCCGTCAATCCGAATCGGAACGTCGAGTATTATTAGATATTTCAATTAGCTTTTAGCAGTCTAGTGTTAAATTACGATGCTCCGAGACACGTGCGTCACACTTGTATTTCTAACTAGGATTCCTGATTTTTAGACGAGTGGTAGTTTTATTTTAATCTCATACTAGTTTCCCCCCCTTTGCCCTTCAAGAGAAGAGGTGATACCTGAACACCATATGGTTTGGAAAGTTACGTAACCACTAATTTAGATAGCCAAGTTAAAAGTGTGCTGGAAAAGATGTAATTTAGTCATTTTTTTTTCATTTAATGTATTGGGTATTTCTTTATTTCGCAAAATTGTATTTGTGTTTCTGTATATGGACTTGCATTCTTGTAAAAGTATATTTTACGTTTTATAGACGTAAATGTGTATTATTATTGATGACGCGTCTAATGTTCGTAACACAAGCAATAGCATTTCCCTGATAGGTTTTGGTCACGGAAGCTAGAGAACTCCTGTTTCCTAAACCATTAACTTTGTAACTTTATCGTTACATACGACTGCAGTGGTACTATATTATTTTCAGATGTTGCTTTTATGGTGATAGGTATTTCACCAGTTAATTTATAACAAATTAATGTGTACGATACAGTTACAATTAGTTTTATTTTTTATTGAAAATGCTCAAATTATAGAGTTTTATCATTAGAGTTAATCATTAATTACTTACATCGTCATTGCGCCTCCAACCCGGGGAACTAAAATGTTATGTTCCATGTGACGGTAGAATAAATGATTAGTGAGTGGTACCTATCCAAACGAGCTTGCACAAAACCCTATAACCAAGTACAAGATTATATCTTGTGTAATTATATAAACACAAATATGGTATCATAGTGCTAAAAATAAATATTTTTGTGTAATCGTTTCTATTGTACCTTTATATGATAAAATTCTTAATCTAAATAACACAAATAAGTTGAATATGTAAATAAAGGACCCACTAAATTCCATACACATGTATTATATCTTATGAATTTATTGACGATGTTAATATTTATGTAAACAATTCTTACAATATTAATAAATATCCAGCTACCTAATACTGAACATAATTGTCAGTTGGCCTTTTCGCTCGCATGCCTTCCTACTATCAATTGCAGAAGTTACTTTAAACAAATGACTCAACCGATTTTAATAAATTTAATATCGTTAAATACTTGCAATTCCATATACTTAACATTTTAATATCAATCTATTTAATATGGGTAAATGTATCAAGAGCCGAGATGGTCATCTGGTTAAAAAAATATAATGATAAACACAAGGTAAGTGGTTCTTGCCTGGTCTTACACGTGAATCATCTATTGCTTGGCGGTTAAACATCTTAAGGAAATCTACGCGTGTCGAATAAAAATCCACATCGGAGCAGCGTGGTGGAATAAGCTCCGAAGCTACTAAAGCATATGCATAAACTGCAACATACTACTTTATAATATTAGTATATTTATATTAAATTTCTTTACAAATTCGAACACAATGTGGCTTTTGATTGGTTGGATTTAAGTTTTAGTTTGTAGTATAAAAATATTGTAGTCCTTTCAGCTGATTTTGTTTTTAAACTATTCAAAAGTAGATATTGTGCTATTAACGTAATCCTCCACAACTTTAAATTGACCTTAATCAGCTCCTTGAAAACTTACAACAATTTCGAATCTTGTACCCTCTTAAAGTCCAAAGGAAACAAAGTTTCGCTATGAGCGGTTAATTTTCATATACAACAGGGCAATTTAGGTCATAACCTAAGCCTCATTACAAAAGTTAGGCACCATTAACGAATAAGTCCGCATTTTGATGGTTATAAGCCGAATATACGGCGTGTATCTGTTATGACGCAGCTTTTAAAGTTAGACGATGACAATACTTCTTAAATAAACAGCGTTAAACACTAATTGCTTTTGTTTACTCTCGTGTTAGGACAGGATAATAAATGTTTAACTCCAATTAATCGCTCATTCTTTGCCAGTTATGACCTTCTTCTATTTAAAAAGCTATAAAATATTCGTTTTCGCCCCCGGTTTCGCCCGCGTTATCCAGATGTTAGGTATGCAAAAAATTGCCTTTGTTCGTCCGTGAGGTTCAAGCTTGATTCATTTAAACAGACAGAAATATACGGAGTTATGTTCGCAATTATAATATTAGTTTAGATTATGTTTCGACATCCATGATCCGAAATTCAAAAATGATATCAAATGTTTCTTTATTTATAAATATGACTGATTGTTTATATTAAAAAAATATTAATACGAAATTTATTATAAAGGGTAAGTCAATTTATATTCCACAATTTTTTACACGTGAAATAGCTACAACCACGTCAATCCGTTGCACTGATGTTTCGTGAATAAATGACAAACCAATAAATACATTTTAGTATTAACAAATCCAGTACAAGGATAGTTGTCAAGAAATTGACATTTTTACTAATGAAAATGTGTAACACAAATTTGAACTTTTCATTTAAATTCTAAACAATAGTAAGACTATATCTGTAATGAAGGAAAAGCTTAAGCCGCCAGGGGACACCATCTTGTGTTATAAAACATTGCAAGTTATAGTTATACACGATGATGTACGAATAGTTGATGTATGTTTATGTAATGTACGAGAATTGAAATTCGTGAGAAAATCAGTGAATTTCAAAAAAAGAAAAAAACGAAAAGTAGCACTTACACAAAAGTGTAAAAAGTAACAACCTGTGAATTTCCCACTGCTGGACTAAGGCCTCTTATTATTATTTTTTGAGGAGAAGGCTTGGAGCTTATTCCACTACGCTGCTCCAATGCGGATTGGTGGAATACACATGTGGCAGAATTTCAGTGAAATTAGGCACATGCAGGTTTCCTCACGATGTTTTCCTTCACCGTCAAGCACGAGATGAATTATAAACACAAATTAAATACATGAAAATTCAGTAGTGTTTGCCCACTTGAACCCACGATCGTCGGTTAAGAATCACGCATTCTAACCACTAGGCCATCTCGGCTCTGCACACAAAAGTGTCTAGAGATGAAATTAAATTATTGCCAACTTGTTAAAGCATATAAAAATAATTTACCATAAGGTAATACGAGTCAATTTTAATAAACATAACTTATGCTAAACTGAGCCGAGTGTTGTCAAGACTCCCTTATATGTATTTAACGAGGCATTTACATTCAGTGTAGCGTGACTAGAGTACGTGACGAAATTCCTCCCCTATAATTAAACCTTCAATTAAAATTCAATATTCTTCAGGCGATATTTTGTAATTTATTTGATTATTTAAAACACAATATGGAGGGACAATTCCGGAAAAGCTATGTGCCTACATAAGGTTATGGGCAAAAATCGGCAAGGAATTTCCCTTTCTTCAAAAAAAAAAAAAAGAAAATTAGTAAATATAATGAATGATAAACAATAAAATTACGGGCCGGATGGCGTGTTGTTAGATACTTGCCGTTCACACCGAAGGTTGTGGGTTCGATTCCCAGGACAGACATTTGTGTGCATAAATATGTCTGTTTACCATAGTACAAGCTATGCTTAGTTTGGGATCAGATGACCGTGTGTGAATAATGTCCCAGGATATTATTATTATTATTCATCTAAAATTCAGTGTAACAGTCAATGTTATATATAACCAAATATATAAACTTAGCCAAATACTGCAATAAGCTGTACAATCCTACTACACACATAGTTTCACGACCATTGCAGATTCAATAATTGCATAAACAATTTTATGGCAGTTGGTTACTCGGACCTAAAGTTTTATTGACTGAATACATTCAGCGCGAAATCCGAGAAGTGGAGAATTCAACATCTCAATACCCTTTGTAGCATTTTAAAAATATTATTTTCAAATTTAAATGTTGCAACCGAAACTTTGCATTAAAATTGAGGAGAGGCTTTTTCTAACTTTGCACATATTACTTCAAGTCAGTTTTATATAATTGGTACAAAAATCTCTCACGTGATTTCAGACTGCCTTGTGTAACAATCTTCGATATTGCGTATGCTTAACATACGGAGTTTATTTCTGTTATATAATTAAGTTCCATGCAAAAGTCCCACGCGTGCTTTCTAAGACGTTAGGGGAAGAATTAATAACATTACAGTTTGGGATGACTTAATTAAACTGCGCCTACAAAGGCTGTTGATAGAAGATGAAATATGCTTAAAATATATACGAAGTATAATATACGGTTGTTGCAAGTAATTAGTTTTGCTCCGCTTGCAATAAATGTTTCATAATTCTACAACAAATGACAAAAATATTTATAAATAAATATAATATACATATTTATTATAAACAAAAATAAAATAGGTTCATAAAAAATAACTAATATATAATATATGAAACTAGCTGCTCGTCCTCATTTCATGCGGGTCAAATAAGATTTTTTTTACAATAAACCCCGGAACCCGAACTAAACCACCGAGGGACTCACAAACATACACAAAAACATCATAATCTGTCCAGCCGCTTAGGAGAATTTCAGTGACATGCACACATACAGAAGAATTATATGTGTATAAAGATAGGCCCATAGTCATTTCATACATATATGAATATTTGGATTATATTCTTCATGTTTCTCATTATTTGGTCGAATTAATTTAAGGACTTCTTAGAATTTCAAATATTTCCGGAAAAATCCTTTGAACTTTGTAACATGTACGCATAAGAAAAAAGAAGTGTGGTATATTCACGCTGGTTGGGACGTCTGAGTAGGTAAGGTTCAATGACGTAATCTATATACGTATTTTTGTTTTATTATTATGTATGAAGACATTATTGAAAAAAATAATACCTGCAAGCTGTCTTACGACATTCAGCTACATTTTTTATTTGCCTCAGGAGGTGTTTTGAGCAAAATCCATTGATTTGCCCAAATACGTATATTTGTATCTAAGTTTCCATTAGATCTTATGGCGTTCGTCTCCTAAGTCTATTGAAAGTTCTATTGGGTTTCCTTTGCATTTGGTCCCTTGGAAGTTGGTTGGGTAGTTTTGCTTACGCTTGTGGTAAGTTTGTAGTGAATCGGCTACTACCATTGTTATAGTTTTTGTTTTTAATGTACTAGGAAAAGATTAATTAATTTTTTTTTAATAAGAGTAACTCCGTCCAGAGTTGGCTAGATAGTGTTTACTGTGTGTTTTACAATAATAGTTTTCCATTTTGCTATTTTTTTGCGATTATTACTTATTAAGATAACTCTTATTTTTAAAAAAGTAACGTAAATTATATTATGATAATATAGTACAGCAAATTTTTTTATGATAATAAACAACTGTCGTGGAATACCTGGACAAGTTGAATATCCATCGATGAAATATATAAATTACCTATACTGTGTTACTATGGTGTGCTTTTTAATTTGTCATCGCTATTCATTCCAATTAAATAAAAACGTAAGTAATATCAAACGTTAATCGACAACCGAATGGAGTCATTTTCGTAAGTGGTCACTTAAACGATACGGTGGTGTAGGCGTGTCTCAAGCATTGTTCACTGTATGGCTCAGAATAGCAATCTACAAAATGTGTACGTATCGTAATTAATTTTAGAGCGCTATTTGCTCGATGACTATTATTAAAAAGCAATAAAAGTCGATTGTTCAAATTATTCTGTAATTGATATTTTAATAATGTGGATTTATTGTTCGTTAAGTTCGTTGTAGACTTAATATAAGGTGATTTATGTACTGAAGCCGAGATGGACCAGTGGTAAGAACGCGTGAATCTTAACCGATGATCGTGGGTTCAAACCCGGACAAGCACCACTGAATTTTCATGTGCTTAATTTGTGATTATATTTCATCTCGTGCTTTATGGTGAAGGAAAACATCGTGAGGAAACCTGCATGTGTCTAATTTTACTGAAATTCTGCCACATGTGTGGCACTTAAATAAATATATTATACTATATTTTACGTGGGGTTTTCCATCTCGAACTACGCTAATGAGCGAAACCGCAGCTGATATTTAATTTCCTATAATGTTTTTATCACTGAAAATTATGATAATTGAGTTTAAATCCAACATAACATAAGAAAAATAATGAAAATCATAACTTTTATAAAACGACTCCTAAATTTGCTACTGAAAGTTTAACGAGTTTAAAACACATTATGAGTAAAAGTTGAAATAATTTGAAATAGTTTTTAGTTGTTGTCTCGTTTATAATTCT
The DNA here is from genome assembly GCF_905147045.1 of Nymphalis io. NCBI lineage: Eukaryota > Metazoa > Arthropoda > Insecta > Lepidoptera > Nymphalidae > Nymphalis > Nymphalis io. The sequence goes on along the minus strand of NC_065890.1, from coordinate 2,718,499 downwards.
TCATAAACGACTGATTTCGAAAATTTACTTAAAATCACAAAAACTTACAACTTTGTTATATAGATTTTTTTAGATTCTGTTCATATAACGAAATAAGGTAGCACCAATAGGATAACTCTCTCCTCAGCATGTTTTAGTCATATATTGACGAACAATGTTGTAATTTAGCAATCCATGACTTGCAACCTTATATCTAGCCACGATACCAATGACGCACCTCCAGCAGTGTCGTCCGGATATAAAGTTATCGTGTTTTTTTGTCGCAAAATTCTCAGTAGCAGCCTATAGTTTGATGTTAAAAGTTTGTGCCTCAAAATGCACGTAAAACCGTTGATCCTTAAGACTGAAACTTTGTGATTCGAAAAGTTAGTCTTTGTATTTCTGGTATTTCTCTCTCCGGACGCCAGCCAATTTAAATAGCACATGGCACACTAAAGACCCGTGGTTGGTTTTACATTAGTGCTTTAAGTAATGGATTTTACGATCGTCTAAGGAAGATATGACCACTTACCGTTAAAACGCCCTTTTACCCGTCTGCTATACTAGAATTATTCCAATGGATTATTCTATTGAAGTATTGCTTTTCAACTATCCTTTGATATAGAATGAAATATGTTGTAAGATACTCGTTTTCAACTTTTGAATTACTATAATCTGAACTGGATAACTGAACACTAATCAAAAATCTTTGAATTTATTAGAAGACAGTAATTTAATGCCATTAATTTAACTTTTTTTTTGAAAAGACCGCCAATAATCATCCTTTTCCCACAGATAATAAAATCTTAATTTCGGTCAAAAATCGATTATCACAATGAAAAATCGATTCAAATAGACATGAATAAATAATATTTAAAAAATAGTATATTGCAGATTTTATTATAATTTCCTTACAATATTTTGTAATTAATAAATGTATTCACTGTTCTATTCGATACTGATTATCTTCATTAGAAACGTTTGCATAATAATCACGTGTGACCTATATCAAAAACAAAACAATTCCTGAAAGTGAACTGTGACATTATATAAAACACTTAGTACCGAATTGGTAATAAACGATTCCGCGGGATACTTACAATTACTGAAGGTATGTACCGTCGGTCACAAAAGTGTTTCATTATGTAAAGTTATTGATATATAATTATAGTATTAAATTGAGGGAGCGAAATGGTCGCGCTTCGAACAAAACTAAATGTTTTGTCTAATACCTAAAATATTGAGTAATATTTTACCAAAACTTCACATCTACTAATAAGTTAAATCAAGTCGTGACGTTTCATCCATCAAACTATTTGACAACGGTTCAACTTACACAAAGCCTAAATAAAACAAATGATTGATTACCCAAACTGTCTATGTTTATTATCTATTTATTCATCTTCTATCAAGTCGTTCAGCGCCAAAATCAATTTTAATAATAATTATTGTTTCTGAATGTTATGAACTTTAACGTTGAAGGTGCTGTTCTGTATGAACTCATTTCGTATCTCACTTGTGAAATGTAGAAAATCAATTTACAATTATATGCTATTTATATTTTGTTTGTTCTTTTTTTGTTTTTTTTTTATTGGCATGGGTATGCGGACGGGCAAAACGGGCCACCTGACGGTAAGTGGTCACCACCGCCCAAAAACGTTAGCGATGTAAGGAATGGATATTTCTTACATCGCTAACGTTCGCAAGGTTGGTCGCGCATCGATAATGCGCCACCAACCTTGGGAACTAAGATGTTATGTCCCTTGTGCCTGTAGTTACATTGGCTCACTTATCCTTCAAGCCGACTTCAAAAATGCATCAATACTAAAAATTGCTGTTTGGTGGTAAAATATCTGATGAGTGGGTGGTACTTACCCAGACGGGCTTGCACAAAGCCCTACCACGCAGTAATTGATTGCTTTAAATGTTATAATTATTAAACTCAATATCGCATACATTTTTCCGTCAGTGCACGATCGTAATTGAGATTGTTCGATTCGTTCGTAAAAAAAGTAACACTTTTGGTGCTGACGGTACTCGTGTACATTATCCATACGAATCAACATTACGTATTCTACTCTTTGTTTTTTAAACAGCCTCTCCGGCTTTAATGGTAAGTGAACATTTGCGATAATGTTCGCGACGTCGATACCGCTTGCGAACTTAAGTGGAGTGATATCTTTATTATTTGTAAAGGTTGCGGAGATTTTTTGTACGGATGGAATAATTTTATTGTGAGCTTATTGATTACAATTTTCAATTTATAGATTGAAGAATATTTTTACTGTATAAGTATCGTTTTTTATATTTCGTGGTTATATTGGACAATATACTTTTTTTAAAATGTATATAGTAAATTGATTAAATTTAACGTTCATCTTTTTATTATATTATTTATTATAAAATAAGGGTAATTAACATATGTAAAAAATGAAGCTGTTAGATAAATGTGCACAAAATAGATACCGGTCACTAATAAGATTAAACATATCATATATAAAGTATAAATTTTAAAAACATATACATATGTCGAAGAGATTTGAATCTAGACATATTAAAAGAAAAAAGTTATAAAAACGATTAAAAATCTGTCGCTTTGTAAAATTAGTTTAAATAAGTCGTATTCTAGATCATATGCAGTTCCCATAATAAAAGGAAAATTAAAATGATATAGTCACGTTATAAGTTACAACCGTGTTGTCCGATAATAAGTTCACTAGCATCAGTAGTGACCATAAATCCCTTGGCAATATTTTAATTAATGGTACATTATTTCTTGCATGAAACAGCTGAAAACATGTTTGTATTAATATTTCGATACATTAATTTTAGTGCACAATGGCCACGATATTATGTCGTTACAAATTACATTACGAATGAAAACATACGAGCTTCGTACGATACAAAAACGCTGCGTTTGATATTCTATAATACTTTTTTTACGGAAAATTTATCAAAGTAACGCATACTATTAGATAAAAGTAGTCTTTTGCGCTGCGTAAAAAATTACAAAAAAAAAGGAAAAAAAAAGATATAACATACATCAAAATCGTGTAGGCATTAATAAGTTATGGTATAATAAATAAACTTACATACATGCGTATGTATTTTTACACGAATGAATCTTAAAAACATTATACACTTTTTTTGGGCAGTCGTGTAATTCATTAACGAATGATTCTTATATCAGGTGACACTTGAAAGATACGCGGATTGATTTTAATGGCGATGCAAACATTTTTAATAAAGTCTAAAACTATTTATACTTGCTGTGTCAGCAGCGTTACTTTTCATTGAAGAAGCGTAATAACTTATACCTCATACCTTCTCCCTAAGAAGAGAGGACCAGCCCAGCCGTGAATCATTTTCACTGACTTTTATTTTTTTAATTAACAAGTTAATAAATGAAACGAAGCCACGTATGTCCTATAATATCCTTGTATATTACTATAGAAAAATGTTATAAGCTACAAAACGAAACTAAAATTGTTTGAGTCAAATATCTGATTAGTCACGAATTTGCTTTCGCTCCTTAGAAGATTAACTATAACGGAAGTGATTTGAGGCATAATTCTTCATGTGTTATATTTATATTATGAAAATATAAGTTACAAACTGGTTATAACTGGTTTCGCAAAAATATTTCCAAGCAATATATTTTAACAATAATCAAACAACAAATATCCAAATTGTTTCGATTCTATAAAACTACTCCATAAACTGTACAAGAAAACGGTGTACAATCGATTTTTTGTTACAAAAACTAAAAGTTTCTGTCAACGGTACACGAACTTGATGTGAATAGGACACTTGACTAATCACGTGTGCTAAAGTACTCTCGGGACGGTAAGGGTGCGTCCATAGACCACGTGGGTCTATTTTAGCCTCTTTTAACCAATTATTGTCTAACGTAGCTTTTGTCTCGACCCGCCCTTCTCCGGTGTATTTAATTTCGTTTTCATTATGTCTTGAAGACATCTTGCTCCATTGGATCTTTCAAAAACAATTTAAAAAATACTTAATTATTCAAAATTTATGACAAGTATTTTTTTTATTTAAATTGAGTAGTTCAACCCAGCGTTCTATCTAACTCGTACTAATCTATATGTAGCTATCTAACTCGTTCGGACTAAGTAGCTCCGTTCCCTAGTCCGCAATTATAGAAGCTTATGCCAATGGGTAGAATAATAGCTAAATGGTCAATATATCGCGAATGTATTCACAAAGAGTCACACCCGACCTGAACCGTACAGAATCAGAATCGTAGGTACCAAACTTATATGTATATTTATATATAAATATAGTCGAATCGCGGTGATTATTTCTTCTCGTTCGTGTGCAAAAACAACATTAAATGAGCAATTAAAACTAATTATGACAAAATTATTTATTTAATAATAAGTCATAGTCGTAGTAGTCATGCATAGAAAATATTATAGTTTACACGGTGGTAGGGCTTTGTGCAAATCTGCCTGGGTAGGTATAACCCACTCATCACATGTTCTACCGCTAAGAAGCAATATTATGTTCCAGTTTGAAGGGTGTAAGCTAGCGTTACTACAGACACAAATGATTTAACTTATTAGGTCCCAAGGATGGTGGCGCATTGACGATATAAGCGATGTTTAACATTTCTTACAATGCCAATGTCTATGGGCGTTGGTGACCAATTACCATTAAGTGGCCCATATGACCGTCCGCCACCCTCTCCTATACTATATAAAAAGAATGTTAAAGTAACTGTTTTAACCGATTTTCATAAAATTTAGTATGCGGCAAGCTTGGACCTGAAGGATTGACATAGGTTAATATTTCCTATAGTATCGATGGGCGGTGTACCATCACGTGGCGCATTTGCCAGTCAGTAACAATTATAATTAAAACAAATATTGCACAAATGTTGATCAGCCCCACAAATGTATCTAAAGAAGAAATCCAAAAAGATTTAACTGGTTCGATGCGGAGTTTTAACCCAGTAACGAAATATGCGGTCTAATTAGCTAGCTACTGGTCAAAGGAAATTATAAAATTTAATATACATCCGACTCGTTCGTGTAACACTTCTAATTCATGTGCATTCTGTGACCCTTCGTATTACAGGCGATAAAAATAATAGAATGCTGTTCAATTAGCCGGAATAGCCGATGTAGGCGTTAAGAATAATAACAGTTACGCGTGTAATCAAATTTTTTGATAAGGATTTGGATTAATAAAATATTTGATATAATGATAGACTTTCACAATGGCGATAAATAGGTATAACTGCTTAAAAATGAATTTTCTATTTCAAAATTATAAAGTTTATGATAATTGGCAGACGTCGTTTTTTGAGACCGTAAAAAGCAATTGATGCTTTTATATATTGCAATGGTAATGGTTTTTTATTTAATACCTTCTGATAATTATCGGTAGCAATTTGTATTTTCAGAAAATTTAATTAATACCCATAAATGTTGAAATGTTATATTAATAAATTGGTTATTTAAAGTATTTATTTTATTTGCATTTATTTTCAGTGTAAGCGGAATGATGAATTTTGTTTTTTGAACGGCAATTTAATCCATGATAGGATTCCGCGAATCCAGTGCAAAGAGAATCGTAAAAAAAAATATTATGCATTTTATACCGATACCTATTAAAGTAACCAAGTTCTGCATTATTTATTCCTCAATGCATAAATTGGTATGTTTTAATAAAACATGAACAGGTAACGTAAAGCATACCAAACCCCAAAGCAGAAAAATTTTCAATTTATTCTCAGCGAAAGAATTCTGAAGGTTATTATGGAATTCCTTGGATACCTAACCATCGAAGGACCGCTGGTCGACTAAGAATTAAATAAATACGTTAAACTTTACTTAACCTTATATTAAGGTAATAAGAAGTATAATAGCTTACCGAATTGTTGCAAATCTGATTGCTTATTATCATTTTGTTTAAATGGGAGGTAACGCGAACTTATACAAAAGAATATGTTTTTGTTATTTATTTGTAGTTTTTCATAATGGGATTCCAGTACACGAATACGAATAAAACATATTGTTATTACACAAAATATCTGCTGAAATAATAAAAAACCTTTTTTTTATCATATTAGCATTATAATAGTTTTCGAAGAAGGCATTCCCGAAGACAATGAGATAAATTTGCGTGTGGCACTTCAACCTCTATAGTCTGTACGACGTTTATTCAAAAGGCCGTAAGATTATGTTTGCGGAACAAGATTTACTACTCATATGTACTTAGTTAATTGCCCTAATTTATTATTATTATTATTATAGAATAGGAAGGTGGACGAGCATATGGGTCACCTGATGGTAAGTGGTCACCAAACACCCTTAGACATTGGCATTGTATGAAATATCAACCATCGCTTATAGCCAATGCGCCACCAACCTTGGAAACTAAGATTTTATGTCCCTTGTGCCTGTAATTACACTGGCTCACTCACCCTTCAAACCGGAACACAACAATATCAAGTATTGCTGTTTTGCGGTAGAATATCTGATGAGTGGGTGGTACCTACCCAGACGAGCTTGCACAAAGCCCTACCACCAGTAAATTAAGGTATCTTAAATTCATTGTTTTTTTTTTCGTGACTTATAATTTTGACATAATATAATGAAATTTTTGCCAGTGCACAGTAATAAAAAAGTAGGAAAAAAAACGGCACAGAGTATAAAGTTTTTTCCCATTCACAGCTCAAAATATCTATTAAGTTTAAAAATGTTGTTGCTCGGTTTTGCTATTTTAGCTTTAGTTTAGTTTAATCGTTAGATAAAATTTTACCTGTAAATGGGATATAATTGTTGCAAATATTTAATAGTTTCCATCAAGAATAGCAAATACACACGATTTAATTTTATATATGTTTATTCATTGAATTGAATATCACAACTAAAAGCGAATAAATAAAATAAAAAGGGTTGATTTGTTTACAAGTTACTTGTTTATGAGGAATAAGCTCTAAACCTTCTCCTCAAAAAGAGGAGAGGAGGCCTTTAGCCCAGCAGTGGGACATTCACAGGCTGTTACGGTTACGGTTACGGAGGACTAAATGAAAAACTACCAAACCACAATTAAAACTACTACTGTCATACTTTTCAACACCAGTTATAGAACAGCTAGTTTCGATAACGCTTTAGAACTTTCAAGTATGATTTCCATTGAATAGAATAAAGTTCTCTCGGAATTGAAACAATACATAATACATCAGAGTTTTCATAATATCAAAGTTAGTATTTATAAAACAAGTTACCTTACAACTTAGCATTTATTGCTTGAAATATTTATATACATCGTGAATTACGTTTGAAATAATTACGTAGTTCAAATGAATTGTAGTAATGTCACAGAATTGTAAGTCAATGTTTATTCCATCAAATGAAAAACTTTGTCACATTAGTGGGATTATTGAAAACAAACTCGAATCGCGACTTCAAACTATTCGATATATTGACTGCAATCATCTATACTAATATTATAAATGTTAAAGTAACTCTGTCTGTATGTCTGTTACGCTTTCATGGCTGAACCGCTGAACCGATTTTCATAAAATGTAGTATGCAGCAAGCTTGGACCTCAAGGATTGACAAAGGCTATTTTATAACTGCTTTTATATGTAGGTTTTTTTATATATACGAGTAAAGGGTACGTATCATAAGACTTTTTTTAATATTATATATAGGATTTATAATAAGATTGTAACAAATAAACAAACTCACTTCGCATATTTCGTACATATTAGAATGTTCCATTTATTCAAGAATATATTTATTTGTACATCTATAACAAAATTATATCAAATGATTTCTAGTCAGTATAATTCTATAATAAAATATGTTGTATATTTGAAAGATTTTACAAGCAGGCATATCACAATACATTTTTGTTATCAAAATAAAATAATATTAATAATATTCTTATGAGTATATATATATATATATATATATATATATATATATATATATATATATATATATATATATATTAGCATTTTTTATTGTTAGCATTTATAGCTATAATAATACCAGTTTTGCATTTTGATTGTAACTGTAAAATACTTTCTCTTAAAAAATCTCTAAATTTGAAATTGCTACACTATGTATATTTGTCCCCGCTTCGTGACAAGGAGGCCGACTTTCAGTTAGCAGTAAAAACGCCATAAAAACGTGGATGTGACTGTAGTACCGTCTCAGCCTTTAATGCTCTTCCGTCTACGATAAAATACCCAAATAGAGTGTCAAGCCGGATCTCATTCCAGTGGTGGGCTTTGGAAATCGAATTTGCTTATTTCTCTCAAGGCTTTTATCTTTAAAAGGAAATGTTAGTGCGTTTTCTTTAAAATATATTTTGTTACGATTTCGTTTAAAAAAGCTATTTTCTAAAAAAATGTTCTCATTTGAATACGAATTTCATTTCTCGCAGCAAATTTTACCCTTAAATCAGCTGCGAGAAAGCATTTTTGAAATGGCACAACGAACTAGGAGGTACTGACTTGAACTATAATTTTCGCATTTATCATATGTATTTGTATATATTTTATACATACGCTATGACTTTTTTTCATTTTAAATAGAACTTTTATAGACTTTATTATTAAAACCTTAAAGTATACTGGTGGTAGCTTTGTGCAAGCTCGTCTGGGTAGGTACCACCCACTCATCAGATATTCTACCGCAAAACAGCAGTACTTGGTATTGTTGTGTTTCGGTTTGAAGTGTGAGTGAGCCAGTGTAATTACAGGCACAAGGGACATAACATCTTAGTTCCCAAAGTTGGTGGCGCATTGGCAATGCAAGCGATGGTTAACAATGCCAATGTCTATGGGCGTTGGTGACCACTTACCATCAGGTGGCCCATATGCTCGTCCGCCTTATTATTCGATAAAAAAAAAGAAAGTAATTTCTAAGATTGAATGCAAGAGATCTTTTTTGGGTTAATATAATTAATTAACTAACTTCCGTGTTGGTTTAAAATAGCATTTTTTATCTGTATATTTTTTTTTTATTTTACGTATTCATACAAACAAACCCGTGACGTCGTTATTTAGGCAACGTAATTAAAGAAATTTAATCTTAATTACAAAATAAAGAACATATTGTGTACCGTTTCATTTTTGTACAATAGATTGTAAATTGCCTACGGAGTATAAACAGCTCGCTATAAAAATACATCGCGCTATTCAAAATAAATCATGACATATGATACCGTTGCAGTGCATCCTAGGAAATTCATGCTATGTTAAGAATTCTATGCACGCCAAGTTGCGACCTAGGGGTTGATAACCTCGCTTGCCCAGTAAGAAAAATTTCGCAGGAAAAGATTGTCGGTGTAAAATTTAAAATCCTCACATCTTAGCAGATGTTGAACGTCGTGATGACAAAGTATAATATATGTAACATAATATATATATATACACTTAAGTTTTAGAGATTTTATATAAAATCGAAAGCGATTTAAATCAAATTGAATCAATAAAAATGATTGAATAACAATTGGTTTTACATTTTTCAACTTTTGTTGATTAATTTTTAATTTTCATTATTTTTAATCATTAAAAGAGAGGAAATGAAAATATTTGCAAAAAAAAAAGATCAGATGTCATTATTTCGTGCGTGTTTTTTATTTCCAGGAATTATTACAATTCTATTGTACGAATAGATTGTTGGGGAATTTTTCTTTATAGCGTAGATAAAAGGCTAGTTGGCGACCCATATGATGATTAGTGGTTATTGCCATCATCGGTCATTCGGGCTCCATTGAGTTTAATTTATTTAATACATGCGGGATTTATTCCGTCTAAATATTTCAATTTCTTATACGTTGGAAAGTTTTGAATAATTTTATGGTTTCGAAAATTTCAGTAGTTGTTTTCAAATTATAATATGAAACATGATATTAGTATTTCAATATTTATTTCAACAAAACGAATTTTGAAGATTAGACAAACAAGTTTTGATAAATTAATCAGTGTCGCAACTTTGCTAACTTTGCTTTCATTGACTTAAATGAATAAAATACTTTGGTCCGTTCGTCCCGTTGAATTTGTCGAAGTTTCTCAGGATTTGTTACCTGAAATTTGAATAATGTATCTTAACTGTTTTTGAAGGACGTCTTGTATTCAACGTACATACATATACATAACGTACTTACGTATAAACCGATTATGTACTTCTTTCTTTATATAATATGTTTATAATTTTAATGACAATGGATAATTATTGTCCATTCAAATATATATAAGCAATCTACAAACTCTTATTGATTAATTTCAGAGTTCTGTACAAAGCTTATATCTCAAATTTTAGACGTACCTAAGAGGTAAACTGTTTATCAAGTAACACTTCATACAAATTGGAAAGGGAGCTAAGGCTTCTATTAGGTAAATTCAATTTGTTCAAATTGTCCGCCCATCAGACGAGAATAGAATGAATTTACTTTACTTATATCGATCCTTCAGAGTGTATAGTATTGTTACACATATCGTACGTGCTTGAGTTCAAATAAATGTATTAACAAACATATACAGAAACATACATTCGTGTATAAGCCGAGATGGCCCTGTGGAAGCCGAGATGGCCCTGTGGTAAGAACGCGTGAATCTTAACCGATAATCGTGGGTTCAAACCCGGGCAATTTTCATGTGCTTAATTTGTGATTATAATTCGTCTCGTGCTTTACGGTGAAAGAAAACATCGTGAGGAAACCTGCATGTGACTAATTTCACTGAAATTCTGCCATATGTGAATTCTACCAACCCGCATTGGAGCAGCATGGTGGAATAAGCTCCAAACCTTCTCCTCAAAAAGAGGAGAGGAGGCCTTTAGCCCAGAAGTGGGACATTCACAGGCTGTTACGGTACGGTTACGGTTACATTCGTCTAAAATTTAAATCTCATCTGGTAATTCGACAGAACTTTATCATCGTAGAGACGGCGATTATTGACGTGACACAAGAGATGCATTTTCAAGTTCAGCCATACTATTCTGTAAGAACTCACTTCGTATGTCACTTGTGGAGTTTTGTAAACCGACGTATGATGATTTCCTATTTTGATACGCGTATCCTTTATCTTGGAATAGAACTAAATAAAAACTAAATAAAATTTAACAGTTTCAATTTCAGCATATTCTTTGTTCAAAATATTGTAAGTTACTTTTTTAGGCGTTTTTATATGATTACCAGCTTTACAAGTCTTAGTTTCGAATGGGTTGCTTATGGTATTTAAATCTAGAATAAGTGTTCGACCAATCAATAATGAACAATCAAATGGTCATATATAGGACCAAATAACCTTTAAAAAAAGTGTTATTAAGATATAATTACATTATTAAAAAATGCATCATGCATTTTTATAAAAAAAAACGTTATGTTATAATTTTGGTTAGTTTTTATTTGAAAATAAAAATATACTATTTAATATAAATAATATTAATATACTTAATAAGCCATTCACAAGCACTTTTCAATCGTCTTTTTGCATGATTATATTAAATGTAAAGCTATGTAGCTTCAAAATTTTATGTAATTACATGTGCAATTACATAAAATTTTAATTACTGTACTAATTCTTATATATAAATATAAGTCTAGTACTATCCTTTATCTAATCTCGTCTAACAATATATCACAATAGTATATATAGTATAATGAATTCACACAAAGCAGTTCAAAATAATTTTCAATCTAGTGTTCCACGTATGAGGTTATTTCGCCTTCGCAAATAGTGAATTGTGCTAGTAAGTTGATAAGCCTTTCTTACAACCCTATCCTGAATTGTTTCAAAATTAAACGTCTTAGCTAAATTATGTCTTAATACCAAGCAATAAGAACTAAAGTTAAATGATTAATTATAGCGTTAAGGACGTTCTTAAAACTTTTGTTTGAGAATAGCGTGTGTCACGCAAAGCGAGGTGCATAGACGAATGTCTGCATCGTCGAGGATGTTGCTGGAAATCGATTTGATTCTGATATAAAACTAATTATGCATAAGTCTTGATTGCATATTCACCTGGAAACGAACGTATAGATGCCCATGCTACACGGATGGCGGTGGAGACGCTACGCTGCCGCTGTGTTTATACATTGTACATTAATTCTTACTTTTTTTAAATAGTTGTAAGCAACCAAAAAAAATAGCAATTAAGGACGCTAAGTCCGTACAGACCGAATAAAACTATAAATAAAACAAAACGAGCGTATGACGTGTAATACAAAATATACCCAAGGTATTATGTTCTTAATATGATTTCGATGTCTTCGTCACAATCCATGCGCGCGCGAACGGTACTTTCCCTATATAATATAATAATAATAATAATGTCCTCCAGACCGATTTCGGCCACGGCGGCCAATCTGAAGAGAAATTAGCCAACTGCGCAGGAGATATTATAGTGCACAAGCGTGGGCGCAAACACAGGTGCACTCCCTTTTCCCTAGCTCACCGACCCAACACGATTGGAAAGAGCTCAAGCGCAGGACTAACGACTTTACGTTCTTTCCGAGGTACGGGAGTGTACACACTTCCATATTCCTTCAGAACTTCCAGACAGTATGCTACTGAGAATTTTGTGACAGAAACCAAATAACTTTTTATTGGCCTGACCTAAGAATTGAATCCAGGACCTTCGGATCTGCGGCCTATCATCAAGCCTCTAGACCAACGAGGCAGTCAAGCAAATAATAATTCATATGAAGTAAATCACTGCGAAAAATCTGCATGTGTTGCATAAAATTAAGCCACATGTATGAGCGCTTAAAACCAAATCAAATAAGAAGAACTAATTCCAGTAGTGGGAGATTTGAAGACTTAATAGCTTATGAATCTATATACATACGTTAAAATAAAATGAAATCATTTATTAATAACATGCCAGCAAACCTGGGTGCTTCAATAGTTTTAAATGCCATTTCCACAGCTGCTGCTACTAATTTCCGAGCTTAATTTCATTACGGTGCTAACAGTAAGCAGTCCGCTATCGTCCTCGCGCACTATTGCAACGTAAATCCCTCTTGAAGCATTCGCACTTGATATCGTCAAATTAATTAGTTCCGATAGTCTCAGTCCGTTATACGGTTTTAAAACGAATTAGCATACAGATTGGAAAGCTTCCGATCAACCGCTTCGGTAGTTACTATTTCTATCTGAACACGATGGGATTTTCTTTCGTAGAATGTGTTTATTAATATTTTTAAATTGAAACAGAGAGTAGCTTTGTATTTGTTGTTTGATTTGTATCCGAAATTCGATCTATTTCTTTTTTAAGTTTATGAAATAGATTATTTCACATAATATAAATGTTATTACCTCAATTTATAATGAATACTAAAACAAATGGTCGACTTCACGTACATTATATAAATTTCTGTAAATGTTCAATGCTTTATTTTAGTGCAAACACGTTATCCTGCTTTTCTTCGCTTTATTAAATAGAATAAAACGTAAACCAAAAATGAAAAATTGCCTATAACATCTTTTCCTTGTTAAAAGTTAGTATTCCAAGCGCTTCAGGATCATTAAGAATTCCCTGTATATAATGGAGAGGACGATGTTCAATTCCTATTAATTACTCAGACAATGACCCTTTGGACCCTCAGAGTATCCGATCTTGAGTTCCCGCTGAAACAATTAGCGACTTGTCTTCGGACCGGAATTGTTTTAAAAGAATTGGATAAAGAAGAAATGGTTGATATTAAGAACCATTTTATCTTGTATATTGTTTGTGTCAATTTATTTAAAACAGAGCTAAATGTAAATGTAAGAGTTAATGAAACATTGCTGGGCTTTTCTTGACGAAAAGGCTTAGAGTTTATTCCACAACGCTACACATATGACAAAATATCATTCGAAATATGTAAATCGCCTTAATCGCCAAAAGAATAAATTAAGGATGGGTTTGAACCCTCAGTCGTAACATAAGATTCACGCGTTCTAACCACTGAGCACTTTAGTGTTATAACTAGTCTGTACGTCTTTAATGTTGTCAATGAATCAGGACAATTTAATAGAATCCAAATAAACAAAGATTATCACCGTGTCTATACTTATGCTTGAGTCAACGGAACGTGACCAAAACCGAAAATGATACTGGAGTATTCTCTTATTTGCAGGTTATACTGTTTTGTTTGTATTATATTTTAATCCAACTAGCCAGAGCCAATCCCTGATACCAGATCTCTGATATTGGAAATATTAAATATTGAACATCACGGCTAACCTATACATCTATACGTATAAATAAAATTGAAATTTCTGTCTGTAATTTCCAAATAACTGCCTCTCTTTTTAAGATAATATGGATATTTGCGAGTTATCAAAACAACTTTTTTATTCTATAGAATCGCTGATATCTAATAATATAAATATTTTATATTTATAATTAAAAAATGCAATATATATCGTTAATATGACAGATTTTAAAGGATTTACGTCAAGAACTGAATGCCACTTATTGATCAGGTTTCCGTGAATACGTACCAAAAATTAAAACTTGCTTAAAATTGCAAAATTAAAAATAGCTTGAAACAAAATAATACTCATAAATGTGAGTGTTATTTTATTTTTATTTCTGATTAAGTTTTTTTCTTTATAAATATATATTTTTGTGTTTAGTTTTGTATTTCCTATACTATGATAAATTATAAGATACATTAAATTAAGTTTATTATTTATAATGTTTCAATGTTGTTTACATTTGTTATAGATAGACGTTCATTGCGTTGCGTTGTTACGAAGTCTGTTATTTTTATTAGTGTAAAATAATTAAACTGATAACGCGTATTTACGAATAAAAATTATATAAGTTTGATTGTGATAAATAAATGAAATTGAAACGATATAAATACAAATTATAAGTTCTTCTAAAAATTGTGTATTATATTTAATCAAAAGTGTGACAGCTTAAGAAATTCATTAACAGAGTAAAATACCTAAAAGAAACAAGGTAACAATTTTGATACTGAAAATGGTAACAGTTAAAATCAAAATTGTAAGGGAGCCGAGACTTTTAGACGGTTTACACTGCGTGAAAAAAAAATCATTTATTACACTAAGAGGATCGATATATGTTTTTTTATAATGTAGGTATCCGGGCGAGCATATTACCACTTGATGGTAAGTGGTCACCAATGCCTATAGACATTGGCATTGTAAGAAATGTTAACCATCGCTTACATCGCCAATGCACTACCAAACTTAAGAACTAAGATGTTATGTCCCTTGTGCCTGTAATTACACCGGCTCACTCAGTGTGAGTCAACCCGGAAGACAACATTACCACGTAGTGCTGATTTGTGGTGGAATATCTGATGGGTGGGTATTACCTACCCAGACGAGCTTGCACAAAGCCCGACCACCAGTAAATATGTTGTCAAAAAACACTATCTTGATGGCACGCGCATAGAAATTAACTTAACCTTACCCATGTCTTAGTCCAAGCTTTTTTTATATCAAATAAAATTGCTATTATATAATTTATCAATTTTATATGACCAGAAATAAATTATATCGAAAAAATGTAATAGATGTTCAAAGCTGTTTTCTTATACTACAGTAACAGTAACAAACCTGTTAATGTCCCAGTCCTGGGCAAAGGCCTCCTCTCTGCCTTTAGAGGAGGCCTTAGCCCAGCTTGGAGCTTTTATTTTTTTCTTATAATAACTAAGCTGTAATTATGTGTACACAATAATTTATTTCGAGTAAATTTTGTTTGCTTTTCAATGATTTTGCATTACTCAGTACATGTTTTAATTTTATATTACATTTCTTTTATTCAACTAAAAGATATATTATATAAAATTATGTAAAAATGGCAAACAAATAAATAAAAATAAATAAATAAGAAATGTTTTTTATAAAAAACTGTTTGTACTGTCTGTACTAAAAGTAAAAGGCAATAACGTATTATTTATATGGAAAAATAATTTATCTGGTAACAATAGTGATGTGTATTAAAGCAATTATTTATCTCCCTTACGATACAGTAATTCAGTATGTAATAAAAATATTTAATATTGATTGTTGATTGGTATTGTATAACATACAACAACAGTTACGATGCTATAAATTTATTTTGTCGACATTACCTGTGTAATACATAGATATACTATGTATATACACAGTGGCTTGATGTTAGGCCGCAGACCTGGAGGTCTTGGGTTCAATTCCGAGGTCGGGCCAATAAAAAGTTATTAGGTTTTTCTGTTAGAAAATTCTCAGTAGCAGCCCGGAGTCTGGAAGTTGGAAGTGTGTACACTCCCGTGCCTCGGAAAGCACGTAAAGCCGTTGGTCCTGCGTCTGAATTCTTTCCGGTCGTGTCGGATTGTCGTCCCATCGGATTATGAGAGTGAGGGAAGAGAGAGTGCACCTGTGTTTGCGCACACACTTGTACAGTATAATATCTCCTGCGTAGTTGGCTAATCTCTCTTGAGATTAAGCCGCCGTGGCCGAAATAGGTCTGGAGAACATTATTATTATATACACATATAAAGTATAACATCTCTCTTTATTTATTTTTGGTTATAATGCAAATATATAAATAGCTTTATTATTTATATAATTGTTTATTGTCAATAAAGAAATTCTAACGTGTGTTAGTTAAAATATAACTTATTAAGTGTTTTTGCATATAGAAAATGCCTTTATTTGGATTTGCATTAACATTTTTATGGTACTTGATTATAGGGCTTAATGCAAGCCCGTCTGAGTAGATACCACACATATCTTGAAATATGGTGCCGCGAAACAGTGATGCTGAGTATTTTTGTATTTCAATTTATATTGAAGGGCGAGTGAGCCAGTATAAATATAGGCTTAAGGAGCATAACATCTTAGTTTTCAAGATTGGTGGCGCATTGACAATGTATATTGTGGGCGGTGGTCATCACTTACCACCACGTGACCCATTTGCGTGATCTCAAATCTATAACATAAACAATAAATATTTTTGTACATACTCCCAAGACATAGTCGGATTTTTATATAAAAGAAAGAACCAACCATTCATAATGAAATACATCATTCTACAGATGGCTGATTACAGATAACCGCTGTGTATGGTTCATTGAGCGATTGCTACACGTCTTAACCAATATATAGCAATTTATCAGACATTTAAACGTATATATAATTTCATTGTAACGGCAGGAACCAATCTCGAATGTTTTATGTGGTACCGAATTGATATTGTTCAAACCTACTTTGGACAATGCTAATTGGCAGATGTGACTACCATTATGTACTTGGTTACACATATGTATATATATATATATATATATAAACACACATATATATATCAAGAAAATTTTAATCGTTTTAATCAACAAAAGTATTAATTAAATCATAAACACGTTTGAAATCATAATTATTTAGGGAATGATAATGGTACTTATATTTAAAGAGTTTTGTAACTCCATTGTTTCATTAAAGCTTCTTTCAAAATAATACGAGTTTATATTATGTTTCTATCAATTCATTTTAAATTGCTTCAATATCAATTTATATATAACTAGCGGCCCCGGCATCGTCAGGGTCGAACAATAATCTTTTTTATGTCAATAATGACTTTTATACAAAGATGTCACCGCCTAACTGTGACATCAATTCCATCGCGCACAAAGAAATTTAGCAACTCCTTTTTTAGTCGCAATTCCAAAAAATGGAATTCTTAACCAGCACACGTGTTCCCCTCGTGTGTTACAACCAGGGTTCCTTCAAACGAGGCGTAAAGAGGCATCTTGCGGACCAGCAAGGCAGGGGTGGCTAGTGCAGAACATTCTTCACGACGGTATAGGCCGTCGTCGCGCTTGCACTCTACTACCACTTACCTTCAGGTGGAGTAGTCATTTTATATATATATACCTTGGCTTACATTATTGCAATTATTGTAAAAATCCCAATTTTTTTGGAAAAAAATAGCCTGTGTTATTCGCTGTTAATATAGCTTACTATAGGTGAAATTAATTTAAAATACAGTTCAGTTTATTTTGACTTTATCCCTTATAAAAAATCATATTTTTTTATATTATTAGTACGAATATAGTATATGGAACAGCTAGACTTTATAGTAAGTAGTTTTAGTAATTTTAGTGCATTTACGACGAAAATTTTTTAACGTAAATTAGCTTAAGGTATTATCAAAGCCGTCCAGTTCTGGCTTAAGCTTAAAACGGCGTGTTCAACAAAAATACACCTTGTAATAATAGTGGACCTCTAGGCGTTTTCAGTTTGTCCTCACATGGAGTCAGCGTGCACGACGCTGATAGCGGACACGCATCGCTGAACTGAGCCTGGGATGGCTGACGGTAAACCGCTAGATATGACCGAAATGTTTTAAATGTAATACCACAAAATTTCATATTTTTGACGAGCTGGTTGGCGTAGTTGGTAGATACTTGCCTTTCACGCCGAAGGTTGTGGGTTCGATTCCTACCCAGGACAGACATTTGTGTGCATGAACATGTCTGTTTGTCCTGAGTCTGGTAGTATTTATCTATATAAGTATGTATTTACAAAAGAAAAGTAGTATATGTAGTATATCAGTTGTCTGGTTTTTATAGCACGAGCTTTGTAAAAGCTTAATTTGGGATCAGATGGCCGTGTGTGAAAAATGTCCCAGGATATTACTTATTTTACACAATTGAATACACCAAATGTACATATATATAATTAATATGCTAAATAAAAAAACTCGGCGAATAATAGTAAAATTCAATCCGTTATACATTAACTATATTACTTTTATAAATGCAAAAGTAACTCTTTTTGTTACGTTCTGTACTTTCACGGTTAAATCACTTAACCGATTTTGATAAAATTTGGTACGAAGCGAGCTTGAATCCCGAGGATGCTACCTACGCTACCTTTTTTACCTAATACCCGCCCCGCTCCCCCTATCACGCGGGCGAAGCCGCAAGCGATTTCTAGTGTTATATATAGTTATATAGTAGATAATGTGATTTTCGGGAATCTGATTGAAAAACAAATATGAGGTTTATAATGAAATCCGCAGTGCTTGCTGTTCAAAGACGCATAACGATATTAAGATACCTAATATATAAAAATAAGAACATAACTAAATGTAATTATGTTATATGAATGTAATGTATAAAAAAAAATCTATAGAAAAATAAGTCCAAGAAATAGCAATCGTTTGTTAGTTTATATCTAGCCCAGCATTTAAATCGAATCTAGTTCATAATATATAACTTATTTGAACCCAGAGTTGTAAAGTTAGGGAATTACAGTTGTTTGTTTTTATTTATGTATTTTATTAATAGAAAACAACGAGAGACTATTTATTTATTTATTTATTTAACACTTTTTGCGCAACATATACATAAAATGAGAGAAGTAGGAAACAATCAAAGAAAAAGAAAATAAAAAATGGTGCGCAAAGGCGGTCTTATCGCTTATAGCGCTTTTCTAAGGTTAACGCTAACATATATACGAAAGTATATGCATATTAATGTCTTTAGCATGGTAATTACTAAATAAAATATTCGTTTCGAAGTTGATGATTCGTATGTTACACAAAAATGTAAATATGTATATCTGTTTAATATGTTAAGCTGCCTCTTTGAAATTTGCGTTATTAGAACTTGTTCTTTTATTTTATATTTCACAAAAGCGGCTTACACCACTCTCTCTAAAACCTCAATAAATATTCCAGGAGAATTTATACGTTAAATAATCTTCCACTGGCTTAAATTCAACTTTATTTTTATAGAACTCGTATGTCTATTATAGACATGGGAACTAAATGTCTGATCTAGTTTTCATATATCGGTATAGCCATTGTTACATCTCGTTTATACAGTCCTACTGCGAAGCATTCTGTATAATTAAGACGCTCATGTGTTAGATTATGAAACACAATCTACTTCGAACCAGGCGTTTAACAATTTGGCTAATATCTTATTATATGACCTATCTATCACATAAATATGTCGGTGATTAGTAATGTGATGGACGGTAAGATGTGATGAGTGTTGAGAAGAAGAATAGTGATCAAAAAATGTATTTTAAAAAGCCAATTCGACGTTAAAGTCAAGAAACTCTTTAACTAGCGAGCAGAATACGATACGCTGATAGATCTTGTTTATTTATCATAGTTAGACATTTTCAGGTGTGTATGTTATTAATATTAACACGGATGGTGAACGAATTTTATCAGTGAAATCATTTAAATTACTTGGTTGTCAAGTTATTCGAATAAATATATTTTTAATAAATATATTATACTTAGCTTGGTCTTAAGTATATTGTACGAAAAAAGCAGGCGGAAAATAATTTATCAATGGTTAAAAAATATATTAAATAGAAAACGTGATAAAAATTTGTCAATTTCCTGTTTATTTATCACCCTCAATGTATTCTATACCACATTAAAAGGTGTACCTTAATACGTCACCAGGTGTACGGGCACATGAATAATTTAAACCAGGAAATATCGTGACGGACGACGTCGGATCACGCGAACTTGATCCTTCCGTTTGTAATTCGAGTGTCTTGTTTACAATTGAAAAGGAATTCTTTCATTTCACTTGTCTCGCTTTCCTGGAATAAACATATTTGAAATGTGTTTTTTTTTTAACAATAACTCCTAAATATATATTTAACGTATCATTTTACTGGTGGTAGAGCTTTGTGAAAGCTCGTCTGGGTAGGTATTACCCACTCATCAGATATTCTACCGCAAAACAGCAGTACTTGGTATTGTTGTGTTCCGGTTTAAAGGGTGAGTGAGCCAGTGTAATTACAGGCACAATGGACATAACATCTCAGTTCCCAAGGTTGGTGGCGCATTGGTGATGTAAGCGATGGTTAACATTTCTTACAATGCCAATGTCTATGGGCGTTGGTGACCACTTACCATCAGATGGCCCATATAATCGTCCGCCTTCCTATTCTATAAAAAAATGTGTTAAAAAATCGTTAAAAGTTTCACCTAGTCGGTACTATATTAAGGTGTTAGATTTATGTTGATATTGCTTTGGTATTCTTGAAGTAATTCTATAATAAAAGTTTTATTATAGGATGGTGGTAGGGCTTTGTGCAAGCTCGTCTGGGTAGGTACCACCCACTCATCAGATATTCTACCGCAAAACAGCAATACTTGATATTGTTGTGTTCCGGTTTGAAGGGTGAGTGAGCCAGTGTAATTACAGGCACAAGGGACATAAAATCTTAGTTCCCAAGGTTGGTGGCGCATTGGCTATAAGCGATGGTTGACATTTCTTAGAATGCCAATGTCTAAGGGCGTTTGGTGACCACTTACCATCAGGTGGCCCATATGCTCGTCCACCTTCCTATTCTATAAAAAAAAAAAAAAAAAATTACATAAATTAAAATATAATATAATAGGTTAAAAGACGAATTTTAACCGATGACTGCACTACTGAATTTTCATGTGCTTAATTTGTTTTATGTGTGTCGAGTGTAACTCTGCTTCGTGTAGCCATCAACCCGCATTGGAGTAATCTCTATACCTTCTGCTCATAAAAAGGTAAGCCTAGCAATACGAAATTTTACAGACTGTTACTACTACTTGGTATAATTAACGTTCTACGTGATAACGAAAAATAATTTCTACATCGTCTACACCAATATACATAATTTAAAAAAAAAAAAAAACATAATCATGATAAAATATAAAAGTTTTTCAAAAAACATCTGAATTCGAACGAACATATTATTTTTATGATAAAACTTAAAGCAACGTACAAGCAAAACTTGCTCTGCGAGGATTTCAATCTAGACGTGATCGAACGATTCTTTTGCATTGGGATTCCGGTAGTTGGCACAATTCCTTCGATATTGTTTTTGTTGGAAATAAAACTTTGATCCACTATAGCGCATACTTACACTCGATCATCCACTTTATGCGGGACGTGGTTTGCGTTTTAAAAGAGATAAATAGACAGCACATGATCCTTCACATGATAAAATTCTGTAAATTAATGTATGGATTTGGTATTATTTGCATTTATGCAAATTAAACTTTATGGGTACAGATTCTGTTATAATATAGGAGGACGGTCAAAAAGGCCACCTGGAGTATGTCATCACCGCCCACAGAGTGCACCAACCTTAGATTACGATGTTCATTGTACCTGTACTTTCACTGGCTCACAGACTTTTGTGACCGGAACAAAATAGTGCTAAATATTGCTGTTTGGCGTTACAACCTATACATAAGATATAATATAAGAGCATAATTTGTAGATAGCAATGAAAAAATATTCAAATATTTACCAAGTACGTCCTTATGTAACCAAGAAGTAGGAATCGAGTTTGTTCCACCGCGCTTTTCCATTGCCGGTTGCCTAAGATAAATTAATGTGCTGTCGGGCGCAACACGCGCATTAAACACAAATTAAACAAGGACATCTTTAATGGTGTATGAATTTAATTTGCGAACTAAGTTTAAGTTCTACGTATTATAATAATAGTATCCTGGGACATTTTTCACACACGGCCGTCGGATCCCAAATTAAGCTTGTACAGAGCTTGCACTATGGAAACCAAACAACTGATATACTATTTTTCTTTTGTAAATACATACTTACATAGATAATTACACCCAGACTCAGGACAAACAGACATGTTCATCCACACAAATATCTGTCCTGGGTGGGAATCGAACCCACAACCTTCGGCGTGAAAGGCAAGCATACACCAACCACGCCAACCGGCTCGTCAATTATATCGACAATATCATTTTATTATGTATTAAACTTTACATAATAATAATAATACTTTTGCCTAATTCTTGCAATGTAAGATTTTAACTATAAAGTGTGACTTAGAACATGTATGTATATCTAACCATTTTTATAATTATACTAGTTTTCCTCTGGGGCTTCGCCCGCTTACTACATGTGGAGGGGGAAGCGGAGAGTTGTTAGGTATAAAAACGCCTATGTTCTTTCTTGGGGATCAAGCTTGCTTCATACTAAATTTCATCAAAATCGGATCAGTTGTTTGGATGTAAACGTGAAGACAGACAGTGTTACTTTTGCTTTTATAAAATTAATATAAATTTGTCAATGTACAAAGTAAACGTAAAACAAAACGTTATCCACGGAACATTTTATCGAGTATATAATAAAGTTGAGCGGATAAGCCTTCGAATAAGATCCGGGTAAACGGTTGATTACACTGAAAATGTTCCCGTCTTGTCCAAATTAAACTTTACTTATTCTGACGAAAACTCATGGAGCTATCTGCCGTTGTTACTCCAACGAGAAATCGCTTTTCATGTAGGTACATTTTATTTTTCTTGTCTATTCCCGAATATTATTTACATTAAATATTGTTAGTAATGTATTTTGATATAATAAATGTAAAAGTAACTCTGTGTGTCTTTTAACCTTTCACGTCTAAATCCCTGTACTGATTTTGATGAAATTTGGTATGCAGCTAGTTTGAACCCCAATACATAGACGACTTTTACTTAACGTCTAATTCTCGTTCCCCTTACACGCAAGCGAAGCGGATAGAAACTAATTACAGATACTTAAAATTTCCGCGACGAATATTATCCATTAATATATTATTTTCGGGTTTTAAACGTGATCATAACTTTTTCATTGTTTTACCTGACTTACGTATTATCCGCTTTCGGCCACGGCTGCCATTTTCAAGGTAGACTGCGCAAAATAAATTATATTGCACAAGAATGGGCGTAAACACAATTGCACTTTATATACCGTCACTCCGTATTCCTTCACTACCAATATTTATATGAAGTTTCAAATCTGATATAACGGGAAGAGTTAAGGCCCAGGAGCAAAGATTTAACTTTAATGCATAATTTTACTACTCGATCCGGAGCTCGAACGTAGGGCCTTGGGATATGAGGCTTATAAACTAACTAAGACCAACAAGGCAGGACAGGACACGACCAAGGCTGTAAATTTTTGAGTTTTAAAACATCGAGCCGACAGCAAGATTTCAGATAAAGTATTTTAAAAAAAAATTATATTTAAAAAAACCTTATATTTAAAAAAAATATATTCGTATAAGCTAATTGGGAAACACATCGATTCTTCTCGTCTTTAGAAGTACTTAACTGATATTCATTTTAGAACTGGTTTTGAGTACTTTTTTTTTTTTTATAGAATAGGAAGGTGGACGAGCATATGGGCCACCTGATGGTAAGTGGTCACCAAACGCCCTTAGACATTGGCATTGTAAGAAATGTCAACCATCGCTTATAGCCAATGCGCCACCAACCTTGGGAACCAAAATTTTATGTCCCTTGTGCCTGTAATTACACTGGCTCACTCACCCTTCAAACCGGAACACAACAATATCAAGTATTGCTGTTTTGCGGTAGAATATCTGATGAGTGGGTGGTACCTACCCAGACGAGCTTGCACAAAGCCCTACCACCAGTAAAATCATCATTGAAATATATCATTAATATAACCTCTAAGTATACCTTTTGTTAAGAATATAAACATAAAATTGTGGTTCACATTTATAATCACTTTATTTAAAACTAAAACTAATTTTGATATATTTTTTGTATAATTTGAAACTTTTATAAAACAATTATTAGACCGTCTAAGTAACAAACTTTTTGAAATAAAATCGATAATTAAATGATTTTGTAACTCAATTATAACTGTTTTGGTTATGTTTTTATATTAGATTAAATCAAATGTTACTTAATTGATGTCTGAAATAGTATATATAAGTAGACTAAGCTTATATTCTACTGAAATATTAGTTTCCTATGTAATAATAAAAAAAAATGTAACATTTGTGCTAATTCAGATTTATCATTTAGTTCTGAGGGAGCTTTTATTTATTAGAAAACACATAGCATAGCAAAGAAAACACATGTTTTTTTCTGCCAATACTAACAATGCCCGTATGTTTTAAAGAAATTACTAATATTCCTATTTATCTCTCCAATTAAGCGTAAAGCTTGTATTAGATGTGGGGACGACAATGGCCCATGGGATCATAATCGAACCTGATTTTACATCGCTAGGCGGCCTTTACACGACTAACTTATTTAAGAAATGCAGTATATGTATGTAAAAAGAGAAGATAGAGACGCTCGACTCTTACTGCGATGTATTCGACAACAGAAAGATTAAAGATTTCACACTAGCACTTCCCACTACTGAATAAATAAGGCAAACCCAACAACTCTGAACCAAATTGAGCGAAACTTTCTCAACGTTTGCTAGACAGTTTAAAATGCAAACTTATGTTAATATCTCGCATCGCAGCTTGGCAAGTGTTTACTGTTTCTTGTTTTTTATCGAGTTGGACATAGAAAATTCTAGAATATTTGTGATAAATGTATGGCTCACTTCTGTCCGAATATACATATTTATTGTGTATAAACAGAATATTATATGATGCAGGAGAATTTACTTAGTGGTTAGGCTTTGTTTGCTTTGAAAACCAGATTCAATAGGTACCACCTACCAACACCTTATCAGATATTGTACCACTAAATAGCAATATTTAGTATTGTTGGCGACAAGGGACATAACAATTTTGCTCCCAAGTTTGGTGGTGCAACCTATTTAAAAAAAAAACCCTTTTTTAAATAAAACAATATGGATTATATGTTCTAAAATTGTATATAAATAATTGTTATTTCGTCTTAGATAACAAATTAATATTTTTTCCTTATATTTTATTTCAAATTATATTGGTCTCGCATCGCGTCATATATATTTAACTGTTATATTAGCATGATTTATCCACTAAATCCACTAATTTAACGACCCTAACTGTCCCTTTGATGTCGATCGCAGATGGTAGATATTTGTCCGAAAATTATGTAAAATGTCAATTTAAATCGTTTTAAATGATTACATTTTAAGCCCATTGAAAATTAAAACTTCACCTCGATCTGGCAACCGTAATGAATTATCATATCAATGTTATTATTACATAAAGCAAGATTTAGATTTGGATATTTTAATTCGGAATTAATTAAAAAATTCAGTGTAGTAATTGTAATTTGAATTATGATTTTAGAATTTATCTGTCATTCAGACTTTAATTCATTCTCTTCATGGTCATCGGTCAATAGTAAATTCACTGCTGGGACTCTTACACTCAAAAGGCTCTATCTTCGTATGCTTTGTAAGTCAGCGAGATGGTATATTATTTTATCACCTTAATAAAGTTTTTTATACTTCATAAAACTTAATAACGATAAAAATCTCCTCAAAGTCCGCAGAGCAGCTTTTTTAAAATATGAATAAAAACTTCGCGACTAAACCAAAACGTTTGGAATTGTCGTTTTATTGTGTTTATTTTCAAAAGAACAAAGACAATTTATTTTCGACGAATAACTGTTAACTTCGCGCGCGATTGTTATAATTTACCTTTTTGCGATTCGTCTTCTCAAAATTTCATTTTATTATAATTTATTGGTAAATGAAACAATTATGGAACGAGACCTTTCAAATATAATATAAATGTTACACCGTGTATTTTTTTTTGTTAAAAAAGAAAATAATAACGTTACAGTGGCTTGATGTAAGGCCGCAACCTGGAGGTCTTGGGTTCAACTCCCAGGTCGGGCCAATAAAAAGTTATTAGGTTTTTCTGTTAGAAAATTCTCATTAGCAGCCCGGAGTCTGGAAGTTGGAAGTGTGTACACTCCCATGCTTCGGAAAGCACGTAAAGCCGTTGGTCCTGCGCCTAAACTCTTTCCGGTCGTGACAGATTGCCCTCCCATCGGATTATGAGAGAAATAGAGATTGCACCTGTGTTTGCACACACACTTGTGCACTATAATATGTCCTTCGTTGTTGGCTTATCTCTCTTGAGATTGGAAATCGGTCTGGAGGACATTATTATTATTTTTTATTTTTTTTTATAGAAAAGGAAGGTGGACGAGCATATGGGCCACCTGATGGTAAGTGGTCACCAAACACCCTTAGACATTGGCATTGTAAGAAATGTCAACCATCGCTTATAGCCAATGCGCCACCAACCTTGGGAACTAAGATTTTATGTCCCTTGTGCCTGTAATTACACTGGCTCACTCACCCTTCAAACCGGAACACAACAATATCAAGTATTGCTGTTTTGCGGTAGAATATCTGATGAGTGGGTGGTACCTACCCAGACGAGCTTGCACAAAGCCCTACCACCAGTATATTATATTATATATTATTATAGGTATATAAATTATGACGTAATTCATTTAATTATGACGTAAATCAAAGTTCGAAACCTCAAAGCAAACGTAACTAAGCCAAATATATGACCTATCCAACTTGTACCTACCGAGTTTAAATAACCTTTCGCCAATATCCAGGGACAAAAATTAAAATAAATTGCCAATACCTTCATCATTTATAATTCAACGTAATAGACCGGTGCGTCCGTGGAGTATCAAATACGTATTCGTAAGGGATCGACAGCTCAGGGTTCTTGTGGGTATAATTTGTTTCATCCCATACATCTATTTCCTGCTTCGTCAAGCACTTTCCGATCTGATGTATTTTGTTCACTGAAATGTAATAATATGTAGCCAGACAGCATATATATATATATATAATACAATTACAAGATGTTGTAGAATCCCTGCATGTGTCTAATTTCACTGAAATTCTACCACATGTGTATTCCACCAAACCGCATTGGAGCAGCGTGGTGGAATAAGCTCCAAACATTCTCGTCGAAAAGGCAGTGGAGGCCTTAGCCCAGGTGTGGGACATTCACAGGCTGTTACTGTACTATTACTGTTACTGATGTAGAATCATATTTTCTTCAAGAGTTTCATTTGAAGCTTAGTTTTTGATAACCTGACGCTTCCATCGAAAAATATATCAATTGCATGATAAAAGTGTAATGAAAAATTCCATTCATATGCCACATACTCGTATGTTTTATGTTGTACTTAGCTTTTATATGTATATAGCTTGTATATATTCTGTTCCCAGCTGTCAAAACTATGATACATACGAGATATTATTTATACATAATCATATTACCTTTAGAAATGTTAGCCACAACAATTTTTTTTTTTTAAAATAAAGCGTGGTAATAAAGGAAACAATCGATTTATGACATTGCATATATGTGTTGTTAATCCTTATCAAAATAAGTAAATAACGTTAATTTAATTGAAAGCATTTTCGTAAACGAAATTTGCGGCTTTCACATAGAAATTCTAAATAGTTTCTTATAATATATTACAAGTTATTTAAATAAACGCATGAAAAATTGACGCGGGTCGTATCGTAAGATGTATTACAGTGGATAAAGCGGATAGATTGCTCGGGTTGATAGTAATTGTATTATAATATTTGTATAATAGGGTCAAACCCTCATTTTCTCCATTCGGAGTCGGGCTAGTAAAATATAAAGCTGCAATATACATTATATTGAGCCGAGATAGCTCCGTAGTTAGCACAAGTGAATATTACCAGAAGCTTGATGCTTTAAATCCGAGTAAGCATCATAAAATTTTGATGTTCTTAATTTGCGTTTACGTCAGAATTCGGTGAAGTAAAATATTGTGAAGAAATTTGTATACGTTAGATGAAAATATGTCACATGTGTATCTAATCAAGGTATAATCTAACCTGACTAGGAGGTTTCAAAGTACCCTGGGAACCCTTCGTAGAGAATTGAGGCCCGCATAGGCGGACTGGCCGTCAGAGCGTCACGGTAGCGTGCGCAAGCGATCCCGTGGCAATCCTCGTTAACGGCAAAGGTACCGCTGGTTTTTTAGTGGGCATTCCGATGTACGAGGCGCACTCGGTGCCTTGAACACCGGCGAGCCCCACTGTTTCAGTAGGGGAAACGCGTAATGCGTTTTTCCAGCGTAAAAAAGGGTATAATACAACGCTAGCGTTAGGGTAGCTTGCGCAGAAAAGAAAATCGTTTGTCTTATAGACTGTTAGATACTTTACTTATACTTCATACATTAAATTGTCTTGAGTAAAAACGAAGAGCATAATTCAATTTTATTGAACATGCATTAATTTAGTACTTATACTTTAAATACTCTCACTTTTGTGGCGAGATTAAAATTAAGATTGAATAATTAGTCTTGTCCCAAATCTTAACAATAGACTATTGTTATATAGCGCTCATTAGAAAGTTTTGATATAATCTGTGATAATCACTGTATAAACATTAGAAGTAAGGATAAGCTTATAACGTCAAGTTTCCGAATCCGTAAAGTCAATAAATCCTTCTTGGAGTAAGGTGTTCTTTTCTATAGTAAAATTCCGTACATATTTTTAACTTTGCAAAACATCAATAATAAATAAGACAAATTACTTAACACAAGGTTATATATATGAAAAAAAGCGTGGTGTACGTACTCGTTGACTGTCGGTCTAGATAAATTCAATTGTATTTGGCTGACGTAACTTTGTATTTAAAATGACAGAATGACCATTTGACCACTCAAATTTGCACAAATGATGGCATAGCTTTGTGCAGTCTCGCTTGAGTGCCCATCATTACGTAATTATTCTACCGTCAAAAAGTTATATAATTATATTTTATCACTTTATTCTGTTATAAAGCGTAAGTGAGCCAGTTCA
Source organism: Nymphalis io (assembly GCF_905147045.1). Classification (NCBI taxonomy): domain Eukaryota; kingdom Metazoa; phylum Arthropoda; class Insecta; order Lepidoptera; family Nymphalidae; genus Nymphalis; species Nymphalis io. The sequence continues at coordinate 2,688,970 of NC_065890.1, read as the reverse complement.
ATTTCCGGCACGAAAAACATGAGATAGTTGAAGCCGTATTGTCGGAGTGTGGGCGAAGATAACTTACCATTGAGTGGCGCATTTGCTCGTCTGCCTTTCTTAAGTAAATTTAAAAAAAAGGATATTTCGTTCGCACTTCCTGCTCAGAATAAATATTATACCAGTGGTTAATGAATATATAAGAATTTAGGACCCTTGGTTTCACCTTACATACGTCATATATATGTATATGCGTCAATAGCTTTTTTTTTATTATCAGAAGTTTCTATCTAATTTTCTAAATACGTGATATCGAATAAGGTATGCTTATTATGTTATTGAATATTTACAACGTGGTTTTGGGTCGCTCCCCCGTTGAGCCTTTAATGGACCATCCGGATCGTGGAAAAGTGGGAAATATTGTTTTCCCGATGTAATCGTGTTGGATAAAGTTGTTATACCTAAAAGTAAATACTTGATAAGTTTGTTATAAATGCTTGCCTTAATGTGAATAACGCCTAATGTTCGAATAAAGCTACACGGTATTCTGCTGAACCCGTAATAACGTGATATATTCAGTTTACTATCATTTTACGTTCTTTATTCAAACCAATTCTCATTTTTTTCAATATTCATTATGCTTTATTTGTTGGCCAGTCTGCCTACACCATACCTTGTATCGGGTATCCAGACACAGCCTAAAAGCGTAGACCATATAACACATATGACCTGTACAAATATTTGTCATGGTCGGTAATCAAACCAGCGTCAGTGCGGGCACCTCGGGAGAAATCAAACAAACAAGAATATAACGCTGTCATGTAACATATCAACTTATGACATTTCCGTCATATTCAAAATAATGAAATGTCCCCATATTTCTCATAACTATAAAATATAAAAGAAATTACATAACTTCCATTATTTCAAAGAGAATGTCAACCAACTAACGCTTTGTGTACAGGGCGCGCGCATAAATCAAAAACTTCACAAATGACAACAGAACAGGTGTCAGAACTTGTATCGGTGACAATAACTTTGCTAAATTTAGGACATTCTAAACCAGTAAAAACAAACAGGAAAACTATTTACTTATATTAGCAAAACATTTATACTAACTTTGGTATAGTAAATATTGTTTATCTTCGGTTTAACATTATTGCTAGATTTCTAGCGCGTCATGCGTACTTTCATCCCGGATCAAGATCCCGTGATTGCCGGCACATTAGCAGAAAAAGGAATTATTTATATTTTATGCAGACAATTACTATCGGCAAGTAAGTGGCATACTTTTAGTTACTAATACGAATAAAATAGAAATGATTAAAATCGAAAAGAATCAAGTCCTTAATCAAAATACTTATTTAAAAAAACTCCACAAGAAAGCTATTAACAGTATTCCATAACAAATGGGCACCCTATTTTCAATATAATTTTTTCTCCAGCGCCAACTTTTCAGTTCAGCAGACCATATATTTAAATCTACGAAGGATGGTTCCTAAACAAGATTTATTGACGCAATTGTGTTTTTTCACACTTATTTTTAGCTTTTCGTAACGTCCAGTGAACATCTAGGTTTATCTGGACATAAATTTAATTTTGTCGCGTTTCTGGCAATTTTTTTATTTTTTGTCGATAAAATTGTAAATACTTCAAATAGTTGAAGTTATCAAGTAAAACGAGTGTTTCATAATTATTTTCCATTTTTAAATAAAAATATAAATTAATATTTCTCTATTATCTCATAACGTAGTTTATTCGAGAGTTGTAGGGCTATTTAAAAATAGAAATGTTAACCGTACTTTTTGTTAGTGAAATGAATGGAAGAGAAACATAGTTTTTGTTAATTAAGCATCATCGATTGAAGACCTCCACTTGTTAGCCCGAACTCGTGGCTTGGTTATTGCAGTATCAAATTGGTTGAATTCGTTAAGTCGCGTTGCACCAATCGTAGAATCACTCCAATAAGCACAGATGCACATCAAAGCCCAGATCTTGTCGTTGCGGCGTTTGATTAATTAATGTCCGTTCAACTGACAGCGGCATTTGAACGCGAAATCCCAACGTACGTGGCGTCTCCGAGTCGATTCAACTTGTCTTTGATAGCATACCTTTGTGTATCCGTTGTTATTGTTGATCTATTTTTAGTTTGTGATTATGTGATGCGTTTTACGAGTACGTCTAAAATAGCGGTTAGATTATCACTGATATGACCTTTTGGCTATAGGGATGAAATGTTTTAATATTGTTTGTTATTTAAAGCAATTCTAAACATAATATTGTAGTGTAAGCTTATAATCAGACTCCTGTAAATAATGTCAGTTTTACATTCAGGTTGGATTCGATTAAAAGACTAAATATATTAAGATTTTAATATATAATGTAGAAAGTTGAAAACCATCTCATCTTGTGACGTTATAATTCTTATATTAAAATTGTATTATCACGGAATGAAATAATTTTGATGATAAATGAAGAATATTACATCAATGTTATATATATTAAAATGTAAAATTAAAGTAACCTACTGTGAATGTCTCGTTGCTGGGCTTAAGACTTCCTCTTCCTTTGAGGCTTAGTTTATTCCACCACGCTGGTCCAATGTGGGTTTTCGGGTACAAATGTGGTACATTTTCAGTGAAGTTAAACAAATGCGGGTTACCTCACGATGTTTTCCTTCCACAAGATGAACTATAAACACAAATTAAGCACATAAAAATTCATTGGCGCTTGGAAGGGCTTAAACCCGCCATAATTAATTAAAATTCACGCGTTATAACCATTTGGCCGTTTCAGTTCATTAGTATATATATTTTATTAATTTCGTGAGTGAAGGTTCTGTAATGTCGGTACGACTTTCGTATTTAGTTGAATTAGGAATATTATACATGAACAAACTTAATAAACTATTTTATTTATATAAAAAATTAAAGCACTTCGAGTATACAAAAATGTTAGATCATTATATAAGTTATCAAGATATTTATTAGGAACATGCGACAACTTCAGCAGACAGTCAGCGTGAGTTTTAAAATATGTTTAATTTTAATTAATTTATCTCTAAGGCAGTTTTACGACATAAAAGAAATAAGCATAAAATTAATATTAATATAAAATATATATAATTGACAATTGATATCGAAATAAAAATATTTCGTAAGCAACTAACGATTTTCAGGATTTCATTATGCAGTTTGAAAGAAATAACTGCCTACTAGGCTAAAAAAATCGGCTGAAGATTTTCCAACTGAATACAAATTATTTTTAAAATATTTTTCTATTTAGAATAGGTAGGGACGAGCATATGAGCAACCTAATGGTAAGTGGTCACCAACGCCCATAGACATTGGCATTGTAACAAATGTTAACCATCGCTTACATCGCCAATGCGCCACCAACCTTGGGAACTAAGATGTTATGTCTATTGTGCCTGTAGTTACCCTGGCTCAGTCATCGTTCAAACTAGAACACCACAATACTACCCAGACGAGCTTGCACCAAGCCCAAGCTACTACCAGTAAATTTTTCATTAATCATTTTTAGAAGATAATAATAATAATAATTTATTTACACACCCAAAAGATATATGTATGAATAAGAAGAAGATATATGTACACAATTTGTTTGCAGTATTATCTAACTCTAGGGTTTTTATTTACATTAGCAGCACTATTGGTGGATCTCTGACACCGAAACTAATATAAGATGAATTTTACTATGCTAAATAAATGTACAATGAAGGTATTATAGAATATTTTTGATTGATAATAATTGATTGTCAAATAAATTATATTTTTTAATAAAGATTTTGTCAAACCGAAGAATATTCCTATTATAGATATAGAGAACAATATGGATGATACCGATAAGGCGATGCAAGTTCGATAGCAGTAAGTAGACAATTGCTACTTAGCGTGGAGATTCAGAACCGCGAAATAATTATGATTTAAGATCAGCGGCGCGACCCAAGAAGTCACAAGAAAAGTGTCGTATTAAGTTAGGAAAACGATCGGTTACTGATTTACTATAATGATTCGTTAAAAATACGAGTCAATATTCAGTCATCGAAGTGATGGCGTTTCATTACACTGATTTTATACGGTGAATTTCGTGAACGACCGTACACCATGTGTCGCATGGCATTTACAATATTGTATTATCTGACTATGTTACCTTAATTAAGCGGGATGCGTCTCGTCTCTGCATGTGACGTCTAGATTTAATTTGATTCGAGTAATTTCTAGTCTGTTGACGTAAATGTAATATTGCGATGAAATTTCGCGTTCCGTGTCGCGTTATGGTTTGTATTTTTCTTTTTATATGTATATATATATATTAGTAAAAATATCTTTGAAATATTTTATATATTTGTTTAATGTTGGTGGAATTATTACAATTTATTTGTAGATGATGTTTATAAATCAAAAGATTACAGATTACAGGTTCAACAGATATTTTGAAAAATTGTATAATATACATTTATTATGTTCTATTTTTAAATTATTCTTAACTAAAAGTATACAACCTACTGAATAAATATATATATATATATATATATATATATATATATATATATAGATGATGTTTATAAATCAAAAGATTACAGATTACAGGTTCAACAGATATTTTGAAATATATATATATATATATATTATATTTACTGGTGGTAGGGCTTTGTGCAAGCTCGTCTGGGTAGGTACCACCCACTCATCAGATATTCTACCGCAAAACAGCAATACTTGATATTGTTGTGTTCCGGTTTGAAGGGTGAGTGAGCCAGTGTAATTACAGGCACAAGGGACATAAAATCTTAGTTCCCAAGGTTGGTGGCGCATTGGATATGTAAGCGATGGTTGACATTTCTTACAATGCCAATGTCTAAGAGCGTTGGTGACCACTTACCATCAGGTGGCCCATATGCTCGTCCGCCTTCCTTTTCTATAAAAAAAATAAATATATATATATATATATATATTTATTTATTCAGTAGGTTTAGTATTCTAATTTTAGTCAAACAATAATCAATATTAATTGTAAAAATTATTTGTATTTATATTATATTCACTATACTATATACATTATATTTACTTTAATAAGATATTTCGTCTCTCCATCCTATCGTATCAAGTATTGAGATCGATGATCGAGTAAATCATGTAAGCTTATAATAACATCGACGTTTGGTCACTGAAAAATGACATAAATCTTACACAATATTAAACATTTAAATATACTAAACTTTTACAATGACTATTTCCTAAAACAAAGGTTTTTAATATTGATTTCATCGGATCCGAGATTTTTGCATCGCAATGCGACCAATATACCGTTGAGCTATTACGGCTACGTACATACGGTACGGATTATACTGAACAAAAAGCATAGTCACAACACAGATGATTGTCGTTCGAAGTACGGGGGTACTCAAAACACAAGCATCATATTCGTTCCAAGTTGAATGAAATCCGGTAACGTTAGAGTCAAGTGGCCATGTACCCGGCACTGAATAATCACTGGTAATAATTAAACAATGTAATTATGCTAATTAAGTGATTCTCCCTGTTAATGTCACCACAACACCCTTAGTTGAAATACGATAGGCGAAATTAACATATAACGTGTAGCTTCGCTGAACGTAGATTGGATAGTAGTTTCCGCGCGCGGTTTCGCGCGCGTGTGGGGGGCGGGGGGGGAGTAGGGGTTGCAGTATGTTCTCTGTACCCCTGACAACATGGATGCAAAATTTCATGATAATCGATTGAATAGTTAAGACGAAAAAGCGTAACAAATAAACAAGCAACCAACTCACTTTTTCGTTTATAATATTCGTTAAGATTCACTAACTAGAACATGAAATTCAATCTTGTCGCCTCAATAGTTTGAATTCAAAGTATGAAACTGCGAAGCGCAGTTACGTATATTATAATATCATGTATAATTTTTATGTATATGATAATAATAAATATTGACTTAAAAGTTTTTTTTTTTTTCAGTCAGGTGTTACAAAAAAACTATTCTCATTTACTATGATTTTTAAGAAGAAACACGAGCAAATAAGTTATCTAAACTGTTAATTTGTTTAAACATTTAATTAGTTACTACCTTTTGTTTCTTGTGTTTGTGAATGGTGTGTTCTCCTGTAATTGGTTGTGCATAGCTACTTTTAAGTTAATGTAAAAAAGTGATTTGAATTCAAATAAATAAATAAATAAATCTGGTAGTAGGGAATCAGTTTCGCCCATGGGTGGTTTCTATTGAAATAATCGACAATTGTTGTAAATACATTATGACGTAGCATTTGTATGGTTTCTTAGTTGAAAAAAACCCCACGGATTTACTAGCCCTGAAAAAAAAAATGTATTGATTTAATTATTAATCCTAGTCATAATGATAATGTTGATGTTCTCTTTAACGATTCCTTCTCGAAAATCCTCAACGAATACTATAAACCATCTGTGTAGTATATATTTAGTGTAAACATTAACAGCTACTGAGAAATTCTCAGTAGGCTTAACCCGGGATTCAAACCAATGAATAAACCTAGATTTGCAGCCATAGATAAACGAGACATAAATCCTCAATGTAATAAGTATTTAATAAAACTACGTTACATGACCCGAACTACGGATAATAATAGCGGATAAAGATTTTTTATTCAACACATACAATTCTTTACAATTTGTGAAGGCTGCGCTCCGCAGTAACAATATGTCAATTAAGCAAATGTACTTGTAGAACGTACGTGACGCCAGATCGCTGTGCGGATTCCATCGTGAAACGCAATGGTTTCGTATTTGCATGTTATACGAATATTTTAAATAATACATTGTTTGAAAATTCTTAACGACTTTATAATACATGACTGGTACTAAAATGAACATTTCATTTAAACAGCATAATATATTTAAAATTACGATGTTTTTTTTCATAAATTATATTATTATACAAACATTGATGTATAGTTAACACATAGCTACTAGATTATTATAATGTAATTGTAAATAAATAAATTAAATTGACTGTCAATACATTGAAATTTAAATGTAATTAATAGTTTTATTGCAGAAATTTCTTATCATAAAGTGACAATATGCTTTGACAGTGCTTTGTGGGGTGTGTAATTATTTTTTTATTTTGGAATGTAAAGATTTTTTTATTATAATTTTGTAATACTATGTTTTTATTCGACCGTAAATCATTGATCAAGGATCAATATTAAATAAATACTACCTGGGGGATAGTTTTCACAATGACGACAGCCTGGCGATCCAATATAATATTTGTTTTCCTGGATACATCATCTGATGATTGCACACACTTTCAGTATGCTAGCTCTATGTAGTTAAATAAAAATACTTGGCTAAAAATTACATCCTAGTTCCCAAGATTGATGGATCATTTTCGTATGTTTATGGGCAATGGCACTGTAAGATATATTAAGCATCTCTTAACAAAAGACTAGAAAATACCAGTCACACATTAATATATAATTGATATATAAACTATAATACATGCTTAAAATATTTTTACTTTTAACCATTATATTTATTTAGCAAGCTTTAAAGTCAACGAATCTGAAAGTTATAAGCTTCGAAATGAAAAGTTTTCTCATTAAGTTTATTTCATTAATAAGTTCTCATTTAAGTTAGTTCCAGGAAATCAAGTAAAACTAACTTCATAATCGACGTTTAAAAGTATTTGCATATAAAACATTAAGTTCATTTGAAATAATAAGTTTGCAAAAATGTTATAAAAGTTTTTTTGTTCGTTAAATTTTAAAAAGTCAAGAAAGTCATTGTTGTGATATTTAGATAATAATAATATAATAATAATAATAATATCCTGGGACGTTTTTCACGCACGGCCATCTGATTCCAAATTAAGCTTGTATAGATCTTGTACTATGGATACCAAACAATTCATGTACTATTTTTCTTTTGTAAATACATACTTATATAGATAATTACACCCAGACTCAGGACAAACAGACATGTTCATGCACACAAATATCTGTCCTGGGTGGGAATCGAACCAACAACCTTCGGCGTGAAAGGCAAACATCCACCAGCCACGCCAACCAGTCAAAATATATTAAATATTTAGATGGAGCTTAAAGGTATTGTTACATAAGTTTTAAGCGTTAAATGTACTTAATTATAATTGGAGTTAATTATAAGTATTGTGCTGTATCTACATATTCAATTATAATTAATGCTTGCAATTATCTTAGTTACCAAGGTTGGTGGCGCATTGGCGATGTAAGCGATGGTTAACATTTCATGGATGGTTCACATGTCACATGGCCCATATGCTCGTCCGTCTATCTACGTCTCGTCTACACTATACTATAAAAAATAAAAAATAAACTTAGTTTAGTTGCGTTCCGGTTTGAAGGCTAAGTGAGCCAGTGTAATAAGGGACATAACATCTCAGTTTCCAAGGCGCATTGGCGATGTAAAGAATGATTAATATTTCTTACATCGCCATTGTCTATGGGCAGTGGTGACCGCTTACCACCAGGTGGACCATTTTCTCGCCCATCTAGCTAAATCACAAAAGAAACAAAAAAACCAAATAAATTATGTTGGGCTATAATAAAAATATATTAATAGTTAAGTATTATTATTTTTAACACTATCAAATAAGTGCCGCATAGAATTTGTATACACAGATTCAGCTCTATTGAAGTCATGGTATATTCCGTCATCATTAATTTCATATAAACCAACTCGTGGACGTTGAGTTTTCTTTGAGCGCTGTGTGAGTAAAATTTCAAATTTGAATTTTAGTACATTTATCTTACATTAAATTTTTAGATGAAATGAAAAGTCATTATGATTAACAGTTAATCCTTTACTTCTACATGTCTTTTTGTCATGTTGACTGTATTGAATTGCCCTTTAATTTTGTATTTTAACCCTTCACAGACCCAAGGTCGCCTTATACGGAACACGCTTATTACCTGGACTGTAAATAAGTAAGGTAAAATATTACTCAATATTAACCCATGCCTAAAAACTGTTTACTAGGTTACGGTCTTTATTATTTTACGGCTTGTACATATATTTATATGTATGTACAAGCTCTTTACCCACGTATTCGTTATTACATAACTAAACAAACAAAATATAAAGAATTTTCATACAAATTTTTATCCCATTAAAACCTTAGGAATTTTAAAAAACCCTCATTAATAATTATATTTAATGAACGGAAAAAATATTTTCACCGATTTTAATGTCGAAATAATATAACGTATAGATAAAAGCGTCATTACAATTTAATTACGTGTAAACATTAATAAATTAAAATTAAAATTGTTCGTTTACAAGTCGTCGATCGAATTATTAATTTCAACCAGAGCATTTCATAAATTGAAAGTTGTCTGTCAATGTCTATAGTGATTAATTTAACCCCGTCCGTTGATTACAACCTCTGATTAAAAGCGTTAAAATGTTTTTGTTTATGTACAATAATAATTGCAATTCTGATGTTTTAATTATTCCGTACAACGCATCGGCTTGGGTAATGTAAATTTGTTTAATTATTCATATGAGGTATGTGACCTACAATATGAGGTGTACTCAGCGGTATAAAATAGAAAAATATGTGATTCGGAAAAAACATATAATTCGTATGTCATTAAATTGATAACAATGAAAATACTGTCACGCTGACCGTTTTATGTCCCAGCTTCCTTAACGAACACTAGCTAACTGCGCAGGACATGTTAACTGAGAGTGTGTGCGTGTATAGGTGCACTGTCCGTTCTTCTAACTCCATAATCAGATTTGGATGAAAATTCGAAACAATCGATAAATGTTCAGGCCTAGGAGCAATGGGCGTACGTGCTAGCTCGGGTGTGAAAACATTGTAAACTTACAGATTCCGGGATTTTACTAAGAGTTTCTCGAAGGTTTCTCAAACAATTATAAAGCCGAAATGGCCCAGTGGTTAGAACGCATGAATCTTAACCTATGATCGTGAGTCCAAACCCGGGCAAGCACCGCTGAATTTTCATGTGCTCAATTTGTGTTTATAATTCATCTCGTGTTTGACGGTGAAGGAAAACAACGTGAGGAAACCTACATGTGTCATATTTCAATATAATTTGACACATGTGTATTCCACCAACCCGCATTGGAGCAGCGTGGTGGAATAAGCTTCAAACCGTCTCCTCAAAAAAAAAAGGAAAGGAGGCCTTAGCCCAGCTGTGGGACATTCACAGGCTGTTACTGTTCTCCTGTTTCTTTGTTTGGTTTGCGTTCTTAAAGCTTCTTCTAAAAGATTACCAATAGACCAATACAATTAATAGGCTAATAATAGTAAAGCAGATACTGAATAACCAACTGGGTTTTAATGAATGAAAAAGAAATCAAATTAGTTTCATATTAAAAACAAAAGCGATTCCTTTATTACTCTTAATCGTAATTATATTTTAAACTAGATGTCGCTCGCTTCGCTCGGCGTCAATTGAATTTTAATTTCAAAGATTTACTCAATGTCCCTATCAAAGACATAATCGACTTCTATGTCAAATTTTATTAGAATCCGTCCATCCCGTTCGTTGTTGAGTGATTGTTTTAACAAACATTAAATTTTGTCGCAATTTACACAATGATAAAAGTTATTTATTCAATAATATGCGACGCTGTAAAATCTTTATCTAAATATATGTACGAGCTATAGTCAAGAAATAAATGTTGATAAGGATTTTTGCCTACGTGTATGTAATAAAAAAAATGTTTTTCATAAAAATGGAGGAAGTCGTATTTAAGTATCACATTTCCATTGCATTTGAGAAATAAATAAATAAAGTAATTTTTGACTTAAAAAGAGACGTGAACCAGATGGCTCACTGTTTAAAAGACGAAATCTTAATAGATGTTTTCAGTTTCAAACCCGGGCAAGCACCACTGACTTTTCTCTTGCTTTTGTATTTATAATTCATTTCATGCTCGCTAAAGGAAAACATCTTGAGGTTGTATGTGGCGCAAAAATCTGCTACTTGAATTCACCAGCGCGCATCGCTGCAGCATGGTGGAACAAGGTCTAAAATTACATAGTACTTATTTTTGCTTTTAATTGTTAAGTGTTACATTTTGATCGTGTTAATTTTAAGCGTTAATATCAAGCGGTAAGTAAGTAAGTCAAGATGTATTATTCAGAATTCACGACATTTCGGGCAGAGCTCGCTTACTAAATAAATTGATTCGTTTCAAAACGTCTATTTGTTTCTGTTAATATTAGATGAACGTGAATCCAAACGCAATACCGATAATGGCCTTCCTATTCAGGATCGCGACCCTGTAACAATGATTAATTAAGTAATTCCAGAATAATTTGCTCTGAAATTTGTTATATGTAGGCCTTGATATCTTGTCTTTACTAATTTGTAAATACTGGTGTGTGTTTATATTAATTATTGACTGTAATGCTTTCGCACTAAAACCGCTAAGTTGATTTTGATTTTGTTTGAAAATTACTTAAATTTTGAAATTGTCTACTATTAATACTCTTCCATTTTTCGGTAAAGGTCAATCCCTAAGGGATGAAATGTGCGTTATAAGATTTTTTGGAAATATTTATTTATCTTTCATATATTTGTCAAAATTACTAACACATAATTTATTGGTCATCATTGTTTTATCTTTAATTTATATATTTTTTTACTTCTATAAATAAAACATAAAAACGCCTTCAAAAGACATGATTAATAGTGCTTATCTCCTCTCAACTACTTGGAATGACAATAGCCGAAAGTAAATGAACTTAAAATAAACTTTATTTAAATAAGCTTTGGTACTCACGTATGAATCGTCATGTTAAAAATTTTAATTCCATTTAAAGATACAACCGTGTCAGAAAGTAGATTTTATCGAGTAGAACAAGCAAGAAATACCGTAATGAAGTTATTCTACCTATAATATCGATGCTATTGCTATAAAAGAATCATTACAAAATATATATATTCATTTAATATAATTGAATTATTATAATATATCCTGCATGAATAATTTATTGACTAATACAACATATTTTGTTTAACATAAGAGATAGATTTATTCCCAACAGTTTATTCTTTAAAATAATTATAAGTTTGAAGATCTTGAATGATCTAACCTTCCTAACATAACGCAAGTTGGCAAAGCACTCTCACTCTCAAGCAAAGGGCTCTCCGAGGGATTGAATTAAAATCCCGCTGTTCTCAACTTGTGATATAAATTCCAAACTTTGTATAAAGTGGGTAATCGTGCGTTAATGTGTTATTATTCTACGGCAATCACGGTTTTAAAATTAAAAAAAAATATTTTGAAGATTTACATTATTTAAATGTTAATGATATTATGGTAGAAATCACACAAACGGCGAGCGATACGAGAACGCATAGGTTATAAAGTATTTTTTTTTTCTTGGAATTGACGCTAGAATATCAACGGGTGAGGGGCGAGTCTAAAATTACTCAGCCAAATGTTGGGAGCCCACAAGGGCACAGAATCCGCGCCTCCTGTGAGGCCGAGTTTCGGTTTAAGACGCCGTCGATGTCGGTTGGAATGAAAACAAGCAATTATTTTTTGTGTAAGTCAAAATGATGTAATTTAATTTACATAAAATTTTTAATAATGATTCTAATTAGAAGAGATTTCTTATAACTACAACAATTCCTTTTGCATAAAACAAAAACAAACTCTCATAATTTAAATATAATATGTATTGGTAGAAAAGAAAAACCTTATGTTATAAAATGAATAGTTACTTGTTACGCAGAGAATATTCAAAGCCAGCATATTAAAGTCCCCTGAATACTCAATTACTGTCCGCAGATGGTGTCTCATTAGTCTGTCACTCAACGCGATGGTTTATGGTGACAATTGTATGGGAGTAGCATTCAACCGCAGCGTTACATAAACTGATTTCTCTTAGAATATCCACAGTATCTATAACATTAAATTGCTACTTAAGGATTAACTGTAATTAAATCAAATTTATATTTAATTGGGATAATAAAAAATGTTTCTTTTCTTCTTGTCAGGTCTGATCTATTTCTTTCTAAACAAGTTGATAAATTTGACATATATTTACATATAGATAATATGTTTTTTTTTCCTTTTTTAATATTAGTAAGTTATATGTTTATGTATATGTTACTAAATTCTGAACTTATTGGGTATTTTTGTTTCAGGTATGAGAAATATTTCAACAATGTATCAACGTTATATTATACGCATATATATCAAAAAATCACTAATCATTCACACCTGGGTGAGTTGTAGCATAAAATTTAAAACCCTAGGCTAAAGCCTCCTCTCCCTTTTTGAGGAGGTTTGGAGCTTATATATAGGTGGAATACACATGTGGCAGAATTTCAGTGAAATGCGACACGTGCACGTTTCCTCACGATGTTTTCCTTCACCGTCAAGCACGAGATGAATTATAATAAGAGATTTAGCACATGAAAATTCAGTGGCGCTTGCCCGGACTTAAACCCACGATCATCGGTTAAGATTCACGCTTTCTTACCACTTCGAGATCTCGGCTTAATTAAATACAGTTCCATGTAATATATAAATGTAATAAATAAAGATAGTGTTAGATAAATCGCATAAATCGTAGCTATATTCGAGGCAGCCTACATGACTCAATCAATCACCATGCCCTACTTTACCTAGTTGTGAACGGGTCTTACAATTTCTTATTTAAGCCACAAGTTTTAGATGAAATTCCCTCTTACTTAGTCTCTATTTATAAATAAAGTATATGTTGTATATTATTGATAATATCCTGAGGATATGTCGGTTTTCCATTCTATTAATGCATTCAATTTAGTAATTATATAATTTTAGGGAAATTACTGATTATTTCCTATTAATAATTCTTTTTTCAAAGTTGGTTTTTCCATCGAGGAATTTCCATTAGCTGCCTGGAAGACTGCAGGAAAGCTCGAAAAGCCGTTGTAACTTGATCCCTTTTAATGTCTCCTGTGCAATGGGGTGTCCCTTGACTTAGTCCAAGGCATAATTTACCCCATTAACTAATCTGATTTCGTGTGATAATGTAAACCACCCTCGAAATGTACAAATTTTAGTACTTAATATTTAATCGTTTTAGTAAGATTGTTCGAATGAAAATGATTAATATAAGCGACAATATACATATTATTAGTCCAACCAAGCAAACCCATTTAAAAAATGATTAAAATTTTTATGATTTTTACAAAAATGTTGTTTCATGTTTTAGCTTAAACACAAAATTAAACCTTATACTATACTGATTAAAGTTCAAATTACATTGCAACTAATTTGTGTTAGCTCTCGCGTTGAGAGCTTCATGTGTCTCATTAGACGCAATTAATTTGTAGCAAGACGCGAGGAATGCAATCATTGGAGGTATATTGGGAGCCTTATTACAAGGGATCAAGGTCGATAGTTTGGTAATAAATATCTTGTTAATTTACCCAGGCCCGGGAAGATAGTTGATGTCAAATTTATACCGCAGATTGACTTGTGGTATCGACGTTCAGTTCAAACGTTGTTAATGAGATTGTGTAAATGTTGCTGGTTAGCCGTAATGTTACAGTTATATACTATTTTAATAGACTAGGGTTTATTCAATACATATATACTAATACCTTCGTGTAAATAGGATGAGGAAAAAATTATGATATCATTAGAAAAGTACTAACTTTTAAAGGAGCATAGCTTTACAAGAAACTATCACATGTAACACGCATGCACTAAATGTATTCAAAACTCACCTAGCAAAATATTATGCTAAAAATAATGTAAGCAAACCAATGCCACCGGTGGGTGGCCTTTAAAATTGTGAATTACCAGTATCATTTAATTCTATGTGTAAAACTGTATTCGCAAGTGAATCTACAATATTTTATTGAGAATATATTTATTAACGCCCATTAAAAACAAAATAATATTGGACTAATCAAAAATACAGTTGATTAAAATTAAATCATAATAAAGTAACCTCCAAAAATTGTCATACAACCAATTAGTGGGTCACATTCCAAAACCTACTTTATTAGTTAAAAAATATAATAAGTTTTCTATTCTACATCAACGTTTTTGTTTACCTTTTTTGAACGTAGAACGAATTAAAATACAGTTAAAATCTAGATATCAAAGCGTGCTTATGCAATTATAGCAATTTGTACAGAGAGTTTAAACAGTGATATTTCCCCTTGTTATGATCAAATAAGGCCCAAGCTTAAAAGCAAACGGACAGTTTACGTTCTGTTTTTTCTAAAAGGCTCTATTTGCAGTCTCTGTTTGTCTTCACATGTTTATCTCGTTGTTTGCAGATTAACTTCACATAACTGGAACATGCGATACTGGTTTAGGGTTTTTTTTTATAAATACTAAAGCTTTTGCAGTGAAAAAATGGACAAGTGTGCTTTTGTTTACATGAACTCTTAATGTGTCATTTTAAAATTGCTACTCTGTGTACTGTCAGGTTATTGAACCCTCCTAATATATTTGTAATTGGCGCTTTTTATTTTAATAATAAACTTATATAGTATTATAAAAATAAAAATAAACTTCCCATATCCGATTTGACTGAATAATTGTATGCTATAAAAAAACAAGGATATTAAAACTAGGACTATCTCTTTCTTATTAACCAATCACATTTATGTCTTATTGTTAGAAACTTACATTATATTCTGCTATCGTAAATTGAACGACCTATTAATAAGTATAACCCATAACAAGCTTGTCTTAATAAATCATATATACTAAACATTCTCTTCGGAATAATCAAAAACGCTTTTAGACTACAAGCCGTAATCAGCTCACTGTAGACATAGACAAATAGTCTCTCAACACCGATATACTAATTGCGGTCAAATTAAATGGTGTGATTGCATTAACATAAATGCAGTACACACGCGTCGTTCGCTACCAGTTCGATAATAAATTGACTACCAGTCAGTAGCTTGCCAAGATCTAATAATATTACCCTTTGTCGTTTGGAGTGACTCGTGTGTTGAAGTCGGTTGAATTCGTCGACCGTAACGAGAGTCGCGTGTTGTGTCACGGTGGGCCTTCGTTTTATAAATAAGAACTTCATAGTTGTTTTAATCTAGAAACATTTATTCGTTCATATAGTACAGCTTTATGTCATCGTGTATAATTTACTTGATGGTTTTTATTTCGTAGAATTCGCTTCACTCTGCTCATTAAATTTAAAAATTCTATGAAATTTTCAGATATCCAGCTCGTGTTTAGAGTAATAAAGATTAAATTTCACCTTAGCTAGCTGTAACATACACATTAAAGTGCAAGCGATATTGGACGTATTTTTGTTACAGATATAAATAAGCGATAGAGACGTAAAAGTACAGGAAATATAAATCGACTTCTTGTTTTTCATATTGGCTATTTAATTTATTTATATAATTATAAATGATGTAACATAAATAAGTAAAAAGAACAGTTTTGTCATTTTTTTCTCTTACATAGCAGCACAGTAGCAGAATTTCATTCGTGCAGGGATACCTCACGTTCCTTACTTGGTGGGGTAGGCCTTTGGGAAAGCTCGTCTGGGTAGGTACCACCCACATAATAGATATTTTACCGCAAAACAGTAGTACTTAATACTGTTGTGATCCAGCTTGAAGTGTGACTGAGCCAGTGAACTACAGGCACGAAGGATGAAATATATTAGTTTCCAAATTTGGTGGCGCGATGTAGACTGCTTTGACTATTGCCGTCTACAAGTACAACTTTACGCTCACTTAGTGAGATAATAGGAATATTAGTAATTCTTGAAAACAGGGAAAAGGAAAAGATTAAACTATAAATATCACCATTGTTTATTTGCCCTTTTACATTTACGATAAGTTAATTTATTCACAAACTTCAACATACTTATTGTATCTGAAATAATTTAAAAGATAAAAGGCAAGACAAAATCGATATAAGGCAACTTGTATTCGTGATAATGCTCAGGTAAGCATGTGTCGTAGAAAAGTACTTCTATCTGTGTCATAAAGAAGGTTGTTGAACGAATAACAAGCAGGTAGTAATATATACGTATCTTTATGTATGTATTTGCATATAAAGTAGGTTTGCACAAACGATAAGGTTATATATATTTGACAACTTATAAACGGATTGTTATATTATCTTTTGCGATATTCTCAGTCATTTCTTCCATAGTTCATCTATCATCCTCTTGCTTTAAAGTGAAGCATAATACTCTTGTAATATTTTACAAGACATTTATCGCTTAAAATAGATGTCCATACTATCATAATCGTTTGTCTTTCAGCGTTTCCGTCACGTAGTTTTATAGACGCACCTTTAAACTTACTTCGTCGCTTACGTCTATAAAAACAATTAATAAGCCACTGCCGAAATGGATTCTTAGTGTGATGTAAACATGATTTCAATTTTGGTCTAGTGGCCAGATGATAAAGCTGAGTCTTAAGGTCATTGGATAAATTGATTAAGGAATATCATTATCATTATGTATCTTATATAGCTTAAATGAAACCTAAAATGTAATAAACTCACAAACTAAAATGTATAATATGAATTTATATTTAAATATTATCAAGAGAAATAAATGAACCAATTAGTTTCCACATTGTCTCTGACGCTATCTAAGCATTAATCCCTTACGGCGCTAGCGACTTTTAACAGACAGACGTATCTCCTATAATAGAACTAGGAAGCGGCTTGTAGTACACTTCTAGTAGACTACATTTAGACTGCGATCATTTTGAAGTGTCTGACTTGATAGACGACGATTTGTTTGCCGACTAATTAATCTCTTTAAATTCCACACCGACCGACACGCGATATAGGTCGCTGATGCGGTTTGATGCTTTGCGAAGTTTGTAACAGACAAGACTGTTGTAAGGATAAATATAGATGAACGGGTACACAGAATAACATATGGCGTTAACGTTGCAATAGCTCATAATAGTAACTGATTTAGTATTGTACTAAATAAAAAAAATGGCACAAACAAACATGTATGTGCAAGCACACGCAGGCACACATATACGACAGATAGATAGATACATTTTTTATGAAAACACTGGAAATTAAGATTAGAGATGAGAATTCGAAGTTATTTAAAATTATTTTAAAGGACTGCAATGCTGTTATGTAAGAAATCACTTGCACCCGTGAAATGTTGACAACGGATGATATACTATTTTGTTTTTTTCCATCAGAGATGTGCTTAAGAAAATTGGTATTATGACAGTTGCATCACAGTATATTAATTCAAATATTCTATAATATATATAATTTAGTACAAGAATAATAAACAAGAAATAAAATAATCAGCTTCCGTCATAATAAAGTTAATCAATCGTTTTTAGGTCTAGGTATACGCTTTTTAATAAATTTCCCCAGTATATACTGTAGTTGCCACCAAGAAGGCTTCAATTTAGTTATAAAAAATAGTCTTATTAGTAAAGCCTACTCTGTTACTGAATATATGTCTGACAACAATGCGTGGATTGAATAATTGCTGGATCTCGTGCAGGAACTAAGTGTATGTAACTTTTATACAAATTTATATATATATATATATATATATATATATATATATATATATATATATAATTTTTTTTATACAAATTTATATTTTTTGTAAAAAAAAAAAAGTTCTTCTCGATAGAATCCACATTCCGAACCGGTGTTAGAGCTTGACGATTCATAAGTAAATATTTTGATTTGCGTGTGTTCTGAATGTTATAATTGTTATGGTCCATGTTGCATATCTGACATTTCACGACCGTCTTTTGTGGTAAGATCCGAATTTGTTTCTACAGAATTGCCCTACTGGAGATCCAATACCGGTTCCTTGTTAATTTATTTATTTATGTAGGTAATCCAAAAACTTGTAAATAAAACGATTAAATTATATATTATTTTACTCTTAAATAATGCCACACATGTACATTATATTACAAACTATAAGATATTTTGTTTAAGTAATTAAATTGAAATAAGGTTAATTAAAAATTTAAGTAATAAATATATATTAGCAAAAAGTAAGGCAAACATTGATTAACAATTAACAATTGAAATTAATCTTATATTGCAATATATAGACTTATATAGCAATATATCGCAATAGACCGAGTGGTGAGAACGCGTGAATCTTAATCGATGATCGTGGGTTCAAACCCGGGCAAGCACCACTGAATTCATCTCGTGCTTGAAGGTAAATGAAAACATCGTGAGGAAACCTGCATGTGTCGAATTTCACTGAAATTCTGCCACATGTGTATTCCACCAACCCGCATTGGAGCAGCGTGGTGGAATAAGCTCATAACCTTCTCCTCAAAAAGAGGAGAGGAGGCCTTAGCCCAGCAGTGGGACATTCACAGACTGTTACTGTTATATCGCAATCAATTGTTTACTTCAGTTGGTGATCTGGAATATTTGTTACTCATTTATTATCATCCTTATTATAGATAATAATAATCCTTTCTTTAATACTACGTGACAAGACAGTCACGTCATAGACATTTGGTTCGTCCCCTCTTAATAAATATAATTTATTCATTTGAATCACGCCCCTATCACACAAACCCATCTGGTCCCTTCGTAAAGGTCGCAAATCTTTAAAGGATCTGAAAGGTAGCGGAGTGAAAAGGAGCGAATTTAACTCATAATTTCAATTAGGGTTCGTGATTTGGGTATACAAATAAATGTCATCGCGATATATACTTCGAATATGGTTGGAATACATGATAAAGAAAAATGTTAAATATATCAGACACGTTACAGGGGCAAAGATAATATCGTATTGTATATTTATACTATTTTTTTTTTCAATAATAATGTATAAATTGTTGTTCACGATACTCTGTTTTTAACCTCTTACTATTGTTTGTATTTAAAGTTATTCCAAATTTTAATGTTTTTAGATAATAACATTTTATTCGTTTTATTCTAATCATGTGATAATTTTATAATAATTTCTTTCTTAATATTTTTATTTCACTCTATTTGTTACGAATATTTTTATTATAATTATTATTTTTGTAAATTTGAATTGTTGGTATATAATAATAATATTATAATATCCTGGGACATTATTCACACACGCCATCTGATCTCAAACTAAGCAGAGCTTGTACTATGGAAACCAGACAACTGATATACCATATACACTACTTTTCTTCTGTAAATACATACTTATATAGACAATTACACCCAGACTCAGGACAAAAAGACATGTTCATGCACACAAATGTCTGGTCTGGGTGGGAATTGAACCCATAACCTTCGGCGTGAAAGGCAAGTATATACCAACCACGCAAACCTGGATAAAGTAAATAGTATTTGGTTCGGAATCTAAGTATCCGTATCCTAAGTAATCCGAAGCTGGTGCTTGCTTTACTTTTACTCGTAGTATTGGAATATTTTTGAGGCTTGACCAAGGCCGGCCCTCAATTGTTTTACTGCTGAGTTAAATGTATTCTACACTCTTAAGAAAGTTCGAATATTAAGTTCGCTCCGCTGCTCATGATCTGCTTGTATAGATATGTTGATGCTTACAATCAACCAATAGGTAATTCCAATCATTTAATTAATCTACAACCGCACGACAGAGTAATTGACGTATGTGACGAGGTCTTGTACTGTGCACTCAATGCGGGTAATTAGCTGATATCTAACCATACAAATATTGGTTACACTAATGAGTAAGTTATTCGGACCTATTTATGACACACTCCACAATTTTAAAATTAAAATCAAAATATTCTTTATTCAAGTAGACTCTTAGAAGGATTTTTGAATCGTAATCTTACAAGATTATATTAAATGTAAAATCACCGAATAATATTTGGTATTTACCATAAATTCTGAGTAATGTAAATTCTACCGATAAAAATATATATTGAATATTACAGATTATTCTAGATGTCGACCAATAATTATCATGTTAATTTGTTTTTATGTCCTTACCTCCGCGTGACGGGAGGTATAGCCTATCTATACATGAGTATTTATTAATAATATTTTTATAAAGATATCAATAAAACGTCAATAAAACGCAACCTCAGGGAAGTTCACAAAAGACCAAAATGGGACCACTTGTTTTGTAGATCCTCCCATAGGGCCTCAAATAGGACCTCCTATTTGAATAAAATAAATGTTTCGTTGATTTTGACGTAAATAAAATGTTATATATTTAGATTTATTTATGTTGGGTGAAGGATTTGAACGTATTCGGTAATCTTACTTATATGTCAATATGCCTTGAAATTTGTAATAATCGAGAAATTATGAAATCATATAGTTTTTGGTCATTTTTGACATAACTGAGTTCACTTTTTTTTATTCGAGCTGTTGGTTGCGTTTTTAATTATTCATTAATATTAGAATGACGTCGCAATTTTACCATAGACCATCCCCCGTTAAATCCTGTGAGTTTCGTCAAAATATGTTCATATTGCATGATAAATAGATATTGAAGTATTGTTTAAGTATATCAACAAAATCCTATCCTAATATATTTTAAAAACAGACGCCGTTCTGTTATTGTTATTTATTTACAGATAACTTCAAACATATGCAATTTCATACTACAATATTTAAAAAAAAATATTTAAAGAATATTTGTTTGATTTTGTACGCTTGAACGATATTTCCATACGTGTTCAGTTTTATATAAAAAAAAAGTTTTATGTACAAACATAATTTTACAGCATTGAAAGAAATGTTGAAAATCGACTTATAAAATGATACGTGTATCATAATGATGCGTGTATCATTTTTTTATTAGAATTATTATAGTCAATGCCGCATACCTCAAAAATTTTTTACGTGTTTTAGTGATGATTTTCGAGTTGTTTTTACAGATTAACTTTAGAACTTTCTACGTTTTACTCTTATCTAAAAACAGTTGTTATATCATTTCTTTGTTCTGTTTGTTCTTGTCAGCTAATAAATTAGTTTACTATTTAAAAAAAATTAAGATTTACTTTTTAAGATAAAGAAAAACTAAGTATGGTTTTTTGTAACGAAAATGGCCAGTGTCACTAATACGAAATCTTATTTATATTATAAATATGTATGTTTTACTGTTCCGTCTTCTAAATAAGATTAGCTGCACGAAAACAAGAATGTTTTCTTGGTCGTATACTTCCTTGCTGAAGGTCCTTGAACGTTATTAGTGGCTGTTCCGGTATCTCTCTCGCGAAACGTATTAGAGAGTGTAAAAGTGAGAGATAGAGAGTGCACCTGTTGTATTGACACAGTGATATGTACTATAACATCTCTTACGCAGTTAGCTAATCTTTGAGATTGTTGTGACCGAATACCGGTCAGGATGGTACTATTTACTTCCACCTTGGTGGCTAATGAGAGGAGTTAATTGAATAAACTTACGAATATTTACTTGGTAGTAGGGCTTTGTGCAAGCCCGTTCCGTACCACCACCACCACCAACACCACTAGTAGGTACCACCCACTCGTCACATATACTGCCGTCAAACAGCAAAATTAAGTATTGTTATGTTCCGGTTTGAAGATTGAGCGAGCTAAAGCTTACTCGCTACAAACACAAGGGACATATGTATGTATGGAATAGTAGAGTTCAGGTGGCCCATTTGCCAGTCCGCCTACCTATATTATATAAAAAAAGAAACAGAATAGTGATAAACTCCAAGGTTTCGTTCCATCGCCCTCTGAAACTATAACCAGTTTATTGAAGTTTTCTAAAATGGGTGCCTACAAACAACATTTTGAACAGAGCTTATATGGGATACGGTATAGAATTATTTTATGGCATAATATTTTTTTTGAAAGGTACTTCAATAACATCATGTAATTCCACGGCGTTGCTCCAAATCGAATTGATAGACAGACAAGTATTAAAACTTTATACGATATGTAAGTAGCAGAATTTATTTGAAAAAGATTGAAGACTTATAAATATGAAAACATGATAGGTAACCAATAGATCAACTATTTTGACTTGACAGCTTTTGATTTAATGGATCCTATATTGAAATATCTAATCTCCTAAATTGAGATGTGAAATTGCTTTTATCTCGTCATTAAATTTACGAAAGGGCCCACTAGATCCATTCGGAGATACGACGCCATAATTTCAATAAACGTCTATTGCACTTGCCCCGTTCGTCCCATCCGCCGTAACCTCGGATGGGATCGTTCGGGATCAAAGATGCGTACAGTACAGTATTATCTTACGAAGATTATGCGCAACAACTGTGAGGATCTTTAATTCGTTTTTTTATATATATATTTTATATTCATTTAAGGAGTACATCCTTGAAATTGCTCTGCCTCTTTTGCTTTGATACAAAAACATATATACCAATTTTGATATTTTTTATTTATTTTAAATCTAATTACTCTTGGCGAAAATATACACAAATAAAAAAAATCTTCTAAACGACAAATAAAATTAAGTGTTACACTTAACAGATAATTTAATAAATAATAATATACATCGTTTTCCATTACGCGTAAGGGATTTATAATACTAGCAATCTTAAGTTTTAATTAATTGCTTATTCGCTTACATGTGTAATAAGAATAACAATACATAACGAAACACATAAAGAGTAAGAAATAAAAGTACGAGCCAGAGAGGTTCACTTTAAATTAATATTTCATAGAGAAAGTTGCAATCCTGGACGCATTCCATTATGAACTGCAAAGTCTTTGCTTCGCTGAAGCTTTAACTTTTATAAAGTGTTACTATATCTATAAATTTTATACAAAGCTTCAAGTGTTTGTTTGTGTTACCGCTAATCTCAAAAAGTGATGGTTAATGGAATTCTATGTTTTTTCTTTTATCTTCGAACGTTGCGATGTTTTAAAAGCCAATGTTTTTCTTCACGTCTCTGAAAGCAGATTAGTACGAACAAACATAAGACAACATTGCCCGTGTCTGTGTGTCATAGGTAATCTCAGACATCGATGTTTATTAATTTTTAAGACAGACGAACAAATACCACAACGTCCACAAGTACGAACTGTTCAATACAATACTCTAATGTAAATAATAAATGCATGTAACCCCATAATGAAATCATAAATTAGTTATAATATTTTCTGAAAAAATATTTTAGTTCTCGTAAAAAACATAATTTGTCTTTTTAATATGTTTTCTCTATGGCAACACAGACGTACACAAAAACTGGAATGGGTACCAAAAATGATTACTACATGTACTAACGAGTAAGCTAGTTAAAAGAAAGTACTGTCTAACTAAGTCTGTCCAATAACACATTCCTAGATTTTAGAGATATACAAAAGACTAAAATGTATTTATGTTAAGAGTTGAATTTAAAACTTGTTTCTGCCCGCGGTGTAAGGAGGAGGATGGGTGAGTCAGGTGTTGCAAAAACCGTATGTGTTTCGCTGAACCCCTGACAACGTATATCCAATTTTAAAAGTAACAAATAAACAAACTCACGTCCGAATTTATAATATTAATAGTAAGGATTCTTTACAAGATTCAAAATCTTAATACCAAAAATTTGCCAAGTATCTTAAGAAAATGGGGATAGAATTAAATCATTGCACCCGCACAGACTTGAAAGTGCCACATCAAATTAGGTGGCACGAGATCAAAGATCAGCAAACTTCCTAATTGGGATTATCAAACAAAAATCCACCGTTGGAATGGATCGCCGTTATATTAAATTGCCTTTTGTTTTTTTTTTTATAGACAATTTAGGCCGAATTGAGCTCAGGTGATTTAGTGCTGTTGAAGCAAGTTTTAATGGTTATTTATATTGAAATTTTAATTCCGGTCTTCTGTTATTTTACTTTATATTTTATAATTTTAATCAGTTCTTTGTATTGGCTACTAACGCTCATAGACATTTTTACTGTAATAAAAATAAGTAGGAGACTAGCCAACAGCGTAGGACATATTATTGTCCACATGTGTGTGCACAAACATAAGCGGACTCTTTATATATATAAGACACTCTTATAATCTAATGGAACGGTAAATCCGATATGATAGAATTCAGGCCTAGAACCAACGGCTTTACGTGCTTTCCGAGGTAGATGAGGGCATTCCCTCCCAACCTCTATACTGCGAGACACTAATTCAATTTTCGACAAAACTTTTTATTGGTCCGACCTTTGAACTCAGGACCTCGAGATCTGCGATCTTAAAACCCAGTCATTAGACCAACGACAAGGTAGTTTTTACTTACTTTTAAGAATTCAAAATTTTCGGAGGCGCTTAGAAAATGTTCCTTTTTTATATGAACCACCTGGGGTCTAAGCATCAATCGATTTTCACAATTGAATTACCATTATATTGGGAGATGGCTCGGCAAATTTAATATGTCGGGTGATAGTTACATTATTAAGAACGTAAAAAACATTTGGAAAGACATATTAAATAATAGGATTATCTATCAGTGTTCTCTTTATTCCATTGGTCTATTTTTATGTTTTTTATTAAAAAAAATTAAAGTGTCCTGGCAACGCTTTCTGAGCTTGAGCTTGTTCATAATGAAATATTAAAAAAAAATACTTTATTTAACAGAAAAGTATTACACCTTTTCTGTAAAAACCTGAAAAGAACCTAGATAGCACCTATAGAACGTGTTATTCAGTTACTTATACTTTAAATCCACTTTGATCAAGTACTTTAATAATATACCTTATACATAAGCTTCTATGTAACTAATAAAGTCAGTATGTAAACAATTCAGGAAATATACCAAAAAAAAAAACTGAACAGTTTTAATGAAAGAGGCAGGCAGGGTGGAAAACTTTAATGGCCACTAGTAAACCGCTCAAGTTTGGGTTTTTTGTTTGATTTGACGAATCCCATACATGACACTAAAAAAATTTGAATTAATGTACTGTAAATTTAATCAATTAAATATGAAACTGAAAAACTCAAATTATAATGTCAAAATTAAATCTGAATCGCTACAAACTCCAATTTTTCAACTTAAACTTTACAAATAAATTTTTCAGAACATTTTTTCCTCGTTTCAAATGCACGGATCTGAAAGAATCTTGCGAAGGATCTTTTTATTATTTTAAATTATCTTAAGGATCTTCTTATTATTCACTGGTGGTAGGGCTTTGTGCAAGATCATCTGGGTGGGTACCACCCATGCATCAGATATTCTTCCGCAAAATAGCAGTATTTGATATTGTTCCGTCCCGGTTTGAAGGGTGTGTGAGCCAGTGTAGTTACAGGCACAAGAGACATAACATCTTAGTTCCCAAGGTTGGTGGCGCATTGTCGATGTAAGCGATGGTTAACATTTCTTACTATGCCAATGTCTATGGGCCTTGATGATCACTTACCATCAGGTAGGCTGACTCATATGCTCGTCCAACGTTTAATATTGCTTTGAACTATCACTAATTCAAAAAGAAAGAAACTCATGTAAAGACATAAAAAATTTGATTCAATTCATTATAACATATTGTTATGTAAATCTTACTATAAAAATAAATAAGACGATTATATAATTTATTATATACAACGAAAAAATAACATACAGATAACGTACGTTTTGTTAGGTTAGGTTAGGTTGGGTTAGTAATACGCTAAAGGGGCGTGGGTGGCCTCCACGCTCCTGGAATTTTTACCGTAGTAGATAAGTTCATAGTCTTGTTTGTTGCATGTTCCGCGGTCTTTTGCGACACAAATACGGCCTTGATGGTAAGTTTTTGTGGTAAGCCCGTCTGACTTACGACCGACGACGACCTCATCACATTGGTGATGGCGCATTAGCGATGTATAGAATGTCCATCATACCCATTTACAAGTCCGCCATAACATTTAGTTCTTTATTTATTTTAATCCATGACTTAAATCATTTTTTTCTTCAGATCTCTTTATAATATTTGTGTAAAATAAAGAAAATTCCTGATTGTGTTTTTTTATTATTGTTGTGATATTTGCATGCTATACATATATAGGTGATCAACTTATGGTGAGTGGAAGATAATTTATTTTGGCATTACATAATTTATGCATATAACTACATGAATATATTACTCAGCATTATACTATTATGCACATATTATTTTGACGTTCCGACAAAGTTATGTCGGCATCGAATGTGCAGCAGATTTCTTTGTCTATTTTGTGTTTATTTTTTTTCTCTTCTTTTAAAATGCTGCAAATACACTACACTTTAACTAATTTTCCGTATTGTAGAGCGTCATATATTTTATTTTTTGTAATGAACGGTTTCATAGTAAAGTAATTGGTTTTCGTTTTTATCATAATCTTAATTAGTTTTTTTCCTGTTGTGTTATTTATACCATAATCTCTGATCGATTAAAGTTTGAATTGATAAAAGAACTAATAATTTCGTTATCTAAGTAGGTATAGTATAAAACTTTATATAAAATAACACATTACAAATTCTCAGTACAGTCTACATTCTTAAATCTAATCTCAAACTACTAAAGTGGTTATAACCTAGTTGTCCCACGTAAAAATAAGTAAGAAATACAAAAAAAAGTATTACCAAATATTATTTACTAAACAAAGAAAGACAGATGATAAAAATACATAATACATAAATTGTAAGTACGTGAAACTAATTAGGAACAAGCCTTATATATCATGAACAGCTTGCATCACTTCATTCCTTTTTATTTTCTCGCATAAAGAGCATGCTTAACGTTGCCAGCTTTTACGAGACCCAGTAATATGGAAATCTGTCAACTGTTTTTTTTAAGTTACGCGTCCACAGACGGACTATTGTATTTAATAATATTAATAACAGAGATAAAATCAAAATAATATTGATGATATGTTTTACGAGTAATACAATATTTTGATAAATATTCCACGGTCTTATTACAGTTTTATATAAAGATAGATGAGTAATTTCGATTCTGCCGACGTCACAGCCTAGACACTCACCTTTAATCTAACGCAGGTGTAAGCAATATTTGAACTTATATTACTCTATCACGACACGTAGCAGAATCGACCGCGGATAGCAAAAAAATAAAAAACATTTCTTTATTTTCGATCGAACTCAAACAAATGTTATTATGTTTTCTAACTTATGTAAAATTATTAAAACAAAATGTGTCTCGATGACAACGTAACTATTAAGATTCTCTTAAATATATTGTCCTTATATAAAAATAATAATATTTTCCTTTTTCTAGAATTTAACAAAAAAAAACCTCACTGTTTTAGTAATGCTTGCATGTTTTTTTTTAATTTAGCCTATTGGGCGTGTTATAAAATTGTATTAACTTTTATTATTTGAGTAATTTTATCTTCTTTTACCTTTTACTGCACTGAATGTAACGTATGTGTTGGCAGCATATGTACAAGGCGTAGACTGAAAAGCAGCCTAGCTGAGACTACGACCTTTTCACCAAATTATCAAATATGATATTGTTAACTCTTTTTTTATGGTTTTGTACCTTAATTTTTTTTGTCTTTGTTTCTTTTTGGTTTATAAAGTTATTTATTATTATTATTATTTTCATTCTTTCTAATCCTATTGTATATAATATAGATAAAATTGAATAATAATAACAGCATTTTTGTTCAGAGTACATAATACAAAAATAAACAATTATCTACATTGTTTTCTATTCGTCAATCATTAACCACGAATCAAATCAAATTCATATTTAATTAAACACTTTGCTCATTGTGTAACTTTATCTAGGCTCGCAGTTCGTATTCATAATATTTTATTTTATTAACCAATCACAAACGAAATTATTAAATACATAATACATGTCTTTGTGCGTCATTGAGCAATGTAGCGCATGTACGTATAGGTGATAGAGACATTATACGAGACAAATATGAAACCAATTGAGTTTGTCCTAATATTGGAACAGAGAGACCTTCGATTACGCACCAACAATAAAATAGTGAATTTACAGCTTTATCTCGATGGTAGGAAAATTGAATTTGCGAATGAAAAGCGTACTAAGCTATATAATAAGAAAAGAAAATAATATACAAGGTAATAATTATTCGTCCAAATAAATAATCTCTTGGGATACCTAAATAATATAATTAAACCCTTAATGAAAATTTAATTAAGATTTTAATAAGCTTCGTTTCATATTTTTCTTTATGTTAAAATAAATCTTATATTTTTAAGAAACAGAGATATATTTGATAATAATAATTTAATCTTATATATATTTTTATAATAATAATATTTAATATTGAAAATATATCTGTACGCTCATAATACGCACAATATTAAAATAGCTTTGTTTGGCTTTATTTAGTACAAACTCACCTGTATATAATCTTGTTTTCCTTTGTTTTTTTTTATTATGTTTAATGTGTGTGTATTTTAATTATATATGTTAGTTTGTCTTGAGTTTATGCTTGTTACTTTAAGTTTTATTTGTTAATAAATAAATAAAATAAAAGTCGTTACCGTCTTTTTATCATATATTGAAACAAATATGTAATTTATTCTTATTTGAGTTGTTGTGTTTAAATAGTCGCTATATATTAGATTGTGCACATCTTAAGATCCAAATCATTTTGAAAAAAATATTGGAAAGCAAAAAAAAAAACAAAGTCACCACCGTGCTCTATCTGAACTAAGCAAATTATATCAAAGCTTATCGTCTTTGATGCTTCGAAGCAATAGACTTTCGATGTGAGTGGGACTCACGACGTAACTGATAAAATCTTGATTTGATATGCTTTTGAGCCTTTGAAGTAATTTTTTTTTTAACTTTTCTACTATCCATTAACAATTGTTTACAATAATAAACCAACATGCTTAGAAAATAAGCATGCTACTTTATTATTATACGTTCTGAAATTGAATTAATTGATTTTTATCACTTTTTGGGTATATTCTTTTGGAATTCCTCCTTTATAAGATAAATGGATACTATTCTGATATTAATGGCATAAATATTTTAAGTTAAGGCTTATCTATTTTATTTTGATTTTGATAAGACACTAAGATATTTTGTTTTTAATATAGTCTCCCTTATCTCCACATTTTTTTTTTTAAATATATAAGTTAGCTCTTGACTGTTATCACACCTGATAGAAAGTGATGATACAGTCTAAGATGGAGCACGTTTGCCTAGAAGATGCCTATTCACTCTAGACTTGAAGGTACCCATATTGTAGGTGGTGGGAAAAACGGAGGTCGGGAGGGTATTCCAGATCTTAGCGGTACGTATGAGAAACGAGGAAGCAAATACTCGTACGGGTGCAGATCTTTACGATGCCTCGCAGTTCTATGGTAAAAAGGTGACGTAGGAACCAAATCAAATAGTTCCTGGGCACACTCTCTTAAATATATTCTGTAGAAAACTGACAGACAGGCAACCTTACGACGGTGTTCCAAGGTCTGGAGTTTTGCGACCAGTGTCTGGTCGCCCATGAGCCTTCTAGCACGACGATCCACTGAATCCAAAGCTTCAAGCTGGTACTTAGCAGAGCCGTCCCATAAATGACTGCAGTACTCCATGCACGATCTGACTTTAGCTTGATATATTGTCAGAAGCTGTTCCGTTGTGAAGTACTGTTTGACCTTCTTGAGGATACCAAGTTTTTTGCCAGTAGTTTTAGCTTTGGATTCAATGCATTACCCAAAGTTGAGTTTGGATGTTTATACTCTCTAGGAGGCACATGTGCACTATAATATGTCCCGCGCAATTGGCTCTCTAGAGACGTCGTGTCCGAATTAGTCAGCGAAACTTCATAAACATAATGCATGTATAGTATAAAATAAATGTATCCTCTCAATCCGTAACTCGAAATCAGATTAAAAAAGCCAAGTGTCATTTAAGCGCCGTTTACTTTCAAACACTTATCGAATCAGTTTTTCCTAATTCGATAAGTTCAAAGACAGATCTTCGAATCTATCTAATATTTGACTTTTCAATTTACTTTTGAAACAATGAACGATTGACGGGCGTGTAATTGCAGTTGTACGTAAATTTTCATCGTCGCTTCGCGTGTCACGGTGTTATCAAGACAGTAATGGTTAACCTTTCTAGAAAGAAATGTATTGAATTACGGTAAAACTGAAAATGTAACTAAAAATTGGTTCGGTCGGTATTATTTGATACAGAACAATTTGAAATTTTATTTTTAGAGTAATCATATTTTATTTTTCCCTAAAGGTAGGGTTTGTGCAGCACGTCTGACATTTTTGTTAGTTAATTTAAGAAAAAATATTAATAATAAGTGACTTATTTACTTAACTCCCTTAATAATTAAAAAAATATCATCGGGAAGAAAATATATTTTGTTACTGTAGCTTAGTAACCTATACTACAGCTACAATAAGAAATATATTTTTCTTTAATATTACCAACTTTAAATATTGACTTGATATTAGTTTGGATACATTGTGTGTTATAACTGATTTAACTGTACATTGTTGTTAGTGTATAACTAATGGGAAGCGTCATGGTAGTTGTATTAAGGGTAAAAAATAAAAATCGCGACTCAGCATGAATTTTTATCATACATTTTGTACCGAACATGCGAACTGCGACTATGAAAAGATAATCTTTCATTTATATTATGCAATCTTTTGTACATTAAAAAAATGCTTAAAGCGTACGATAAAATTATAAGGATCTGAGTGAGATAGTTCAGTGCCGACATCTAGGCGCGGAGTTGCGATATGCTTGAACGTACAATACTTGCAAGTGACACTTAATTTTCTTGGATCAAAGCAAACTATATGTTACGTAGTACAAAGCAAAAGAATCATATATCAATTTAATGAATTTAAAAATAGCTTTATCTTTATCAAAGTTAAACCTCTTAACTTAAGCCAAATTGCAAAAAGGATTTTCTAGAAATTTCGATTATAGTGAGTTCAAAATAAGGGTAAACTATGTTGTATATAAGCCTCTAAGAGATAAAAATAAAGAATCAATTTAACACAACGTAGACTTTGCTAAAAGCTATTATGAAATCCATCCATCTATTGTTTAACGTGATGCATTTGAAGACAAAGATTCTTCTAACATATCTGCCAATATTTATATAAGAGTATTACATAAACAGTTAGGTAGGTAACGAGTAAATACATGTATTAAAACTGACTTCCAATATAATAGCATAGCTATCGAATTTAACGAACAAATGAGAAATGAACAATTACGATAATGATTCATTAGTGATCGCACACTCATGTTATCCAACAATCAATGATACTCGTAGTCATATAAAATTATTAAACTAACCAAAATTAAATCATTTATTGATACAAATGATTTAATTTTAATCATTCATGACAAAGGACTGCTTTGCCAATATTATTTTACACCATGATCAGGGATAGATCGAGGGTTAAAATTTAATTTCCTATTAATGTATAATAAAGCATATACCTACCTAATAGTTTTAATCTGCAATGTTAATGAAGCGAGATCGGCTGACATGTATTAATATAAGTTTGAACATTTGGGAGTGGAAATGAAATTTTTATTTAATTTGGAAAGTATTTTTTTTAAATGAGTGAATTTGGATCGAACGTTTCAATAGATGACTTGTGTAGACTGACTTATAGTCACGTTATACTGACTTACATGGCTGCCAGCATTGGGAAACATGTCTGTCCTGTCAATGACAAGGTTTTGGTGTTAATATCAAACTGCTCGACTGCGGTGCATATATGAACATGCCATCGTTCAATAACACATATTAAGCACTATTTTTTGAGTTTAACCGTGAAAGCGTAATAGACAGCCAGAGTTACTTTCGCCTATATAATATTACCTAGTATAGATAATTCTGAAAATTCAGTTGTGCAATGCGGGTTGATGTGATCTTCTGTTACTACGTTAAAACGCCGCGTGTCCCCAATGCCACGCCACGCCACGCATTCATGCCTCCACATTGGGGTCATGGCTAGGATCATTTTTAAACAAATATCTGAAGCGGAATAACGAGTGAAGTTTTTGAGAGTTTTTCGATTCGTGGTCAGCAAATGTTAAAAACAATACTAAATTTTTGTCATCTGAAAAATGTTGTGTTCAGGTTGGGAGTGAATAAAATACGTTTTATTTTCATATGCATTTGTTTTCGTAAGTAAAATGCAAATATACAAATGAAAAAAAAACCTTGTTATCATCTTCAAATCAGATCGCACCAATTTTGCTTTGTTTACGCTGGTGGTGGAGTTTAATGGTCAACGTATAAAGTAGCATTAAAGTATTGTGTAGCTGCTTACTATATATATAATAAATATATAATATATTTGATCTTCAGGTGACCGCAGATTCAAAACAAATACAGAAACAAAATGGATCAACATTAGCTATTTTATACTGAACAGACTATCGGACTAACAGACCGGCTTGTATAGGGACCGTAAATTTGTTTAGATTCAAGTGTTCAATCCACTTGGTCAACTGAACTTCTGACGCTGTGTATTGAATGTGAAAGCGGTAGTTGAATTTAAATTTAAGGAAGCTTTGTTTGTTAAATCTTTTTTTTTAAATTTTAATTTGTTATATTACTCTACGTTATTTATAAAACTCTCGATCATATTACGAAGACGTATTAATATATCCCCTTTTTAATGAGCAGTACTCGGACTGCTCATTGAAAGTATCAAACTTCAGACAGAACTTTAACAAATTTCGGCAAGAGCTGCCGAAGTTTCGTTGACCCGAATGTAAAATGAAATTCGTTGCATTCCTAGAAGGTGAAAATTAATACACGAAACTCAATCTTTCGTATCAATTTTTGATTGATAAATCCATAAAAAATTTAACTTTCAAATTATTTTACGAAGGAAATAATAATCTGCATAAACACTCGAAGTTTTTTGTCAACTGTTTCAGCTTAAAGGGAGTCAAGTTACGAATAAGTTATTAGGACCTGGGATTATCTTTAATATGTACAAATTGATGTATCACAGATAACAAGGACATGAAAATTACCAATTCTCGAATTGAAGTAATCTTCACAATATTGAATTGCAAATGAGAACTCCGACATACACATAATCATCATGCCTGTGAATTAATGAGAGAAAAGTATTAAAATTTTGTCCCTTCATGACAATATAAAGGACACGGCGGTTACATTAATGGGTAGTCAAACCATAGTCTTTGTCACGTCAAATTCGTTGTCCTGTAAACACACTTCGTCCCCGCCCGCCCTAGCAGTTTCTGTCTCGACGCCGGCACCGACGCACGCCGACTGCCGGCTTATCGACCGCGTGTGACGTGTAGCGTGTTCGTTAGTTCTTTGACGTGATAAGGTGAGTTAAGCGGCACGCTGCTCATCTAACTTTAATCAAGAAGGTATTAACATCGCAATAATTTGTATTAATTATAGATTTTATTGTTACACATCGTAAACAAGAAAGGGTACTAGAATATTTGTTTTAATAATTATTAAGTTTTGTTGATTTATGTATATAGATTAAGAGCGTCATAGTGGAACGAAGCGTGTTTATTGACAGATAAGGAATGTTCAACACGTCATATCGAGTACTCCTAATTGAATTCTGAGGATTTTTAGAAGTTTTCAAACTTGAACTGTTTTGTTTGTTTGTATATGTTGGCGTACGTTTAATATGTGATATTTGTTTCCTTATATAGCAAGTAATATTTATGTGTATGTTTATATTTTTTACACATATTTTTTTAAATTGTAACGGATAATTAACTAGGTAATGTTGTTGGTAAACATATGAAAGTGTTTTTATAAAATGATAAGGTTCAATGACCTCGCGTAGAAAGGAATGAAAGAATGTTATATTCATTTAATTGGAATATATTCAGTTTATGGATTACCATATTGAAAATACAGGATTTATGTTATTTTAGAAATATTAACATAAAGGCCTATTTATTTATTTTCACAATTTTGATTAGAAGACATAAAGTTACTTTGACATATGTGTGTACCTATATAAAAGTAATTGTCTTTTTTTAACGTATATTAAAAAAAGATTGATTGCACAATAAAAGAAAAAAAAAAAAAAACAAAAATGTAATTTGGACTAGATTACATTTTTGTTTTTTTAAAGCCAACTTTGTAGGAAATATTATAGGGCACAAGTGTGTGTGCAAACATAGGTGCACTCTCTATTCTCTCACTTTCATATTTCGATGGGATGATAATTTACTGGTGGTAGGGCTTTGTGCAAGCCCGTCTGGGTAGGTACTACCCACTCATCAGATATTCTACCGCAAAACAGCAATACTTGATATTGTTGTGTTCCGGTTTGAAGGGTGAGTGAGCCAGTGTAATTACAGGCACAAGGGACATAAAATCTTAGTTCCCAAGGTTGGTGGCGCATTGGCTATAAGCGATGGTTGACATTTCTTACAATGCCAATGTCTAAGGGCGTTTGGTGACCACTTACCATCAGGTGGCCCATATGCTCGTCCACCTTCCTATTCTATAAAAAAAAAAAAATCCGATACGACCGAATATGGT
Organism: Nymphalis io; assembly: GCF_905147045.1. Taxonomy (NCBI): domain Eukaryota; kingdom Metazoa; phylum Arthropoda; class Insecta; order Lepidoptera; family Nymphalidae; genus Nymphalis; species Nymphalis io. The sequence goes on along the minus strand of NC_065890.1, from coordinate 2,653,588 downwards.
TCAGGCCTGTGTCTTAAAGCATTCCGAGGCACGCAAAGATAAACAAGACCGAACTATGAACTAGGTAGGTGGTCGGACATTTGGCCACCTGATGGTGAGCGGGCACCATGGGCCATAAATATCAGCGCTGTGAGATATATTAACCATTCCTTACATTAGGTGAATTTTGAAAAATCCTTTCTTAGTGCTCACTTACGTTCCATAAAAAATTCCTGTGTCCAAAATTTCGTCCTGTTAAACCCACCGGTTTAGGCTTTTAGAAATTTCTATTAGGTAGAATTTTTATATTTACACAATTATAATAAATTTAATTACTGTATACTCGTACAATCAAATCCGGATCATAATTTTTTGTAAGTATCAGTTAAACATAATGCTACAAGTTTAAAATTTCTATTCAACCTCGGAAAATCGAAAAAATAACGGCAATTTATTTATTAACTTTATAATACTCGTATTAAGTACTTATATACCACAATATGTATTAAGAAATAGAGAGAGGGGTGGGAACACAGGTGCACTCTGTATGTGTTCTCACTCTGATAATCCTATCAGATTCAAGAGTTCAGGCACTGTATCAACGGTTTTTTATCTCCCGATGCCGTACTTTGTCTTTTGGTTAACAGAAAAAAATGATCCATAGAGTTGTTTCTGATATCAGCGTGTACTTTCGCGGTGAGCGATTTAAGCTTATGAAATATAGATTTATGATTAATTAATTATAAATTAGGTTTTTAAATTACAAAACCAACTTAATATTTTAAGAACAAAATTATTAATTGAAGCTGCCAACTAAAGTTGTTCGCATTAACGACCTATTAGCAAATATATGTAAATAAAAGCAAACTTGAAACTCGATACAGACTAGATAGTGAGGACTGTGGCGCGAAATAGTTGTTTGAACTGAATTAGTTTTATAATTTACTGGCGACATCTATACTTCTATACTAATATTATAATGAAGTAAAGTTTGTGAGGTTGTAGGGGGTAACCTCTTTTTTTTTCTCGCTGGAAAAACACATTTATGTGTTTCCCCCACATGAGGTGGGGGTGTATGTGGGACTCGCCGGCGCTGAAGGCGCCGGAATACTCACTAAAAAACCAGCGGTACCCACTCCGTCTTGTCGGGGACGTCACGGGATCGCTTGCGCATACTACCGTGCCGCCCCGACGGTTGGCCCGCTTCTGCGGGCCTCCAAATCCTAGGGGGTTCTAATGGTACAGAGACCTCTAGCCCCGGCGACACTCACGGTGGGAGGAGAAGATGCGCATAGCGTCGACGTCTTCTCCCCGGTCTTCTTCGGCGAAGCGGGTCAGCGGAGGCACTCTCCTCGCGCTCCCGCTCCGCGGCCTCCTTCTGCGACATGACATTTTCGCAGAAGGAGACCATCTCCATCCAGTACCTTTCGCTACCAAGCATGGCATTTATCACGCTCGGCACCGAAAGGTCTCCGCCGATTAAAGTCGACAGGGAAAGGCGCTGAGGCCCCCAAGCGGCACACTCCATCAGAGTGTGGCATGCCGTGTCCGTAGGAGCAACACACTCGTGGCAGGAGGCCGTTACCTCCCGCCTGACTATTCCGTGCAGGTACTTACCGAAGCACCCATGTCCAGTAAGCACCTGAGTCAGTCTGAAGGTCAGTGCCGCCTTTTCTCGTTACCCAGCGACTCAAGTGGGGACGGATCGCCTCCACTGTCGCCAGGCCTGCTGATGGGGACCTCAGATCCTCCTCCCACCTGCGAATCAGGGCTTGCTGGGTGAGAGTCCTGATTCGCAGCACCTCCTCCAACCCTGGACGGTCGCCACGCGACCTCACTTCCGCCCGGAACTGGTACACTTCCGCGAGCATCTCCGCCTGGAGCTCCCAAGGCGGATCGCCCGCGAGAAGAGTTGCCGCCGTCAACGACACCGTACGATATCCGCGTATCACCCTCACCGCTATGATTCTCTGCGGCCTTCGCAAGAGAATCTTGTTCCGAGCGGTGAGAGCGTCGACCCAGATGGGCACACCGTACAGAGCCATGTACCGCACAACACAGGCGTATAATCGCCGGCATGGCGTTTCCGGCCCTCCTACATTTGGTAGGAGTCGGCTTAAGGCAGCAGCAGCGTTGATGAGCTTCGGGCCAAGTTGGACAAAATGCTGCCCGAAGCTCCATCTTGAGGGAGTAACCTCTGGATCTACTGAACCGATTTTGAAAATTCTTTTACCAATGTTTAAATTATTTACAAAGTAAGTAGGAGAAAAACGGCCGAAAGAAAACGTTTCTTACGAACGCCGCCTCGATGAGAGAAATATGATTGAGTTCTAGAGAAAAGTTGTAAAGCTTGATACTTACAACAAAGTCAGGGGCGGTATATGTCTAACTTTTATATTTAAGTCACAAAAAGTAGTTTTTTATATTAAAAAAATAATATTTAAATCGTTAGGTTATGTTTATTGGTCATATTATGAACAATGATGAATTGTTTTCTTCGTCCAAAGATTCGTCCAAATTATATGCAGTAAAAGCGAAAAGTCTTTTATACTTAAAGAGATAATACGGCATAGGTATGGAATCGCGAAAGTATCGTAATCTCATAAATATTGAGCGATATTTTTAATAGATGTTTTTTTTCTACAACACGTCAATCTATTTAGAAATAAATTGTATATCACTAAGGAAATTTTATTTAGATAAAATTAGTTTTTTATCGTATGATTTTTTGGTTTGGTTTTAGAGATAATTTAAAATATCAAATACGCAAGACAATTTTATTAATGATCGGCCAACGCAACTTTTGGCAGTCAGGAAATAAATCATAGCACTTAGTACTAACCGAACCACAATCAATGTTTGCCGCACAACGAAGTGGGCACAGGTCAGCTAGTCTTGTATAAAGCCGTTCACGAGCTGTCTATACGATTACATAAACTGTAGCATATATAACGTATACATAAATACGTGATATTTTAAACAGTATTTTGTGAAAAGTGGAAATTTATATGTAATGTCTCTTCTTAATATGTATACTACCTGATGGTAAGTGGTAAACGTTGGCATTCCTTACATCGCCAAAGTGCGATGATACATAAAGCCTTCTCACCAAGTAAATCTTTAATTAAATTATTGTATATATATTTAAGAAATTCTTGATTACTGTGCCTAGGAAATCACGTAAGGCCTTTGGTGTTCTGCTGTCGGATTTCTGTCTCATCGGACTATAAGTGTGAGCGATTTCACTCTGCACCTGTGTTTGAGCCCATACCAATGCAATACATTGTCTGTTTAGATGGCTAGTGTTGGCCGAAATTCATTTAGGCGTAAATTATTACAAGTAAACTTATTAAAAAACCGAGATGGTCACCACCAGATTGGTATTCCTCCAACCCGCATTGGAACAGCATGGTGGAATAAGCTCCAAATCTTCTCCTCAAATACGAGAGAAGATCTTAGCCTAGCAGTAGGACATTCACAGGCTATTACTGTAAACCTATTAAAGTCGTATTATAAAAAATGCTTACATAAATAAATCAGTGTTTGAGAAAATGATAGCTTTATTATGGATACATGTTGGTACAACTATCAAAACTAAATTTTATATAAATCATAAATATTTGTTCAATACTAACTTTAACTGCTATGTATTAATTGTAATATCTGTGTAATGTTATACTAGTAAACCCCATTGTACTAACTTTTATGGTTCCCTATCTATTTGTCGAAATATATTATCTCAAATAATATACCAACACTCATTTATTATATAATACCTATGTAAATGGATTAATATATAAAAAATAAAGGCAGTTTTAAATATACTATGACATAGGAATTACAAAGTTACCGCGCCTGTATATAATAAAGTTAGTAGATTAGATATAAGATCACGCTTAGATAGGTACGCTACTGGTATAGAAGTCTAGTTTTACTGTAAAAAGTATTTATTATATTATAATGAACTAAAAATATTGCATTTATTTCTACCTTTAATATCTTTTTTTTAATCGTCATTCGAAAATGTATCGGTCGGACGTTCCGTGCATATTTATTTTATCAGAGTTGAAACGCGAAGGGTGCTTTATTTGAGGGTGCTTTTATTTTAAAACTTTCGCTTCGAACAAACGTAGTAGATTTACATATAACTTTTTGATTATTACATTTATTTTATGATTTTGGTTCTAATTTTATATCAAGTTCTATACATCAATCACTAACTAACTGGCTCATTAATTTAAAGTTAATCGTTTTAAATGTATTTACGTCCAAATGTATTATAAATTACGCTCACAATATAAATGTGTATTTTATTATATCAAGTTGTCAAGATTATAGAACTTCTCCAAATTTGATTGGAAGTAGAAACGCGTCTTCGTATAAAGTTATGTTTACTTATATAAGGATATTATAAAAATTGTCTACTTTCTAACATTTACTATAATTCATCTTAAGAGCGTTTTTGTTTTAAATAAGGTAACCAATATTTGATTATGCACTTTTTACTTTGTATATCAACGCTGTATATTAATTAGTTAAAAACAGGCAAGCGGACACATATATAGATATGGCAGGCATCCTCGTTAGTTTTGGCAACCATGGAATCTAAAATGTTATATTTGAAATGAGGTATCAAGGGCTTAAATATATATATTGATTTGACTACCTTTCTTCTTTTCAAGATTGGGTATTAGATAATCTGTAACGTCAAAATAACTGAATTACAAAAACCTTTTTCAAGAATAAAATTACCGTCTTCTTTTTACCTATATAATAAAATTCAACGTGTAGCAGGTCAAGATGTGTGGAATTGCTCATGTGTATCCGACGGGTTCCTTTCGCGATTAATTTATTTATTATGATAAATGTGTAAATTTCCGAAATAGAAGTGAATTTCACCTGTCATACAAACATTGAAGTCTCAAGTGGATACAGCCAAGGCTGAAATACTTATGAAGTTTGACACGGACATATACATATATGTATATGTTTTATAGTTTATTTACAAGCCACGAGTCCCACGAGTAAAATTTAGGTAAGTGACCTTTGCGGCGGGCGGACAATTTAATAGTATTCGTAGTAATTCACGTCCAGACCTTAATAATTTTAAACATGAAACCACAAGATATTGGCCTATACAAGTAGTTATTTTTGGTGTTTTCCACTTTATTACGACAAAATCTAAGGCCTCCTCTCCCTTTTTAAGGAGAAGGTTTGGAACTTCTTTCAACACGCTGCTTCAATGCGGCTTGGTGGAATACACATGTGGCAGAATTTCAATGCAATTAAACACATGCAGGTTTCCAGGGGCTTTTTTTGATGAATTCTTTCTTTCAAAAGAAGCCTCAGAGGAGGTGAACCTGGCGAAGCCCCGATAACGTGACAAGGAACGAGATAGACTTTATCATTTCGAATAAAAGGCACATATTTAGAGATGTTTCAGTGATCAACAGGTTTAATACCGGAAGTGATCACCGCTTGGTTCGAGGCACTCTAAATATCAACTTAAAAGCCGAAAGATCGAGAATGATGAGGTCTACTCTCCGACCTACCATGCTCCAAGCTGCTCAAGGCTCCGAAAAGTTCCAAATGGAACTTCAAAATCAATTCACCGCGTTGGAAACCATAAGCAGCATTGATGAGAGAACCGACACGCTGGTCAAAATACTGCAAAACACATCCCGCAAGTGTTTTCCGCCACAGAGAAGAGACAACGCACCAAAACTCTCTGCTGAGACACTCGAGCTCATGAGAAAACGACGAGAACTACCATCGTTTTTGTCAGATAATGCCTTAAACCGAACAATAAAAACGCTGACGCGACGCGATCTCCGACGCTTCAATACCCGTGCCATCAAGGCTGCGATTGAGCAAAATCGGGGATCGAAAGTGTTCGCTCGCAAGTTTGGGAGGCCGCGTCTGACAAAACTTAAAACTGAAAATGGTGGGGTCGTTACCTCTAGGCCTGAGATTGTCAGAGAAGTAGAGAGGTTTTATGGGCAGTTGTTCTCTTCAAGATCGGATAAACCCGTGGGAATCAGTATTTATGACCAGCGCGCCCCTCTTATGCGCCATTACTCCGAGGAGCTCCCGGTCGTTGACCAAGGAGAGATTAGGGCGGCTCTAGAACAGCTTAAAAACAACAAAGCTCCGGGAGATGACGGAATCACAACAGAGTTGCTTAAGGCAGGCGGGACTCCGGTCCTGAAAGAGCTAGCAAGCCTCTTTAATTCCGTCATCCAACATGGCAAGACCCCGGAAACGTGGAGCGGGAGTGAGGTGGTACTGTTTTTCAAGAAAGGTGATAAAACCCTCTTGAAAAACTACAGACCAATCTCCCTCCTGAGTCACGTGTATAAGCTGTTCTCTAGAGTCGTCACGAACCGTCTCGCCAGACGACTTGACGAGTTCCAGCCCCCAGAGCAAGCCGGCTTTCGATCAGGCTACAGCACCGTGGACCACATCCATACTGTTCGGCAGATTGTGCAGAAGACCGAAGAGTACAATCAGCCGCTGTGTATGGCATATGTGGACTACGAGAAAGCCTTCGACTCCATCAAAACCTGGGCAGTGCTCGACTCATTGCAGAGATGTCATATCGATTGGAGATATATCGAGGTACTGAGATGTCTGTACAACGCCGCTACAATGACTGTCCACATCCAGGACTGTAAGACGAAGGCGATCCAACTGCGCAGAGGGGTGAGACAGGGGGATGTAATATCCCCGAAACTGTTCACCAACGCGTTGGAAGACGTTTTCAAAACGCTGGATTGGACTAGGTATGGAGTCAATGTAAACGGCGAGTACATCTCACACCTTCGATTTGCCGACGATATCGTCATCATAGCAGAGTCGCTGGAACAACTCACCGAAATGCTGCGTAGCCTAGGCGAGTCTTCCCGGCGTGTCGGTCTCGGTATGAACTTGGACAAGACCAAGGTCATGTTCAATAGGCATGTCGTGCCGGGACCGATATACGTCGAGGGGAAACCTCTCGAAGTTGTTAGTGAATATACCTACCTAGGACAGATAATACAAGTCGGTAGGAACAACTTCGAGAAGGAAGCCGATCGAAGAATTCGCTTGGGATGGGCAGCATTTGGCAACCTTCGTCAAGTCCTCAAGTCGTCTATACCGCAATGTTTGAAGACGAAAGTCTTCAACCAATGCGTCTTACCTGCCATGACTTACGGTGCCGAAACGTGGACACTAACTGCGGGACTAGTCCACAAATTCAAAGTCGCTCAGCGTGCTATGGAGCGAGCTATGCTCGGAGTATCTTTGAAGGATAAGATCAGAAATGAGATTATCCGGAAAAGAACCGGAGTCACCGACATAGCTTGCAAAATTAGCAGGCTGAAGTGGCAGTGGGCTGGTCACGTATGTCGTAGGACCGATGGCCGTTGGAGCAGACGAGTCCTAGAGTGGAGACCGCGAATCGGCAAGCGCAGCGTAGGGCGCCCTCCAGCCAGGTGGACCGATGACCTTAAGAAGGTGGCGGGCACCAACTGGATGCGGAAGGCGGAGGACAGGGAGCTTTGGCGCACCTTGGGAGAGGCCTATGTTCAGCAGTGGACAACGATTGGCTGTTGATTGAGGTTTCCTCACAATGTTTTCCTTCACCCAAAAGCACAAGATAATTATAATCACAAAATAACCACATGAAAAACTTCGGTGGTGCTTGCCTGGGTTTGAACCTACGATCATCAGTTAAGATTCACGCGTTCTTACCACTGGGGCATTTTGGAATTTTTTGTCTATTTATTTTCGAACGGTCTGTTTTCATGTAAATTGATTCAAATTAAAATCTAGTTGTACATTTTTGTTTTTTTTTTTTAATTCATCATTAAAATATATTTTATATAATCAGAACCATTGTATAATAAGTTAAGTAATATCATGATTACTTTTAACTCATTTGTATTTTTATTTCATTAGTAATTTTATATTTGAAAAAAGAAGACAAAACATAAACAACACAGCCTTTACCATTTATAAAGAGAAGTTAGTTCTGCGTTGTTTAAAAGATTCAAACAATCGTTATTAACACATTTATTGGTAAAAATAAGACAGGAAATTATGCTCCTTTATTCTTTAAAATTAAACGTAAACAAAGCCACAAGTTAACCTCGTTGAGTGCTTAGAAGCCTGATATTTTATAACAATCCGAAAATTTACAAACGCTTACGCTAAATTTAAAAATACTTGGATGTCAAAGCTTGTTATTAAAACAATATTTTAAATAGTTATAAAAGCTATTCGAAACTCGGATACTGTCCCTTGTAAAAAAAAGTGATAAGAAATGACATGATAGATATATGTTATTGCTTTTTTTAATTATTTGTATAGGTAGGCGGACTGGCAGATTAGCTATCCGATGGTAAGTAGTCTTTGGACTTTGGATTTTCAATGTATAGATAAACATTAAATAAGACAATAAAAAGTAAGCTAAATTGAGCTCAACATATTCAAGAGACAGTTTGATAAATACGTAACTTTCGAGTGTTATCCATCATTCCGAGAACAGGAAACAAAAACTGTGTCAACGGAACTCGAGCAAAACGACGATATTAGGGGAGAATTGGGGTCCTTTGATACGGTGAATCTTTTGTCTTTTAATTTTCGAACGGTTTGTTTTCTCTTGCTCAATTTTTTTTTTACGCAAGCTAATTTGACATTTATAGTTATTGACATAAGATGTTAAATGAGTCAAATTTATTTTTCCCGTAAATCGAGTAATCTATACGTTACGTCGTTATCCAGGTTCGAAGTTATCGTTGTGTCAATATCGTTGATATCGAGGTTGTGATGAGTTAACAATCAGAATGACTTCCGCATTTATAATATTACTTAGTAGGACGTGTAATAAATTAAATCTTTTGAATTATACCTTATTACACGACTACCCAAAATAGGAGTGTAATATTTCCACGATTAATGTATGTATATGTATCGTTCGAATCGAACGAATCGTTCAAATCCTTACTACTCCTTTCATCCCGTGTGAGTCACTTTGGCTATATTTTTATTTTACTTTTTAGCTCATTTTTTAAAAGGACTGTTTGACGACGTGTTTTGGAGTTTTTGACAACGTCATAACTTCTTATTTAATAAAAATTATAAGAACATATCTAAATATTTATGTCTAGGAAATGATTCGTAGAATATACCTATCCAAATCTGTCATGTTTGATAAATAATAATAAAACCTAAAAGCCTACAACGCAGCCTTGATATGTTACAGGTTCCTCAACACACTCATCATTTACTCCAAAAGGTAATCATCCTCAACACATGCCACCTCACTCGCAAATTCCTTACGACTTAATTCATCTCATCTGCTTATACGATTACCTAGCCCGTACTCGCGCTTAGCTACGGCCCGTGTGTTTAGGTTTTAGTTATCTCTTAGAAGATAAAATGTAAACACACAAACATAAGTTAACATATGGATTACAAACTGTTAAGCATATGTACTAAGGTATAACATAAAAATTTTGGTTTTGCTTTAATTTATTCGATGACTGGAACTCACTATCTTTCATTTGGATAACCTGTGTTATATATAGGATTACAATTATTAAATACACAACAATTAACCAACCCACAGGATGGGTAAGCAGTAGGCGTAGAGCTACATACATATAAATATTAGCTATTTAAGGCTTAAAGTGAATAACAACTTTTCTTTTCAAAAAATGTACAATAAGAAAGCGATTTTGTGAATGTTGCGTGCCGGGAGTGCGTGTGCGCTTTTGTGTGAGTTAGTGTGTGTGTGTGTGTGTGTGTGTGCGCGCGTGTGTGTGTGGGTGTGCGTGTGTATTACAATAATTCATCACATAACAGTTAAATAACTGCTGGATATAAACCTCTTCTAATGTGCGCCGATGGTCTCAGTTCTCGGCATCAAGTCGATGCCTAAATTCTTCAAGTCATCGATCCGTTTGACTAAACTAGTAGACACTGGATAGTAAATGATCTTATTTGTAAATATTCTATTAAATTCATAAAACGTTACGAACAAACAGTATTTATCATATTTTAATAATAAAAAATAAATCCTAATGTTAAAGTGATATAAATAATTTATTAATTTTACGTTATCAAATTTACGACGCCACTGAGATTAGTTTTATGTTTATATTATTTTAATTAATATTGAGTTTCACCAAATGTTTAATCGGATTCAAATGTTTTTGTAATTTATTATTTATATTATAAGCAAAACATTAGCACCAAAAACTTTAAAAACTCACACATTAAATGTAGAAAACTGACTTATGGTGAAATATTATTTTAACACGGATCCTTTAAGGGCCATTATATATCATAATAGTCAATGTAGAATATTACTTTCTGACATTTCATTATCATGTTTTACGGAGATCTGAGTATTTTTTTACAGATTAGCTTTCTAGTTTGAAATCTAACTGCCTCGCTTATAAACGTTGCTTGACAACTGCTTAGTAAAAACCGATAACTCTCTGTCATTATTTTTTTTTTTTTCGAAAGAAGAAGACACAGCATTGCTTAACTAATCATCCCATAAACTGTTTTTATAAGTAAAAGGTAATGTCGTTGTTTATCTTGTCTGTGTGTGACTAGGTATGGATTTTAAATTTAAAAGACACTTTTTTTTTTATAGAATAGGAAGGTGGACGAGCATATGGGCCACCTGATGGTAAGTGGTCACCAAACGCCCTTAGACATTGGCATTGTAAGAAATGTCAACCATCGCTTATAGCCCATGCGCCACCAACCTTGGGAACTAAGATTTTATGTCCCTTGTGCCTGTAATTACACTGGCTCATTCACCCTTCAAACCGGAACACAACAATATCAAGTATTGCTGTTTTGCGGTAGAATATCTGATGAGTGGGTAGTACCTACCCAGACGAGCTTGCACAAATTCCTACCACCAGTAGACTTGTTTGAAAACAATTTAAAGTCGCAATAAAAATGATTTTCTATAGGAGAGGAGAGTTACATCTCTTAAAGTTAAACTTCATGTAAATGTCGTTAGTGTCGTTATTTTTAGGACTCCAAGATAAATCTTTTTTTTTTTGTATTTTGTTAATGTTAATTGCAGTGACATATAAATATAATCTTCATATTTATATATTTTACACGTCCAAATGGAATTTGTGTTATTTTGAATAAGCTTTTATGATCCGTAATCGTAACCGTAATAGCCTGTGAATGTCCCACTGCTGGGCTAAAGGCCTCCTCTCCTCTTTTTTGAGGAGAAGGTTTGGAGCTTATTCCACCACGCTGCTCCAATGCGGGTTGGTAGAATTCACATGTGGCAGAATTTCAGTGAAATTAGACACATGCAGGTTTCCTCACGATGTTTTCCTTCACCGTAAAGCACGAGATGAATTATAATCACAAATTAAGCACATGAAAATTCAGTGGTGCTTGCCCGGGTTTGAACCCACGATCATCGGTTAAGATTCACGCGTTCTTACCACAGGGCCATCTCGGCTATTATTATTTTATGATCATTCCAACGAAATTTTTTTTGGAGTTTCGTTAACTTTATTTCCATTAACTCCTCGCGTAACTTACGACAGAGAAAATCTTCTAAGTGAAAAGTTGACTTTTGCTAAGTTATTTTTCGTGATATATAAAATAAAACATGGAAGTGAAATATCTTGTTTTGTTGCTAACTTTGAAAATCTGACGAGTAGTAAGTAATTAAATATAAAAAGTGATTAAATATGAACATACTACATATTAATCATATTAGCTAATCAATTTTATTCTTTAATTTTATTATTAACATTTAAATTTTTTATCTCTTTAAAATGACACACGATTTTTATCAAATCATATTTTATTAATATGCTTTTTAAAATTGGAAATATTATTTTTTCGTTCATTGAATGTATGAGTTATCTTTCACTGAAATACTTACCATATTTTACCATTTGATATATACCATATACTAAAAACAGACAACAAAATTATACAAGCAAATAAAAATATTATTTAAAAAAAACGCATTAAAATACCAGGGAAGTGTTACAAAGAAAATTATAAATGTTACTTAAACAACGCAAAAATAACATTCAAAACGAATTACGTTTCGTTAAAACTTGAGCAATACACGAAACAAGAAGATGAAACCCAAAGCAACTTAATATATTCAGGACAACAATTAAAAGTTGTCGACAAGGGAGACAGGAACCCACTTTTGTAAGTAACATTAACATAATAATAACAGTTAACATAATACTTATTTTTAATTCTGTATTTGGTTTGCCGAACAATTGAAGAAGGTATCGAAATTTCAACAGTGCAATTGATAAATATGTTATTTAAACTAGTTCGTTTATAATCCAGCTTCGTCAATGAAACTTGTGACAGAAATATGACGAATTAAAACCCGGTTTCTTTCAAAATACAGAATTGGTTTTAACATTTTATGTTACATGTAACAAAGGCTTAGCATGTTGGATTAATAGATTTGATATTCATTCGAACCTCTTCTTAAACAAGACTATCATTGGTTTAATGGCTAGCAAGGACAACGGCAGCCGATATGCCAAGCGCTACTGTACACACTAGTGTGAAGTGTGGATGGTGAGATCACTCTCATCCTATTAGGTCTGTCAAGTCTGGCGCGCATCACGACTCAGTATGATCATCGGATGCGTTTATATAACGCAGAAGTTTTAGTGTAATTTTCACGTTATGTTCACGTAATCCGTATAAAAGCCCTTGGTATCTTCCGAAGATTTTAGCTACGACAAAGAAGAAGAAAATTGATTATATATAAGTTAATCTTATACACTCACGTATCTCGAGAGATGCGGAACATCGTAGGTGTCGCTGTCAGATCTCTCTCTGCTCGTGTCGTATTGCCGTCCCATCGGACTGTAATAGTGAGCGTGTTTGCGTTTACGCTTGTGCACTATAATATCTTCTGTGCTATTGGCTATTCGTTGAGATTATTTGGCGTTGCTGAAATTCGGTCAGGAGAAATGATTTTCTTCTATTGAGGTCTCCTGACCTGCCTTTATATGATAATTATATAAAAATAACATAATGAAATTGGTAATGCCTCGTTGTAAACTATATAGCTAATGCTGTTAATTTAAGGTGATGGTAAATAATGGTTTTACGATATATTATTATTTTTGATGTGAAACCTCTATTGACGCGCCTTGTGTGGTTATTACCACGTATGTTTCTTGTGTATGGTATATATCTTCGTTGCTACGTATTATCATAAAATACAGTTATTGATTTTCATTATATATAAATTATTTCATACATCAATTTTGCTTTTTCGAATCTGACAGCCAACCCGTGATTGTCAATTATTTTTAATTTATAAGTCTTCGATTTTTGGTGACGTCATCAACGGTTTTTATGTATACGAATTGGTGTTACGCTCAACTCAACTCAAAAAAACAATGCATACTGTATATTAAGCAAAACCTATTTTATTAATGTAGAAAAGGAAAGCTCGTGAGACACACTTGATTAATTTGTTATTTTATTTTCAACATAAAAGAGAGGCCAAGGACATAAAGTGTCAGCCGAGTAATGATAGAAAGACGTTGGCACGATTCAGATATATATATATATATATATATATATATATATATATATATATATATATAAGTTTTTACTATTTAAGTTAATATATAAACACTTTAAAGCGTATTATAGTTGATATTGTAATCCAATCTGATCCCAAACTAAGCAGAGCTCATACTATGGAAACCAGACAACTGATATACTACATGTACTACTATTCTTTTGTAAATACATACTTATATAGTTAATTACACCCAGACTCAGGACAAGCAGATATGTTTATACACAAATGACTGTCCTGGGTGGGAATCGAACCCACGACCTGCGGCGCGAAAAGCAAGTATCTACCAACCACGGTAACCGGTTTATCATATATAAATTAATTTAATAATCAAATCAATCAAATCATATCCACTCTCTTCATTAACCACTGAACTGATCTTAATGTAATTAGACATAGACTTGGGATCTGGATACGAATATGGGCATATAAACTACGGGACATGTAAAATTATTCCGAAGGATATGGTATAGTTCTTCTTCTATGATATAGTTCGCCATGGCGGCCAATCTCAAGAAAGTTTAGCCAACTGCGCAGGAGATATTATAGTGCTCAAGTGTGTAGAGACACAGGTGCACTCTCTATTCTAAAACTGAATAACTTTATATTGGCCTGATCTGGGATTTGAACCCAGGTCCTCCGGGTCAGCGGCTACATGTAGCCACTAGACCAACGAGGCGATCAATACGAAATTTTATTATCGTATTTTTTATAAATAAAATAATGTTGCATATTTTATTTTATTTTTAATTTGCAACTGGATTTACCTATAAGAATGATATAAAAGGTTAGCAATTTTCTTTATCTCTTAAAATTCAAAGTACCAATGTACCAACCTCTAGTACTCAAGTAACCAATGAGCCATCTCGATTACTATAACTAATGCAAACTTTATATCATCGAATACAGGGAAATAGACACAAATAAGTAAACAACTTATTCTTATGTATTCGCAACTCCCTACGATTACTCGACACTGCTCCAGTATATGCATCTCTATGTCATTATTTTTGGAACGAATCATAGGATCATATGTACTCAAATTTAGCAATGAGTATTGTCGGTAAGCAGTTACTTTCTTCTTCTTCTGCCTAGCGTTTTCCCGGCTTAGTAACGCCAGGGTCCGCTTTCCTGCATCTCTTCCTCCACTTTACCCTATCTAAAGCATCCTCTTTAGTGAGACCGTGCTCTGACATGTCGTCCCTCACGACATCGAGCCAGCGCTTCTTGGGCAGTTACTTTCTGATTGTGATTATATATTACGACTTCTACTTGCGACGTATCGAATTAAGAATAGAACTTTATAAGTTCCTAGCCATTTATTATTTTTTTTTATTTATTGAAATGCATTATTTAAAAACTAAGTCGTAACAGTCGCAAGACTTTTGACTTATGTTCCAAGCGCGCAAATAGTGGTGTTCGTTTCCGAATTTTTCGGCGAGTCGTTCGACTGAGTATCTAAACGTGGCATAACAAATTATATTGTAGACGGGGACAGCTCGATCTTCGGGAACTATTGAAGGGTATTAAAACCTATATTAACTGCGTTTTTTTATTGTATACGTTATTCAGGATATTTGAAACTTAAAGCGGTGTCTTAGTATCTTATAATCTTATTTGGTATGTTTTAAGTCATAATGTAGTTTTTATTGATCATTTATATATATTTTATCATAAATTATATTTTTTTATTTACTCGTACATAGTCGGGACTGGTGACTAGTGCGTATTAAGTATAGATAGATTTTAAAATCAGAAAAATGACTACGATTTCACAATACGAAACCGAGGTAAGTTGCGAGTACGGAGATAAATAAATAAGTGTTTAACTGTGGTAGTTGACAAAGCCGCATGCGGGCATATTGTCCAGCCTTATACGCTACAACAATACACTAGAATCAGAATACCAATATTTAGTTGTATAACCGAAAGGTAGGTATTTAGTTTTAATTTTGCACACACAAGCAATTAAAAAGTAATAACTTTTCGTGTAAATGCTAAAGTTGGCTGAACGTATTAGCGATTAATCCACCTTGTAGACAAAAAATATTGGTGTACAATGAAAGATATATGTAAATAAAAGAACCATAAAATCATATATATAAATACGTCTCAATTTAAAATAAGTTTTAAGAAAATTTGCAACAGGCGCTATTCAAAGTATACGTGAAGTAAATAACCATGTGAAAACTCACACGTTTAAAAGAAATTCTCAGACACGTTTATCCGCAAACCGTGGTGAAGCAGCGACTTGCAAATCTAGGTTAGAATAACTTAACACGGAAAATGTCAAAGGGATACTAAACCTTAAAGTGTTACGCAAAATACATGTTTTGTTTCCTGATACAAATGAAATGAAATATATTAATGAGTTATTTAAATTGTTATCAATACAATAATTGCGCAAGTTGTTAAATGTATAAACGGAACGTTTTTTTAGTAGCGAGCACGATACCTTATGGCTTCTGTTAAAATAACAAAGACCTCAGGCGTGTTCGCTGTCATAGTAAAGATTTTACTATGACAGCGATTTTCAATATATATATTGGTTAAAAGAGTATCCTCTGCCCTTCAAGCCGTAAAAGCACAACGGACAGACAGAGTAACTTTCGCATTTATAATCTTAGGAAATATAGGTTAAATAGATAGTATATAATTTCTTCACGGTAAACGCATCGATACCTCAAACTGTAATTACGTAAAAATTATGTCGAAACTCTGAGTAGTTCGCAGCACTCCTCCTGCGAACTGCTCAACTCGCTGACTAACCGAATATTCCCATTGTAACACGTTACTTTAAATCAGAAAATAATACCGGTCAGTCAGCTTAAAACGAATTCATACATAAATAGAACTTCAAATGTACATAACTTGTATGTAATCAATTAATGATTGTAATTTTTTCGCAAGATTTTATTAAGCTTAATCTTTAACCGCAATTGAATATGTGGGTCCACTCCTACTGCATATAAAACCAGATCCACGCAAACGATTGACCTCAAATTCTAACTTAATCACATACTAAGTTCTGGTATCAATATAATCTAATAAATTGATTTATTACAGTACAATTTATATTTGTCTGGATATATTCTGGAAGAGGTCACTGTAATGATAAAGCCGCCGTTGCATACTATATGTACTCTTTTTATTATATATTTGTAAATTATGTGCAATAAAGAATTAATAAATAAATAATTTTTATTCGTTTTTTTCTAAATGTATTAATTTTTATACCGAAGAATTGAAAAACTAATTTTAACATTTACTGCCTATTATATGTAATAAGGTTACTAGTAAATAGTTATTATAACTATAATAATAAATTTAAATCCACAATGAATGAGTTTAATAGAACAAGTAGTTCTTGAAATGTAAACAAGGGTATTCTTAAATGTCTATGCAATGTTGATTTCCATTTAGGAAGTCCATAAATTCAATTTCCTTCAGCTAACATTACGGATATACTCTTAATGGATAACAGATGTCTTATAAAGTACTGAGTTAGTAATTTCGTAAAATAAACGAAAGAACGATACGAACAATAGAGCGAAGATTTTTGTTGTTATACTGTACCATTATTTAAAAAATGTAGCCCGGTTCGCAGACAGGTCATAGTAAGTTGTCACCTATCTCCATATACATCAAACCGACACTATATTAAGATTCTTAAAAAATTAAAACAAATTTAATTAGTGTTAGAGGTGGCGCTCCTAGTTAAGACAGAAAGGGTACCGCTGGATTTTTAGTGGGGTTCGGGGCGCACTCGGCGCCTTGGACACCGGCGAGCCCCACATAACCCCCCACTATTCCCGTGGGGAAAACGCGTAACGTGTTTTTCCAGCGATAAAAAAGGGCTATACTCCAGGAACACGAGGTCTATAGCCTTACTTACTACCATACCACCGTATTATGAAATCTTAATATGCTATATAAAGTACAATATAAATAAAATACATTTAAAATCTGTGATTCTTGAAGCAACATTTGTCATAAAACTCAATATTGAAATGAATTTATTCTTTATTATTTAATTTCAATATTGAGTTTTATCTAGTCTATAATGTACGTGAATTCAACGAGTGTATTTCCATTTTAAAACATCTCTCATCTTCCTGTTCAGTGAACTGTTCTGAATATTCCTTTTAATGCATCTATTCTACTGAGTATGTAATGCTTTTCTCTTTAATTCATTATGGAAATTGTGACATTGAATTTTAAATGACGTCACAAACCGTATTCGATTTCTTCATCTAATTTATTATAAAAAAGTAATTTTTGAGTTAATTATTCAATGCTACACATATATTTTGTGTGTATTTGTAGCTATTTATATTCACCCTTCAAACCGGAACGTAACAATACCAATAATGCTGTTTGGCGGTAAAATATACGATATACTTAGTACATATTACGAATGGAAAATACGAAATCTTTGCGCCGGCTACTTCACCATCGCACTGTTGGCCACCACTAAAAGTATTTTATAGCGTGTTTTAAAGTACATACTATTCAACTGATTATTGTTTACAAAGTAATGAAATGTGTAGGTAAATAAAATACTAAGCTTAGTACTGTCCACTCCGGATATCAATGGTACGCTCACACCGTAGTATTTTTTTTACTTTTTGCATTATTATACCCGTCGTAACTTTTAACGAAAGGTCCGATTCGAATAATTTAAAGGCGAATTTTAATAGATATAATCAACCTTTATTATGAAGCTATTTAATTGCATTAGGATTAATATCCTAGTGGTTAGAATTCGTGAATCTTAACCGATGATCGTGGGTTCAAACCCGGGCAAGCACCACTGAGTTTACATGTGCTTAATTTGTGTTTATAATTCATCTCGTGCTTTACGGTGAAGGAAAACATCGTGAGGAAACCTGCATGTGTCGAATTTCACTGAAATTCTGTCACATGTGTATTCCACCAACCCGCATTGGAGCAGCGTGGTGGAATAAGCTCTAAACCTTCTCCTAAAAGGGAGAGGAGGCCTTAGCCCAGCAGTGGGACATTAATAGGCTGTTACTGTTACTGTACTGTAATATACGAACTTTATCATATTTTAATTATACTCATGTTTTTATTGACTAATTTAAACAAAAACAGTTATTGTAACATAACTGTAATATTTACATAAATTGCCTCATGGAGTTTTTAGTAGATAATGGTGTAGTACTATAAACATGTAATATATTATTTGAGGTATATATATGGTGTAGTCTATATATATAGTCTATGTTTCTCGCTGATAATGTAGCTTTTTGTGATTGAAAGATTTTTTCGGTTTAGTGGTTGAGATTATCCATTACAAAAACACAAAATATCATTTTTTTAATATATAAATGAGCGTATCTATCTATATATTTCTATATTAGTCTTACGGATCTAACACACAATCGGTGCCGCAGTCAGTATCCGTGACCACTATATCAACATGTCATAACAAATGATTGAGTGAGATTAAGTAAACCTTTTAAAACATACCAAGAACAATGTTTCACGTGTAAAATAAAGGTTAAACGATTCTGGTACGAAATAAGTAAATAGGACAGATAAATTAATGGACTGGCCCACTCTTAATGGGCAAAGTTTTTCTCACAAATCCTAACCCTCAGGGTAGACTTAGACAACTCCTTAGCAGTTTGGTACATGTACGGTAACGTGTTTCACTGCGGTGTAATTTTGCGCTCTTGTTGTGTAAGATGATATTTCTTTGATAGAATTACCCAACGAATCGCCCTAACATAAAATAAATTAATTCCAAAATCATGCTGCGATTAAAACTTTTTTAATAAATTAGGGATTATTATGAAATAAGGTTTTTATTAATACAAGTATGCTTGCCAGATTTTCTACTTTTAATTCAAATCCAGAGTAAACTGTTTTTTTCTAGGCAAGTGTCGATGCTTTACATCAGGCATGTCAACAGTCAAACGCTGGCTGGCTTCTTCTTATATAAGTTAAAAAATGCTTCTTATTGTTATCTTATGATAAATTTCAGAAGTAAAAAATCTTGGATTGAAATAAGAGCGAGCATAAGATTATTATATGAACTTAATTATTTGTGTTTATAATTCATCTCGTGCTCAGCGGTGAAGGACAACATCGTAAGGAAACCTACATGTGTCATGTGAAATTTTATCGCATGTATAAAGTCAGTGGAGCAGCTTA
This sequence comes from Nymphalis io, assembly GCF_905147045.1. Classification (NCBI taxonomy): domain Eukaryota; kingdom Metazoa; phylum Arthropoda; class Insecta; order Lepidoptera; family Nymphalidae; genus Nymphalis; species Nymphalis io. Next base: position 2,633,817 of record NC_065890.1, on the reverse strand, counting down.
GAGAATCAATCTCAAAAACATTTTCATTTGTAGGACTTTGCTCAGTAATGTGGCAATGATAGGATAATTTTTTCTCACTTAAAGAACTTGATATCGTTACTACCGTAACGCCAATATAGAAAAACAATATTCATGGGAAGAAATAACATTTGTACTTCTCTTCCTATAAAATGATTGTGAGGATAAAACAAATTATAACGTAAAAAAGTAACAGCCAATACGTGTCTCACAATTGAGTTAAAGCTAACCACTTGAAAAGAAGTTTTATCTTATTCCACGACGCCATTTTAATGCGTGTTATATAATACTCATTGTCATGTATTATTACTTACGACAGATGAAGTTTTCTCACGACATTCCATAAACGTAAATTAATTTGAAACCTCACTTGTGCATATTTGGATTAGATTAAAACCTAAAAAAATGAATTATTATTAACAAAAGGTCATAAGAGTACCCTTTGCTTATACAAACACAATAACTCTAATCGCTTATAGATTCGACCAATCATTAATCCAATTGTGGGTGCTTGCCGTACGGTTAGAATTAATGCCCCGAGCAATATCATAATCATTTGGTTGATCACACTCCCGTCTGGGATGTGGTTATTTCCATTATTGTTTCGATTGAGTTGATTATGTACAATCCATTTACTGATATAATTATATGATTATATGCGTTAAAAGCCGAGATGGCCCTGTGGTAAGAACGCGTGAATCTTAACCGATGATCGTGGGTTCAAACCCGGGCAAGCACCACTGAATTTTCATGTGCTTAATTTGTGATTATAATTCATCTCGTGCTTTACGGTGAAGGAAAACATCGTGAGGAAACCTGCATGTGTCTAATTTCACTGAAATTCTGCCACATGTGAATTCTACCAACCCGCATTGGAGCAGCGTGGTGGAATAAGCTCCAAACCTTCTCCTCAAAAAAGAGGAGAGGAGGCCTTTAGCCCAGCAGTGGGACATTCACAGGCTGTTACGGTATGCGTTATATTATTGTATAGAAGGCCCTTGTTAGCTTATAAGACTGTAAGTCCCGAGGTCCTAGGATTGAACCAGTAAATTCTGATAAAGGTTCTATCAGAGAATAATCATTAGCAGTCCGGAATTTCTATAAAAATATAAAAAGTCTTAGATCCTTTGACTTTTCACTCTTTGATCTTATCAGATCACCATCCAATCAGATTGTAAGAGTGAGAAAATATCGAGTGCACTTGTATTTGCCAATACAAGTGTGCATTATAACATCCCCTACGTTTAACAGTCCCTCAAATAGGTCATCGTGACCTAAATTCGATAATGAAAATATTGTTTCATATGTTCAATATATTTTTAATTTAACTGGATCTGTATTTTATTGATATAATGTCGTATCTTCAAGTTTTACTATTTAATTTTAAAGTTGTATATAAGTTTCGTCAAATGTCCCATTATGTAAAATACCTTGTTTTTTTTTACTTATGGTAAATGATTTTTTTGGGATCCGGTCGTAAAAGCGTCTACATTTACCTAAAACAATTACTCAACCTAACCGGGTAACAGAGGTTACAAGGCTATATGTATAATTAACACACCGTGCCTAGTTCCCATTGATTTGGACAAAAGCAAGCGAATGATTGAAAACTAATATTGCGACCATCGTATAATATTATTTTTTATTTACTAACTTCATATGACAAACTGCACATTACTGAAATATTTAGCAATTTTTAAAGAACAAAAATGTAACCTATTGTAATATCTTTCATAGAGTTAAGTCATCGCATTCAATATTAAAACTAAAAAAAGTTTACGTCCAGTCTGATCGAATCTATGAAGGTGTCAATCCTATATTTTTAAGACAATCCGATTTTATTGTGAGTAGTGATCTTCTACTGACTGACGTACTGTTTTATTAATGTAACCATACGTTTTTCTAGGACGTCACGATGAAGTTATCATGGACTGTCATCATAATCATCATTGTCATTGTTTAGTCAACTGTAATCCATTGAAGCTTTACATAACCCTTTTCAAAGGTATGCCTAAGTTCCCGGATTTAGTGTTTTCAAATATTTATTTCATTGTGATATCGAACGAAATCATATAAAGGCTACATATTAAACCAATGCCAAATGCTTTCCACATTAATTATTATTATGGATCATCGGTAACAAATGGACTAGGCGATAGGCCTATGCATGATTTTAATGGCCTATAGAATAATCACTATTGTGCGAAATTTCTTTTTGTCCCCCAATTGATAAAACTATTTGTGTTTCAATGAATCAATAATAGTACAAACAAGCAAGGATGGAAATTCAAAGATAAGTTCTCTCAAGGCTTTGAATTTCTAAGAGTTGTGTATTTTGGGGTATCATTTTGGGGTATCATTTTTATGATGCTGGAAAGTGATTTACGCATCCTCCTATACTAAAAGAACTATATGGTCTACGGAAGTTGTCAGACAACTAGCTAATTTTTTTTTAACTAACTTTAAGACTGTTATAAATTTTGTATAAGAAATATAATTCGTAACTCCATCAATGCACAACAAAATAAGATACCATAGGATGTTATTTCCAGGTTTAATAAAGAAAAACTCTCTTATATATTAAATATAGTATCGACAAAAGCCATAAGACTTACAGAATGGTCTTTATCAGCTAAAATTCAAAGTAGAAATTCTTTATATTTCTAAATTTATAAACATCGCTGTTCGTATATGTTATCTCTGATTTAACTTTTTCCAATAATGAAAGATTCAATAAAAATGTTTTTACCTTTTAGTGAAAATGGTAACCGGCTTTAAAGCACATCGCAACATTTCTTTTAGAGCACCAATGTTTATTACTATTTTTCAAATATTTTTCGTAGCGAAATATTTTAGTTTTTAGGTATGTATTTCCTTTATTCTATCCATCATTGTAGTGTTATAAAATTAATTAAATTGAATTTTAGATATAGTTTTGTTATTAGTCGAGATGGCCCAGTGGTAAAAACGCGTGAATCTTAACCGATACATGTGGGTTCAAACCCGGGCAAGCACCTCTGAATTTTCATGTGCTTAATTTCTGTTTATAATTCATCTCGTGCTTTTCGGTGAAGGAAAACATCGTGAGGAAACCTGTATGTGTCTAATTTCATCGAAGTTCTGTCACATGTGTATTCCACCAACCCGCATTGGAGCAGCGTGGTGGAATAAGTTCCAAACCTTCTCCTCAAAAAGGGAGAGGAGGTCTTAGCCCAGCAGTGGGACATTTACAGGCTGTTAGTGATTGTTATTCATCGAGGAATGCCTGACAAATCTGCTAATACATAATGTCTTATTTCAAAATTTGTCATCATTCCTTGATTAAACGCGTTATTGAAACCAGTTAGGATAACAATAGAAGACTTTTGCCCAGCAAAGAGGGATTTAAGGGCTGCTAAGTAAAGTTCGACTAATTGTACATAAATCATTGTGTGCGTATGGTGAGCGAATTTTGGTAGAATTTTGGTAGTTAAATAAAATGTCACGTTCACGTACGTCCCATTGTTTTCCTTTACAGCCTAACGCAAAATTAAATTGAATGAACCCCCGTGACATGCAGTCCAAGCCGTCGGAGGAATCTAGTCGTTTATAAAGATTTTACTTGTCGGCTGGTCTTACTATAAAGAGAAATGTCAACAGGCTCTTAATATCTAAGAGCTGGAACGTAACTTACTATCTGTTCAGAAAGACGGACGCCGCTACTATATAATAATTTTATAGTTCTCGTATGCTTGTTGTCACTAGCTCATCACCGCGTCGCAACAAATAACATCACTCAGAAGACTGGTTAAAAGGTTTTTAGATGTACATTTAAGGTAGGTAATTATTAGTTTAACTTTTAAAAGTAGTTTTTTAAGTTTAAATAAACTGGATGGATAAAAAAAAATGTTTCCTCAAATTGATTATAAACATTAAAAGAAAAGAAAGATAAATACAATGCATTGGTAAAATGAAGTTATTGATTTGTTTTACATTTAACGTTATGGCTTTTGGTAAGTTTAAAAAAATATATTTAAATCAGTTTTGTTACAAAAATGTTCAAATAGCATCATATTTCACAATTATTTGAATTAAAAAAGGCAAAGTCAGATCTGCAGAGCTCCAAAAAGTATATGGAAATATAAAAGTACACGTGAGTACCGCGTCCGTCAACAAACACTCCCGTGGAACTAAAAGGATTTTTCCATATCAAAATCAGGAAATTCTGCTGTTTGTTTCATACACAAATTCTGGGTTTGTCTATCGGTATGATTGGCATGTAGCCCAATTGAAAAGTATAAATTATGCCAGTGAATCGTTTTAGAATTAGTTTCTGTATTTTATTCGAAACTAATAAAAATAATTGTAAAGGACATAATCGTAGAGTTTTACTAGTTCAATTCAATTCAATTAAATTGAAGCCAATACTCAGCTTAATGACTTTCAGTAATGATAACAGAGAACATATATTACATATGTATATATATTATTACACAGTATTGTAAATTGTACGATCCCTGACATGAGTCTTTAAATTAAAAAATAAATATTATATTTCAATGATTCATGTGTTCGTTTATAATTATGACTAGAAATCAATGGCTGGGATAAGTGAGCAATAAAAAAATAAGAAATACATCACAACATACTTTTAATATTAATTTACATGGTAATATTAATTTGTAATTTTTTTCAAAATCTTACAATCTTGATATAATTTTGGCACATAGCATAAAACCTAAGCTATATTAAAACCCAATTACGTTTTTGCCTTGCAATAATTATGCACAAACATATAAAATAAAAATAAAAAAACCACTTACTATAAACATAATCTTAAATTGTTAGTCCGTTACACAGGCTTAAGTAAATGCATTATGAAATATATATACAGGAAACATTCTGATATATATATATATATATATATATATATATATATATATATATATATGTATATATATATATTATATTAAAATAGATAATATTATGTCACCGATTTATGTATTTTAAACTACTAATACAGAAAACCGGAAGCTATCTGTCGTCAAGTCCGTTTCAACTCATTCCGGTCTAGAAGCGGTGATTTTTTTTTTTTATAATATTCGAAATATTTTCGTTAGACGTCAGACGTCTAACAGTGTTGCGTTTGAAGTACTATATTTTTATTACCGTAACAGCCTGTGAATGTCCCACTGCTGGGCTAAAGGCCTCCTCTCCTCTTTTTGATGAGAAGGTTTGGAGCTTATTCCACCACGCTGCTCCAATGCGGGTTGGTAGAATTCACATGTGGCAGAATTTTAGTGAAATTAGACACATGCAGGTTTCCTCACGATGTTTTCCTTCACCGTAAAGCACGAGATGAATTATAATCACAAATTAAGCACATGAAAATTCAGTGGTGCTTGCCCGGGTTTGAACCCACGATCATCGGTTAAGATTCACGCGTTCTTACCACTGGTTTTTATTAACCGTTACGTAATTATAATTGGTCGCTTTTTTATTAGTGTTTTTAAGTATTATTTTCGTTCTAAAATTAGATAACTAATACATAAAATATTGTCTATCTTAAGATTTATTACTATTAAAGATATTTGAAGTCAATTGTTTGCAAAATTTCTGTTTATAATTCATCTCGTGCTTTTCGGTGAAGGAAAACATCGTGAGGAAACCTGCATGTGTCTAATTTCATCGAAATTCTGCCACATGTGTATTCTACCAACCCGCACTGGAGCAGCGTGGTGGAATAAGCTCCAAACCTTCTCCTCAAAAAAGGGAGAGGAGGCCTTAGCCCAGCAGTGGGACATTTACAGGCTGTTACTGTTACTGTTTGCAAAATTACATTAAACATACTTAATTTATTAATCCTTAGATTTAGGCATTTTTCATTTATATAAAGACACATTGACGGTAGTCCTATTAACAAAAAAAGTAAAAAAAAAAAACAAATATATTTTAAAAACACAGACACGCTGGCCTGGATTTAAGCCCGCGATATTTATGTCAAACCTCTATGTTCTATGTACTAGGTCATCTCGTATTTATATTCCCTAACAAATCGTAAATCTAGGTTTTACGCCATAGTCTCGGTATGCAAATTCAGAGCTCGCAGGTAAATTGTGTGCTTTTGGAGAGCTTAGACGAAACCCCCGAGACTCGTGTAATGAAGTAATATGGTACTGCTATGCAATTCATGCGGTCCTGGTACCTAAACCGCATGTTGACGTTTGTTTGTTGGACCAATTAGGAAAACTTGTTTATTCGGTCTAATAAAATTTTATTGGCTAAAAAGACGCAGCAATTAAAATTTATGTATTTCAATATCGAAATGCTAAAATAAATCACACTTCATTTTAGCGTACGAAAAATTCGCATTCATTTTCAAATGCTAACGGAAATAGTAATAGCCTACGAACGAAAAGAACCTACGAAGTATTTATTAATTGCTCTATAATTTATTTAAATAAATAAATTGATAAAATAAAATTAAGAAAAAAAGACGAAAGCCAATCAAAATTTCAGTTTAGAAAACATTTAAATATAATATATTTAAATGTTCGGTACCATTTTAAATGAGTATAAATTGATTATACCTCGAGGGTGTTGTTTTTATTTAAATTGACCCAATATGCTCCAAAATCTTGCAAGCGAATGACGCCTCTAATCCTTTTGTCTTAAGACGAAACATGCCTTTGACGATGAAATATTGATATAAATGTATATTGCCGCAGCAACTTCAAGGTACAGCATAATCAACTTAATGAGATGGCTCGGGTTGAGGATACTTTCACGATATTACGTCTGTTTTGTCAATAGTCTTAGGATGTCAAGGAATGCTTTTAAATTTCGACCATCTCTTTGCGTAATTACGAGACGCTATTTTCTTATAACACTTTAATCGTGGATTTAAAAATATATTTACGTATGTTTTAAGCACCACTGAATTTTCATGTGCTTAATTTGTGTTTATAACATATTTTGTGCTTAACGGTGAGGGAAAACATCGATAGGAAACCTGCATGTGTCAAATTTCACTGAAATTCTGCCACATGTGTATTCCACCAACCCGCATTGGAGCAGCGTGGTGGAATAAGCTCCTAACTTTCTCCTCAAAAAGGAGAGGATGCCTTAGTCCAGCAGTGGGTCATTCACAGGCTGTTACTTTCTAGCTAATAATCCATTGGATATTAATCATGGGATCTAATCGCCAGTAAATAATAATATTTATTGTTTTTCGGCTTAAAGAGCTAGTGAGGCCGGTGGAGCTACATGCATAAGAGACATCTTGGTTTTTAAGTTCGGTTTCATATATATATCATCATTTACAAGTTGGTCCATGTGCCAATCTGCCAACATGTATAAATTACAATTAAACTTCTAACAGTAAGAGATCACCATAGAAAAAAAAAGTTTAATCATCGTTTAAAAATCACAAAGCATAATTCAACTCACATAACACAACGAAACTCTCATACACATTGTTTACCTACGTATTTCACAAAACAAATATTATGCAATATCAAATTAATTTCAAGGAGTTACGCGCCTTTATTAAATTCAGAGAAACGTTCATCGACAATATATAAAACGTATTTGTGGAATTAAATTATTGATCTCTCGTTGAAGAATGATTTCATAGAATCTGCTTCTGTTATTAGTTCAGAGTAAAAGTAGACCGGTGTTATTGCATACTGTATCTTTTCAATAAGGATGAATAGACTAGCTGAGATTGCGTCTGTACGTAGAAATTGTAATATTCAGAAATTATGTTCAACTGTTATTATTTTTATTCACAATATTGAATTATTATGTAACTAGTTTTATTTTATTATTTAAGCCACAGTAGCTCAAGGCTTACTGATCGCGATGTAAAAAGTGTAACTTTAGTTGAGGCGCTTTGGAATAGCGTCGTATCTTCTGAATTGGATGAAATCAGGTATTTAATTTTATATTAATAAAACCTATAAGAAGTTATTGAACGTTGAATCGTTTTAAATCAATGTGTATCTTATTGTGTATAGAATAATGATTCTGAATATCTTTAGTACAAACTATTTGTAACGTGCGCCTCAATCCGTGTCAAATTTATATTCCGAAAATCCTTATACGAGGCCCTCAATACCTCAATAAGTAAAGAGGTTTAGTCGTTATGTAACAAACAGACAGAGTTACTTCCTTTTTTATAATGCACTCGTAATTCTGATATGGATGTCTGCCGTAGACAATATTTTATGTATTAACTGTATATAAAAAAATAGATGAAGCTTATGTAAGTATCATACAAAGCTAGCGAACTTTAGTACTTTTTATCTTCATAATAATGAGATGATTTATAATGTGATATAAAATAAATAAACAATAATTAATACGGTGTCTTCTTGACTGATTATGATACGAGCATTATTTACAAAGATTAGCCAAGTAAGTAAGGATTAAAGTGCACGAGTGAGTGCGCAAGCTAAAGTTTGCTCTTTATGTCTACGCTCTCGTAGCTCACTGGTTGCTACGGAACATTACTTACAAAATACATTAAATTTGCTAGTTAGATCCGGAAAGAGAACTATTTCATGAACACACCAAAACCATCCACTAACCTAACGAGGCAGTAAAATGTCATTCTACATATAAGACCTTATGCATATAAAACCGAAGCATTAAATCAGACTGATACCAACAACAGATGGCGTCGTAACGATGCAATATAGAGTGAATGGAAACTCATTTCATTTGATACAATTCCAGCGAGCGGAAGCATCTATTTTAAACAACGATGAAAATCTAAGCTTCGACAATACACACGATTGTCAAATACAATAACATCAACTCTATGAATCGATAGTCAAATCAGTGGTAAGCGAAATAATATATGCACATAAATATATTTCTTATACTAAATATAAAAATCGTCTTCAAACCAAAAATTATTTCAATATAATAGTGTATTATATAATAATTATAATTAAATTGGCAATTAATAAACTTGTATGTGTAGAATGAAAGTCATAGGAGATTTTCATGTGTGTGCAACATGTATTGGAAGGACATGGTGGAATTTCAAACCATTCTTCAAAATTCTAAACCTCCAACTCAAAAGGAGAGAAGGTATTAGTATTTCACATTACTTACACTTATTTGTTTTACGAAGTGAAAATGATTTATCATAAAAATATGTTTACAGAAACTTCGATACTTATTTACCATTAAAACGGCGATATTGCTTTATAATCTTACAATGCCTCGACAATCTGGTTATTGGCAATAAAGTAGCCAATTTGCTCTTGCTATTTTCTATCACTAAAATGAATGATCTTTACTAAATTGAACCAATAACTTAGAAAGACCCAATAATATGTATTATGCCTAAATAAAATTAACAAAGATGATAAAAACATGAACGTGGAATATGGTATGTAAATGTTGACATTGCGACCGTGAAGGTCTAAAACGTTAAAAAATGGTTTTAAAATTAAATAAATAAAAACATTAATAAAAAATATATAAACATAATTTAAATAAGCAATAATAATATAATACTTCATTACACTTCTTTCTAAAGTAATTTAACAAGAACAATTTTTATTAATGAAAAATCTTATATTTATAGTAATATTGATAAAAAAAATATCTTATAGAAGTATTTTGCGATTTGAAAAGCACAATTTGACGACTTTAAATTGTTTACACGTTCACATCGGGCTAGGATCTTTTCCGTCATAAATTATGTTGCCAATGAAAGACCTTAAGTTATAATTGTTATTATTAATCATTTGTAGTGTTGTAGTAAAAGTCATTCCTTTTCAGTGAGGCGAAAGCGACTCCATGACAATGACTGACTAAAATTTGGCTGTAAAATGTAATGCCAAAAAAGTACATATACAGTCGTTATATATTTTATTTAAAATCATATTTAAGTACTACTACAAACTTTCACATTTATACCATTCGTAGGATTACGCATAATGACAACCAAATCAGCTTGTAAACGTTTTCGCGTCGTGCAACGTCATCAGATAAATAAATAAACAAACATTCTTTATTTTATTTATGTAAAAGTACATAGGTACTTATAATATACAAATATTATATTAAACGTTATTTTTTTTAGTCATGAATTCGTTCTGATATATGTACATATATTAAATATAGTAAACATTATATAGTAAACATTTCTTGCATATTTCACAGTTTATTCCGAATTTATTCGATGTGTATATTTCACTACTACATACGCAAAAACGTATCCAAGCTGATTTAGCTGTGTTTGGCTGTAACAAAAAAATACAGATAAAATATGTAGATATTAAACTTAATTTTTATATACAATATAAACTGTACATGATGTGACGTCACGCCAACACGATCTTCGGTGCCCCAAATATTGACTCTGTGAGATTGAATATACAAATTACGCGTAATGACGCAAACACTTGTGTTTATAAAACGTTTTTATATTGTTACATTATATTAATTTATTCGAATATTTTCTACCGCCAAGCAAAAATACTTAGTATTGTTGTATTCCGGTTTGAAGCGTGAATGAGTCAATTTAACTACAGACACAAGCAACATAACATCTTATTAGTTCCCAAAGATAGTTAATGTTTTCTTACAGTGTAAATTATTTTATGGGTGATGGTGACCTCGAAGTGGCTTATTTTCCAGTCTACCTTCTTTTATAAAATACAAAAAATAAATAAAATAAAATACTAAAGTTATCGCTTTTGCTTATAAATATTGCCTAAGGTGTGATTAGTCAAACTCTTCTATCGAATGTCAAATCTGCCATGACAGAAAGAGAGAAATCAGTGTGTGATTAAACACCCGCAAAACAATGTTTATAAATATTTGTTTTTCTTCAAAAATATATAAGCTCACTTTTATATAGCGAGAGTAAAGTCGAAACGCGGTAATTATTTTTAAAGCAAAATATAGTGTAGCTATTAAATTTGTAATGGCGGAAGTTTTAACTGGGCGGCAATTTATTGAAGTAATTTACAGTCAATAAATACTCTTATAGAAAACTTAATTGTCGATTTAAAACTTTAATTTTCTCAGATAATGTAAATAATATACTGCTTTGTAATAATTATATCCAAATTTCAATCTTAATAAAAGTCAACAAAAATTAACAGCCGTTACTGGCCCAGTTCTAGGCTGTTCCCTTGTTATACATATGTTAGGGTTTGGAGCGTATTGCACAATGCTCTTTCGCTGGTGGACTGATACATTTTATTAGTTTTCATCTGAAATGTAAACGAGAGGCAGACATGAGCATAATATACTAATTTCTGTAATATTTATGAAGAAAAAAAAATCATATATAAAATATACTTAACCAAAATGACAAAATCGCCACAGTTTTCAGAAAATATTTCTAATTTTATCTTTTATTCCTAAACCAGATTGACTATTATTGTTGTTTTTATATTCGCTTTCAGAACGGAATGGCGTTATGAATTGAATTGATAATATTTGTATTCAGTCAGTCAGCTCTAAGAATCTAAGTGCACGCTGTACTTGAAAACGTAATAATTCACTTGTAATGCTATTTAATTTTCAAATTCAATAAAGCGTGATATTTCATTATCGAAAGCTCTGAGAAGTGTTTTTTATACGGAAAAATATTAATTAAAACCTAGATTACCGGAGTTTTGTTTTGAAATCTTGCATGTTCTGGATGTGCTCGTAGCGTTGATTAAACTCTGTGTAATAATAGCTGTTATTAACGACCGGGCGTTAAGCTAAATTAGTTTACAAATAAGGTGATGGCAGCCAATTTTGCACTAACATTTTGTCATGTTTGTACTTTTGAATTTTTCCTTTACCTTTAAATATGGTTAAAAAAAGGTGGTAAAATAACAGCCTGTATATGTTTCACTGCTGGATTAAGACTTCCTTCCTTGGAGGAGATTGTTTGGAAGTATATGTGTTGGTAAATGTACGTGTATAAATCGCAGGTTCGATCTTAGTCGCTGGGGCTATTGTCGTCCCCATTCTTAATAAAAGCTATACGCTTAATTGGAGGGGTCAATAGACATATTAGTAGCGCTTAAAAAAGGGGCATTACTAGCATTGTATTAAAGAAAAATTTGTCAAAATAACATCTAAGACATACAAATTATCTTACGATTCGTTCCGACACGAGATGTATCATAAGCACAAAGTATGCGCATGAAAATTCAGCGGTGCTAGTCTGGATTTGAACCCACAATATTCAATTAAGATTCACGTTTTCTAACCTAGTGGTCCATCCCGGGATGGATGGATGCGGAGGAGGCTTTCGTCCAGCAGTGGACGGCAAAAGGCTGAAAAAAAAACCTAGTGGTCGTCATGGCTTACGGAGCCATGTTAATTAGAAATAAATGAGAAATGTATTCTTGAATAATTTTTGACAAATTACAAAGTTCTTTATAGAGAAATCTCGGTTTCCGAAGTAATCATGTCCTGCAGTGTCTCGGCTTTACTAGATTTATGTGATACGTGTGCGAATTTTGGAAACAGTCGGACAATACAATCTCGACGGACTCACATCTCATATCTGTCAGAAGTAACAATATAATGGAATAAAGTATTTTCTTGTTAACTTCATATATAGCTGGAGAAGGTTTATTTCTTATGAATATTCATTTATATAATTTTTGACATGAAAATAAACACTGATGTCACATTTATATTTTTTATTTGTTCATTTGTATAATTCATGTATTAATTCAGCCATGTCACATTTACTTTACACTAAAAGTGATAATCATTCCATCACATTCAAGTTTGTAGTTCTCGTTCGAGACTCCTCGAGATTTGTTTTGTCTAAATATTTTAATATTTTTATTTCCTTTGAATTCTAATTAATGTTAAATAAACTTGTAACATCTTAATAATTTCAAATTATGTACGCTAGACAATGTCTGTTTGAATGCACTAATCTCAACAATTTGAAATATATGATTATACAGCTACAAGCTATGACCCTAGGGAGCGGAGTAACCATAAAAGTAAGCGAATCTGGCAAACTGTTCTGGTATTTCGTTAATGAGATGCACTTATCAACTCATCGAGCCGATATGGTCCAGTGTTAAGAACGCATGAATCTTAACCGATGATCGTGGGTTCAAAAACCCGGGCAAGCACCACTGAATTTTCATGTGCTTAATTTGTGATTATAATTCATCTCGTACTTGACGGTGAAGGAAAACATCGTGAGGAAACCTGCATGTGTCTAATTTCAATGAAATTTTACCACATGTGTATTCCACCAACCCGCTTTGGAGCAGCGTGGTGGAATAATCTCCAAACCTTCTCCTCAAAAAGGGACAGGCCTTAGCCCAGCAGTGGGACATTCACAGGTTGTTACTGAATCAACTCATCATGAGTAGGAAAGAGATATAAATAATTCAACATTAACGGTGATGTAACCGTAGGGGACAGCTAGTCTACGGAATGGTGATTAAAATGAGAAAGTCAATCCAAGTATTAAATGTTAACGGGAATTATTACGAAAACACTTTAAGTACAACTCTTCTGGATTGATTTCAGCGTTTTGCGCTGTTTTATGATTTTACCCATTACATTTATTATGTAACTCAAATCGTAAATAATATTACCATTCTATTGGCATTTATTTATATGTAATTATTAAGAAAAATGATGATAAATGCTCAAGAATGTACATATCGATTAGTCACTGCAATGACACAAACACGAATTTGTTATTTATTTGGATTATTATAATCGAACCTATACTACCTTAGCTATAACTTTAGTCTTAATAAAAGCGACAATAAAAAATATATGTTGAACATTATCAATGTAAATATATAAATAAAGGCTTAATAATAAAAATACAATATAGAGATATATGTATGTAGAAAATGTCAAAAGATAAGGTATTAAGCAAAAATACACTGAATGTAATAAATGAACGGTATTTTATAAAATGAATTAATTAATCAATAAAAATTGCACGTTTCCTAATACATACCATGTCTCTGTCATCAGTTAAGGAGTGATAATGTCTCCGCAACAGGTGAACAGCTGGACTGTAGCCAGAGGACACTCTGAAATACTTAGTATGTCCGAGGAAATCTTACCTGAATAAATGTCGGAGATGTAGAACGTGGAATGTTTCCTATGGAAAAGCGATGACAGATAATTTAGTTCTTAAACGTATTTATTAAATTCTATATAATGTTAAGCAATATGACATAATATGATTTTAACAATTGAATGAAGTTTTAAGTACGAAAATCGAATTTTATACATGCTTATAGTTATAAAAATAATGAGCTCTCTCAAGCCATAATTCCTTTTCTTGTTTAATCGATATAAAATATGCATCCGTTCGTCTTCATGTCTTATACCTACCTTTTTTATTTTTTTTAACGCTGGAAAAATGCATTACGCGTTTCCCCCATGGGAACATTACGGGAATATGTAAGACTCGCCGGTGTCTAAGGCGAGTGCACCCCTAACATCGGTACTTAAAAACCAGCGGTACCCTTTCCGTCTTAACGAGGAGCGGCTCGGGATCGCTCGCACATGCTACCGTGACGTTGTCTTATACCTTTCCTTTTTTATGCATTATCGAGATTTTGAGAAAATCGCTTTGCATGTTTAGGCTAAAAATCGGAAAAAACTAAACGGAGCTAAAATACACTTAAAATATGCCACATACTCGTAATTACAAAATGAATGACCCTTTTAAGACCGTACCAAATCTTACATACATAACGTTTTGCATTTAGGTTTATATGTTAATTAAACACGCTAAATGGTTTCTAATGGACTATTCTAAAGAGCTTGTATTCTGTGTTAGAATGTGCTTTAAATTTTCATATCAGAATATTTTTATATCTCAGTCATTCTAAAATATGATAAAATCAACATGTAGTATAACCCAAATATTCGTAATTAAGAGCGTAGGTCTCTAAATTTACACTAAACCCGCATAAGAAGTCAGGGAAAGGTCTTACATAAAAATGTTATTGATGCCTACCAACGGGCAAATGGGCCACCTGATGTTAACTGGTCACTACCATAGACATTGGCAATGTAGGAAATAATAACCATTCCTTACATCGCCAACGTGCCACCAAACTTGGGAATGAAGTTGCTATGTCCATCGTGCCTGAAGTTACAATGTCTCACTCATCCGTCAAACCGGAACGCAACAATAGTGTGTACTGCTGTTTATCGGTAAAATATCTGATGAATGGATGACCTAGACGGGCTTGCACAAAGCCCAACAACCTAGTATTAGTAAAAAGGTTTCAAATATTTTGGTAGCTGATCCCGATTATAGAGCTGAGATGTCTCAGTCATTAAATCGCGTGGGTTTTGTCTGGAAAAGTTCCGGGTTTAACGACATGCATAGTTCCCAATGTTGGTGGTGAATTGGCAATGTAAGGGTAATTAATGTTACTACTTAAAATGCAAATATATATATATATATGGTCGGTGGTGACCAATTATCATCAGGTAATGAAGTAAGTAGGGCCTATTAATCATATGGTCCCATTTGACAATCTGCCTTCCTAATAGAAAAAAGTTATAAAATGCAAGAAGCCTCACATTTTCCGTGAGCTTGTGTTCATAATTCATCAGATGCTTTATTTTTCTTTGTTATTTTAATAATATATTTCTTATCTTATAACCTTTCTTTTGTAGATTTAAAACAGTCATTTTTAAACAATTAAACATTTACATTTAATAATGAATATTCTCATCAATTTGAGTTTTATATTTAGTCTTCCAATTTCAAAGACCATAAATATTCACTAAACAAAAATAGTTATAATAAACTAAGATAAATTAACTGAAGACGATTAATGACGGCACTTTATAAGCCGCTCGTCTAACGAATCCAATTGTCACGTGACACTATTGTTTTGCACACAGACATCTCAGCGTCCTCTTTACACGTGTTTCTGCTTTCATTTACAATAACTCAATCTTGGTCCCAAATGGTTGGACGTTTGCCATTACAAATCTGGCAAAGTTTGGTGGGTGGGTTGACGGTTCTGTAATGGGCGTCACGTTCGCCTGTCAGCCAATCAAAGTCTATTGTTCTAGAGGCGTGAGTAATTAGAGGACGTTATTAGTGTTTTTTGTTTTGGGGTCGAGGTAATTTGAAGCGATGAAATTATTTTTATCAGTTTAATTTAACGTTTATTCTTAGATTTTATTCGTAAAATTGTTAATTTTTTTTTATTCGCTGTATATGAGTATATAACATGTCCTGTTTTTTTTTCAAATTTTCATATATTCACAGACATGCTCTTCCAATGTGTGAACCCGAAGGTGATCACTTACCATCAGGTAACCCATATCAATAAAAAAAGATAGTACATAGTCAGCCTGTCATTAACCCACTGCTGGCAAGGCCTTTTCGTCAAGTTGGTAGATATGGCAGAATTTCATCCAAAACATTTATTGTCTTATTTTTCTTCACATTTATGAATGACATAAATTATAAAAACAAATTAGCACATAATAACTCAATCGTGCTTGCTCGGCCTTCAACTCACAATCTTTGGTAAACATTCACGTGTTTAAGCCGCTGGGCCCACTTAGCTCAAAACACAATTTTTGATCAATATATTGCCATATAATTCGGATAAGAGATTTTATCGAAAACCTTCACCTATTTTTGTGCTACAAGCCACTCAGGCGTGTATACCTACAACGTATAGGCCTTTTCATCAAGTTCACGTGTAGGCCTTTTCGTCAAGTTGGTAGATATGGCAGAATTTCATCCAAAACATTTATTGTCTTATTTTTCTTCACATTTATGAATGACATAAATTATAAAAACAAATTAGCACATAATAACTCAATCGTGCTTGCTCGGCCTTCAACTCACAATCTTTGGTAAACATTCACGTGTTTAAGCCGCTGGGCCCACTTAGCTCAAAACACAATTTTTGATCAATATATTGCCATATAATTCGGATAAGAGATTTTATCGAAAACCTTCACCTATTTTTGTGCTACAAGCCACTCAGGCGTGTATACCTACAACGAAAGCCTAAAAATAAAAAAAAATGTAACGCTCTTGTTTAAAACCTTTATAACGAAATCAATTCGATAACGAATCAACAAAAAAACAATTTTACGAAAAGGGTTACATTACGTGTAAAATGTTTTGTTGGCTGTTTTAATAAATCGTTTTATGAAATTTTTATTGCTTAGTTATTGAATAAACGTATTAGGTGATCAATTTATAAAATATCGGCATAGATGATACTGATTTTTTTTTTAAAAGTTTTAAATATATCTGTACCAATTGACTTGACTTTAAGACTTAAAAATTTTAGTAAAAACCGAAGTATTTATTTTCAGGGAGCAGACCTTCTAATTTGTCGAATCGATATCTTGAACGGATCGATACCGCACTCAGAAACATTTAAAATGTATACAAAGGAGAGCTGTTATATGTCTTTGAGTGTGGCAGGTAGACTGTTCTGAACATGTACAGTACAGTAGCAGCCTGTTAATGTCCCACTGCTGGGCTAAGGCCTCTCAAAGGGAGATCCCTTTTTGAGGAGAAGGTTTAGAGCTAATTCCACCAGGCTGCTCCAATGCGGGTTGGTAGAATACACATGTGACAATTTCAATGAAATTAGACACATGCAGGTTTCCTCACGATGTTTTCCTTCACCGTCAAGCACGAGATGAATTATAAACACAAATTAAGCACATGAAAAGTCAGTGGTGCTTGCCCGGGTTTGAACCCACGATCATCGGTTAAGATTCACGCGTTCTAACCACTAGGCCATCTCGTATATCATGTACCTTTTTGGAATTAGACAAACGTGTCGGGCTAGACATAAGCAACACTGTATTTATAACTCCAAAGCCTCCTGTAACGAAGCAACCGCTTTCTTCATCCGGAAGGCCGAGACAGCTCGAAGCAATGCGATAAAATATATAACATAAAACTGAAATCGTGATTTTCGAGGAGCTCACTAAATCCGAATGTTAGGTTACTTAAATTAATCTTGACGTAAAACTTAACGGCGCGGTTTCTGTTACGCTAAAACGCAATGTAATGTAAGACAATAAATTTACAGTATAATAAAAATATTTGTGATTTGTAAATTAAGAGATGCAATATGTAAAACTTGAATAATAAAATGGCCGTTATATACGTATAGTGATATAGAAACTTAAAACGCCATCGTAGGGGACGACGTAGCTAGAGCTACGACATATCTCGTGAACTTAATTTCTGTTACATATTATATAATTATTAATAAAATCAATGTGTATTCATATTATTTTATCTTTTCAGGTATTTTTGAATAATTTGACATTATTACTTCTATCTTCTCAATACGGATTTTATTTTAAACGGTAAGTTTTTTATGTTGTCTATAACATTAGTTATTTTATTTACACGCGAACGAAGAATATTTTCGGCTAACTAAATCGTTTTTACAATAATGTATATAGTTAAATATTATTAATATTTTATAATTATATTATAAATATATTGTACAAACCCATCCCTTCAAAGCCAATATAATGCTTCCTGTTGAAAGGCTTGAAACGGAAGCTAAACCTTAAAATGTAAACAACTCAACCGTCTGTTGTAATTTTAACTAAAATTATTCTCTATCAAAGTATGGAAATTAATTTCACGGTGTTCTCACCGAGACTTGTCACGCAAGTCGTCGGTGGAGCTCGGTATGATTTTTACGCAACAAAATCCTCTAATTAAAAATCTCTCAAGTCTCAAACAAAGCAGTGAGTCACTTTATAATTAAAACACGTCTCCACAAAGCGTTCTATTTGCGGCCGCTTGAGTAATCTTAAACTTTCTGATGTTTTAACGTGCTCGTTTTTAATTTTAAAGTCTAAGTCATAAGCAGAAGCGTGATAACGTTGAAGCTAAATTCATTGTAACTTTAATCCATTTTATCTCAAAGGCAAACCGTTTTATTACACCCGCGAATGCTTTAACATTATTTAAAATTGTTATTAAATGTTTTTATTATTATTTATTTTATTTTATTACGAATTGTACACTTGTATTTTTTAGTGTATAAAAAACTTGGCATACGATCGAATTTTATAAAAAGTACATGCAAATTGAATTTTGCTTTAAATTTGCCTGTCGCATCAACTTTGTATTCTTACCAATAAAATTATTCGTCTATATTTCATTATTACTTCTAGAATTTTTTGTAAGTAATATATAATTTATTCCACATATCGAGATGTAAGTCAATAAATTGATAATACTACCATTCTCAGAAACACACTAATAATACCTTTCGCAATAGTTAAGAATAGATTGTTTTTGTGTTTTTAACTTGTCACCGTATCTTCAAAATTTTTGTAGATAACAAACAGATCACCGTATACTAAATGTACTTGAATATGAATTAATTTAATAATTTAGGTGCATTGGTACTTGAAAATGATTTATTTGCAATACGCTAACTGCTATACCTTAGACAATAGATAAGAAATTTCGATGGATTCAACATTGTATATTTATTGAGCCTCGTCTTATCACTTAACCGCCAATAGATGGCATTGAGTCAGATTAGCTCTGTGATTAGCTACGAGGCTACGAGACAATCATGTATTTTTTTTTAGAATTATTATTCGCAGCTGTTCTTCTATTTTGATATAAATATTACACACAAACCAATTGTTTTGCATTTAGGAGAAACTATTCGAAATTTACTTATCAAATAATTTTTCAATAAATGCAAAATGGGAATATCCAATTGAAATTGGTACTTTGATATCAAAATATTAATATTTCTGCAACATCTGGTCATGGATTAACACTTTTTATGTGTTATCATCAACGTAAGATACGTTACTTTTTATTAATTTTGAAACAGCAGACGAGCAAATAATGTTAACCCACCTGGTAATAAGTGGTCAAATACTAGCATTGCAAGAGACCGTTTAAACTATTGATTTATTATGTTATAATATCCCTTGCGCCTGTAATCGCAGTAGCTCATTAACCCTTGAAACTGATTGATGTTTTTGTTACACGTATATGATTGATGTAAAAGAGTAACTACTGAGTTTCTTGTCGATACCGATAAGAATCTTGGTCGAATCTACATTCCAAACCGTAGCAGCTTAATTTATTAATATTATAATGAGTTTGTTTATTTATTTGTTTACTTTAATTAAACCATTTATTAAGAAGGGATATAAACTATAAACTTCACGCTAAGACTGACTAAGTTCTCCACCTTCCAGTATAACATTTAACGGTGATGAAATCAGCTAGTTTTCTTTTAAATGACGATTCAATACTTCCTGTGTATTATATATTATATTTCTGATTTTGATAAGCGGGTGATATTCAAATGTTCCATGAAAGCCCAAACACAAGTTAAGCATGTAGTCTCATTTTATGTTTTAAAATAATGTCTGGCCAAATTTAATTCTATTAAAATACCGCAAGCGCGTGAGACTAATTGACAATGGAAGTCAAGGTCGCTTGATATATGTTAAACAATTAAATAGATCACTGACTAATATACCGATGATAGTGGTGACAGTAAGTGATTGTGGTCAGCTGCGACCTACTTCAATACATTGTCTGATCGATAGAAATTTATAAAATTAATATACAATGAAACTTGTCGTTGATCATTCGAAAGATTAGCTAAGACGTACTAATTCATTGTATGTCATCGGTCGAGTTATAGTTTATAAATCATACGTGCATCTTAACTGACCTTAAAGAGAAGTGGAGTAGAGTTATCTATTTGTTTCGCACATTTAATAAGGGAATCATTATGGGGATACTTGCATATGTCAGATGAGAATCTGCCACATACGTATGCACCAATCCGCATTGGAACAACAAGTTTTTATTTAAATTCATTTGACCCATACATCCATGTATGTGTGGATCAAATCTTGTATGAAATTTTATTAGTTTTATTAGATATATTATATAAATGATAGTTCTTAATTTTTTTTAAATATTAACTTCAGAACTTATTTATGGTTCGCTCACAGGAGTAAGTTGTTTGTCTAAAGAACATCAATATTTTAAGAAATTTGACGAGCCGGTTGGCGTGATTGGTGGATGCTTGCCTTTATTGCCGAAGGTTGTGCGTTCGATTCCCACCCAAGGCAGATATTTGTGTGCATGAACAAGTCTGTTCGTCCTGAGTCTGAGTAATTATCTATATAAGTATGTATTTACAAAAGAAAAATAGTACATCAGTTGTCTGGTTTCCATAGTACAAGCTCTATACAAGCTTAATTTGGGATCAGATGGCCGTGTGTGAAAAATGTCCCAGGATATTATTATTATATTATAAATTCTCTCTTAGCTTGTGGCGTCCACCACATGTGCATCCCACTAACATACATACTTACACACATATTATAAACATACATCCAAACAGACATACTACACAACACATTCCAACTCAACATGGAATATTGGATTGACGACACAACGGACGATCGAACGTACACAGTGGACAACCGCATTGTTTATCTCCGTTGTGACGTCGTCCTTTGTTCTATGTTGAGGCCCCGCCTACCGGTGCAAGCGCATTGGAGCGACGGATCTTTTATATTGGCTACGAATGATCCTACCAACGTTTACGACTTACGCATTATTCTACCACCGTCATAACCGTTACTTGCGCTTCAAAATAATTCGCTTTGTGTTTAAGTATTGTGTTCGTGTTTATGTGTACATATGTGATCTTCTATGCCTGTATAACGTTATTTCTTCTGTGTGCATATATTGTGTGTATAACGTGTATATAATATACACGTTTATGGACCATCCGCGTGAGTTTCATTTCTTATTATAATATTCTCACAGACCCTAACACACGCATCACTTACCCATAACTGGTGACCCCGAGCTGTAATTTTTAAAGAACACCATGAGCGAAAGCAGCGATTCTGCTAAGTCATGCACTTCACAAAATGCCGGTCATAACGTGACCAAGCGAAAACCACGCCCTATGCAGCGCGTTAGTACTGATGGCGAACGCTCTGGAACTTTTAACGCCGGTCTTCGACTACCATCTTTTTACCCTGATGACCCGGAAGTCTGGTTCGCACAAGTCGAGGCTCTATTCGCGAACGCCGGAATTACTTGTGACTCCACCAAGTTCAATTACATCATCGGCAACCTCGACCACCAATATTCGCGCGAGGTCAAGGATATTTTACTGGCTCCACCTGCTGCTGATAAATACAATAAATTAAAAACCGAGCTAATCAAGCGACTTTCGGCTTCTCAAGAGCGTAAGGTGAAACAGCTTCTCATGCATGAAGACCTTGGAGATAGAAAGCCATCCCAATTCCTGCGTCATCTCCAGAACCTCGCGGGCCAGAACGTGCCTGAGGACTTTCTCCGTACCATCTGGTGCAGTCGCCTGCCCGGAAACATCCAGACCCTTCTCGCATCACAGCCTCATAGCTCACTGGAGACCCTTGCAGACTTGGCCGACAGAGTGCAAGATATAGCATCCCCACCGCACCACATTGCTGCGACATCTGCGCATGGACCCAGTTTACAGTCCATGGCTGGTGAGATAGCCGAATTGCGGAGAATGGTTAAGGATCTGACCCTTGAGCTTGGCAGACGACCCCGCTCGAGGACTTGACATCAGCGCCGTGACAGAAGTGGATCATCCAGACGTTCCGAGTCCAGCTATCGGAAGTATCCGATATGCTGGTATCACCAACGGTTTAGGGACGGCGCAACGAAGTGCATAAAGCCGTGTGACTTTTCGAAGGCGGGAAACTCTCAAAGCAGTCGGTAATGACGACTACCGATTGCTCCAACCCAACACCAGGTCGTCTATTCGTCACTGACCGCCGGACCAAGAACGAGTTCCTTATCGACACGGGCAGTGACCTGTGCGTATTTCCTCGGGCCCTACACAACCAGTGCAAGCAGACTGGCTATCAACTGTCGGCGGCTAACGGCAGTGTCATCAACACGTATGGTTTTGTTAATTTTAATTTAGATCTAGGCTTACGCAGGGATTTTCCTTGGCGCTTTATTGTTGCGGATGTAACCAAAGCTATCATAGGTGTAGACTTTCTTTGTAAATACAATTTATCTGTAGACGTAAAAAATAAGCGCCTAATAGACAATATCACCTCACTTACTTCAATTGCTGAGCTTTACTACAATAAAGATACTTGCAATGCTTTTTCTGTAAAGGTCTTGACTTGTGAATCTCGATACCATTCTATTCTGTCGCAATACCAAAGATTAATCCGACCATCCGGTATACCTTGCACACCTAGGCATAACACCGTACACCATATACGCACCACACCTGGACCTCCCATATCTTGCACTCCCCGCAGGTTAGCTCCCGATAAGCTCACCATAGCTAAGCGCGAATTCGAGATTATGCTGAGCAACGGCACTGCACGTCCTTCAGACAGTCCATGGTCGTCGCCATTACATTTAGCTCCGAAGAAGGACAACGGATGGCGACCTTGCGGGGACTACCGCAAGCTCAACGTGAGGACAATTCCGGACATGTACCCCATCCGACATATCCACGATTTCGCGCATAATATATCAGGTTGTACAATTTTTTCTACAATCGACTTGGTTAAAGCTTACAACCAAGTGCCGGTTAGTGAAGATGACATCCCAAAAACTGCCATTACAACCCCGTTTGGTTTGTTCGAGTTCCCATTCATGACCTTTGGTCTCAGGAACGCAGGCCAAACGTTTCAAAGGTTGGTTGACGAGATGACTCGCGGGTTAGATTTTGTTTACCCTTACCTGAATGACTTCCTGGTTTTCTCCAAAAGTCAGGCCGAACACGAGAAGCATCTGCATGAACTGTTCGGGAGAATGCGAGACTATGGCATGCTGGTCAACTCAGCCAAGTGTGTCTTCGGTGCCGAGGAGGTAACGTTTTTAGGTTACAGAATTTCGGCAGCTGGTACCAAGCCCTTAGACTCTAAGGTAGACGCCATCAAGCAATTCCCAGTACCTAAAACCGTCCAACAGCTGAGACGTTACCTAGGTATGTTGAATTTTTACAGGCGATTTATACCTCAGGCTGCTAAAATCCAACAGCCCCTCCACGCCTTACTCACCGGTTCAGTGAAGGGCTCCCACCCAGTCCATATATCTGGCGAAGCCCTCGCAGCATTTAACCAGAGTAAGGAGAGTCTTTGTGATGCCACTTTACTTGCACACCCAGATATCCAGGCCAAACTAGCTCTCGTCACAGATGCGTCTGACCAGGCTATGGGGGCAGTCTTGCAGCAACACAAAGATGGGATTTGGCAACCGCTAGCATTTTTCTCACGGAAACTGAGTCCGGCACAGCAAAAGTATTCCCCGTATGATCGCGAGCTTCTTGCTATCTACGAGGGAATCAAACACTTTCGCCATATGCTAGAGGCGCGACATTTCACAGTCTATACTGACCACAAGCCATAGCTTTACGCCTTCCACGAGAGGAAAAGTAGCAGCTCCCCTCGTCAGTATAGACACCTGGATTTCATAGCGCAGTTCACCACAGACATTCAGCATATATCTGGCAAAGATAATGTTGTTGCTGATGCCTTGTCCCGGGTGGACGCACTACAGAGCCCTGTCGCCATTGAAACACTCGCCAAATCCCAAATCAACGACCCTGAATTAACACTTCTACTCGGTGGTTAATCTTCACTCCGCCTCGAGAAGAAGACAATTGACGGTAGCCTAATGTCACTATACTGTGACGTAAGCACCCCTACGCCGAGACCATTCGTGACTAAATCACTTAGGCGTCAAGTCTTCGACAGTCTGCACTGCCTTAGTCACCCTGGTGCTAATGCGACTGCCAAACTTGTATCGCAGCGATACGTGTGGCCAGGTGTGCGGAAAGACTGCCGCGAATAGTCACGGAAGTGCCTGGATTGCCAACGTGCCAAGGTCACAAGACATGTGACAGCACCATTAGGCACCTTCGAATTACCACGAGCAAGGTTCAGTCAAATTCACATTGACCTAGTGGGACCTCTTCCGCCATCTGAAGGTTTCAAATATTGCCTCACAGCTGTAGACCGTTTTACTAGATGGCCTGAGGCGATACCTATCGCAGACATAACAGCTGAGACGGTTGGCAAGGCACTGCTGTCGGGATGGATATCCCGTTTTGGCTGTCCGACAGACATCGTTACCGACCGCGGACGTCAGTTCGAGTCCGCTCTGTTTAACTGCCTGTCCAAAATAGCCGGGTTTCATCATCGACGAACCACCGCCTACCACCCGCATGCAATGGTCTTGTAGAGCGATTTCATCGTCAGCTGAAATCATCGATCATGTGCCATGCCGATAGCCATTGGACCGAATCGCTACCTCTGGTCCTCCTTGGCATGCGCAGTTGCATCAAAGAAGATCTCAACTCTTCATCCGCGGAGCTCGTATATGGCGAACCTCTTCGCCTCCCCGGAGAATTTTTCAATTCCTGTGTAGACGGTACCACGGACCTTTCCGACTTCACCGCTCGCCTGCACAGGATAATTAATAATCTCCGACCCTCTCCAGCCTCACGTCACGCGAATAATAAAGTCTTCGTATTTAAAGACCTCGCTTCCTCCACCCACGTATTTCTCAGGGAAGACGCGGTGCGGGGATCCTTACAACCACCATACACCGGCCCTTATAAGGTTGTACAAAGTGGAGACAAAGTCTTTAAAATCCTAGTCAAGGGTAAACAGGTCTCCGTCTCCATCGACCGTCTAAAACCAGCGTACATGGCCACAGAACCCGCCACAAGCATCGAAGTCCAGCACGGCAACATCAGCCAAGCTAAAGATGCTGTGTGCCCCGATGTCCGAGCAACTCGCTCGGGTCGAAAGGTCCGATTCCCGGATTTTTACCGTCCGTAGGGACGCTCTCTGGGGGGGAGTGAAGTGGCGTCCACCACATGTGCATCCCACTAACATACATACTTACACACATATTATAAACATACATCCAAACAGACATACTACACAACACATTCCAACTCAACATGGAATATTGGATTGACGACACAACGGACGATCGAACGTACACAGTGGACAACCGCATTGTTTATCTCCGTTGTGACGTCGTCCTTTGTTCTATGTTGAGGCCCCGCCTACCGGTGCAAGCGCATTGGAGCGACGGATCTTTTATATTGGCTACGAATGATCCTACCAACGTTTACGACTTACGCATTATTCATTATTCTACCACCGTCATAACCGTTACTTGCGCTTCAAAAATAATTCGCTTTGTGTTTAAGTATTGTGTTCGTGTTTATGTGTACATATGTGATCTTCTATGCCTGTATAACGTTATTTCTTCTGTGTGCATATATTGTGTGTATAACGTGTATATAATATACACGTTTATGGACCATCCGCGTGAGTTTCATTTCTTATTATAATATTCTCACAGACCCTAACACACGCATCACTTACCCATAGGCTTATAAAATTGATTCTATAAATTTTTATTTTGGTAATTCACAATTTTTAATTCCATTTCGTAGTTGGATATTTTGAATGAAAAAAGTTAATTTATTGTCAACATTTGGGTAAAAATTGCAGATAATCTGTTGCAATATAATTGCAGATATGTGTTGTCAGCCATCACTTCTTATTTTGTCTATCGTCGTCGTTTTTTAATATACAGTAACAGCCTGTTAATGTCCCACTGCTGGGCTAAGGCCTCCTCTCCCTTTTGAGGAGAAGGTTTTGAGCTTATTCCACCACGCTGCTCCAATGCGGGTTGGTAGAATACACATGTGGCAGAATTTCAATGAAATTAGACACATGCAGGTTTCCTCACGATGTTTTCCTTCACCGTTAAGCACGAGATGAACTATAAACACAAATTAAGCACATGAAAATTCAGTGGTGCTTGCCCGGGTTTGAACCCACGATCATCGGTTAAGATTCACGCGTTCTTACCACTGGGCCATCTCGGCTTCTCGTTTTTTAATATTAAGAACTAAATTCAAGTTTGGCCTCAAAAAAAACCGCACATTGTAAATTAATAGGCGAGATGGTCCATTGGTTAGAACGCGTGAATCTTAACCAATTATCGTGGGTTCAAACCCGGGCAAACACCACTGAATTTTCATGTGCTTAATTTATATTTTTAATTCATCTCGTGCTTGACGATGAAGGAAAACATCGTGAGGAAACCTGCATGTTACTGATTTCATTGAAATTCTGCCACATGTGTATTCCATCAATCCGCATTGGAGCAGCGTGGTGGAATAAGCTCCATACCTTTTCCTCAAAAAGGGAGAGGAGGCCTAAGCCCAGCAGTGGGTCATTCACAGGCTGTTACTGTACTGTACTGTATATTCTAAATTAATTACAATTAACGAAATATTAACGAAATAGAAACGTTTTTTGTTTAACATTGTGTTAAACAAAAAAACGTTTCTATTTCGTTAATACTTTAATAAAGTAGGATTTAACATTTAGTGTTAATCAAAAAACTTTTCTATTTCGTTAAGACTATAATAAAGTTAAAGTTTTAAAAATACGTTTAATTAAATATATTTCGTTTTTTTTTTGTATTGAATCTTTACAGACGTGCTTTCCGTACATTTGTTGTATTGATTTACCTTATTTTAATATGAATGCGTGTTTTTTTATTGCTAGGAAACATCACAATCTCAATTTTACAACTTAGTATTTATTAATATGCTTATAAAATTAAGGTTGTAAAGCTGGGTGTAATAATCTGTATAACTATGTATTTACAAAAAAAAAGTAGTATATGTAGTATATCAGTTGTCTGGTTTCCATAGTACAAGCTCTGCTTAATTTGGGATCAGATGGCCGTGTGTGAATAATGTCCCAGGATATTATTTATTTAGTTTGCGTTAGATTCTATGACGACGACTTTTTCATTAACTCATAATGTGTGCCAGTTACCTCCTTTGGTGTTATTGGTCTTCATAGAATTCTAGATTCCTCATTTCTTAACAACCTTCATGAAATCTACGAATAATTGTAAAAGGAAAAATTATCTCTGAGATTTTATAAAAAAAAACGAATACCTCGCCTAAGGATGTATTGACTTTGCGAAGTCGAGAACTTATTGTTAGAAGATATTATTTTGGTATAATAGATTACACCCTTTTTATTAATATTGTTTTATATAAACCTTCTATTTATTAATGTATATAAAATTATCTTTATACATGTAATCATATTGTCACCGCTTAATTTGTTCTTTGAACAATATTGTCATTGTAACTGACGAATGAACAAAGACAATTTTGCGCTTTTATTAATTAACATCACGGGATAGTTTATTTGAAGTTGTCCAAAATGTTGTGACAGACAAACTTTCACGATTGACTATTTCAATATATGTTTATAATGCGAATGATCTCACGCGCCGTATAATATTATTCGAAGCGTAAAATTTCTTCTGAAAAAAAACAATTTTGTCATAGTGTAAATTTAATTTAATTTTGAAAACATTTTTCTCTTCAAACATAATTTCCCGTTATTCGGCGTATTTTGTAATAATTTTATTTTTTCAAGATAGTAGAGTTTTTATAGTAAATTAAGAATTAAAACTGAAATGCAACAAAATCCGTCTACGCAATAGTACATTTACTTTTTTTATTTTTTTTTATTTTTTTATTTTATTTA
Organism: Nymphalis io; assembly: GCF_905147045.1. Taxonomy (NCBI): domain Eukaryota; kingdom Metazoa; phylum Arthropoda; class Insecta; order Lepidoptera; family Nymphalidae; genus Nymphalis; species Nymphalis io. The sequence goes on along the minus strand of NC_065890.1, from coordinate 2,605,194 downwards.
TTTTAAGGACCACTAGTAGCTACTACATGTTTTAATGACAAATGTAAAACAATTTAGTGAAAATAGCTAACATGTGAAGCTTTTTAAAGTAGCCACAACAATTACAATATTTGTTTTAAAAATACATTAACACATAATTATATTATATAATTATATAAGTCTTCCCGGTGTGTCGGTCTCGGTATGAACTTGGACAAGACCAAGGTCATGTTCAATAGGCATGTCGTGCCGGGACCGATATACGTCGAGGGGAAACCTCTCGAAGTTGTTAGTGAATATACCTACCTAGGACAGATAATACAAGTCGGTAGGAACAACTTCGAGAAGGAAGCCGATCGAAGAATTCGCTTGGGATGGGCAGCATTTGGCAACCTTCGTCAAGTCCTCAAGTCGTCTATACCGCAATGTCTGAAGACGAAAGTCTTCAACCAATGCGTCTTACCTGCCATGACATACGGTGCCGAAACGTGGACACTAACTGCGGGACTAGTCCACAAATTCAAAGTCGCTCAGCGTGCTATGGAGCGAGCTATGCTCGGAGTATCTTTGAAGGATAAGATCAGAAATGAGATTATCCGGAAAAGAACCGGAGTCACCGACATAGCTTGCAAAATTAGCAGGCTGAAGTGGCAGTGGGCTGGTCACGTATGTCGTAGGACCGATGGCCGTTGGAGCAGACGAGTCCTAGAGTGGAGACCGCGAATCTGCAAGCGCAGCGTAGGGCGCCCTCCAGCCAGGTGGACCGACGACCTTAAGAAGGTGGCGGGCACCAACTGGATGCGGAAGGCGGAGGACAGGGAGCTTTGGCGCACCTTGGGAGAGGCCTATGTTCAGCAGTGGACAACGATTGGCTGTTGATTGATTGATTTGATTGACATAATTATAGCAACATGAGTAGAAAGATTAAAAAAAAAAAAGTCCAAATTGGTACATATTAAAGATCATAAAAAAATAAACATGCACTTAATAAAATTAAAATTAATAACACAAATAGTTTGAAATTGATATAGGTACAAATTAAAATTAAATAATTCATTAAATTCATGCAAAGTTTACGTTACAAAAAAAATTACTAAAAATATACTAATTAATACAAAATAAAATTAAGATAACATTATTTATTATTTATTTATTTATTTATTATTTATTTGCATCTCTCAACAATTCTAGCGCCCGTTTACGATAAATCATGGCAGAGTCATTAAAAATATCTAGATCTTGACAAAAACCATTGTACAACCGTGATGATCTAGGCATTGGTGCATTACATCCTAATTTCGTTTTTGATATTCTGACCGAGTGTTTATTTTTTTTTGTTAAAAAACAACAAATGAAAACATATGTCGTCGTCGTCATATGTGTCGAATAGTTTTAGCATTTGATAACTAATGTCTGTCAAAATAGTTTATGACCAAATCATCAAAATAGTAACAGACGAATCATCTACAAATCTAACATCACCTACTCCATCAAAATAGGATGATTCTATGCAACGTCTTAACTATAATACTAAAAACTGTCATCTCCCATCTGTCAGGCAGCAAATAAAACTGGATATCAATAAATAAACACCATATATCAAAATAGCCCGAGACTTACCTATAGAAACACGTGCGCCTCTCGTGTCAAACGCAATGACAGTAAAGAAGCGACCGAACTCACAGTCGTCTGCGGATTTGGGCATCTGTGCCAATATTTCCGGGTTCGTGTTGATCTACCCAATATCTGCTCGACGTCGATGTCTGACAGCATTTAACTCGTATGTAATTCATTTGTTTATTTTATTACTTTTATTGATATAACAATTTATTGCTATTTATTAAAAAAGAAAACAATTGACACAATAATAGGAGTACAGTTTAATGAATGTATGACACCATTACAGGCATTAAAAATGTTAAATAAAAACTTTATATATTATATTGCCTTCGCACATAAACTTTTTAATTGTAAGCATTCTAATTACTTTTAGTTCTATTAAAGTACGAAAAACTTTGAATTCGATCCGCATTACCTTAACATATTACCAAATTGATACTTAAACTACGCGAAGACATTCAAAGCTCCACAAAATTCTCATTCCTTTTGTGGTCCTTTTGGTATTTGGCACGTTCACAAGGATGGTACGGCATGTGCTACAATAAGTACTGAGTTTTATTACGTTTTATTTTGTTCTTTTATGTAACGCTAAATTTATACGCTTAGATTTATACACATTTTCTTATATACTTCTAATGGGAAGGTAGTATGACCACCTGAGAGTCTGACCATAAATATTAGCATTGTAAGAAATTCTTTATACCGTTAATGCTCTACTTAACATGGAATTGAAAATGTTGTGTATCTTGAGCTTGAATTTACACTCGTTTAGTCACAATTCAAGCCGTGACCAGCAATACAAAGTGATAATATTTGGCTTAGAATAATAATGAGTGAATAAATAGGTACATAAATAAGATGTATAATCATCTTACATTTTCGTCCACACGAATCATTAGAAGGATATGCCAAATTCGCCACGCTTGGCAGATGGGTTGGCGATCGCAGGAAGTTGGTCATATTACTCAGAGAGAGGCTGCTGCCCGTTCTCTTGTTTATATTCCCTCGGGTCGACTTCTACGCCCCCCACGGGATGAAATGGAGTAGTGGTATTCGTCGCCGTCACCACACAACTTACGTATATTCAAAATTAACAAAATAAAAAATGCTTTTTTATATATTCTTTCCTACATTATCTATTTAAAAAAATACCTACTAAAAACATAATAATGAGCTTCATGTATACATGTCATGTATTGTGTTTAATAAATTATATATATTTTTTGTTAAACTTATAAATAATCTTAGCATAATAAATCAATAAATTAATTTAACATATATAACACCTTTGTAGGATATAATAACGTAAGAACTCCATTAAAATTACTTATTATATATATATATATAAACATCAGCGGCGTATGAAACAAGTATAAATTTATAACAAAATGTCAACCTTGCGAATTCCCATCATAACTACTACAAACGATATCTAGCGAACATTAACCTCATTAAAATTCATTATATAATGTAAGAAATAAAATTAAGTAGAAACATTACACAAACACGTTTCTTCAATTACAATTTAATGTATCTGGTAAAGCTCAGTTTATCTGTTGGTTAAGTGGCGCCGTAACAAAGATGTGGCTCGTTAAACACTTTAACCTTAAATTAAACGCTTCCAAATAATGAGAGGAACTGCTCGCAACCTCTGTAATATTTTGATTTGGAAAATAAGTAAAATTGAAAGTCTAGTAAGTTAAAGAAGGTAGTGCTGGTAAAATTAATTCTCAAAAGGAGGAGTGGGATAATTCTATTTCAAGGAGTTAGCTTTACGATGACTTATGTTCAAAAAAGACCCCATGGTCTTTTTTGTCGTGTCCGATTGACCGTCCCATCGGATTATGTTAGTGAGAGAATAGAGAATGCACTCGTGTTTGAGTCATATTTGTGCACTATATATCCCGCACAGCTGGCCAGTCTTGAAAACATCATTACCATCGTCATATAATACGAGTACATTATAAATATAAATTTATCACTTATAAAATTCAGACATTGGTCGAATGTACATGCTTACTTAAAATTCATCCACTGAAAAAACTTTCTCTCTGTGAGTGTGAGTCTCTCTGTTCCTTTTTTTTCTTGATAATATTATCCCTTAAACAAATATAAAAAAATCCTACTACACTTCACTTCAAAAATAAATTTGAAAATAATCAATCGTTTCATAAATTTGAAGTTATATTTGTTTAACAAATTGCTACAAAGAATAAATTAAATAATGGCCATTGCATAATGATCTATAACGGTCTTTATAAGCTTTTAAAATTTGTCAGAATAAAACTGGCGAATGAATTTATTGACAATAATAATTAAAATAATACATAAGAAATTATAATAGAAATACTTAGCAAGTAGGTATCATAAATTGTGCATTCCTTCCTTTTTGTTTGTAGCTTCGCATTGGATGACTGCCAATAAGTTGGCAATAAATTGTGTAAATGGTCACCAGTCTAATTGCTAAGAAACGATTAAATGAATTGCTCTGCACGTCCTTAGCTAAAAAACAACAATGTTGCACAATTTTGCTAATATGATAAGCTTTCAAGAAACTCCGTTAAAACGAACTAATTACTTACACCCGAAAGCTCAACGTTTAAGATAAACGTTAAACAGTTTAAGTGATTGAACATCTATTTGTTTTATTTTTTATGGAAATAAGTAATATTTACTTGAGAAATCAAGTCTATTAATTAAACTTATTTGTCATTACTTTGGTTCAAATGTTATATCAATAAGCTTCTAATATCATATGTTTCTCTATTTCTTTCTTGATTGTCAAAGTTCATTTATAGATGTTTAAAAAAAAATAGGAAATAGATGAGCGGACATAGACATTGGCACTGTACAAAATATTAACCATTATTTTCATCGTCAATGTGACATCAACCTTGGGAAGTAGGTGTAATGTCTCTTGTGCCCATAGCTACACTGGCTCACTCATCCTTTAAATCGTAACACAAAAATACTAAGTATATAAAAGTACTGCTGTTTGGTGGTTGAATGTGTTATGAGTGAGTGGTACCTACCCAGACGGGCTTGCCCAAAGCTCTACCGCCAAGTAAAAGTTTACATCGTTACCGTTCTTCATGTTGAAATGGAACATTTCGCTAAATATATTACATTTGAAGGAACAGAAGACGGCCGTGTCTTATTAACTCTAAAGTTTAAAGTTCATAAATCTCTTGCTTATTATACAATTGAACTTAATCTTCTTACACTTCACACTTATTAGGTGAAATGAAAGTTTTTTTTTTATTATTTTTTGTTCAGTCGACAGATGGCTTGGCAAAAAGCCAAAACGCATCGATTATTTGGCTCTGTGCCATTTTACAAAAGACGAGAAATAAAAACAAAATGTTATTCTATTCTGCATGAATATTAGTTGTAAGATACTAATGGAATTGAACTGGTAGATCTGATGAATGAGACTAGTAGATTTTACCTGTCTTTTGCTGTAGATAGAGAATGGTCCCTTTCTTTTCTTTTACATTTTAATGAATGTAAAGCTCATGTTAGATAATTATTTATAAATAAGGCATATTGTTCTATACAAATTTATATGCACTATTCGTTGTATTGTATATACAGTATTCGTTGGTTTTGATTCAGAATACACATGTTATTGGAATGTAATTATTACAGGAGTATCTACCGAATTTCTTGGTTGGTGGTTGGTAACTGATAATTTATTATGATTATTTTTATTACGATTATGTAAAATGATGATTCGATTTATGTTTACCTTAATGCTTCTATATCTATACTATATTTCTAAACCAATTTTAAGCTATTTGTATGTCTTTCAATACGCAGAGACTTTCTTTTAAAATGTTAGTCTAATTTGATTGTATTTTCTTTAAATATTTTTTTGATCATTTTTTAATAATAATTTATTTGTAGCTCATCATTTGCAATGAGAATCTATTAAGATCACATCTGAACATAACACCAACGTCTACACAGTAAGCAACTACACGAATAAGCTTTCAGACAATAATTGTGCGTAACCCAAAACCATTACGAAATCGTTAACATTATTTACAGCCGTAGTGAAATATCCTTAACAAACTATACTTATTACTTTTACTAGTCGAGTATCTTCAGGGCGTACAGTTGGTATATTGTTTTGCGTTTTACGACTTGGAATTAATGGTCTGGAAAAAACCTCCTTAAACTGGAAACACTTACTATATCCTAAACGATTTTCAGGAACCCGTTTTTAAATAATTAAAAAAGGCTTCCTTTTTTTTGGTCAGAGTTATTATGAGTTATATAATCAGCTAGTTATACGAACTTATTATCGTACGATTAGGAATAATCTTTAAGTGCATTGAATAATTTTTATCAATCGGTTGTCTCTATATGCTTTCTGGAGAGACGATTTACAATTTCATATCACAATTAATTTAGAATCAATGCGCCTTATGAATCAATGATACATGGACATCTTAAAATAACGTAAGTGATTGTCCAAATTATAATAAAAAAAATTGATCAAAGGTGTATATAAATTCTGATCATCTGATAAATTCTATAGTCGTGAATTGTTTTCCAATCTTCAAAGAACTCGTGTGTCTATTTGAACTGCACACGTAACGGTCGCTGTAACTACAGATGACAATGATACAAACGCTATGGAGGTCGGACAGTAAATTTAGAAACGTTTGGTATACATCACTCCGCTTCCGCCACGGTTCCAGCCGCATTTACATATGGAAAATTATTTAGTTCGCATTATCTGTCATTAGTTATTTTCGGTTTATATTTTTAATTTATTGCATCAACAGTATGTTCAGGTAATAATTCTTAAATATCTGACAAGGTTTTCGTGTTGTGCTCTGTGCTCGTTACTTTCTTGGGTTCCGTGTTCAAACGATCAAATTGCGATTGTGGTTGTCTTTTTTTTTTTGTAAATATTCGATCTCTGAGACTATTTTCATTTTTATGTATGATTTTTTTAAATGTGTTTCTCTTTTTTATTTCTCTTCGAACTTTCGTTATATAGAAAAAATATTTTCTAAAGTTCAAACTTCCGCTTTATTCTATCTTAGCATCATAATTAAAAATCTTCGCCTTGACCTAAATATAAAACGATTTCAGATCGAATTTCGGCGGTAGAAAAGAAAGCAGATCACCCAATTGGCGTTTTGCCACGCCGGTTGTAATATCGTAGTGACTCGCAAACGTCATTAATATTCGTTTATTAGATCGTTTCATCAATACATTTTATTTACAAAAGCAAGTTTAATTGTATTTTGTATAATTGGTACAAGCAAATTTATACCTTATTAATAATACTTTAAATATGATAATACCATGGGCGGATAGTTGCGTAAAAGATATTACTTGAGTCATTAAAACATCTTCTATCACGTCAGTATGTTGTTATTATGTCAAAATGATTTAAACATTTTACTCTCAATAAATAACGAGAAAACTGAAAAAAAAAGAACACAGACCGACTTGTATAAAAGTTTCCGTTCCGTATTTTATTTGTTACAAGGAACAAATGTATAAAAATGAATAGAATAAAAATGGGATCATTTTTTTGTCATTTTTATAAAAACAGAAAATAGACAATAGATCCTATGGTGGACTACCGAGAATCCTAGGAAGCTGAAATCATTCACTCGGCCTTGTTGTGTATATTGTCGTCTAAATATTTTTTTTACTCTTTGCACGCTTGCTTACACCGAACAGCTAGTTCATATTACTAGTAATATTTCGCTTGAAATACCTTTATGAATCACATTAGTGTATTTGTTTTGTTGAGTTATGAAAATCGTTTAATTTTCCATTGACAGAATATTAGAATATTTCCTATTCTTTTATATTACGTTTCCAAATGTGTCCGATAAGAAATGTCAAAATTTTAACAAAATTTCATCAAGAGTGCCATGCTGTATATTTTTTATAAGGAAATCTGTGCGTTGGTTTGTTCGTGTGTTTATGTATGTACGTAATTACGTCTTAGTGTATTTCTTTCTTTTATATGAACTGTCTTATTTGTTGAAACAAGTTTTTTTGTTTAACATTATGCACTTTCAGTTTTGAAATGAATAACATTTTAAAATTCATTCAATCAAATTTAATTCGTATTAATATATAAATAAACCTTAAACTCGTTAATAGATAATGCTATTATACCGTACGTCTGGATTTTCACTGTCGGTTTAGCTAGGAGTAAATTAATAATTTGACCGGTCCAAGTTTCTGTGTTCGTAAGTCGTTAGTCTCGTGCTTATGTTACCGACTTAAGCCGACACACATGTGTATTTAGTTCACGAAACACACTATGCTATAACTGCGGGTCCCATAGTGATAGAAATTATTATTATATTATGATGTTTTTTTTTCTTTGACGAAAGGAAATATATATTAATATTTCTCACATAACATCGCCAATGTCTATAGGCGGTGGTGATCACTTAATATTAATAATATTTAAAAAAAAACTTGAATCAAATTTTCATCAAATGCACGCATTTTTTTTTCATAGTCGAATTAAATAAAATACAAACATAATACTTACACAAATATAATACTTAAAAGCTTAAACTCATCGTGGTGCATGGGTATACGCCACTGAGTTTAACCTGGTCAGGTTTGAGCGTGCGATCTTCAGTTATCCGCGTGCTATACCGAAATAGGTTATCACGTCTCTGGTATTATGTATTTAAAAAAAAACAATATAGTTTTCAATATGTTTCACTGCCCAAAGAGTTAAAGCCTTTATAAAAGTGCATAAATACTAATTATTAACTTTCCGTTAATACTATTTAATATAAAACGGTACAGTATTTTATTTATTAAAATCTTAAATAAAAAATACATTGCTGTTTTTAATTTCCGAACAAATAACGTAGATATTTGCTAAACTTTGATAGTTGATTGTTTTACGGCGTTCGATAAAATGCGTCACAGCCTCCCTCGATGTTACTCCTCGGGTCCCACTTGTTGAGTTTGGGGACTTTTATTTCGCTTGGTAATATTATATTTTAGAGAAATTCATTCTATATCACAAATCGATAGCATTGAAAGTAGATTGTATGATCAAATAACATATATTAGTTATTTTTTGGTGTAGATTTTTAGTTGCCTAAATTATTATTTTCGTATTTATATAAGTTTCGTTGACTTTTGCCATAATTTTGCGATATTTAAGTACTAGTAATTAATATTATATGGGCATGACCTTGAATAGTCATACCCACCCCATATTAATACGAGGATGTTGTAAATAATGACTAAGGAGCTGTATTTACGCAATCAATTAGAAACATTAACGCTGCATCACTTCACTATTTGCAGAGTGTGCTATAAAAGACAACTTTCATTTCATGCTTTAAAAACACCTTACGTGTTTCCCCCACGGGAACAGTGGGGGGGTTGGTGTATTTGGGACTCCCCGGTGTCCAACGCGCCGAGTGCGCCCCAAACATCGGAATACCCACTAAAAACCAGCGGTACCCTTTCGTTCTTCACGAGGAGCGCCACGGGATCGCTTGCGCATGCGTGAAGCTCTGACGGATGGCTCGCCTTACTGGCTTCCATTCTCTAGGGGGATTCCCAAGGTATTGAGAACCCCCCTAGTCCCGGTGACGCCTATTGCGGCGGGGAGAGAAGGTGCGCATAACGCCTATTTCTTCTCCCCGTTAAATGACCACAACTTAAAAATAACCATAAAAAACAAATACATCGCAGTGCTTTAGGAGCTGACCAGATGTCGAGTTGCTTCAATCCATCTTACTTAGTGCGAGCATCGTTAACGGTTTTCACGGTTCGTTACAAAGACGCAAACCTGAATTAGTAATCCATCGTTTATAATTAACCTTAATTTTAAAATCAAAATTAAAATTAATTTATAACGTACAACTAATTTCATTAATAAAAATGTGACGGAGCAATATAAGATAAAAAGGTAACTCAAAAAGGCAGAGAAGCAAGAGCCTGTGGGGTACGATATTAAAATAAAAAAGCACTTAGTATTTCAAGCATTTTAAGCAGTCCGAAGGTTGTTTGGCTATAGACATACGAACTGCCGTAAACTCTGTGAATAAAGGCATACAAATGTTTTTTCATAGAAAATACATTTTTAAAACAATAAAGTATTTAGATAGATAAAATCTTATCTAAGCTAAGCATTATATAATATTCAACTATACTTGTCCCACCAACCTGTTCCCAGCTCAACCAAAAGGCTACGGAGCTGGAGATCGCATGAAAACCGTTCAAATTAACTGTAAAATATTACGGCGCTGGTTAATAATGAACTGCTGGGAGTTACAAGTTAAATTGCCATGTAACCGTCGCTCGGGACCGACTCAGACTTTAATGAACAAAGCTCCTAAACTATTGTTTCACGTTGCATTTGTATAGACACATGTACGAACATGTACAGTGAGTTCAATCTGTTTATAATGTTATATTTTTATTAATTTTCAATAACAAGAAAATTAATAAACAGCGTCTGCAATACTTGAAGTAATATTTTTTAAATAACAAATAAATATGTAAAGTTTTTGTGTAAAATTGTAGGAAATAGATATTAATCATTACATACCCAATGTTCCGTTAACCTTGGGTACTTTTTTTATAGAATTGGTAGGCGGACGAGCGTATGGGCCACGTGATGGTAAGCGGTCACCAACGCCCATAGACGTTGGCATAGTAAGAAATGTTAAACAGCGCTTCTATCGCCTATGCGCCACCAACCTTGGGAACCAAGATGTTATATCCCTTGTGCCTGTAATTACACAGGCTCACTTACCCTTCAAACCGGAACACAATAATACTAAGTGCTGCTGTTTTGCGGTAAAATATCTGGTGAGTGGGTGGTACCTACCCAGAAGAGCTTGCACAAAGCCTAAGCTAGGTACCACCCACGTATCACATATTCTACCACTACTCAGAAATACTTAGTTTTGTTTTGGTACTACAGATACAGGCCGTAACATCTTAGTGCCCATGGTTGCTAGAGCATTGAGGTTGTAAGAAATGATTAACATTTTTTACAGTGTCAATGTCTATGAGTGGTGGACTTCTTTAAAATCAAGTGGCACATTTCCCTGTTAGCCTAAAAATTTTATAAAAAAAATTATATAATGCGCTGTACCCAATAAGCAAGTGTAGATATATAATAATTGTATTTATTGTTTCAATTTACACAATATTTGACCTTATATTTTTATGAAATGAAAGAAACATCTCTTTTATATATAATTTCCCTCTATGAAATGTCAAATCTGGTATAACTTAATCCGTTGAAGTTAGTTCTACGTGGACGACAGTTACGTCGTAATCATTAATATCTGGAAGTGTACGCTCGGTTATCCCGTGATTTAACTCCATACTCCAGCGCTTATTACTATTACATAACGCTTGTGTATTGCTTGGAAGCGCTTTTGTAGTGTTCAACTTGCACTTATTGCTGTATTTGTGCATTATCATTACTTATTTCATCGTCATGATTTTTTTAATGTCCTCTCCTTTTGAGGGTTTGAACTTATGCAAACACCCTGAATTACGCGTGGTAGATACTGATTTGGTAGATTTTTATCCGACATATGCAGGACACTATGTTTTTCATTCATGGTCGAGCACGAAACTAATTATGTTATGTCTATAACCTAAGCATACTAAAACTTACCAGTGCAGTTTTTGAACTCAAAGTCTTCGGTTAAAATTAAGCCTTCTCGGCTTTATGATTAGTAATTCCTGACATTGACATGATATCCTCCACTTTCCCTAAAAATATTACTATTACGTTTTATTAGGCGGTTGGCGTAGTTGGTAGATTCTTGCCTTTCACGTCGAAGGTTGTGGGTTCGATTCCCACCCAGGACAGACATTTGTGTGCATGAACCAGTGTGTTCGTCCTGTGTCTGGGTGTAATTATCTGTATAAGTATGTGTTTACAAAAGAAAAGAAGTATATCAGTTGTCTGGTTTCCATAGCACAAGCTCTGCATAATTTGGGATCCGTGGGTGGATAATGTCCCAGGATATTATTATTCTTAATACAGTTTTTGTTATGTCGACGTAGTCATTATAATACAAATTATTATTAGAATGTGCTGTTTTTTGTTTTACTGCTGTTTTATCTTCATTGTTCAATACTGATGTTGACAATAAAAAAGTAAAATCTAGTAACATATGTTACGTAATTAATATACGTATTGACTATTTCTGTCAAATTAAATAATAAAAAAAAAGCTTTACATTCTCACACTCTTTTTTAACCCCTTGGAGACGCCAAGGGGTTAAAAAAGAGTGGTAAACATTGCGAGACATTACTTCACACCCCAGCTAGATATTTGCGTTAGCCACGTCTCGAGTTAAGTGTCGATTTTTTATCTTTGATAGCAAAGGTAGCCTTTGTCCAATAAAAGACCATTTATACGCTACTGCATTTTTATTTCTAACAAGAACTCAGACGTGCAAATTGGCTACCTTAACGTGAATGGTAACCTGCACCCAAAGACTGACATTGTAAAAATGTTAATTCTAATTTTGATGGTATGAACCTCTTATTATGATGGGATCTAAGATGTAACCTCAGTAAGTACTACCTTATTTATTCTTGAAATTAGAATACAGCAATATCTATTGGTGGTAGAGCTTTGTGCAAGCTCATCTGGGTAGGTACCACCCACTCATCGGATGTTCTACCGCAAAACAGCCATTACTTGGTATTTTTGTGTTCCGGTTTGAAGGGTGAGTGAGCCAGTGTAATTACAGGCACAAAGGACATAACATCTTAGTTCCCAAGGTTGGTGGCGCATTGGTGATGTAAGCGATCGTTAATATTTCTTACAATGTATAGACATTGGTCTATGGGCGTTGGTGACCACTTACCATCAGGTGGTCCAAATGCTTCGCCTTCCTATTCTATAAAAATTAAATAAAAAAATAACGTATTCTGTGTTCCAATAATGTTGTGTATCAGCGGGCTTACAAAGGCCTTTATCGCCATTAAATGAATGTAAGTACAAATTAAAATAAATACAAAAATTTACAATATGATAACAGACTATACATTTTATATAACAAATGAAAGGGATTTAAATAACTGAATATAAATATAATTTTAATAATAGGCCTTAAATGTACCACTGCTGGGTGTAGACCTCCTCTCCTTTGAGAATATGGTATCTTCTTCAAGTACCACTCTGACTAGCGAAGGTTGGCAGTCAATTTTAAATACTCCTTCTTTTTCTTCACGAGGCGAAAGAGTTTGGCAGCAGTCGCGATTCCCATCTATTCTCGGATGTTACAAAGCCAAGACTTTTTTCTGTGACCAACAGCTCTCCTTCCGGCAACCTTTCCCATCATAATGAGTTGCAAAAGTTCGTATCTTTCATGCCTAAGCACGTGTCAGAGATATGCAACTTTTTTTTTTCTTGACAGTCTCCAAAAATTGCGAGGCGTAGACAATTAAAGAAGCTTTCGAGATGTGGGCATACAGACGTATGGTGGCCATTTGTTGGACTCAAAAGGTCTTGAATGCAGAAGTTTTGCGACGCAACAACCAGAATATGATATAAAACACCTCAATAGATGTCTCAGAATTTCATTCGACACACGCATGGAACCTGATGGCCAAGACGAGAGTCTTAAACAATGATACCGATAAATTATAATTAGCGTTTATAATTTGCCACTTGCATGTGGCAGAAGAAAATCTTCTACGTGTATCCAGCGTATATAGCTCCAAACCTTCTTCTCAAAAAGGAGGGGAGGTTTTATCCCAGCAGTGGGACGTTAACAGACTATTATTTTACTGTTTTTTAAACGTATGTTTAGTCACGATGTTTTTCTTCTATGGTATTATAAAACATATAAACAAACAAATAAAGTACATAAAATGTTCATATATGTCTTTCTGTATTTGAACTACTCGTAATTTTAAGTTAAGATCTGGTTATTTCAGATCGTAGTAATCTTCATATTTAATAGAACGTGATAAATTTAATTATTGCCAAAACAAATTATATAACTATTTGTAAACTTAATATTTAGCCTTCATTTAATATAAACGTCGACGTCAAGCAATACCTACATAAACTTTATAAAAATTTAAACCCGTATAAAGTTTAAGCAACGAGAAAACATGAAATAGAAAGTCGGAAACTTCTATTTGATGCCATTAACAATGTTAGGAGACGAGACGCGTGTTTCGTGTAAATGTAAATAAACTTTCTCTGCAATCTCCGCAACAAGTTTTATATACAAACGCCGTATTAGCTTCTTGAGGACTTTTGGTATTGAAACTTTTGAACTCACAACAGTAACAGTAACGATGTTTTCGTTCACCATCAAGCACGAAATGATTTATAAAAACAAATTAAGCACATGAAAATTCAGTGGTGCTTGCCCGGGTTCGAACCCACGATCATCGGTTGAGATTCACGCGTTCTAGCCACAGAGCCATCATGGCATAAACATAACATACTTTTTAATATTAATATTATTTATTATAGGCGTGATATTATTTAAATGTTCTTATCATAGCGATATTTCAATTTAAATTCTTCTAGATTTTCTACGTCGAAACGAAATGATTTTTCCGACTTCTTAAGTTTCAAAGGACTGGAATATTAGATATATACTTCCAAAGCCTATAGCGGCGATACGACGAGTATCGTAAATGCTTATATTAGTTCTTTTGTTTTTCTATAGTTTTATTTTTATTATAATAGTTTTACGAACAAATCACTAAAAAATTATAAGAAGTTAATATAAAAAATTTGGTCAGTTGGGTACCTAAGTTTAAACTGATTTAACTTACATAGCGTATTTAATTAATTTATTCGCTAATGCGTTATTTGTAAACGCACTTTCGAACGCTATCGAAGCGCTAACGGATAGATAAACCACCAAGGGGACGTTACTTTTATTTAATGCAAATAGTACTCGGCTTGCTGTGGTTTAATACTCAAGAGTCGTTAAAGACTCAAACCTGCACCATACACGGTTAACCAAAAAGGTACCGAAGTTTGTGTGCAGTCTGTGAAAGTTAAATGAAAACTTGTATGTCTGTATGTGAGTCATACTTGGTCTTAATTTATTTATTTTTGGACTAACTTTTACATTAATTCACTCGTGTGCACCGTTTATCGAAGTGAAACTTTATTTGAGTTTATTTGCGACGTTCCTATGTATAACGTTTTTGCCAGTTAATTTATGTCATTTAACGTTATATTAATCTTACACAATATTAATTTATTGGTTTTTATAGTTTTTTATTTACTATTAAAATTAATTCGTTTGCACCATTTATTGTAGTGACACTTCTTTCAGCACAATGGAATTAAATTTTCAAGTGTTGAGATTAATTGCAACATTTCTATGTGTTACGCTTTTGACCTTTTAGTTCTGACATTGTTTGTTACGTTAATCTTACTTTGTGATAATCTTTTTCTCTAATAAGCAATTCAGGTTAACTATTTCACGAAATGTAACTTCTGTTGGATTAAGGCCGAATTTGAGTATAACGTTTCAATATGTAACGTTGTTGAAATATTACTTCTGTTATCATTTTATCGGAATGAAACGATTTTGAGTACTATATGAGTAAAATTCGAGGTGTCGAGTTAGAGTGCAACATTCTATATAATATATGAGTTTGTTGTGCTTTGGTTTTCATTCATTGTTTTAAAAGATATTATTTATCTAAAATACTACTATATCGTGAAACGTTTCATCGAGACTTCTTTAGGCGCGATATGAGTAAAGTTAAGTTTCAAGAATTTTATTCCGTTTATATATATAACGTTTTAAAATAAATGGTTTACACGTTTCACTTCTCACGTGTAAGTACGGAATTGGATGGGTTGTTTATGATTTTTTATATGAATATAGTATTCTTTAATTAAATTAAAAAGTATGTTACGTATGTATTTACCATATGAAAGGAGCAAACCTCGCGAGTAAGCGTGTGACCGCATTCAATGAATTTTCTTTATGGAATGATCCAACTGGCATGACTCCGTGTTTTTCTTTTGCATCATTTTGGACTTTCTTTCATGAAACTTACTTAGTTTATTAAACTTATTAAACATAAATATTTTTCTTAGTTTGACATGGGTGTTAGAATAAGTAGTTTGATATAGACAGGCAACTGTTAAATAGGCACCTGATAAGAAGTCACCACCACCATCGATGTTGTCAATGAAGGAAATATTACATAAAAAGAAACGATTCCTTACATCATCGAACCGCCACCAATCTTGAGAACTAAGATGTGTCTGTTTTTACACTGGCTCACTCATCCTTCTAACCCTAACACAACAATATTAAGTAATAATAATATTAAAACTACCAATATTTAACTTATACAAAAAATGTTTTTATAAGGTAAATATATAGACATAATAGATATACAAATATTTTACTACTACAAATATTTTATTTTATTAATACAAATATTTTTTTATTAAGTCGATACATTTTATACAGGCTGTTGAAATTTAATTGTTATCAAGAGACACAACACTTATTTTCTTGGTAGTAAATTTCTACTTTAGATTAATCACTTTTTTTTAATACAAGAATTTAACGTAGTGATAATAAATGATCCAAGAATAGCCCTCTGTAACAGTAACAGCCTGTTAATGTCCCACTGCTAGGCTAAGGCCTCCTCTCCCTTTTAATGAGAAGGTTTGGGGCTTATTCCACCACGCTGCTCCAATGCTGGTTAGAGAATACATGTGGCATAATTTCAATGAAATTAGACAAATGCAGGTTTCCTCACGATGTTTTCCTTTACCGTCAAGCACGAGATGAATTATAATCACAAATTAAGCACATGAAAATTCAGTTGTGCTTGCCCGGGTTTGAACCCACTATCGTGGGTTAAGATTCACGCGTTCTAACCACTAGGCCATCACAGCTTAGCTCTCTGGAAATATTATAATATTATTGTTATATAATTCGGATTTGGTTACAATATTTACGCCTACGCATGCTATTACTGCACCGCCTACAAGTGTTGTATGATTAAGTCGCCCTTACGATTGGGTTTTTACAAGACATAGCTAGCTAACCATAATATATTTGTACTGTACAATATATAATTCAAAGCAATTTCTGTCATACAATAAAGTATAAATAAAAGAACTATAACGCACACAAATATGAACAACGCATTCATACATATCATATACCAAGACTTCAAACATTGAAAAGTTCTAGAACAATCTGTGCTGGTTCTAACAAAGCGGTGCGACACGGCTGAAGTTACCAGATACAACTTATGACGTTGTCGTATAGACTTTATATTCAATTATAAATTTACGTCAAGTTTCGTAACATAGCTTTACTTGAAAATTTAAGTTAAGACCTCATAATCAAAACATGAGAACTTATCGATAGTATTCTGGGATAGTCTAAATATAAGGAACATTTTGTATTCGATTAGGTTTAGTTTAGTATGTTTACGAGTATACGATGTTGGCGTTTCGACTGATTTTCCTATGGTGGTTATTTATGTTATATATCTTTCATAAATAATTTATATATATAAAAATAGTAATAAGTTTTTATATCCGGTTCATAATAGAAATTCTTATTTCAATAAATGTCATTTATTATAAACCCTGCGATTGAAATTTCTATACAAATACCTTCTAAGTATGAACGCGTAGCTCACGTGATAAATGAACTTCGTAGACAGCTCGCTAGGTGCGATGGCTTATAATCTTATGTACTTATATAAATGAAAGTGAGACTACTTAATTGCGTAATATTAAGTCTAAGCGAAATAAAAATTCGACGTTTCCTGTAAATGGATCCGATGGAGTGTTTAAATGGATGATGCTCAGATAACGCAATTTTAAACCAACCTGGAATTATTTGGATTTCATGTTAAAATTTAAAAAATAACAAACATTCAACAATAGTAACAGCCTGTGAATGTCCCACTACTGGGCTGAGGCCTCCTCTCCCTTTTTGAGGAGAAGGGTTGGAGCTAATTCCACCACGCTGCACCAATGCGGGTTGGTGGAATAAACATGTAGCAGAATTTCAGTGAAATTACACACATGCAGGTTCCCTTGCGATGTTCTCCTTCACCGTCAAGCACGAGATGAAATATAATCTCAAATTAAGCACATGAAAATTCAGTGGTGCTTGCCCGGGTTGAACCCATGATCATCGATTAAGATTCACGCGTTCTTACCACTGGGCCATCTCGGTATAAACATTCAACAGCAAGTCAGTAAAAATACATGTGTAATACATAAAAGAAAGCAAAGAAATGAATACCAAAAAATCTTGGTTCAAACTGTTGGTTATTGAGAAGTCAAACTGAAATAAAATCCTTTCAAAAACAAAGTTTTACGAGAGTCGACGCTAGATTTTACTCCGTGGTGCGCTGTAGGTAAAGTCAAAGACACTGGTTATATATGACACTGTTGGGTACTTTCGTATTCAGCTCCAGTCGCTGTATACAGCGCTTTTTGATGATTCTCAAAATAACATAATACAATAACGGTGTCTGTAATTTGCTATAAAAGGAGGCTCTTTAAAAGGAAATCATGTTTGAACCCCATAGTGAGACATTTTAAAGCTGTTATTATAAGGTTTACTTGTTCGTTTAGACTGTATTTTTCTAAAATTTGTTATGTAACTAATATGAAACCTTTAATATTATGATAGTACATAGGTTCAAGGCGGGCAAAGGCTTTAAGGCTTTATAAGTAACAGCCTTTTAATGTCCCACTGCTGGGCTTAGGCCTCTTCTCCTTTTTTTTAAGAAGAAGATTTGGAGCTTAATCCACCACGCTGCTCCAATGCGGGTTGGTAGAATACACATGTGGCAGAATTTCAATGAAATTAAACACATGCAGGTTTCCTCACGATGTTTTCCTTCACCGTCAAGCACGAGATGAATTATAAAAACAAATTAAGCACATGAAAATTCAGTGGTGCTTGCCCGGATTTGAACCCACGATCATCGGTTAAGATTCACGCGTTCTAACAACTAGGCCATCTAAGATATAATGCTTTATAGTATGTATTATTTGTTGTATATTTTTTGAGTTATAGCTTATTGTGTTAACATAGTGGTAGCCAAGATTTTTTTATCAACATATTTCTCAGGCGAGCTCTGAGAAACATATAAAATATGATTCAAATCATTGTATAAGTGGTTTGTAGATCTCACTTAAACTAATTATTACTATTATTTATTGTTATTCTAAATTTTATAAATAAGTTCTAATAATAAATTTAAATTTTCGTTTCATAATAGTTATTCTTATTCAAATACATGACAGTTATTTTAAGTGGTAACTTTGTTTAAAGTCTGCTATTGAAATTTAGTAGTTTAGTTTAGTCTAAAAGGGAAAGAAATTCCCTTTGAAATATTGCCTAAGTATGAACGCGTAGGTCATGCGGTGAATGAACTTCGTAGACAGCTCGCTCGGTGCGATAGTATTAAAATCTAGAAATGTATAAAAATTTATTTTGATTGTTTGAGATTTATATATTTTGACCGATTCAATTAAAAATAGACACATTTTTCATGGAGAATATATATTCAATATCTTCTCTTATATATATATCAATTGTGAGTTTAGTATACTTATTTTTTTTTTTATAGAATAGGAAGGTGGACGAGCATAAGAGCCACCTGATGGTAAGTGGTCACCAAACGCCCTTAGACATTGGCATTGTAAGAAATGTCAACCATCGCTTATAGCCAATGCGCCACCAACCTTGGGAACTAAGATTTTATGTCCCTTGTGCCTGTAATTCACTGGCTCACTCACCCTTCAAACCGGAACACAACAATATCAAGTATTGCTGTTTTGCGGTAGAATATCTGATGAGTGGGTGGTGGACTTAAGATTATTATTATTCGTAGCGTGTGTATTATTTAAAACACTAGCTAATCTTCCCGGCTTCGCAGGGGTAGATACGAAGAATTATGTATTTTGGATAAGTTTCGAGTAAAATCCGTTCTTATTGAGCGTCTACGGGGTAAGAGTAATTGTAACAAATTTCAAGTCGAATAGTTTAGAAGATCTCGTGATAAATGGTATTTCGCTTATATATATACAAATTAACAGTTTACGTATTGCAGTGCAAGTTCAATGACCTATGAAGTTATCATAATGCATTAAATCAAAACGCGTGAACTGAATTGGTCAAATGAACTGTAAAATGTATACATTAATAAATATATTTTCCCGTAATTCATTATCAGCTTTTCCAGAGCAATAGTTACGGTCATAGCATAGCAGCTAAAAGTTGAATATCAAATGAAATAGTGATTATATAATATGTATCTTTAATATCATCATTATCATCATCATCTGAGGCGTTACAGCCGCGGGTGGGCCTTAGCCTGGTCCAGTAAAAATCTCCAGTCCGATCTATTTGTGGCTTTCCTTCTGCAACTTGATACCCCTAAGTTCTTGGTGTCCTGTTCGATGCCGTCTAAAATGAGCTCGGCCCTCCGGCCGGCCTTCCAGGAGGCGTTGGGTACTCTGGCCTCGTACTTCGTACTACGTGCCCTGCCCATCGCAGGCGTCCGATCTTTGTGGTCCTAATGACGTTTGGTTCATCGTACACTTGTTATTTATTTTATCTTATTATGTTTATTATCGTATGTTTTTTTTACAATTAATAGGCCAGCGTTTGACCGTTGACTTGCCTGATGTTAAGCATCGACATGTTCTAAGATGTAGCACGTTTGCCTATAAATATATAATATGTCCATAATTATGTTCATTAGGATATTAGATGAAGAGAATTATTTTAACTAACCTGTGGAAATAGTCTTTCAAAGATTTTGAAGTGTCAATAACGTAATGGTTTACTGGTTAAAAGTACCGAGATGGTCATCTCAGTGGTAAGAACGCGTGAATTTTACCGATGATCGTATTTTCAAACCCGGGCAAGCACCACTGAATTTTCATGTGCTCAATTTGTGATTATAATTCATCTCGTTCTTTACGGTGAAGGAAAACATCGTGAGGAAACCTGCAGGTGTCTAATTTCTCTGAAATTCTGCCACATTTGTATTCCACCAACCCGCATTGGAGCGGCGTGGTGGAATAAGCTCCAAACCTTCACCTCAAAAAGAGAAGAGGATGCCTTTAGCCCAGCAGTGGGACATTCACAGGCTGTTACGGTTACTGGTTGATATAATAGTCGCAAAAACGGTGAATTACTAATATTTTTTATAAAAAAAGATAAATTATGGCAAAGACTGTACCTCCAATCACTTACATATGATGACACTTTAGTTCTTAGGAACGCCCGTTCGATCTTCATCGAAAGCTCGCTCTTCAATGTGTAAGGACACCCTTGACAAGAGCCATGAGGTAAGTTCTAGTAGCTGTAGAATAGGGGGTAAATAGCTTGTTAAACAATCATTTTTTTTTTAATATATCAAGATCATTATGGTTAGCCTTTAACCATAGGATACAGGCACTGGAGGAAATATAAACAAAATCTTACATCGTCAATGTGCTACCAACAACGGGATAATTAAACTGGCTCACTCACGTTCTAACCGTGACACAGCAATACAAACTAAAACTGACAAATGGGTACCACCCGTAAATATTTGTGCTGTAAGAAATATGAACTATTTCTTACATCGCCAATAACCCTTCAAACGCGGACGCAAGACGCGTACAAGCTTACGTATTCTAAAATAATGTTTATCTGATGTCTGCGCACGCGCTTTAATTTGTCATTCATAATTTTGACTTTGAATGCGATAATAATATTCTGATAAATCATTTCGTTTCGATATTTTATTTTATTACAAACAGCTTTTGAATTAGATTTTCTTTTTAGAAATGCGACTTAAATACCTAAAGCTCCTCCACATGAAATAATACTCGGATATAAATAAAATATATTTTATACACGGATTCGTCTTTATATCGCAATAAAAATGTTTGCAAAGCTCTATCTTTCAGTGCACTATTGAAAAATAAAATGTATTACTGCGTTTTTTCGAAATAATTTTATATATAAATGTAAAATTTTTACTTACAATAAATTTTAAATTTATTAAGACAACTCACAACAAACTTTTATTGGTGTGGTTTATCCAAGATCAGAAGATACGCGAGGGAATCAATAAGCCTACCTACATAACACGATATTGTGTTAATAATTTGAAAATGTTATACTAATACTATTATCGAATAAAATCAATTTTACTAAAAGCTTTTCACACAATCTATACTTATAAAGTCGTTTCTTCTGCCTGACTATCAACGCGTTATTAAAAAATGTCGAGTCTAAAAAGCTGAAATTTTGAAACATGGATTTATTTTATAACGTAAACATCCACTAAGAAGGGGAAGATTTTTTTTTACGGGTGTTATTTTTTTTAATTTTACCCGTATAAAGCCGGGACTGGCAGCTAGTAAAATGTACTCACGATATGTGAATATGTTTTTGGTTCAAAACACACTATTGCCGTATTATAAATGAAAAAGTGTGTTCTGTGATAGTAATGCAAAGGATCGACGCCGCGGCCATAAACTTGTTGCAATAACAATAAACAGAAATACTTGCGAAGGTTTTAATGAAGACACTTCGAAATAATGTTTTTCGACTATCCCCTCGTGATTACTTTTATTTAGCCGGTCGTATAATAAAACATGCTGTTAACAATAAACTACCTGAACATGGAGTATATGTAAAGTGTAAACAAAATGTAATGTAAAGTGTTCACCACCGCCCACAAAATTGCATAACACATTGACAATAAAAAATATTAACCATTCGTACCATCGCCAATGCGCCACCAACGACCGGGAACTATGATGTTACGTTCCTCGTGGTTATGGTGAGTATTGAATTGATAATTTGAACTTTAACTTAACTTCAACTTTCAAAACTTGCTTCTAAACTCCTCGAATAAACAATAGAGGAGCCGTTTAAGCGTAATTTTTGAATTTTTCCGCTCGAAAAAATATATCTAACATCTCTAATAACTGTTGACGTACAAAAGTGCCAAGTTTTGTTTAAAATTCGTCTTTAATTGTATCAAAGGCACATTCACAAACTTTGCTTCATTAAAACACTTGCTCTCAAGCGAAGAGGCTTTCTCTGAGGATCTTTTATTATGCCACAAGTTACGGGATTAAGCGATAAATAACAATAAGTTAATTTGTTTACAATAAAGATTCGATACTGATAAAAAAAGAAATTAATTCCTTAATACAATGTCTACGTATATTTTTTATGTAATTAGAATCGAATCTGAGTAAAAATAGTTTAAATATTTCTTAATATTAGACGATATTTTAAATAAAAAAACTGTTATACTAAAGTATACATCTATAAATATATGTACTTCGAAATTTAGACCTCAATTCATAACTTCGTTTGTGTTTCAATTAGTCAGTAAAGTTTAAAAACAGATAAATAGAAATCATCTTATAAATAAGCTTATGTTCGAATATTTTGAACATTTTTTCATTTACGACATTTTTATTTTTAAATATATATTATTTTTTACATTAATCAAGATAAATAAGAATTATTTAATCAAGCCCAACTTCATATATAATACTTAGGATTAATACAAATAATGAAACTCTAAAAGTATATACTCTAAAAAACTTATCTTTATTAATTTTTGTATTGATATCCTTTGTTTTTTTAATGTAAACCTTCTATGGCCTGTAACACGACTTTAAAACCATTTCAACAGCCGTTAGCTACGCTCCAGCGCCTATAGTTAACAAGCTTGATTTTCTTTTCTATGTCTCACATAATGAGGGTTATAGGTTTTGTATAACAAAAGAACGTTAGAACAGGAAGACTTTTTGTTAAGTTCTCCATTTTGATATGTATATGTACTTTTATTTGAAGATCATTGTTACTATTATTTATATAAAGCATTTCTGACCGATTTTGCCTCGGTGGCCATGATTAAGTAACTAGCCAATTGCACAGGACGTTTTATAGTGCACAAGTGTGTGCGAAAACACAGGTGCAGTCTTGATTCGCTCGCTTTCATAATCCAATGTGACAATAAATTCGACCGGAATGTGTTCTGGTGTAAGACCAACGGCTTATTTGCAATCTGAAATGTGGACATGTAAAGACTCAATAGCCAGACTCCGGGAAGCTTTAGAGAATTTGTCGACAAAAAAACCCAACAAGGTTTATTTGTCCGTTCAGGCTAGGCTAGGCGTTCTAGGCTTGAACCTATGAACTTGGGTCTATTGCTGGTGAGACAGTACACAATCAGGACAATTATTTATTTAGAATTTCAAGAGTATAATGGTTTATGTTAAATTTGCGATTATACAACAATATAAGTTATACTGAACCAATTTTTTTTTTCGCTTTGTAATATATGGATTGTGAGGTGTGAGATTTGGCATAATTAAAGTTTATATGGACAAGGAGTCAAGAAAGCTCATTGTTCACTGCTGAACATAGGCCTCTCCCAAGGTGCGCCAAAGCTCCCGATCCTCCGCCTTCCGCATCCAGTCGGTCCCCGCCACCTTCTTGAGGTCATCGGTCCACCTGGCTGGAGGGCGCCCTACTAATATATAAATATAAAAAAATTATATTGAATGCATATTATGGAATACAAATACTTTATATATAATAATACCACGACCGCTCTGACAAGAGTGTCACGACGAAGAATATATAACAATATTATAAATGCGAAAGTAATTCTGTCGTCTGTTTTGCCTTTAAAGCTAGATAACTGAACCGATTTTGATAAAATTTGATATGAAGCAAGCCTGAACCCCAAGACGCACATAGGCTATTTCACCTAATTCTCTCTCCCCCAACTCCTGAAAAGCGGCGGGCGAATACTATTATTAAATAAAATAAAAAATTCGTAGTTTATGTTCAAGCGGCCAGTGACAACAGAAAAGTCAAACTTAAAAACTAGTTTTTTTGACATTTACTTTTTTTATTGTAATAATGGCAATATTCCGAACTGGGCCTCATTGTGCTTCTTTTACGTATTATTTATTTATGAAAATTTATTGCACGGAAACGTAATTAAAAAGTCGTATAACAAAAGCAGATTATCTCCGTACTGTTGTCGAATTTTTTGTTCGAAACTGAAATGTCAAGTCTTATTTTTATTGGCAAATGGGAGGGCGCCTCGGGAGCGTATGTTCTACCGTGGGGCTCAAGCTTGCTTCATACCAAATTTCATGAAATTCGGCCAGTGTATTTATACTATTAATATAAATTAACTACGGTCGAATTTAGAATTCATTAAATGATAAACTGATATCAGATAAAAATATTACTTCCTCGAATACATTATTAGATACAAATACTTAACGAGTTAAAAAGTATCAAAAAGTCTACTCCATCTATTTAAAATACTCGAAATTTCATACGAACTCAAGTTCAAAGGCAAATGGTGTTAAAGGCAAGGACCAAGTAATTATCTTAATCAGTACTACAAAGTAAAGTGTACGTAATATACCAACAATACTTGCATAGGTTGGGGGTAATATTTTTGCGGTGCGCCATTCAAGGGGTTCTCGACTGCTTGCCCTCGGGTTAATGAGCGCTGCGCCAATGATGCTTTTTTCCTACCAAACGAAACACACCCGTACAGCACCCGCAATATACCTGGCGCACAAAACTTGATGCTCTTATTACATCGACATTGTTTCGACTTTCATTCTAGTATTCTGTATAACGTACATCCCCCCTTCAAGCGTTACCAATATTCCATTTCGAAAAATGTAAAATAGATCTACACGAATGATAAATTTTTATAAAGACCTAATACTTAGTATGATGTCGGTATAATATTCACATTATAGGCAGCATCATTACATTGGATATTTACATTTAAAAAACATTCTAGAAACATGTACAAAGCGACTCGAAAATATCGAGCTCATTATGAGTTTATATCCTTATGTTTACGTTGGGGTCATTTAGCTCGGAGGCCAGATTTGAGGAGACCATTACGGCGGCGACAAATTAGCTCATTACCTCATTCAACAAAATGTTGCAGCGCCATTATAACGAGGCCCTAAGCACCATTCCTTGTCAAGGGTAGATATTATAAGTTCGCGTTATTGGTTTATCGAAGGAGGTCAAAATAAATTGGACGCATTCGCTTTTCTTACATTGTTAGTTGTTAGTATTTTGTTCCACATAAAACTATTATGCGGCCTATTCGAACTTTGTTATGTCGGTTACAGCGGTTAATGTTTCATGGATGCGACGAGAGAGTATCCTTGATTGCAACTTCGAGTTGGAATGTACCTTGGGAAATAAGGGGCATTTAGATAATGTAATGGCTGACTTAATTGTTGTTCACCGTGAAGGTTGAGTATTAATTCGTAATATTGAAGAACAATGTATTTTACAATTATAGTTATAAATTGTAAAAAATGTAAATTATAAATTAAATTTAAAACTTAACTGAATGCGCCTTGCACTATCTATTCTAGAATATACGTGCCGATAGAAATTTAGTATTAAACTTTAGATAAATTGTCTTCATTGAACACGAAGCACGCGTTGCCTTGGATAGATTAATCTATAGGAATGGAAAGTTATTTTTTTATCAAGAGGGGAATGTGAATATTTTATTCGCAGTCACTTAGCTGTGACTACTCCGATTATATTTGCGAACGGATTTCATAAATCTTAGACGAATTTCGTACATATTGTATGATCTGAGGAAAAAGGGATATTACTCTAATGGAAATTTTCGATCGTACGAGGTAAAATTTTGATAGTGAAAAGTGTGTTTGAAATTTGTGGATTAACGTGAGGGAACTTGCACGTGGTGGATGAAAATTTGGCATATTTGTATCCCCTTCCCCGCATTGGAGCAAAGTGGTGGAATTAGAGCTCCAAGCCTCAGAAGGAGAGGAGGCTTTATCTACTAGGCTTCTTTTTATTAAATATGTAGGTGGACGGAAAATCAGCCGCCTAATGACAGTTTCCACCTCTTCTAATGAAAAATAGTAACCATTCCTTACATCATCAATTCACCAACCTGGAGAACTAAGATGTAAAGTCCCTTGTGCTTGTAGTTACACCGGCTCACTCACCGTTTATTATTAAAAAAATCATTTGACTAATCATAAAACTCTTCAAATTAACTTTTTCCCAGAACTTTTAACTAAAATGTTGTTATTTGAGCATACAAATTAAACCCAGTCTTCTCGTAGCTATATTGTTATTAAGACGCTGAAGACGTAGACTCAGCTGCTAACCGAATGTCTTTATATGTGCGCACATTATTACATATTATTATAATAAATTTTAGTATATTTGTTTCATAGGTTTCATTTTTTTCAAATTGATATGTAATCAATTTCTTTAAAAAAAACCATAAATTTAAGAAATCAAAAAGGCCCCACGCTTCATTTAACTTATGTAGTTAATCGATGATATTTATTTTATTATAAACATTTATCCCGTTTTTATTCCATTTTCCTTGACCAAGTCGAAACAGAGGTAGCCATTTACTGACGTTGATTCCTGAGATTTCGTCATAATTCATTTCGACCTATTTGTATGATACTGTCTTCCTTTGTTGATTTATTTTGCTAACAACGAAATGGTAGATGAAAGAGGCGAATAGAACGAAATTATCCTTTTTTAATAATTTCATAAATCTCATTGTCCGAACTAAATTTTCTTGAGAATCTTAGTCGTAATATAGATAGATCCTGACAGGATATTTTTTTGGTTCGATAATTGTTTCAAATATAATGTTCATACTGTAGTTTCAATGTAACGATTTAAAAGTAAATATTTAGCCGACAAATGTAATAATAAAATGGTAATCTTCAAATTATATTTTCTTAAAATAAAATCGAAGCTTTTTTTGTTTGAATTTTGTTCTGTCAAGATTTCAAACGGTGTGATGTTGGGATTAAGTGAATAATAAAAAGCTTTTATATTTACTGTACTTTATCGACTCTTATACATATATATGTTTTTTTTTAAGATGTGTATCTTGTGTGACCAACAGTTACTGATGTAATAATATAATATTTTAAGAATAGAATCATCTTAGTGTCTTATTACATAAACTATGCCCTTTATAGAATATATCAATTATGAGTCTATTTTTTTTTTTTTATAGAATAGAAAGGTGGACGAGCATATGGGCCACCTGATGGTAAGTGGTCACCAAACGCCCTTAGACATTTGCACTGTAAGAAATGTCAACCATCGCTTATAGCCAATGCGCCACCAACCTTGGGAACTAAGATTTTATGTCCCTTGTGCCTGTAATTACACTGGCTCACTCACCCTTCAAACCGGAACACAACAATATCAAGTATTGCTGTTTTGCGGTAGAATATCTGATGAGTGGGTGGTACCTACCCAGACGAGCTTGCACAAAGCTCTACCACCAGTATTATTACATATCTTATGTATTCTGTTACATTTTTTCGATCTCATATTTCATTAATTTATCTATTCTTATATTTTATATATATATATGCTATCACTACAACGGGGGCCAGCAGATCTGCGCTTAGTAAAATGAATACTTAAAATTTGAATGCATATAAATTTCCATTGTGGTTCATTTGATACAATGTTGCTTTATAGTTTCATAGAATGTTAACTAAATAATATTGTTCTGTTCGAGTGCGACGCTTGCCAAACTTCCGGCCGATTGTAGTCTAAGATACAACTGTATTTAACGTAACCTCATCTGTTATTCAAATTTATTAAAATATTACCTAAATCGTGTCTTTTTGTTAACGGTTTTAGAATCTTGTATTTCTTCACGTTTAATTAGGACGGCGTGGTAAATTACATTACATTGACATGTTAAATTTTAATTAAAAGAGTAAAAATTAAGCATGCTATTAAATAACTAATTTGTATTTAAATTAAAATATTCATATCTTAACTATTATTTCGTAATATAAACTTTAAATCTCGAATATCTGCTTAATGAATAACTAAATCATACAGCATACAGATATAATTGCAAACCCAATTTTCCTTAATGATACTGATAAGTGATAACTTCAAGTTTCAGAGGATAAGCACTCGTACTACGTACATCACTTGAACAAGATTATTGGGAATATATTGAAATAGTTGCTTGTAATAAATCACACTTAGTGCAAACGTGGTCTGTAGAAATATCCGTTAAGTCTAAAGGCCTTTGTACATGGTATTTACGACTGCTTCAAGGAGACCGAAATAGTTCACAGGCCAAGGCATAAAAAGATCTTAATACCGAGAATATTTGTGATGTTACTTTGTAAATATAGGTCTTATTGATATGATATAATAAAGCTCAAAGTGTGCAATGAAAATTTGTAACAACAACCTTGGAAAACGTAGCGTAGGACGCCCTCCGGCTAGGTGGAGTGACGATATTCGCAAAGTGGCTGGCAGCGGATTGAAATTGAGAGCTGATGATCGAGCTCAGTGGCGTGCCATTTGAGAGGCTTATATGCAGCAGTGGACGACGAAAAGCTAATGATGATGATAACCTATCCTTTACCTCTATTCCGATTCTCGCAGTTATAGTCACTAGAATAGTGCTACTACTACTAAGCTTCCTCAAACTTCGTCTTGGATTTGAGCCATCACAAGCTCCAGCTATCATATTGAAGGTGCCCCAATATCGCTCCGTCGTACAGGACGTGATTGCTAGCGCAATGCCTGCTCACATATGACAAATATTTATATTAAAAACCAATTTTCTTTATACATATATGTATAGATTAGTTTGATTTATGTGTTTCCACCGACATACGTCTGGCAATGTGTTTACGTATTGACTCGCTTATTTAATAATGAGGCATTACTGTTTATTACATAATGAAGGTTTTAATCAACAGGATAGTACACGTTCCCAGGAGTAATTGTGAATATCTCGGCATAGTTTCTCACTAATTACTCATTCGTATATATAACTTGTTGTTAAGGCGTAAAATATCATTTATACTTATTTATTTATTTATTATTAATAACCAACATAAGGGACTATATTACAATTAAAATCATTTATACTCTACTTTTAATTAAATAGAGTTACGACATACATACATAATGAGATATATAAATATCAAAAACATAGTTTTTTCAGATTATCAATATCTCTTAAAGTTAAAATTATATTGTGATAATATGTTTTAAATGTGATTAGAATTCGTAAATTTTTATTTAATTTTTTTCAGCAATATATCTTAGGAATTGACATAATTACTTTATTTGACTATTTAATTAATGAATATCAAAGTATTTAGTATTCTTTATTCAAGTAGACTCTTATAAGCACTATTGCGGTCCTTAAGCAACCATAACGGTTCAAAAGTTACACGTTAAAACAAAACTTAAAACCATCAGCGGAATGAATATCGAACGAGAAGGTCCGGCAAAAAATTCAGGTATTACATAATAACAATCCAATTATTATTTATTTTGCATAAAAATCAACGAAAAAATGTTCCAGTTTGACTTACAATTATCGGGGAAAACTCGACACGTATACCATAATTATACCATATACCATAATTTCGACAAAACACCATTTTGATGGGAATGGCGGTCGTCCTTATATACTACAGAAATTCTCGATAAACAATGTTATCCGAACATATTATTACTTATATTTAATTGATACTTAACCATTTGTACGAGTATCATCAAGCAATTGACATAATACCGTCCCAGATTCTACTGAGCCATATTCAATTTTACATTTCGAAATTCAAATTTCGAATGTCATTTAATTGCGTCATTAGGAAGAAAACATGGTTATAAATGCGGTTTTATTGTTTCTCCTGTTATGTGGTGTCTTTTTTTCACATTTTGTTGCTGATGAGTGAGTTCCGGTATAATGTGTCAGTGAGCCAGTGCAATAGCGGGCGCTTTGTACTCTTAATTTCAAAGTTGCACTCTTAAAATCAAGAGTTTTGAGGGATTAAGAAGAAACAAATTTAATACTCGATGTTAAATTTTAAAATGTTGAAAATTGACACGGTGATATGCCATCTTTAAATTGTCTAATTTTCCGGTTCGGTATGTAGATTCCAACAAGAACCGGTAAGAAACTTGATTTCGTCATTGTAAACATCTAAATATATTGCTGTGACGAAATATGACTTAACGTTTGTTATGTAAACAAGACCAGAACCTGAATATTTATATATTTTTTTAAATTTTTACCTTTGCATTGATTATGTAAATTATATAATTATTGTTTTGTAATCTTTGTAAGGTGCCTGTATTAGATATATATATTTTAAATACATTCCAAGTAAATTATTTAATTATATTATATAATTAAGAAAAACACAGCTATATTCATTTTGTTTTTGGACTGATTAAATTCGATTCAATTTAGAAAAGAAAAAACTCACATTACAAATAAATACTTCACGTTATGAAAATATTGATGGGAAAATGGCACATGATTTCTATAGATTCATCCTCGTTTCTGATACGCACCGCCAAGGTCTGGAATACCATCCCGACCTCTGTTTTCCCCACCACCTACAATGTGGGTACTTTCAAGTCTAGAGTGAATAGGCATCTTCTAGCCAAGCGCGCTCCATCTTATACTGTATCTCAGTTTCCATCAGGTGTGATAACAGTCAAGCGCTAGCCTATACATTTAAAAAAAAAGATTTAGTAAAACAGCAAATACAGATAATAAATAGATACGAATTGCAACATATTCCTTAGTTTTATTAGTGATTTCAATGAATCAGACATTACAATGTTTATTTCATCTCACATTCGTCGAAGTAAAAAATCGATTAAAGTTTTTACGTTTCATTTGCATGTGAACGTAAAGCGAAATTGTCATATAAATAACGTCACGATAATAGGATATTTCTCATTCGCGTTTTATTGTACAGCTTTATATTTCTTTGAAGGAAACCGTCTTTGGTCTTGTCATTTCATCATACTCCAGATTTATCAGTCGCTTGTAACGTTTTACGTTGGTAACTGAATTAATTAATTTTATATTTTTATATTTAAATTAGGTAGGCAGGCTGGCAAATAGGCTACCCAACGGCAAGTGGTATTGCACAGCCACTGACAAGCGAGCATTGAATATCTCAATTAAATATAATATTAATATATTCGCAATTATCAAAAAGCCTCCGAAAATGTAATCATTTACTCTTAGACGCACACAAAGCGATGACGAAATCGTCATAATAAAACCACCGTTTTAAAATCTTAATGTACATCAAACATCAAAGCGTAGAACGTAAAAAGGATCCATTGTACGGGCGTGTCGTAACGCGTTTACGTCTGCATTTAGCCTAATTGCATCTGTTGCGATTTTTATCGCAGCAATTTCGGTTGTCTTATTGAAGCACTTTATGCTTGAATTTTATTTATTTTTTGCTTTAATTTTATATTCTGTTCTAGCTGTTTCTTTGGCTTCTATTTACATTAGCTTTTGTCGTCCTTAAATTTTGCAACATCAGCTACTTTTTAAGTATATAGGAATAGATTACTCATTTCATTATTACCATTGTTTGAAAGACAAATAAATGTTGACATTTCTGTACAATTGATCAGTTTCTAATTATATTGTCTTTCATTTTTCAATAATTTTGTAACCTTTAATCGTTCTATGTTCTTAAAATTTATTTAAATACTGATCGTCTTTGCATCGTAACGTATTTTGTTAAACAAATTATTAATATTAGATGGTACAGATAAACTTAACATATTACAGCAATCTGAAAAAAAAACATAAATAAGAATCATATTGAGATATGTTCCGCGCTATCTCTAATTTCTAAAGATCAAATAAGATATTTCTATTAGATAAATATACCAGATATATTCCATAGTAAAAGTAATAAATTATTGTCATTCCCCATACGGTCGTATACTTGTATTATATGCGACCCAAGATTCGTGCGACGAGTAAATATTTACATTGAGCCGCATGTATACGAAGATTCCTGAATATATTTATGACTAGCTTTGACCGTGACTTTCGTCAAAGTCATAACGACGTGTTTGTATTATAATCACACATCATTTCTATATCTGGATATTTGTGTTTATTGTATTTCGAACAAATGTAATTAAATCTATTTATCCAAACCTATTGAACTCTTTCTATTTGTAAAGGCTTAAGTATCACATAAACTAATTTGATTGAAATTTTTAGATAAATTATCATTACATTTGGTATACGAATACATTTTAAGCACTTTTGCAAGTTGTACTGTGTATGTAGTCATACAATTTGACTTAAATTATAGTTATATTTCTCAATTCATTCCCTATTTTCTCAATCTCATAGTCTGAGAGATCAGGTGCAAAACTAACGACTTTACGTGCTTTTCTAAGCATTGCCAACTTTTAAACTTCTCTTGAGAATTTCTCGATAGAAAAACCCAATGACTTTTTCTGACAATCGTTTTAGACAATCTTGGATTTTGCGGCGCTACAAACAGCCACGGAACCAATGGAGCAGACGAGAATACAACGTGTATGTTACAGTATTGCTATAAAATCTAAAGTGTATGTACACAATTTTACTTAAAAATTATATCAATATGAAGTTATTTATAATATTATGAGTTACTATATACAAAATGGCTGCCAGCAGATGGAGATTGAGCGCTGAAGATCGAGCTCAGTGGCGTGCCTTGGAGAGGCCTATGTCCAGCAGTGGACGACGAACGGATGATGTTCATGATAAAGTTATTTCGATTGAGATACCAAACTTCTTGAGATGTGAGACAGTATAATGTAACATACGATTATGATAATGATTCGGAAATTTCCATTGAAATATATAAAGACTATCTTATAAGTTGTGTATGCTTACTTTGTAGTATTTAGACATTTTATATTTATAAATATAAATATACTCGCCCGTTAAGTTTGCAAGCACTTTTAAGTAGAGTTGATTGCTTCAAAGAGACCACTACAAAGTGGTTAGTCCGCCTTTTCCATGTTTTTTTATGTTCTTAAGGTTTTCAGTATTTAATTTTTAATATAAAAAGATATGTTTGATAAACGTATAAATATAGTTTTTTTTTTAAATAAACCATCCTGCTCGAATATACAATTATATTTTCTGCTATAATAAATAAGTGTTTTTACTTTTGTCAATTATTTATGTATGTCTATGTATTATTCTCTTATAGTTCTTGTTTTCTTTTCTACTTTATAATTCGCACCATGTATTAACTGATCAACTTAAGTTTAAAAAAGTGAATGAAATTAATTTAACATCACGTCTGTCTTTGCATAATTCGTACCAATAAATTATTGTAATATAATTGCACAAGTAGCAGATCAATCTTTACTTTACCGTTGTGTGTCGCAATATAACCCCTACGTCTACGTTGAAGAGGTCTGGGTTATGTTGTATTTATTTGTGCTTAGACTATTGTTATCTTTAGTATTAGTAGATTTTAGAAAATATTTTTTTACTAATATTATAATAGCTATATTAGCTCGCGTCTAATTTGATGTTGTAATTATAGAAAAAGTGCTAAAAAAATCCATGATGAAAATATTAATAAGAAATAATGTTATATAAATATTTTAACTATTATTGTTCTTACTAACATTTTTTTCATTTGTTTTCTTTAAAAATTAAAAATCATAGCATCTTCTTGAAATCCTTTTGAAAATATTATCAGTACCAAGAATATAAGGCACGGTGATTTGTGCCCGAGACTCGCCTTGCAATGAGCTTGGAATTGGTTGTATTGTTATCAAGTTTTTATTATTGCTCTCTCGCATTGTTCTTGCTATGCAATCTCTAGGTTTGTTTATTTTTAATTTATTTTAATATTATTAGGATAAAAAAGAAAGCCTTAATATAGTCTTATGGGCAACGCAAAACATTCCGCCACTATCTTAATCACCATCTATCGTGGGATGATACTATGACATCATTATTGTTACTAAAACCACAATAAATTTATATTTAAGGACATAATAGTCTAATAGAAACAAGAAATCACAAAGTGCGTATGACCAAAAAAAATTAAAGAAATAACAATTAGAAAGTCGCACTTGAAAATATCAACGTAAAAATAAATGAAAGATACTGTGGGCTCATATTTCACTACTTCTACGTGCAAATAATCTTCTTAAACATGTTTTGTTCACAACTTAACATACGACGTTGTTCCGGACTAAGGAATTTTCCTGAGGCGAATAGTGTCGTACATTTTCAGTAATGGTTGTTTTTAACCGCCTCGTAATCGTAAACCGTTTCGTGTAAGCTGTAACAGATGGGCGTGTCATCGTAAATCTGGTTCTGGCACGGCGATGACACCTCAACCTGCAGTTACTTTGATTATTTCTGCAAATTGTTTCGACGAAAATGTTCAGCGATTTAAAAAATGCGTTTGTTCTTGAACGTCAATATTATTTTTTACACAAAAAATAATCTCGAATATGTGCAGTCTAAATAGATCGCAGTTGTTCGTTTATAGCAAATAGTTAAAGTGCTGGTTTCTGTTTTTATAAATTTAATTTATGCCTTTACTTTCATCTTCAATTTCGAAAACGTTTTGAAAAAAATGATTCCTTCAATTCATCATTAGGGTCTACGGTTGAATTTTTTTATAGATTTGCACGATAGCAAAAACCAAGTACTAAATACACTAATATTTGATTAGATCGAAAATATAGATATTAGGTGGAAATTTGAGATAGCATCAAAATGTTCTCGTTATGAATTCAATACGCTCGCAAGCACCGCTCAAATGAAGATGGATCGTACTCATCCTGTTTGCATAGGACCGTCCCGAGCGATTTGTAATTTTACTTTTTTTATTGCCGCCTTAGACTCGCTTCACTGGGGGGGGGTGGGATTATCCTAAAGTAACATCTTAAGACCACATTTTATAGAGGTTCTGTGAAGTGGAAAAAACCTTATATTTGTTTCTATTTAGCTTCTTTATATATAATACAATGATGTAGCCGATGGTTTTGTAGACTAGAAAAAGATACAGAAAATTTTATTAGATAAAATTATATTTTATTTTAAATGTTATGAATGATAAATATTTAAATGCGTCAATAGATTCTGATTAACGTTTTAATTTTAATAACTCCATTGTTATCTTTATTATGCAGCATCTTCGCCACAACCTCATTTATGACATAAAATACAATCAAGACAAAGGCTCATTCTCAGTATCATGTTTCTCGTGGAAAATTACATCCCATAAAGCGCCTAAATACACAAGCGCCTAACATCTGCTTATATACAATATATATTCAACGTAACTAGATACATCTCGGGCGAGATCGAAATGATTTATTACTAGTTAATGTCACTGACCTATGCGATATTAGTATTGCTAGGTGTCGACGCTTATTTTCGTTGATCGAGCACCGTTGAATATATTTAGATTAAATTGTTTCAATTTATAAGTGAGCTATATTTACGCGTATCTCTTTGTATGGAAAGCTGAATATTCTAGAAACAATATGTGTCCAATTGTAGTTTTGTAGTTTGAAGAGTTCGACTACGAATCCTTCTAACGAGAAAGCAAAATATAATAATATATGTAAAATCTTTTGGGCAAGTACCAAAGATATTTCTTGATTTTTATTTATAACTCATCTCGTTTTCGGGGGTAAAAAAATCCATGCGTAAGTCGCATAAAGTTCTGCCACATGTGTATTCGAACACCATTGTCCATGCCATATCTTTGTCCACCAATGAAATATGGAAAATTTGTTACTTTAATCAATTTTCCACCAACCCGCATTGGAGCAGCGTGGTGGAATAAGCTCCAAACATTCTCCTAAAAAAAAAAGGGAGAGGAGGCCTTAGCCCAGCAGTGGGACATTTACAGGCTGTTACTGTAATCAATAGTTTTATTTACCTGATCGTTTATTTTCCCTTTAGTACATAAAATCAAAATGAAAGAATTTTGCTCACTCGTCATATAGTACGAGTTTTTACTTTCCAAGACTATTCTAGAATTAAATAATTGTTTGTATCTCTTGTTTCAAATGTATTATTAATTTCACCTTCAGCTTTATTTACCTAAAATGAAAAATTGAGGTCAATCATTCCAAGTAATTAATAGCAACAAGGACTTACTTACTTACTGTTCATATTACAAGATTTGCAGCATTTGCTGTAAAACAATGGGGTTTATTTATAAAATTATCTTTATCAGTATCGTAATATCATCATTTATGTGTACTTATTATGGCGTACTTTCCTTAACATAACTTCATACTATTTCTAAAATGTTATCATAATCCTGTTCAATTACGTATAATTTATCAGAAAAAATCATACCATTCGCCATTTTATATGTACTGCTAAAAACGGACGGGAAATTACTCATAACCAGATGCGATTCAATAATAATTACGGTCTTATTTATTACTGTTCTTACCGACCGAAATCTTATCGAAAGAGATTGATTGGGACGTATTAAAGACTAAGTATGGAATGAATTGCTTAAGCATTATAACTCTTATTGCTAAAACGTTAAGAATCAAAACTTATCTATAAGTATCTGTACCAGTATTCACGTTATGTTCGGAATTAGCCCACTGTTATTTTCGATTAAATATGATGATTTTTATGTTAATATCTATAGCACAGTACCATTCGAATGATAGATGTTTCGTTACTCTCTTTCATATCAAAAAGATAATGTTTTATGTTTATATTCACTTACCAATACTTTTTATGTATAAGAAGAAAATATAGTTATATAAATATATTTTTTAGTAAATTGCCAAATTGTAATATTTAGTTTGAAAACTTATGAACGAACCTGTTATTAAATTGCTCTGAACAAACGAATTAATTTGCAGCAAATCATACTTCAACACTTGAGTGAACTTCTAATAGTTTGAACTGCTTTATTAGCAAACCAAATAATCATTTAACGTCATAGTCTGGAGCACGTTTGACAGTGTGTCTGTGCTATCAGCTATTAATCAAATCCTCACCACAAGCGCTTGTGTATTATGTGAGGAATACTTGGCATACGCAAACAGCGCGTTGGTCATATTGATTTACGATCTCGTATTGACATATTCTAGATGTTTCTAATATTTGCTGGAATTAAGTAGGTTAGCGTAGAGTTTAGTTCGATCGTCAAATTTGTATGGGAATGTTAAAATAAAACATTACAAGAACAACAGAAAGGTGTAATTCGGTTTACGTCGGTATTCGAATATACTTAAGTATTTTGGCTCGTTCCTGATCTTATTTAATTTAAGTTTAATCATTGCAGTTTTGCCTTTTTTAAATAAACATAAGGCTTAATAATTATTATCGGCCTTACATTGTTAAGCGAGTGAGCTATTAAAAAATATTTTGATTTTTTCTTTCGAATGATCAGTAATCAACTAAACAGGTGTTAAGCAACATTTATAAGCCCGTATATCATTAGATATAGAGATAGATATACACATTACGTATTAGACTGGATCATAATATCATTAGGTCTTGTACTCTTTACAAACCGTAAAATTGGCTTCATTAAATGAAACGTATCTAATACGTCAATTGCGAGCGATCTTAACCCGTAGATCGCTACACGATATACCATTATCTATTCTACGACTGGATAAACTAAATTATAATTTATTGTAAGAATTTCTAGAACTTGCGCTGTTTTTCGAAATGCAAAGTTCGTCCCAAACTCATGTATAACGTGTCAATTCTTTTTATTTTTTTATGTTTCTCTTATTAACAACAACCAATACCACCCGTATTCGTTCATAATATTTGGTAACAAACATAAAAATATCCGAGATTTTTTGACTCTTCCCTACGCTGAAGTATTACATCAATAGAAAATAAATAGTTGAGTGAAATAACATACCAACGATTATTGGCTATTTACGCAAGTTTGGTTTTAGTTATTGGTATAGATTGTATCTAAAAAAAATCACAATATACATAGTGTCATTTATTCCGATAATTTCTTACAATTGTATCGTTAATCTACAAAATTTAATGAAAATGTATGTTACTATCGTCGACATGTAAATAATAAAGATATAAACCGATTACAATCTTAGTAGACTACAACTCAGTATAATTTACATATAATAATAATATCCTGGGACATTTTTCACACACGGCCGTCTGATCCCAAATTAAGCTTGTACAAAGCTTGTGCTATGGAAACCAGGCAACTGATATACTACATATACTACTTTTCTTTTATAAATACATACTTATATAGATAATTACACCCAGACTAAGGACAAACAGACATGTTCATGCACACAAATGTCTGTCCTGGGTGGGAATCGAACCCACAACATTCGGCGTGAAAGGCAAGTATATACGAACCACGCCAACCAGCTCGTCAACCGATTAAAATGCAATAAAGCCATTACATATACCCTGTTAAGCTTTATAACATTTTCATAATCTTTTATTGAGTGATATCTCATATTTATAAACGTTTTATTTTTATAGTGAGATTTAACATTATTAATTTGCAAAGCTATCATTACAATTTTTGCGAGATTTCGCTAGAATTCACATACACGAATGGAAGAATTGATATAGTGTAGAAGGTAACGGGGTGTTAATACAATGTTTGTCACTGTTTCTATGAAAATAATTAATATTAATATGGATATACAAAATGTTGATGTAAATATACTGCGTTCATAACTATAATCATAGCCCTTCAACTTTATATTGAAACACAAGCACATGGTGGCTTCGCAATAGAGTAACGGGTGTATTCTCGTCGCTAACAAGAAAGTTTCTGCGTCAATATTGTATTGCGTGAGTATCCTAACAGTACTCACTAGAGTCAAAACGTTATTTTTAAACGAATTATTCTCTTGTTTCAGGTAAGCCTCGCCTTTATAAGAA
Source organism: Nymphalis io (assembly GCF_905147045.1). Lineage (NCBI taxonomy): Eukaryota > Metazoa > Arthropoda > Insecta > Lepidoptera > Nymphalidae > Nymphalis > Nymphalis io. The sequence continues at coordinate 2,565,789 of NC_065890.1, read as the reverse complement.
ATGGACTTAGTATATAAGTGGTTCGTATAAAATTGACTTTCTTTTCATATCAGATCAACAATTAATAAATTATTCCTAAAAGTTTAGTATTAATTTTTAGGAAAATATAGGATCCAACAACATATAAACAGCGTATCATTGTAAGCCGGTTTTCAAGTGAGATTTGAAGTGTTTAAGTTCTTTCAGTATAGCTCTTCTGCTTACTAATCGGAATTATAAGTAAGAACTTATTAAACAAAATAACCAGGACAATGTCGATGCAATTGTTGATCATACAGCTGGAGTTGTAGATGATTCGGTGTTAAGATTGCTTTCACGCCTCAAAATATAAAATCATTTATATTGAAACTTTTACTTGGTCGTAGCGTTGGTACTCGTTCGAGCCCAACTGGGTGAGTACCACCCACTCATCATCAAACAGCAATCACTACCACCGTTCACCAAGATTGTTAGCGAATTGGCGATTTAAAGAGAAGTTATATTTCTTACATCGCCAATGTAGATGAGCGGTGGTGATCATTTACCGTCAGGCCCATTTCACCGTTCGCCTACCATTTTAATTAAAAATAATCTATTTTCTCTTATCTACATAAGATCACCGCGTGCTTAAAACCTAATTGTATTTGTCTCAACTGTTATCGAGAAAGTTGTTAACTTTTTTTGTTAAGAATACGGAGCCAAAATGTTGATTGATATTTGCATGAAAAAAAAATTAATTAAAAAAATATATGTGAATAGTATGTATTTATTTCATAAGCGATTAAAATATTGTAATCACAAATAATAAATTCTTTATTTTTTTCAAGGTGAACCATTTTTTTAAAAGAAAGTGTCTGATTTTATATGTAATATTTTAATTGAAACATTAAACGCAACTGACTGTTATCATACGGGACGTTTAATAGCGACGGCGATCGAAGAAAAAATAAATTTTGACCGAATGCCAAACTAAACAAAACAGCTATGTCAGCAACGGCAGTGGTGTTTAAAGAATTGTAAAACACTGTTTAGTTTGGTGTCGGAAATAGAAGACGACGATAGCTTCACCTGTGGCGTCAATTTGAGCCAAGCTAGTTCACTTGATAGAAAACCTGGTCTTAACCGAAAGACCGTGAATCCAAATCTGAATATGCACTATTGAGTTCTTGTGCTCTCTGACGGCGATTGCATCATCAGGTAATCCTACATGTGCCAGATAAAGTTCCACCACATGTATATCCACAAATACGCAGTAGAGGTGGAATAACCTTCTCCATAATTAGATGAAGTCTTTAACCAGTTGTGGGACTATTACATATTTACGAAAGTAAAGTAACAGACTGTACTTTCGTAAATATAAATTAGTGAATAATGCGTTTCTCACGCAATTTTGAATTTAATGTTAACAGTAATTTTAGTATTTACATTATTATTCTATAACATTAAATAGCCTTAATTTTTCAATAATTAAAAAAACCGTATATGATATAACAGACTAGTGTGCGAGATTTTCGTCCAGTTGTTCTCCCATGATTGAAATATTGAAACACATTTTTCGAATCAGATTATAAATAAGTTAAACTTTATTTATTCAAATATTTTACAAGGCAATGCAAGGCATAATATTTTACTAGGCAATACGTAAACAGCCTTTATATTTTGCGAGGCTTATTCCACCGTGCAGTTCTAATGAATTTCTTATATATTACCAATTCATAATTGAACCACATGCAAGTATGTATCCGTAACAACCTGTGAATGTCCCACTGCTGGGCTTCCTCTCTTCTTTTTTGAGAAGAAGGCTTAGGAGGAGCTTATTCCACCACGCTGCTCCAATGCGGATTGGTGGAATGCACATGTGGCAGAATTTCAGTGAAATTAGACACATTCAGGTTTCCTCACAATGTTTTCCTTCACCGTAAAGCACGAGATGAATTATAATCACAAATTAAGCAAATGAAAATTCAGTGGCGCTTGCCCGGGTTTGAACCCACGATCATTGGTTAAGATTCACCACTGGGCCATCTCGGCTTGCAAGTATGGCTGAAGTTCATATGGTACATGCAGGCTTACTTACGATGATTGTCATCATCGCCGAGGACGCGGTGAATTATAAACCCAAATTAAGTACATCCAGTCTCAACGCTTACCCAAGTTCGAAAAGTTAATCTTCGATTAAGATACACGTATGCTGTTAAAAATAAAAAATAGATATTTTTATATATATTTTTTAAATAGATATTTTTTACTTTCAATCAATCAGATGGTTGAAATCCTCAAAAATACTAGCAAAGTAATGTATGTAGCATTAAAATTGCATCATAGTATTCCATTCAGCACGTAAAAGTCCGCGGAGCAAAGCTTTCCTCGTCGCGGCACTCTCACGAATCGAGTTTATCATTTTTCTATTCAGTAAACATTTTCACGCTCGCCAAGTGGGGGTATTGATATGAATTTGTTTGGAAACTTCGTTACGGTTCGTTATAACCGTAAAGAAAATGACAGTAAAGCGAAATTCAATTTAAAGTAATACGTGAAAAACTAAAAATGTAAAAACTTTAATTTCTTCATGACCTATAATAGTATTTTTAGTAGGTGGTAGGGCTATGTGCCAGCCCGTCTGGGTGGATACAGACTCATCAGATATTTTACTGCTAAACAGCATTACTTGTTATTGTTGCGTTCCGGTTTAAAGGGTGAGTGAGCCAGTGTAACAGGACCACAAAGGACGAAGCATCCTAGTTGCCAAGGTTGGTGGCGCATTGACAATGTAATGAATAATTAATATTTCTTACATCGCTCATGGGCGGTGGTGACCACGTGCTACCCAATGATCCATCTCTTTACCTATAACATGAACAAAATGTATACAGTATTAAACATTTCTGTCCTTGATTTTAGACAGCTTAGAACATTCGTTCTAACCACGAGTTTCTGGTCTTAAAACTTACTTAAATTATTCAAAATACATGAGAACAAATGTTGTTTGTCTAACAATCAAATCTTCAATCAAAATCAATTCTCAGAACTAACTATTTGAGGCTAGCTGCTTTCAAAAACACAAACAAATCGACTTCGAGCTAAATCGTGTTTATCGGTTATATAAATAAGCGGAACCACTTGAGTGGGTATCTACACCACAATAGAATCCAGGGATGCGCCAGTCATTGACGTTCATCGTTATTTGAATGTCGAGTAACCAGAAGTTTTTGGAGGTGAAAATTTCGTTTTAAATTAATACAATGATGATAATGATCATTTCTCTCATTATATGCTCTAGTGTTAAATATTTTTAAAAGTTTAAGAGATAAATTAACCATATTAATTGCAACCACAGATGTGTTATGATAATCATTACATTCTATTCTTGGACGCTAATTTCGAAAATATCCTTATGTCCCAGTTGTCACCCAGAAATAAATGAATTCATATGGAGTGTGTTTGTAGTATATATTGAATATTTTGTGCAAATTAGCACAAAAGTACTTGTAAAAGTCTATTTGAATAAAAATATTTTGATTGATTGACTTGATGATATATAGTTCAAGAAAATGGAAATATCTTGGCCCCAGAGAGGCTACCATGGCAAATAAATTAATGAAATAATTTTAAATATCAATTATGAAGAAACTAAATAAATAGACACAATTCAGCTGGAATTTATACGTCTAATTGATTAATGCTGCTTGGGTGAAACAGGTCGATTTAAATGTAAACGTTTCAAAATTTTAAATTAACAAATATATAATAATTGGTGATATATTCTGGAACTAGTAAAGATAAAAACTCCATCCCTAAAATTTGCATTGAAATCACGATATATATATTTTAAATATATAAGCTAGCGCTTAACTGTTATCACACCTGTTGGAAAGTGAGATACAGTCTAAGATGGAGCGCGCTTGCCTAGAAAATGCCTATTTACTCTAGACTTGAAGGTATTATTATATTACGACTCAACATAACTCGAATCACTTTAGGTATCGTGTGTCTTTAGCACAATACCAATTATATATATGTAATAAATATTAATTTGAAAAATATAAGTTAATTATTTATGATAATTACCCTACATTATAATGCTAATAAATTAACGTAAAAAATTTGATTGAAATCAAATCCAAAATCCCCCCATCCCTACTCGACGCTAAACTGCCCATAATACAGGCCGCGTTTCCACGCTGTGCTGTATATATATATATATATATATATATATATATATATATATATATATAGTTTACGGTATGAATTGGATGACATTGTCTCTTCACTTCAATTTATCTGTACATACTACTACTTGGTGAACAACAAGAATATCGTAAACAGAATATGTTTAAATTCCACTGCTTTTGTGGATAAAGCTTTAAATGTTAAATTAATAGATTCAATTGTCTCAGTCTGAGAGACTTATAATCAATTTATCTCCCTCGGTTTCTCCAAAGAGAAATAAAAGGTTCCGAATCAATCAATGACCTTTCGTTTTGCATTGAGTACATTTTGTTCCTCCTCTTATAGCGACAGTCTTAAGCCGACGATGAGAACTGTTTGTCGATCATATAAATAGCGGGAGCCATTCGAATGGGTATCTTCTTCGTAATAGATTCCTAAGATGCGTTCGTCATTGACGTCCTGCTCTATTGAATTGTATCCATGGTTTTTAGGTTACTTAGGACTTGCGTGTCAAAGAATAAATTTGTTATATAAATACATAAATTGCTGAGGTACCCCGTCTTTGCTTTTGAGGAGAAGATTTGCAATGTAACGTAACAGCTTGTATGTATCTCATTGCTGAGCTAAGCTTTTGAAGAAAAGATTTAAAACATATTCCACTACGCTGCCCCTATGCAGTTTTTTTTTCTATCAACTCGTGCAGGGATCCTAATAATTTCACCGCTGAGCATGAGATCTATATATATATATATATTGTAAGAAATGTTAAACATCGCTTAAATCGCCAATGCGCCACCAACCTTGGGAACTAAGATGTTATGTTCCTTGTACCCAAACGAGCTTGCACAAAGCTCTACTACTAGTAAAACAAATAGTATTATAAACACCAATTAAGCACATGAAAATTAATTGGTTCTAGCGACGAGGCGCACATTGTAATTAAATACAGCAAATGTCTGCTTATAACATTTCAAGTTTTTCAAGGTACCATTTATTTATTTCCAAATGAATCAAATATATGTATACTGAGACAAACGTCATGTTTGAGTTTTGTGGCTAACCCAGTATTAAATGACGCAAACAATTTGCGACCTAAAATCTCTAGAAGGATTTGTCGCTGTAGACGTTACTGGTTACGTTGCAGCTTGTTTTGTTATTTGTGCCTCATTGCATATCGTTCACAGGCTCTTGATAACATCGTTCATTCTGGACTTTAATATATTTATATAAGGTTCAAATTGAAATTGAATTATTTTACAAAATTTTAACAGTTGAAATGTTGATATTGCTCGTTTTGATCTGAATTTTATGGCTTTTCTTCGTGCTTTGTAATGCAAAACAAACATACACATTAACGATTATGCACACACACATACACTCTTTCACACAAATAAATTGACATCAACATGGACTGCTTGCTTAAAGTTCCGTCGTTAGACACAGCTTAAGCTTACAGCAATATATATAATAGTTGCAAAAGGAATAAAACGCAGACGCTAGCTTACTGAAACAGTAATGCTTATAGTTAAAATACCAGTTGAAATTATATAATACACTGTTTTTTATAAAAGTAAAGTGACTGCCTGTAAATGTCCCATTGCTGGGCTAAAGCCTTTTGAGGAGACAACTTATTCCGCCACGCTGCTCCAATGCCGATTGTTGGATAATTATATATTGCGTTAGTAAATATTAATTTCATTATAATGTTTCTAATAATATATAAATAATAAAATAATAATTATGTTGCATTTTACATTTTCCGATCAATATATTTAATGCTTAAACAAACATTCATAATGTACTAGATTACATAAATTATAAAAAAGCCTGGATTTAATATTCGTTTATTTTCATGCAGGATAGTGTTTTAAATTTTATTGTATATTATTAATGAAAACAAAATGACGTTGTTCTACTGACAGATTTCGGCCAAGGCGGCCATTCTCAATTCTTCTACCTGAAAAACCCAATAACTTTTTATTCGCTTGACCTGGTCTTTGAACCCAGGACCTCGTGATATCCGGCCTTATGTCAAGCCACTAGACCCGTTGCTCTAGCCTACCTGCCTCGTTAGGTAGTCATGAAAAATATTAACTACTGAGTATCTTGACAGTTCTTCTCGTAAGAATCTACATTAAATCTAAGTACGAGTAAGTTAGCGTTGGAAAAGGCTCACTTTCCATTTAGGACATTTTCTGCCACGCAGTTCTTTTGCGGGATGCTAGATACACGTGTGGCAGATTATCATTCGACATGATTTTTTTTTAATATATTCGCCGGGAGGGCAAATGACTCTACTCCACCTGATGGTAAGTGGTAGTACAGTCCAAACGCGACGACGGCCAGTACAGACGGGAAAAACGTTCTGCACTAGCCGCCTTCGCCTTGCCGGCCCGCAAGATGCCTCTTCACGCCTCGTTTGAAGGAACCCGGGTTGTAAGAGGAGGGGAACACGTAATTCATTTTAAACTCAAATGAAGCACATAAAAACCCACGGGTACTTAACAGGTTTAAGCCCACAATCTTAGGTTAAGAATTTCGTTTTGGAGTCACTAGTTCATATCGGCTGTTAGCTTTACATTTAATTTATCTTAAATGACGATATAATGACGATTCAATGGTTTTTCAAAGAGCCATTTTCGAATAAAGTATATTTTGTTTTTGAATTTTATATATTATGAAAACATTTTACGATGCTATATTTTCTTACTAGCTAAAAACATTTTTTAAATAAAATATTTGTTCACGGTTGTTTATGTAGGTACCGCCCACATTTTCTTTACTTCAATCATTATAATATCATTTGAACACACAATAACCATTTGAGCCGACATATTTTTTTTTCAAGTAACGATAATTTTTAGAATAAGTTTCTTATATAGAGTTATTGTAATATGTTCATTTCAACGCTATTATTTATATTATATTTTTTTAGTACTCAGACCGACAAATAGGCTACTTGTTAGTAAGTTGTGGTCCGGTTTGAAGGGTGAGTGGACCAGTGTAACTACAGGCACAAGGGGCATAACGTTCACAAGCTTGGTTCCGCATTCGCGATGAAGAAAAAAGTGATTGCCATCGCCCATAGATTAATAGCATTATTATAAACATTGACCATACTTTGAATTGCCCAATCATAAACAAAAGTTGTAACTGTCGTTGTTGTTTAATTTGTATATTGTCGATGTATGAGTAGAATTCTTCTCAAACCATGTGTGTCGTAATCTTAAGCATTTCTGACAAAATTCTAAGAGATTACTGTTTTAGTAACAGCCTGTGAATAGCCCACTGGTGGGCTCAAGCCTCCTCTCCCTTTGAGAAGGTTACAAGGTTAACAAGAGTATTGTTATACGGATACTAATTTTACATTGACCAATCTATGTCTAACTGCATCTTTGCCCATATCCTCTTAAAACGGTCGTAACTACTTTACGGCTGAGGTTCAACCAGAGTAACTAAACAGAGGTAAAGATTAGGGTTGACAGCTATTGCTACTGTTAATGTTAAATATTATTCTTTTTTATATAATAAATGGTATATATTTTTTAAATAATAAATACTTAGGTATATCATTAATTACCGTGCAATTATCAAATGGATAAAATATGAACATCATAAATATAACTTCACGTTTACGCTCTTAGATCATGATCCCAGGAAACGTTCAGAAATGTCCAATTTTTATTTCCGAACCGAACTAAGTAGAACAATATTACAAACAATCAATGAATAAAGATTTTGACATTATTCAATGTTAATAATCAATATGTCAGCTTTCCTTTTAAGAACAGTATAGACGTACGACCTTTTGTGTAAACAATGGTGCCAAGACTGATCAAAAGTTTATTATTCTATTCAGTCGATGAAAATATCTTCATGAAAATGTATGAAATGCTAATCCAGTTTATTTACCTTCTTTATATGAAAATTATCCAATAGTGTAGCATGTGTGTTTATTTATGTATGCTCTATATATATTATCCATAAAATAGATAATTTTATATTTATGTTGAGTTTCAGAATTTTTTCTTCTCGTCTTAAGGTTACTCCGTTTTCAAGTATTAAAGCTTGCCTTAAAGTATTATCTGTGAGAACTGGTAACCCTATTTGTAGGGTGACTTTTATGACTGCTGTCCCAGAGTTCGTAACCTTTTAGAGTTAATACGGATCCTTGCTTAGCGCACATTTTACTGTCGCTTTAAAGACTAAAATGTTTCAAATATTATTATTTTTATACAATTTCAGTTTTGATATAAAGTGATATGATGAATGGTTCTACTTTTTAATGTTGCTAACTGCGCATAACGAATGCGCATAATCAAAAATACATTTAGGTAAAATAATAAAACTATATTACTATTTTTATATGACAATTACATGTTAATAGATAAACTAACTTATCGTAGATAAGAAGACAAATTAGTTTTGTTTTTTTTTTTTTTTTATATCGCCGGGAGGGCAAATGACTCTACTCCACCTGATGGTAAGTGGTAGTAGAGTCCAAACGCGACGTCGGCCAGTACAGACGGGAAAAACGTTCTGCACTAGCCGCCTTCGCCTTGCCGGCCCGCAAGATGCCTCTTCACGCCTCGTTTGAAGGAACCCGGGTTGTAAGAGGAGGGGAATACGTGAGCTGGTAAGGAATTCCATTTTTTGGAAGTGCGACAAAGAAAGGAGTTGCCAAATTTCTTTGTTCGCGATGGAATTGATGTCACAGTTAGGCGGTGACATCGAGAACCAGCTCGCGTGGACTTAAGAAGGAAGGGGGAAGCAGGAATATAAGCTTTGTATAGGATATGTGTAAAATCAATTCATAGTGAGCGTCTACGTCGGGGAAGGAGTACAGTACAGTAACAGCCTGTTAATGTCCCACAGCTGGGCTAAGTCCTCCTCCCCATTTTGAGGAGAAGGTTTGGTGCTTATTCCACCACGCTGCTCCAATGCGGATTGGTAGAATACACATGTGGCAGAATTTCAATGAAATTAGGTGCATGCAGGTTTCTTCACCGTCAAGCACGACACGAATTATAAACACAAATTAAGCACATGAATATTCAGTGGTGCTTGCCCGGGTTTGAACCCACGGTCATCGGTTAAGATTAACGCGTTCTAACCACTAGGCCATCTCGGCTTACGAAGAAGGAGTAACTGTGACAAATTTCAAGTCAATCGGGCGCATAGTTTAGGAGATCTCGTGATATGTGATGAATACCCCTCGTATTTCGCTTATATATTATAATATATATAAATAGGTTTGTATATCACTAGTTGTCGTTACGTTTTTAAGATAACTAAAAGTCTGTTTGTGATATTTTTTATTGTCAAAGGCATACCTATAACTCATCTGAAACATTGACAGTTAGGTTATTCCCCGCCATAACAAACGATGCCACCTTATAAATGACATGACATACTTATGTTGTATAAAATAATAAATGGAACATTTGATTGTAGCGACTTGCTTCAACAAATTAATCTTAATGTATCTTCTCGATTATCTCGTAGAAACGTTTACAGTTGCTTTTATATTTCTATATCTGATTCGAATCTTGGACATTATGCTGCTTTGCTAAGGATCTGCAGACTATATAATGCGCTTTCTAAGCAGCACACTAACTTAGATATATACCTCAGAATTATCTAAGTTTTTAAAAATATCTCAAAAATGGTTTTTTAATAAATACTTAATGTTTTTTTTAGATTTATTATTATTATTTTCGTTATTTTAATTTTTATTATTATTTTAATACATTTTATATATATTTTTTGTAATATGTAATTAACTCACATTTTCTCAACTTAGTCTTAATTTAACCAATTTTACCTTTTTATAGTTCCTGTGTTTATTTATTGAGTATGTATGTAACATTTCTTTTTTTTAACATTTCTAATTGAAGGAGCACACATATTTCAAAACATTATTCCACGATCTAATGTACTCGTAAGTGTGTTCCTTTATTGAAGATCCTTAATAAATAAATAAATAAACTAATGCCCGCTTAACATGTGCGGCGCAAAATTCAGGAAACATACTTTAGATGGTTTCGCGGCTTCGCGTTTTTTCTCCAGACGGTGTCGGTTTTTAGATCCGCGACAAAGGGCTCGCGTTGGGTTAAACTGTTTATTGTGAACGAAACCGTGACAGTGACGAGTGTAGATCTTTTTTTTTTTTTATATGCCCCGGGATGGCAAATGACTCTACTCCACCTGATGGTAAGTGGTAGTAGAGTCCAAACGCGACGACGGCCAGTACAGTCGGGAAGAATGTTCTGTACTAGCCGTCCCCGCCTTGCCGGCCCGCAAGATGCCTCTTCACGCCTCGTTTGAAGGAACCCGGGTTGTAAGAGGAGGGGAACACGTGAGCTGGTAAGGAATTCCATTCTTTGGTAGTGCGACAAAGAAAGGAGTTGCCAAATTTCTTTGTGCGCGATGGAATTGATGTCACAGTTAGGCGGTGACATCGAGAACCAGCTCGCGTGGACTTAAGAAGGAAGGGGGAAGCAGATCACGCGCGAGTCGCGGCTAAAGTTCGAGGCTTCGATTCATGTGCGAGTGTTGACTTCAGATTTGGTTCGTGAGATTTAAAGTTGTATAATTGTATAATTATTTTAAAATATTGTATAAAATAGCTTAAAACCGAGACGGCCCAGTGGTAAGAACGCGTGAATCTTAACCGATGATCGTGGGTTCAAACCCGGGCAAGCACCACTGAATTTTCATGTGCTTAATTTGTGATTATAATTCATCTCGTGCTTTACGGTGAAGGAAAGCATCGTGAGGAAACCTGCATGTGTCTAATTTCACTGAAATTCTGCCACATGTGAATTCCACCAACCCGCATTGGAGCAGCGTGGTGGAATAAGCTCCAAACCTTTTCCTCAAAAAGACGAGAGGAGACCTTTAGCCCAGTAGTGGGACATTCACAGGCTGTTACGGTACGGTAAATATCTTTGTTGTATATTGAATGAAATTACACAATACTTTGATGCTTATCAGTTCGGTTAATCCTTGATTTGTTGAATGAAAATATTCAGAGATAAATTTATGTTCACTTAAGTTTGACTGCTGGTTAAAAATTATACATTACACATTAATTATATATTTCTAAGTATTATACATATATATTATGTTAACAATAGAAACAAGTTATGTAAAACCATAAAAATACTTTTCATAACAAACTATTCTTTCGTTTTCTAACGTTAGCGTTTTTAAATATAGCACGCTGCAGCTAATCCTCCTTTTGAAATACTTTTAGTGACTCGTATTCCAATCGAAAATCCATTTAGCGGAATATTCCATTAGTCCGCTGCGGCGCCATATTTTTTTTCGTGTTGAATTTTGGCGGTGCTCCATCATCTCGCTCGCAATGATTCAGTATTTGTTTAATACAAATATTTGATTTCAAACTGCGAAAATCGTCTAATGATTACAAAGAGAAAATATAATTTTTGTAAATACTTTTATCGTTAGTAAATTATTAATTTAGTCTTACTAGATTTATAATTATCGTTTTATATTAATATTTTCTGTAGTCAGATCGAATTTCACACTGAAAGATGAAGAAAAATTATCTCAAGCATAATATATTTTCTAAAATAAGGGTTAATAGAAGAATTTAAATTCAAAATTGCCTAAATTTAACTATTTTTAAAATTTACAAAAAGATTAATAATTTTCGGAGTATTCCACATGTTCTCTCCATATTGTAACCATAAGTTTTATATTAATTTTCTCTTTTAAACGTCTTTTTTTTGTATCATGTTCAAAGTAGAGGCATTAAAAGTTTCTTGTGTATTATACGTGCAAATGATAGACATTATTATGTAGATAAAAACGTATGACAGCATTTTTCCCGTATGCAATCAATTTTCATATTGTTAAAAAAAACCTTTTCAGTCATCCAATGTATGACATTCACGTTCCAGCGTTCAAATAAAATTTATTTATTTCACCATTCGATATTTTCATTCGTGTATACTGAAAAAAATGTGTTCGATGTAATATTTTTAATGTAATAATATTTGTATGTAGACTTTTTATATAACAGCAGCAGAGATTTTTATATATAAGTTACATTCAAAAATGGAATTTAAAAATCATATTATAGAATGTCGCACTGATTTACTCACTTATCTACTGATGTGTGTGTGGTTGTAAAAATTAAAAATTTTGTATTAGTGTTCGTAGTCCACTCGCTGTGTATGTAGAACAGTAGGTCGTCTATTAGCTGGTATGTCGTTTGTAATGATTTTGCGGTAAGTTACTAGAAGAATGTATGGCTATGGCAATACCAAGTTAGCACTATTTTTTATTAAAATAACTAGGTTATTGTAAAAGCAACATTGGCTTTTAGTTAAAAGTTCTACAACTAGAATTAAGACGGAAAGGGTACCGCTGGTTTCTTAGTGAGTATTCCGATGTTCGGGGCGCCTCGGACACCGGCGAGCCTCACATACCTCCCATACATCATACTTTTCCCCTAGGGGAAACGCGTAATGCGTTTTTCCAGCGTGAAAAAAAAAACGACTAGAATTGGAATATCGACTATTAGAGGTATACACATTTGTGTATTAGAATTTAGAGTGCTAGATAGCAACTTCTTATTAAATAGGTTGGCAGACGAGTGAATAAAACACCTGATGTTAAGTCATCACCACCGCCCATAAACATTATCGCGGTAAGAAATATTAACTTACATCGCCAATGCGCCACCGATCTTGAGAACCAATATGTTATGTTCCTTGTGCCTGTTGTTACATTGGGTTACTCACCCTTCAAAACGGAACACAACAATACAAAGTATTGTCTGAGTATTTTAAAATAATTACCTGCATTGTGTTACGTGAAATCTTATGGATCTATTTAGCTAAGGTCAATATACTGATTTATATGTACATGAATGTTTGTCAGTATGTGCGTTGAAAACGATGTAAAACTTTTCTTCAGAAGCTTTTCATTATTAAAAGGTTATAAAACACTCAAGTTAAGTACAACAAAAGCTTTTTAAAAAGTAACAAGGAGACGAATACTTCAAACACTAACTAACCAGCTTATATCAGTACGCTGAAACTACAGAAAAAAAGACTAATCTGGCAGATGGCACTTAAAAACTTTTTTAACCATAATAATGATCTTTATATAAACTACAATAAGAACCAGAATCGCTTGAACAATATAACCAGCTGTACTCGTATAACCTAGTTGCGTGGTTTGCAAACTACATACTAACTCGCAAGTGTCTCCGTGGCAGTAAATGAATTCTAACAGCGCACAATACACTTGCTTATATGTTAGTAAAACCATGACCGACTGACCGAGCCCAATGTACATACATAGCTTATAATATAATTTAAAAAAATTACTAAGGTTAGTTTTATTCGAATAATATGTAACTTAACTACAGATCCGAATGTTAAGTCATCGTTTTTTTAAACGTGTTGCTTGTAACTTGTTCTCGATTTTATTTTATATATTTAAATAAGTAGATATCTCGGCAAATTGGCCACCTGATAGTAAGTGGCCAGTAGACATTGGCGCTTTACGAAATATTAATCATTCCTTACGTCGCAAATGCGCCACCAACCTTGGGAAGTAAGTAACAGTAACAGTAACAGCCTGTTAATGTCCCACTGCTGGGCTAAGGCCTCCTCTTCCTTTTGAGGAGAAGGTTTGGAGTTTATTCCACCACGCTGCTCCAATGCGGGTTGGTAGAATACACATGTGGCAGAATTTCAATGAAATTAGACACATGCAGGTTTCCTCACGATGTTTTCCTTCACCGTTAAGCACGAGATGAATTATAAACACAAATTAAGCACATGAAAATTCAGTGGTGCTTGCCCGGGTTTGAACCCACGATCATCGGTTAAGATTCACGCGTTCTTACCACTAGGCCATCTCGGCTTCATCGGCATCGGGAAGTAAGGTATTATGTCAATTGAGTGTGTAGTTGTACAATGGCTCACTCACCCTTCAATCCGGAATACGACAATACTAAGTATTGCTGTTTATCGGTAGCATATCTAATGAGTGTGGTACCTAACCAGACGGGCTTGCACACACTCTTACCACCAAGTGAAACATGCGTAAGCATAAAATAACCAAACGATATATTTACGATTTAAAAATACAACTCAATTACTTTCGGATTACAAAATAAGTGGGCGGATTACCCCAAACAATTCAGTTTTCTGTTAATAAATTCAAGTTGGCTTTACAATATTCTGAAACTTTTTTTTTTTTTCGTTTTAATTATAATATTTAAGCCTCAGTTAACTGGATTAATCCGATATTTTCTTATTGTGGCCTAATGATTTAACTCAATAAAATTAGATCAATAATGTAGTGGCCTCTGAGCTCAGATAGCCTAGTGGTTGGAACACGTGAATCTTAACCGAAGATTACGTATTCAAATTTGGGCAAGCACCACTGACTTTTATAAGCTGAACTTGTGTCTATGATGTTTGGCGAGGATGTGTATCCCGCACCCGTAAACCCGCACGAAAATCGGTCAAATCATTGGGAAGCTATGATGCCCAGACAGACACACAGATATTTTAAAGTTATGACTCTTTTTGCGTCGGGGGTTAAATATGCATTCGTTATCATATAAATTTTCGTAAGTAATAATTTTTTTTATGGTAAATTTTTAAAGTTACGTAATTCTACACTCAGATGCAGAGGTATCGGATAAATAAGGCTTACCGACGTCGCATACGAATGAGTTTTCATCTGAGAGGCAACGTGAGATCATGTGCTTTGCATGTCAATGATTGTAGAAATGTGAGATTTGCTTCTGTTTACAGGGTTGAAATTGTTATTAAAAAACTTATACCAAATTGTTTACGCCTTCTAAGAATATATTTGAAACAAACTTGAATTCAGCTGCAGTACCAACGGCAACGCAACTTCGAGACCGCAGATCTTGGGAGCCACTAGACCAACGATATAACGAAGCAAGTTAAAAATATTTATTAATATATATCCTCGCCCTTTTTGAGGAGAAGGTTGGAGCCTATTCCACCACGCCGCTCCAATTCGGGTTGGTGGAATATACATGTGTCAGAATTTCAGTGAAATTCGACACATACAGGTTTCCTCAAGATGTTTTCCTTCACCGTCAAACACGAGATGAATTATAATAACAAATTTAGCACATGAAAATTCAGTGGTGCTTGCCCGGCTTTAAACCCACGATCATCTTCACGATTCGAAAGATTCACGCGTTCTTACCACTAGGCCATTTCATTAATTAGTGCAAATAAATTACTCTTATAACATTAATACATCTTTTAATGATGATATTTGAAAAAGAGATTCATTCAACTGATGATTATTGTAATTATTCCATAATAAGGTGGTTGTGTCCTAAAAAGCATTAATTTACTTAGAAAGACTCACTCACTCCTACTTATCAAGATGTACTTTATTTAAGTATATTATTGTAAATATTTCTTATTGTTAATATAATATTTAAAAGCATATTTATCATATCAATTTGACGTTAAATTATCACAGGTCGATAGAACGGTTAGCCTAAAACCCACGAAAAACTCAGTAAATACTCTTATTTAAAAATCATTGTAAAAATACATAATATTTAATATATACCTACGAGTACTAAATATTTACTAGCATATAAAACCTTTGGCTCAATTAATTTACTAATGGGGAAACTAAAAAATTTAAAATAAAATACATTATAATAAAAATGCAAAACCCGTCTGAGAACAAAACTGATAAGAAAGCGCTTTAGATTCTTGCTCTGGAAATGTAAAGATGCAGCCAGAGCGTAACTACCATATGAATGACGTCATAAATTGAATCAGGCTGGCCTAGCGATATAAAAGTCGCAGGTTCCATCCTGAGCCTATTATCTATTGTTATTCACTGCAAACACTAACTGTACGCTTTATTGGAGGGTTAAATAGGAATACTAGTAATAAAAAAATTATCGTCCCTTAAGGACAACTAATAGGTATATTAGTAGTGCATAAAAAGGGGCAAAACCCCTTTAAAAATACTTCTAGACACATCTATCAAAACCAACGATTATAGAAACCCGAAAGTTACAAAAAACAAAAAAAAATGAATGCAAATCTTTATTAATATTATGAAGTAGAAGAATTTGTTTATTTGCTTCAACACGTTAGTCTCAAAATCTACCAGTCTAATCTGAAAAAATAATGTATTGAGGTACATGTATAATCAAGCTACAAACGATGGAGGTCGAGAAGTAAGTTCTGACGCAAGTGAAACCGCGCGAATTATAAATAAAGATCAAATAATTTATAACCTACTTGAAATGTCTTCGAATACTCGTCAATAGTTGTACGACAGAGTCCGACTCTTATCTCAAAAACAAAAGGGAGTAAGTATTCTGAAACTTGCGACACTTGGAAAAGAGAACGGCTCGAGAAATTCGTGCAATTTAATTGAAATAGTTTATTGGAGTCGATCGGATATTTGTCGATCGAGGCTTTCCGATTGGAACGATGGAACACTGAAAGTTAATTCTCATGTGCCGAATTCTTACATTATTACCGTAGTTTATTTGCAAGGAACAAATAAAATTCAAATTAAATATCCTTTTATATAAAATTGATTTAATTCTTCTTAATTCAATAGTTCTAGTAATCAAAATGATAACCAAAAAATTAAAATGATTACATTTCTCGTGATGTAGAGTAAGTATAAATAAGCGTCTAGCTTATAAGAGCAACAAAGACTTAAGATTACAAGTTTTTTTTTTTAAAGTTAAACAATACGAAATAGTTTTTTTTTTATTTCAATTATTCTATAGAACTGTCGTTAAAAATATCATAATTAAAACGAATCCTATTATAAGAGAAACACATGCGGTATAATTTACACCTCTAAAAAGAGCATTGATTGATAAGGCTTAGTTCACAATATAGGAATATATGTGATAAAGAGTTAGTTTTCGCTGATTTCCATACAGGGCGTATATATTTAATTATAGGAGTTTATTAAGACTAATAGAAATTTGTAGTTTTCGGTTTTAATTATTTTCGTTAGTTGGGTGAAATCAACTATATATCTAACGCGCTATTTAACTTGGACCTTTAAGTTAGACATGGACATTTAAGTTAGAAAATCGAATAGCCGGAACAGATATGCGAAAAAAAAAACTTGTGCGGTTCATACGTTGGCAATGTATCCCTTTCAAGGGTTGATCAGATGTTGGTTGGGCTCAGATCGAATCAGATGCCAGCGCGATGACGATACTCGTTACAAAGTTCACGCTTTGGTATGTCATTATGTACATCTGTGTAGGCCGACTAGGTACTGCTCGAGTATTGCTCCAAAGGGCAGTTAACAATTAAAATTTATCATGTTGAAAGACATTCTAAAAGTCTTTTAATAATCATAAAAAGCAAAAATTTACAGCAGTTCCAAGTATCAAGTTTCAATCCCAGTGAGAAATCATTTTATATGTGAACTAAATCCGCTTTAATACGAAAGTTTCTACGTATACTTTCTCTCAACAAAATTTTACTGTTGACGTGTTCCTTTATGAAGCCAAAGGATTCCTTTTATGTATTTAAGTCCCTTTGGAAATTCACACGCGAAGTAAAAGTCGTAGGAAAAATTCTCATCGCCATTACAATCTTAAGTAGAAACTTAGGAAAACCGTTCATACTTAAAGCTCTTTGAAGAATTTTCTTCGAATATATATAGCATTGAAATAATGATCGTCTAACGTATTGAATCGAATTTGTGGTTTATTTTTTTTTAACCGTACCTTTTTCTTCTTTTTAATAAACTATTTCTTATTAATAATTGATTATTTATAAAAAAATATTTTAATCCTTCGACAAAATAAACATTACATGAGAACCTATTTAATTCAAAACGGTTGAAACGCACATTCGAGAAAATTTCGAGTATCATCAGACATCAAAATTGATGCAATCTACTACTATTTAATTCAATATCATGAATATATATGCATGCATATAAAGGATTTACATACATGCATACTTCAATGTATTGAAAGGGCTTATGTGTATGTCAAGCAAATAACAGTCGCTTCGATATTTGATCGACATTCATTAGATGGGCACGTATTACATCGAAGAACATATAATGCTATATTGAAATTTATATATTTTAAGCTATCGGATGGAAATAATTTGATAACGAAAATATTTGTAATAGTGAAATCAATCAATGAAAGTATTAATTAAATATAAAGCTAACGATAATAGCTTTGATTTCGAAATGATGCTCATAGATAATACAGTAACAGCCTGTGAATGTCCCACTGCTGGGCTAAGGCCTCCTCTCCCTTTTTGAGGAGAAGGTTTGGAGCTTATCCCACCACGCTGCTCCAATGCGGATTGTTGGAATACACATGTGGCAGAATTTCAGTGAAATTCGACATGAAAATTGAGTGGTGCTTGTCCGAATTTGAACCCACGATCATCGGTTAAGATTCACGCGTTCTTACCACTGGGCCATCTTGACTTTTTCAGAGAGGCCACTTCGGCTTATATAGGTAATAACACTCGAACAAAACCTAATTATTTACCAGAGGACGTAAAAAAACCAAATAAAGTATCGTTAATTAGTAAATAAGTGTGTTGTAAATCTATGAAAGTTTGCTAATTAATTGATAATTGTTCATTTACATTCACTTGGTGATGGTCCTTCTGTGAACGTTACACCTACTCATCCCTTATACTATCGATAAATAGTTATTTAGTATTAGCCTATTTAGTATTGTTATGTTCTGATTTGAAGGCTGAGCAAGCCAGTGTAATTACAGACATAAGAAACATAACTTTTTAAATCACAAAGTTGATGGTGCATTGACGAATGATCTCGCAAATGAACCATTAGGTGGCCCTTTTGCAAGTTCTACTATTATTGTGAATAAAAATAAATAAGATATCGCATTATAAAATTAATTCGTTCGCTCAGCATTACAGAAAACGTGGTTCGATTTATAATAAAAATATCGTCGCGGTGGATTAATGAACGTACATCTCCTTAAATCTTAAACGAAAATAAAACATCGAAATATCTCGGTGAGAACAATATGAATTTTAATAAAGACAAGAATAACGAACAAACCAGACTTTGTTGGACGTCAAACTTGTTTACCGAAGAGCGGCAGGATATTGAAAGTGAACATGTTTTCCTGCACGAACAAACGACTGCCTATCATATGGATCTTTACACTTTTATAAAATTATTTATGATATTCCATCGCAAAACAGCAGTAAACATACGTTAGCAATAAACGCTATTTCCGTTTAGATGAATTTGCCTTATTTTGTTTAGTTTTTTGTTTGTTTTACTGGTGGTAGAGCTTTTGCAAGCTCATCTGGGCATTGTTGTGTTCTGGTTTGAAGGGTGAGTGTGTCAGTGTAATTATATGCACAAAAGGACATAACATCTTAGTTCCCAAGGTTGGTGGCGCATTGGCGATGTAAGCGATGGTTATCATTTCTTACAATGCCAATGTCTATAGGCGTTGGTGACCACTTATGGCCCATATGCTCGTCCGCCTGCCTATTTTATAAAATAAAATAAATAAACTTGAAAAAAATAAACTTGTTGCTGTCAAAATAAAAAAAAAATCTCTTAACTAATATACCATAATATATATTATTTTAGACTTTATTCCGAAAAATCATTCTGTTTAATCGTTTAAATGTTAAAATTTATTTAAAATGAATTACTGTTTACAGCTGAGACAACTAATCTTCACATATTGAAATTGAAGAGAAAGATATAAAGTCGATTTCACTTCTCTTTGCGAAATAGCAACGCAAATATTCTTCTATAATACATAGGAGTTTCTCGAGTAGACGTGTTTCTTCTGGATGTTTTCCTTTATCGTGGACGTGATAAACCGCAAACACAAAAGCGCTTAAAAAGCCAGTCTTATATCTAATATCTTTCTCAGATTAACCGACGACTTTAAGGTCTACGTTTTGTATTAACTGCGCTACTTCTAAGGTTTCAGTTGCGAATCGGAAGGTTAAATATATGTGTCGAATTTCAGTGAAATTAGACACATGGTTTCCTCACGATGTTTTCCTTCACCGTCAAGCACGAGATGAATTATAATCACAAATTAAGCACATTAAAATTCAGTGGTGCTTGCCCGGGTTTGAACCCACGATCATCGGTTAAGATTCACGCGCTCTTACTACTGGGCCATCTCGGCTTTGGCTTAGTGATATTTACCCGAATTATATCTTTTTAAAATGATTTAGCAGCTTTGCAATCAATCTTTTGAGAGCCTTCGGTGTCTGGATTGCTTAATTTTATGAGTTTTCAGCTAATGAGATAATAATAATTCGGATACGTTAAGCACTTTCTAGTTCCATAAGACCATTATTATGAAGTTGAGAAATAATAAATAGCCCGTTTAAAACGTTACGTTATTCATATAACTTTGAATTCATTAATAATTTATTTTACTCAACTTTTCCATTCAATTTATTTAATGTATCCATTAATTTGTTAAGCAAACTTGGATGGCGTCCAAAAGTACAGTTTCCCCCACATTCGCCATGCATTGCATCCATCATACATCGGAACGGCAAGTCATGTATCGGGCAACATACCGAATAATTTTGTTCATAACAAAGAGTAATCACTTTTGATCACCATCAATCACATTAAATACAATCTGAGTGGTGACGAAGCTATGTTAATTTGGTTTGCAAAGTCGTACTAAATGATAATTGAATAATATTATGATCCTATTTATTGTTATAGTGTTCGATGATAAGAAAAAGTGAATATGACATTATCATCGACTACATCGGGATTCTTAAATTATTTAGAAATAATATCGTTCAATAGAATGGAATGAGCGCCTTTTATTTTTAATATAAAAATTGGAAAAGATGGATTTGGACTTTATTTCGTCATGATGGTACAGACTGCCATTTATATATCTATCTCTTACATCAGCACTTAAAAAAACACATCGGTACTGGCTCGGATTTGAACCCGGAGACTAATTAAATTCACATATTCTATCTTCTTGACTAGCTATTCTAAAACATCTGAAATTCAAGCAACTTAACTATGTGAAATATGTACGTATGAAACAACAAGATACGAGTACCTCTCGAAAATTAAACATGAATTGTTTCCTTTGGAGCTTTTAACAGCATACCAGCCTATCCTGTCTCGGATCAGGCTAGAATGTTATATATTAAGACATAGAATTATTTAATTTTTGTTATTTATAGGTTGATTTGTAAACTGATGTTTAGTTATTCCTATAGGGGTGGCATGATCACTCGGTGACCAAACCCCTCTTAAATAAAGATTAAAAAAAAAAATTGTTTTCTTTGAATTTTAAGTTACTATTGAATGATTAAAATGAAGAACACAAAAGCGAACTAACTAATACTTGTGCTGAACAGTCATAAAGGAAAAATATATCGAATGTGGTTCGAAATGGAACTATTGTACCGATGATCCGGAGCAAAACCAGCTTTTAACATTTGCGAGTCGGACATTTCAACTACGACACCTTTGTTTTTTTTTTACTGGCCAGGATTCTGACTTTTTGATAAATAAACTTTTTAGCTTTTGCTCTAAAATAAAATAGATATATTTAACATTAATTATAATTCTTTCTGAAATGAATACATAGGAAAAAAATTTTTTATTGAAAGGCGCCAGAACATTCTAAAAGATAGTGTTCTGTTTGAGCGTTTTTGTTACCTGCTTATAGCTCTACATATATATCATATTTGTGGCTATGATTTCGCTATATTTTTCTACTCTCAAATATTAGTGCAATAAAACATATTTATGATAAATCTGTAACAAAAAAAAAAAATCACAAGAAAGAGAAATATCATAAGCTTTTATTTTATACTTTTTTTTCGATTATTAATATATTTAAAATATAGTGAGTGAGCTATATGAGTAATTAAACATATATATATTTATATAGATCAATGTTTGTGATATGAGTTTATACCACGCAAGTTATAAAAAGTTATTTCATTATACAATTTAATTAAAATTCAGAGGTCACCTGAAATTAAGATTCGTATCATTTAACAAACTTCGTTATTTGTAGCTGCAGATGATTCTAGCCGCGTAATTGTGTAAACTACGCTTTAGACTTTTTTGAGTGCATTTTAAGAGAGAATTAATTTAAATTCAGCAAGCGTTTTTTGTGTAGGATTAAAAATGTTAATTTTCTCGTTTCAAGAGTGGTAAGGCAGTTGGAGTAAATGTACAAAGTATAATTTTGTACATCATTTTATTTATTTACATTTGTTGTATAAATTGGGTGCATTTTCATAAGCGTCCATTTACCAGGGTTAGTTGTAAAACATTAATAACCTTCCAGGGAAATAAATAATTTCTTTCCTACATAATTTTAAATATATAAATTGATTTCTCTAAATATTGAAGATTCTGGAGATAAGAATAGACAAATGTAAAAAACTATGAATTACGAAAGAAAGGAGCGGCGTGCGGGGGATGTAAGGGAAGCACGGGCTGGGCGTGGGTGAACTGGAGACATTTATTTGCGATCATCATTCTTCTATTAAGAGGCGCTCGCGCAGCGAGCTTGTTGTTGCTGCTGTTGTTGAGCTTGTTGATTATCGGTATTTAGTGCATAAATAGTATTTTAATTGTTTTTAATGTAGCCAATTGTAAGTCCCTTGCTGTACCTCTGTCAATATATATGCAAATTTCATCATAATCGCTTGAATTGCTTAGATGTGAAAGCGTAACAAACGAACAAATGAACAAACTGACTAGAATTTATAATATTATTTAAGGTTTCAAGTAAACCATATCAAATTTACCAAACTGAAATTATGTTTGTCATCTACAAATATAATAGTTAGTTTATATCATATCATATTATGTATCGTTTTTATATTATGTAATACACATTCAATCATTAAACGATTCTCGTTAATAACATTTATATAATGCGTAATAACTCCAGTAACTATGGATACACTTCAAACGTCTACCTCGACTGAAAATAATTAATTTACAGCAACGGACCACCGCTAAACGATCCATAAAATCTCTTTGAGGCCGGCAGGCGTCTTAATGATTGTAGTGGCTGGAAATAACTCAACTTTTAATGTCCGATGAATGTGATTGTTCGGTTTCTTCTAGGAATTTTTAAATATCGAACTTGCCTTTACGAAAAAGTATATAGGATGGAAAAATGTATTTAAGGAAATGTCATGTTTAATTTAGCTTGTTGCGATTTTGTCTGATATAAAAATTGCTGCATCTGTTGTGTAAGTGTAGTTATTATGGAATTAGCTTTCAGATAAATTATTGAAATCGTTATTTGTTTTTAAAATATCCATAAAAGTATACACATACACGAGCACATGTTTCTTCAGCCAATGAAACACTCATAAGAGACACGAATCATCAAATAAAAAATTTCCAATAAAAAAATAATGAATGTTTTTATTCATTATTAAAATGAAACTAAACGCTTGTATAACGTTTAAATTTAAAGTACAAATAATGTATGAAGCAACAGGTACGTAAAATATATCTGGTAATCGCACGACCGCTCCTGAATTCACCTCCATGCAAACTGATGCGTCCACCATTGTGCGATCGAAATTGTGCATGAAAATGCCTATGACTTTTTGAAATTCGAACGCGGAGTTAATGTACTTTTAAACTATAAAAAATAAAGTATATGGCATCGGAGGTTTATTTGAAGAGTTAAACCCCTTTATAGAATTTGGTCAATTTCTATCCTCTATGTATACATAGTATAGACACAACATTTTATTGTAGTTATGAGTAATTATTAATAATATTGTTTTATAAAAGCCTTGGATAGTGGTTAGCTTAATTTTTCGGTAGCGGCCCGGAGCCAAGCAGTTGGCAGAGTTTACACTCCCATGCCTCAAAGAACGTGAAGTCCGGCGCCTGATTTATTGTTGGTCGTATCAGATTGCCGTCATATTGTATTATGAGAATGAGTAAATACAGACAGAGTGGACCTGAGTTTGCACACGCTTTCATTTGTTTTAATATTTCTTGCTCAGAAATTCGATTTCATTTTCATTGTTTTATGAATTGTTAAAACTTATATTTAATTTGTTTACCTTTTAAATTTCCATGTTTCGTTTTGTTCCGAAATTAAACGATACATCTATGTAAGTGACTTTATCAAAAAAAAAATAACAGCTATTTATTATATTCAAGTGTTAACAGGCTGTCCCCAAAGACTTGTTTTTGTAAATAATAAGAACATATAAAGTGTTTATAAATAAATTGGATGTAATTTAGTTAAAGTCGATGAACTCTAATTTTCAGATATATTAAATAAGGTACAAATATATTCAAACTAAAAGTTTTCGTCGAGCACGTAAACATTGCTCGGGCTAATCTCGACCGGAACATTCGTTATCATATCGTCATTAGAGTCAAAATCGCCAGCCTCGCTAAACTTTGGAACAAACACGACCGTTAATTTCGCACGGTCCCTCAAAATATATTAAACCTAGATTCCTTCGCAGAGGTCTCAGGACCCTTTTCAAATAAACAGCCTTTATGAGACGCGTCTTTCACTATTTCTACGCCTTTGATAAGTCGCCGTCTCCACGAAACGGGGATAAAATTGAAACTTGCCGATTTCTTTTTGGAAGCCATCACGCGAGTAATTTGTTTGACGAGATCAACCTAACTCGGTGTATCCAATACGTCTAGGGAATACCTGTCAATATTTTCCATTATCCTTAATACAGCTCAAATGGACAACATAAATACGTTTAGTCAGATTTTTTTTAAATGGTTTTTCTTTACGTCTGTACAAACAATTTCAGAATATACTTTTATTATATTATAAGCATTAGGTAGTCAATTATTATAATTATAATCAATATCATCATTATCATAATCGTCGTCATTATCATTTGCTTGTATTTATACATATATATCATTTATTTAAGGTCGATGTTGTCCGTGTTTCTTTCATTCATCCCCATATCTAATCATATCCCCCCCCCCCCATTAAAGTTTTCGCACACGTAATCATATATTTCATGTGAAATATGTGAAAAATTCGTCTCGTAATATTCGGAAAAAACTTTTTTGCCAGATTTTTAGGTAGACTTTGTTTTACGAACGATGGTAGTTGCTAATTTATTTCAGATGATGGACGTAAAGGAAAACAGTTCAAAGGTGCTCTTAAGCGCATACTTGAATAAAAAGCTCGTGAATTGGATTTAAATCGTAATTTCTCTTTCTACGGCTTTATGATTCCACTTCGATTTTTTTGGTACATTGGTTTCTTGTCCTTTATGCTGGAAGAAGAATCTTGAAAAGAAAAGCGTGCCATTTATATTTTGATTTGTATTAATTCTGATAAGAATAAAAGTGAGGAATTGAAAGTCGAATATTTGAATTAGGTGTATGAAAAGGTTCTTCAAACTAACCTACATCGCACCGCTAGATTCAGCTTTTAGTCAGATTTAGTGACACGCGCTATTGGTCAATTAAGATTAAGTCACGTTTCTGTATTTGATAATTGCATTTAATATTTAACTAAGTAATGTGTTATCTTTTTGAACTAGATTTCAATTGCTCAGTCGACTAACATGATATATATGACATATGGTCCTTTTAAAGAGTAAAAGTAAAAGCATAGTTATAAATAAGGTGTTTTTTTTTTCGTTAATTCCATATAGATAAGAACATTGTCAGTAGCCAGCAAATAACAATTCAAAACTTTAAAATAACGATAGCAGCTCAAAAACCACTAAGTTTTATACGTATGCCATCATTAGTCTACACTACACAGTACAGTAACAGCCTGTTAATGTCCCACTGCTGGGCTAAGGCCTCCTCTCCCTTTTGAGGAGAAGGTTTGGAGCTTATTCCACCACGCTGCTCCAATGCGGGTTGGTAGAATTCACATGTGGCAGAATTTCAATCAAATCAGACACATGCAGGTTTCCTCACGATGTTTTCCTTCACCGTTAAGCACGAGATGAATTATAAACACAAATCAAGCACATGAAAATTCAGTGGTGCTTGCCCGGGTTTGAACCCACGATCATCGGTTAAGATTCACGCGTTCTTACCACTAGGCCATCTCATTCCTTACTACACATACTCTACACTACTCTATCTACTCTGTCTACACTACAAATTTATACATTTAAATACGATTACTATACTACAGAGCTAAATACGTATATATATACATAAAGTAAACTTAAAAAATATTGCTTTAGTTTAAGCCTAAGGTTTTTTTTTTAATATTATTTCTTTGATCAATGTAATTTGAATCTCAAATCAATAAATAAAAATTTCTAAAACATGATAGGTTGCAAGGTTTGACCAAAAGCACGTATACGGTGAATTCGAATGGAAAGCAGTTCCATTTATATTGAAAAAACCGGTGACATAGCCTTGAATTTTTGAATGAATGAAAGCTATTTTCATTCTCAACTCGCTCGTGTGATTTATTCAAATCCGAAGACGAGAGTATGCCAGAATCATCACAAAATATGTCGTAAAAGAATATGTTATTTATACTAACGTTTTAGTTGACCCTAATGTTTGTTGATTTTGTAATTAATTGTTTGTTTATTTATCTTTAGTATTAACATATCATTATTAAGATGTATCTGTATGACAGATTCACTATTTTATATATCTGAACATTGTGTCTTGTATTTTTTTCCGCAACAACTATTTCAAAGGTTAATTTAACAAAAAAAAACGCATAACTTGTTTTTAAAGCCGAGTGAAGTTTTCTAGGTACTAATAATTTATTACAACTTATTATGATACATTATGGTCAGTAAATTACTAAAATGATGTTCGGAATTAGCGAATACCGAAACTCATCAGAAATATTCAAATTTATAGAAATACATATAATCTTTTCATTTATCAACCCTATATATTTCCTCGCACATCATCAAAATGACGTTTGACATTATTTATATAGTTTCGTATTTCTCTATCAAATATTGCGACTCATTAGCAGAATAATTTATTGTAGTCGGATATTACTAATCGTAAATATTTCGAAATTTAAAAATTTCTCATATTATATATTGGATTTAAATTTTGTCTGAAATAATCAGCGTTTGTAATGTTGGCATAACATTATAGTGTAATCATGGTTTAACCAGAATATAATATATAATATTAGTTACATAATCGTATAACGCAAAAGGATTACATTTTTTTCACTGTCCATTATTCCAGTGGTATTTTTAGAAAATGTTACATAAATATTTATGATTTGACTAAATGTTAAATGTAAATAATATATTCTTACAAAACGTACAATAAAATTGGATACGAACAGGAATTTGGCTGGCTTCTTTTAAAATATCCGCCAGCATGTAGTATTGTTGAACGCGTCTGAATGGAACGGTGACGTCACGTTTCATGATTTATGATAGTTAAAAAAGTTAAGGGCGTTTACAAACTTGTTAAAATAAAGATAATAATATTATGTAATAAGAACTAAATATATTTTTTTAAGTGAAACTTATTAGACGTTATTTTTTTATTTCAAATAGGTTGGCGTACTGGCAAATGGGCCAGTTCTCAGCGCCTATAGACAATTGCATTATAAGACACATCTCTTACGTCGCCAATGCGCCACCAGACACAAGATCCAGCATGTTATATCCCAGGTGCATTTAGCTACACTGAACACTCACCCTTCAAACCGGCACACGTCAATACAAAGCATTGCAGTGTGACGGTACAATGTGATGAGTGAGTTGTCCAGACTGGTTTGCACAACGCCCTACGACCAAATGATAATAAATGTTATGAGAATGCTATTTTAATTTTGAATGCGAGTGTTTCTATTTGTAATGCTAATTCTATGATATTTAGTTTTTTTTTTTAATAATGTAAACTGTTAAAATAGATTAACAGAAACAATAAATTTGATTATTTTGAATATGCTTCATATACGGCTGATCTTAATATTATATTTACGATATGAAATTAAAATTAAACACTAACAATTCGAACATATCTTATGTTTTTATCTCATATCTTTGTTCAAATTGTCGCACCGTTTACGATCACCCTTATCGCGGTGACATCAACCGTAGTTTTTCTATCACGAACGTCATGAACAAATCACGCCAAGCCGGCATGGCTGAAATATTGCTAATTTAAGATTTTTTTTTTTTATACGCTTAAGATTTGTATACATCAAATTTCAACACGCAAACTAACGAAGATGTATTTTACACTTTAATCGATTATGTATTTAACATAAATCTTACTGATTAACTACTAGAGAATGATTATGATTTAGGGTCTGACTGAATTGACTATAATTAAACTATTACATTAAGAAATATTACCCATTGCTATCACTAATAATGCGAAACCAATAATGTAAGATGGTATCTCCCTTTTGCCAGTTAATACACACTATCACACACACAGACACTTACCTATCGAATTGGAACACAACAATACAAAGTATTGCTAAAAACAAAAGAGATGTGTGTACCCAGACATCCTTGTACAAAACCCTATCACCAAGTCGTTTAACAGAAACATACAAATATAACTAAATTTGACGAGCCGGTTGGCGTGGTTGGTAGATACTTGCCTTTAACGCCGAAGGTTGTGGACAGACATTTGTGTACATGAACATGTCTGTTTGTCCTGAGTCTGGGTGTAATTATCTATATATGTATGTATTTACAAAAGAAAAATAGTATATGTAGTATATCAGTTGTCTGGTTTCCATAGCACAAGCTCTGTACAAGCTTAATTTGGGATCAGATGGCCGTGTGTGAAAAATGTCCTAGGATATTATTATTATTATTATTATTAATAATAATTTACAAAGCGAGTGTCTTTATATATTAATTTCATATGAATATTCTTTTATTTATAGTAAGGATGAAATTGTAAATGTATGTAAATGTTACATGGTTATCGCGACATATTTACATACATATGTGTCATAAGAATCATTACGTTCTATACATCGCCAATGTGTGGCCGACCGAACTTATGTCCCTTGGGATACTGACAGCTCAACAAATTGATAGAATATAAAGAAGAACGAATCATCTCAGTCCAAAATCTTATGTCACCAGAACAACCTACTAGATCCTTCGTCATTCGTCACCTTAATATTGAATAGTTTTCTACTCTTATTCGTGAGTTTTAACATCCTAACTACGTTTGTATATACGTACTTTTTTAATGGTAAAAATATTCTTACTGTACAAAGGTTTTAATGGAGTTTCTTCTGTCATTTTTTTTTTTTTTGGTATTTCGATGTTTTAATTTCATAGTGATAAAGATACCTTGGTCAAGATTATGTCGAGACAACGTTTAATATGTGAGATAGATTGATACTGAAAATATTGTATTGACGAGCCGGTTGGCGTGGTTGGTGGATGCTTGCCTTTCGCGCCGAAGGTTGTGAGTTCGATTCCCACCCAGGACAGATATTTGTGTGCATGAACATGTCTGTTTGTCCTGAGTCTGGGTGTAATTATCTATATAAGTATGTATTTACAAAAGAAAAATAGTATATGTAGTATATCAGTTTTCTGGTCTCTACAGTACAGGCTCTGTACAAGCTTAATTTGGGAACAGATGGCCGTTTATGAAAAATGTCCCAGGATATTATTATTATTATTGCTTTCACTGTCGTGCCCGGGACTTGCAAGCACCCCCAATAGTTGTATAAATATGTTAGAAAGGTTATCACTACGGGATGTCAATTGACAACTGTACGCAAGTGTTTCATTGGCAGGCTTCGACAAATGCATTCGATTCGATTCGAATTCTATTTCTATCGTCTTTCTTTTATGAATTTTTGATCACGTGGTACTATTTTCAATACTATTTTCCGGCATAGGTATTTGTTTGTTAAAGGAGCGCCGGAAACGGCTTATTATCAAGTACAATTTTTATATACACATTTTGTGGTCTAGAACTGACGTACAGAACATTCTCCCCGACTGTACTGGCCGTCGTCACGTTTGGACTCTACTACCACTTACCATCAGGTGGAGTAGAGTCATTTGCCATCCCGGACATATAAAAAAAAAAAAAGTACATCATGCCAGATGTAGTTGTTGACTTCACTACATATCACGTGATCTTTATCGGCATGATCATTGCTCGTAATCAATCAATCAACAGCCAATCGTTGTCCACTGCTGAACATAGGCCTCTCCCAAGGTGCGCCAAAGCTCCCTGTCCTCCGCCTTCCGCATCCAGTTGGTGCCCGCCACCTTCTTAAGGTCGTCGGTCCACCTGGCTGGAGGGCGCCCTACGCTGCGCTTGCCGATTCGCGGTCTCCACTCTAGGACTCGTCTGCTCCAACGGCCATCGGTCCTACGACATACGTGACCAGCCCACTGCCACTTCAGCCTGCTAGTTTTGCAAGCTATGTCGGTGACTCCGGTTCTTTTCCGGATAATCTCATTTCTGATCTTATCCTTCAAAGATACTCCGAGCATAGCTCGCTCCATAGCACGCTGAGCGACTTTGAATTTGTGGACTAGTCCCGCAGTTAGTGTCCACGTTTCGGCACCGTATGTCATGGCAGGTAAGACGCATTGGTTGAAGACTTTCGTCTTCAAACATTGCGGTATAGACGACTTGAGGACTTGACGAAGGTTGCCAAATGCTGCCCATCCCAAGCGAATTCTTCGATCGGCTTCCTTCTCGAAGTTGTTCCTACCGACTTGTATTATCTGTCCTAGGTAGGTATATTCACTAACAACTTCGAGAGCTTTCCCCTCGACGTATATCGGTCCCGGCACGACATGCCTATTGAACATGACCTTGGTCTTGTCCAAGTTTATACCGAGACCGACACACCGGGAAGACTCGCCTAGGCTACGCAGCATTTCCGTGAGTTGTTCCAGCGACTCTGCTATAACGTCTTCCAACGCGTTGGTGAACAGTTTCGGGGATATTACATCCCCCTGTCTCACCCCTCTGCGCAGTTGGATCGCCTTCGTCTTGCAGTCCTGGATGTGGACAGTCATTGTAGCGGCGTTGTACAAACATCTCAGTACCTCGATATATCTCCAATCGATATGACATCTCTGCAATGAGTCGAGCACTGCCCAGGTTTCGATGGAGTCGAAGGCTTTCTCGTAGTCCACAAATGCCATACACAGCGGCTGATTGTACTCTTCGGTCTTCTGCACAATCTGCCGAACAGTATGGATGTGGTCCACGGTGCTGTAGCCTGATCTAAAGCCGGCTTGCTCTGGGGGCTGGAACTCGTCAAGTCGTCTGGCGAGACGGTTCGTGACGACTCTTGAGAACAGCTTATACACGTGACTCAGGAGGGAGATTGGTCTGTAGTTTTTCAAGAGGGTTTTATCACCTTTCTCGTAAGATACAATACAATATAATGTATTATATTCTATTCAGTATATCAGTATATTTATATCAGTATTTCAGTACAATGCAAATTTATAAAATGCCGTTAGTCTGTGTTTATTTTTTAAATTATAGTGTTTGTCATTTTTCTTCGGTGTTTTTTTTTTAGTTATCAAAATTATTATATTGCTGATTGCGGAATCTGAAATCCACAAGTGAGACCAATCCAATCTATGAGTTGGCGTGTGGGTGCCTATAAAAAAAGTGCAGCACATCGTTGCACCGCCGAGACGAAGTTATGATCTAACAGGAAGGACACGTAATCACTCGGGACACCGGGCTCTAAGTCAAGTAATACCTTCGACCCCGGTGACATGAATAAAAAAAATTGTTTCTTACTTTCTGTTTGAACGGCGTACGAAACTGATGTAGTTGTTATTTAAAGAAATTTCAAGATTTTTACATTATGCATAAGAAAAAAGGGAGAGGAGGCCTTAGCCCAGCAATGGGACATTCACATGCGGTTACAGTAATAAAACTTGACACTTGACATTTCTTAATTTAACTCTAGAATCGTATTATTCCTAGCGTACAAGATCTAATAATTATTAATCGCAGTTCCATATTTAATTGTAATTTATCATAATTGTAATTTCCAATATGATATACAGAGATCAAAACGTTTATTTATGTGTATTAATAGATGGGAGCGTTTTGCAAGCCAGTCTTGGTTGGTCCACTAGCGTCTGTTATAATTTGTACTGCTCTCGACGTGAAGCTTGAGCGAGCTTATTTATATACAGGTATACAGTACAAGGGATATAATAATTTGGATCCCAGGTACTTAATGTCGTTAAGCCGAGATGGCCCAGTGGTAAGAACGCGTGAATCTTAACCGATGATCGTGGGTTCAAACCCGGGCAAGCACCACTGAATTTTCATGTGCTTAATTTGTGTTTATAATTCATCTCGTGCTTAACGGTGAAGGAAAACATCGTGAGGAAACCTGCATGTGTCTAATTTCATTGAAATTCTGCCACATGTGTATTCTACCAACCCGCATTGGAGCAGCGTGGTGGAATAAGCTCCAAACCTTCTCCTCAAAAGGGAGAGGAGGCCTTAGCCCAGCACTGGGACATTAACAGGCTGTTACTGTTACTGTTACTTAATGTCGATGTAAAGACTGTTTTATACTTCTTACGCTCATGTTGCTTATAGGCGTGTCTTACTTATTATCAACACAATTGTAGAACTTTTGCGTTTACGAGCATTTCTTATTGGAGAATTAAAGAACAAAATTATGAGACGAATATGTACATTTTTTTTTTTATATTCGCCGGGAGGGCAAATGACTCTACTCCACCTGTTGGTAAGTGGTAGTAGAGTCCAAACGCGACGACGGCCAGTACAGACGGGAAAAACGTTCTGCACTAGCCGCCTTCGCCTTGCCGGCCCGCAAGATGCCTCTTCACGCCTCGTTTGAAGGAACCCGGGTTGTAAGAGGAGGGGAACACGTGAGCTGGTAAGGAATTCCATTTTTTGGAAGTGCGACAAAGAAAGAAGTTGCCAAATTTCTTTGTTCGCGATGGAATTGATGTCACAGTTAGGCGGTGACATCGAGAAACAGCTCGCGTGGACTTAAGAAGGAAGGCGGAAGCAGGAATTAGAGAGAATAATTCCTCAGAGTACTCGCCGTGATACAGTCGATAGAAAGCGCTCAGTGCTGCTATCTCACGACGCAATTGTAAAGGTTCAAGGGTGTTTGTGACCTTTACGTCGCCAATAATGCGTACGGCATGTCGCTGCAACCGGTCCAAGGCCTCAAGTAGGTACTTAGCGGAGCCATCCCAAAGGTGCGAGCAATATTCCACGCAAGACCGTACCTGTGTTTTGTACAGCAGGCACAGTTGTTGTGGCGTGAAAAAGCGCCGCACCTTGTTCAGAACTCCGAGTTTCCGTGAAGCTGTTTTTATAACAGCCTCGATGTAATCCCTTGGACTAAGGTCGCAGCGAACGTCAATCCCCAGCATGGCGATTTTGCTTTGCATCACCAGCGGAGTACCACAGAGGGAGGGAAGAGGGGAAAATGTTGACTTTTTCGCCGTGAGAGCGCATACCTGTGTTTTCTTGGCATTAAACTCAACAAGATTATCAGAGCCCCATTTGGCGATGAGCTCTAACGTCCTATCGAGTTCAATGACAAGATCTTTCCGCCTCTCCTCAATTTCCGCTCGCCCAGCCACTGCGCGTCCGTGGTATCCACCATGCACTGTACTATCGTTTGCATAGCAATGTATGTTCCCAAGAGAGAGCATATCATTGATATGCAAAAGAAAGAGTGTGGGAGATAGCACAGATCCCTGGGGGACCCCAGCATTCACTACATAGAATTGTGAAGCGTAACCATCAACTAAAACACGAAGGCTACGCTTGTGTAGGAAGATGGCAATCCAGGTGCATAGCTGAGCAGGCAGACCATATGCCGGCAGCTTGGAGAGAAGACTTCTGTGCCAGACCCTGTCGAAAGCCTTGGAGATATCGAGGCTGACAACCAACGATTCTCCATGCTTGTCGATAGCTTCACCCCAGAGGTGCGTTACGTACGCTAGAAGATCACCTGTGGACCGTTTTGGTCGAAACCCGTATTGACGATCATTAATTAAAGAGTGATCTTCTAGGTAATGGATCAGTTGGTTGTTTAAAATCCGTTCCATCACCTTACAAAGTACTGAGGTGATAGCTATTGGCCGATAATTTGCCGGGTCAGACCGATCCCCTTTTTTGGGAACCGCTTGCACATTAACTCTTCTCCAAGCCTCCGGCACACTTCCCGAAGAGAGAGAAAGTTGGAACAGGCGCGTTAACACAGGAGACAGCTCCGCTGCGCACTTCTTCAGCACTATGGCTGGTATTCCATCGGGACCGCTAGCTTTCCGTACATCAAGTGATT
This sequence comes from Nymphalis io, assembly GCF_905147045.1. Classification (NCBI taxonomy): domain Eukaryota; kingdom Metazoa; phylum Arthropoda; class Insecta; order Lepidoptera; family Nymphalidae; genus Nymphalis; species Nymphalis io. The sequence continues at coordinate 2,531,321 of NC_065890.1, read as the reverse complement.
GCAGCTCCGCACGCACATCACGTTGCCTGATTTTAATGTCAGGCATCGTATGGCCACATGCAGGTATTGTAGGTGGCAGTGCACTATAATCATCGATGACGGAATTGTCGGCAAAGAGTTTAGCCAGGAGATCAGCTTGCTCTTGCGGACTGTGAGCTAGCGATCCGTCCGGATTTCTGAGCGGTGGCAGCGAAGGTTGGCAGAAATTGTTTTGCACAGACTTGGTCAGACGCCAGAAGCTACGGGAGCCCCTAGGATGCGAAACAAGGTCGTGACCAATCTGTACAATGCGCTGTGCATCCGCTCTCGTGTATGCCTTTCTACAGGACTTGGAATTTTTATTATAGTTTGCTTTCAGTGAGTCAATGTTAGATGCCCCGCTAATGCAGCCGTTGATCCACTTGCGATATGCCGCCTGCTTAGCTGATACAGCATCGGCACATTCACAAGTGAACCAACGGTTACGCGTACTCCTACTGACGAGATCTGAGCTAGGAATGTAGTATTCCATTCCCAGCATGATCTCGCCAGCAACAGCAGCGGCACTAGCTGTCGGGTCATTCCCACTGAAGCAACGTTCCTTCCAAGGGACCGACGCATAGTAATCGCGCATACCGTCCCAATCCGCCGACTTATAGTGCCAAACGCGACGTTTGCATACCGCTAGTGGCGGCAGCTTGGCCTGTGGCACTCTGGTAGAAATAAGGCTGTGATCCGAAGAGCCAAGAGGAGCCTGAACCACAACCTGATATTCCACCGGGTGAGAAGTCAGCAGAAGGTCCAGTAGAGAAGGTGCTTGCCCATCAATGTCTGGGATCCTGGTGGGCTGATCAACCAGTTGGGTCAAGTCATGTGTGAGAGTAAAAGCATAAGCAGTCCTTCCAGCATGGTCAGTTTTGAGGGATTTCAACCAGGATTCGTGGTGAGCATTAAAATCCCCCAAAAACACCAATTCCGCGTTAGGAAATTGCTCTTGCGCAGCATCTGCCACCCGACTAAGATGGTCAAATAATCTGCTTGTCTCAAAGTCACCATTGTGGGATCTGTAGAGGCACACGTAGACTCGGCTCTGACGAACCAGGTCCACACGTACCACCAACATGGAGAAGGAGGGGTCCTCCAAGCAGCGCAGTCGGTGACAGCAAACATCCGTCCTGACTAACAAGCATACTCCGGCTTTCGCTTTGAAGGATTCTTCAAGCGTGTAGCCGGGATAATTAAGGTAGCTGGTATCGGCAGAACGGAGTATTTGTGTCTCCGTGAGAAACAACAAATATATGTACCATACCTTCATATGGTACATCTTGAGTAAAATAACTCATATAAATTTCTTGTTTAAAAATCAGCATTTCCGGTACGACAAATCAACATTGAAATTTACATTTGCAATGAGAAGTCTCGAACAACAAAGCTTATTTCCATAACCGGCAGAGTTTACACAATAAATTCACGGCTTTCACATAAATCTGCTTGATCGCGATCCATTCGCTCACTCATTCAATCGCTCATAGGGAGAAAAAATGCTAAATTATTTCCGGCTATTATAACTGGACAAAATCTAGACGAGGTTTATATCGTCTTTACTCAAGTAGCCCCCTTTATATGCTTTGATTTGTCTTTTTACAAGATTATGTAAACATAAAGCTATATAAAGGTTTGATATGTAGATTCTATCGAAACTCCATTACGAAAATAAGAACTTATTATTTTTATACGCACTATAGTTATTATTTATAGTTAAACTTTTTTTATGAAATCGATAATATTCATTTTTTATAGGCAGATGATAATCACCACAAACATTGGCTTTATAAGAAACATTAACCATTCCTTACATTGCCATTGCACCACCAATGTACGTACGGGGGTGACCATTGATCACCAGGTGGTCCATATGCTCGTCAATCCACGTATTTAATAACATTGTTTGTATTAAATAGTATTTTTCAATATTAACTAATTTATTAATATTAACTAAGTTGGACTCAAAAGGTCTCGAACGTGGAAGTTCTGCGACGCGTCAACCAAAAACGGCAACTTTTGGAGACTGTCAAGAAGAGAAAAGTTGCATATCTCGGACACGTGCTTAGGCATGAAAGATATGAACTTTTGCAACTAATTATGATGGGCGCAGAAAAAAGTCTTGGCTGTGCAACATCCGTGAATGGACGGGTATCGCGAGTGTTGCCGAACTCTTTCGCCTCGCGAAGAACAAGAAGGAGTATTTAAAGCTGACTGCCAACCTTCGCTAGTCGGAGTGGCACCCGAAGAAGAAGAATATTAACTAGGCGTCTTATTTAATTTAATATGAAAAAATAGTATCACTACATATTATAAAACAAAGCGCCGCGCCGCGTCAGTCTATCCGTCTGATTTTCAAACGCCTTCACCAATAGAAGGAGTGATGAGGAAAGTTCAGGTGTAAAGTGGTTGAAATATTACGATGATTGTGAAACATGTTGGGAAAATCATGTCGCGAGCGTTACTGGCGTACAGAATTACCCAAAAGTCGAACTAAACGGTTTGACAGCTCGTTTTTGGTGAGAGTCGCCAAGATTTGGATAGACCTGTTTGGGTCTATTTTTCCTGATAAGTTGAATTCTGGAGCCTTTAAGAGTAGAGTGAACAGGTTTCTTTTGGATAAGCGTGTACCACCTTCGTCTTCATCTACTTTCCATTATGTGAGATGGAAGACAAACGCCTATACCATTACAACTATAAAAAAAAAGAATTATGAAGTTCTCCTAACTTATATCGGTCAGGACGACCAAAATCAAGGACTATCCAATTACGTAGATGATTTTATAGTAGTGTACTCATTATATGCTAACTCTCATAAACTCGTAACTGAAAACCAGTGCAGCAACACAAAGCAGTGCTTCTGCTTACCTAGGTTACTCTTCTTACTGAAGCTACTACTACTTCATGAAGCCCTATCATCGCTATAGTTCTTCATTCACTTTATTTGAATAAAGGAATCTTTACATTAAAATACAGATTTACTTCGTGGGAATCCGATGGCTTAGTTACTTTTTGGAAGAGGGCTGAACACTCGTGACCTTCTAAGGTTAAGTAAGACTCATGTGTTGCATCCATCAAGACATTCATATGTCCATACGCTTCATACACCCATTATATGATAGTATGTAGTTAATATGATTGATAGTGAGATTAAAATTTTCAAATTCCACGTAACCGTTGTCCAAGTTTTTGGAAATAGTAATAGTTTTCATAATAGAAACAATTTTACACAGCCTCGGTCGATTGTCGAAGTTTATCATTGGGATTCCAAATCAAACGAAAGTACACGACGGACGCCGTGTTCAACTTTTAATTGAATCCAGTTACCTTCTACGCCGATAGGCGAAACTTCTTTAATAATTACACCCGGATCAGGTGTGGGGCAAAACGAGGATTAGAGCGGGTTTCGTTTGAATTGATTAGTTCGTAATCGTTTTAGAATATTTATCGTTTTAAATTTAAAAAAAAAGTCGAGATGGTCTAGTGGTTGGAACGCGTGAATCTTAACCGATGATCGTGAGTTCAAACCCGGGCAAATAGCACTGAATTTTCATGTGCTTGTGTGTGCATGTGCATTTATGATTATAATTCATCTCGTGCTTGACGGTGAAGGAAAACATCATGATGCATCACGCATGTGTCTAATTTCATTAAAATTATGTCACATGTGTATTCTATCAACCCGCATTGGAGCAGCGTGGTGGAACAAGCTCCAAACCTTCTCCTTAAAAGGGAGAGGAGGCCTTAGCCCAGCAGTGGGACATTAACAGGCTGTTACTAATAGTTAAATTATTTGTATACCACTCACTTGTTTCTTGTAATCTAGGAAGATCAATGATCATCTTTGTCTTTTGTTTTTATCTTTTGCTAAAACTTGCTGATGTGATCTTTAGTTGTTTTTTTGCCGTTGGTCGTTTCGCAGCTCGTTTATCGAAAGAAGCGTAAATTAAATATCACTCGTAGTATTATTGGGTTTATTAATTTTGTTATTTACTTTTTCTTTATATTACATATAATATACGTATCGCTATATTTGTCCAACCGCCGAAAACCAAAAAAATACACATTTGTAATATTAGTATAGGTTTTTTTATAATACTTTTAATTAAGATATAAGATTAATATTAAATGTTAACTTTTTTTCTATTTATAAAATATAAAAAAATATTGATTGCTTTTTCTAGCGGTCAATATTCTTAAATTTATAAAAGTTAGTTAATTTACTCGCTACCGCTTATGGATTACGCCAGATAGTGATTGGCGTGAGTAAGGTGATATCGCTACCGGTACTGCAATTAAAGCAAACTGTCAGAGTAATTACTACTAGTTTTGAAATTACTATATATTTAAATTTTCAATTTTATTTATTCGACTGCAATGGAAAATAGAAATTATTTTCAAATTGAATCGAAAAATCTTTCAAAAGCGTTTTGAATCTTTATTATACATGTTAATACACATGTTTGAATTATTTCAATAAACAACAACGAAATAATTAACGGTTGATGAATTTATAATTAAAAATAACAAGTTAATATGGAGTATTGTAAATATAAATATAGGGTTTGGTTTATAAAAGAAACATATCTTTTTTTATTATTATTATAATATAAAGCACCGAAGTATACAGTATACGCGTCACGCACACACAAGGGAGTAGAAAGTGGTGGTGGCGAGAGTTTCATGCCGTATGACGTCACGGAATATGGCATGAAACTCACGCTTCAAAAAATGCTTCGAATCAAAAAAAGTTCCACAGAAATTCGTGTCACTGCCTTTGTCAGCGCCTAATTCTTAATTGGATTAGACTTATTTTGCCATGTCATTATCATCAGGCCTTAGCTATTTTTCATCAACAGAGACATTATCAGCGCACGCAATAAGCAGACCTAATGACACGCCATCCATTTCAAAGTGTTCGTTATTGGCCTTATTTATGATAATGAAGTCTTTTCAACGACTGATTATACTATTGATACATGGCAAGCAAATGTAGACCTTATGATAAGGGAATAGAACCACTGGTCGCACCACCAAAATATATGTCGCGAATCGCGATGCCGTTATAAAGTAACAATACTAGAATAAATTTGTAATTTAAAAATTTAATCCTAAAGGAGTAATAACATAATTTTTTTATTCGAGTTTGCTAGCGAGTGCTACTAATTATACTGCCTAGAGTTAATATAACTTAAAAATATAATAATCTGTTTCAAAAACAAAATCGACTTCGAAATTCGAACCTATAAAAAAAAACATCTCCTATTTTTTCACCTCTAGTTGGTATGTTTTCTTCAATTTTAATGAGACCAAACGGGAAGCATAATCCCAAATAAAGAAAGAGTTTTCTAAATTGGTTCACAAATGACGACGAAATCTGGGATAACGAACAAAAAAAAAAATACAACCGAATTGAGAACTTCCTAATTATGTTAAAGTCATAGGTATAACATATATATGTATATGAAAGCAAACAGTGCATGCATAATTTTCGTATGTCCCTTGTGTGACTTTAAATTATACTAATACGGTGTCGTCCAAAACGAAATGCATATACGTAATAAATATCTACATGAATATTTATATTAAATAAAAGATAACACAATAAAATATATGAAGAAAATTAAATAATTGCCTCAAATTAATAATTGAAATTTTACTCATTATTTAATAAACGACTATGTATTATATAAAAAGCCGAGATGGCCCTGTGGTAAGAACGCGTGAATCTTAACCGATGATCGTGGGTTCAAACCCGGGCAAGCACCACTGAATTTTCATGTGCTTAATTTGTGATTATAATTCATCTTGTGCTTTACGGTGAAGGAAAACATCGTGAGGAAACCTGCATGTGTCTAATTTCACTGAAGTTCTGCCACATGTGAATTCTACCAACCCGCATTGGAGCAGCGTAGTGGAATAAGCTCCAAACCTTCTCCTCAAAAAGAGGAGAGGAGGCCTTTAGCCCAGCAGTGGGACATTCACAGGCTGTTACGGTTACGGTATGTATTATTAGTATTTACTTGTTTGTACACCCGTCTGGGAAGGTACCGGTTTCATTATGTATTCTACCGACGAGCAACAATATTTAGCATTGTTGTGTTCCGGTCAGGCACAAGGGATATAACATCTCAGTTCCCAAGCTTGATGACGCATTGGCGATATGAGGGATGATTAATATTTCTCACAATACCAATGTCTACCTACATAGTACCGTAGTAATAATTACGAAACGTATAAAGTGAATCGGTTTTAGTATCTACTAATTTATACTAAACGTTCCGACCAGCTTTGCATGAATAATTACTTGAAAAAAATATGTAATATTAAATTAGCCAATTAAAACACTTTTGTGGAAACTAGAATAAAGTATATTTTACTTTACATTGGCACGTTTCGTTCATCCTTGAACATCTTAAAACAAACTTACCATTCATGTCTTATGTTTACGAGTAAGTTTTTTGGTATATAACCGTTTTACCACCAAAACTATTAGCAAAATATAGGACGAAATAAAAAACAATTTCAGTTTGAAATAAAGGTACGTAGGTGTACGGTAATAAAAATAGCGTATCGACTTTTATGACAATTGTAAGAACCTAAAGATAACATTAAAATAGGTTAATACCACCAGAATAAAAATAAAATTTATTGTTGCGGTCGCATTAGAATCCCTTGTAAAAATATATAAAATATTAATCTATAACGATATAAACTTTATTTATATTGTAGCGTTTTGGGCGATTGTCGTTTGATTATTTTAATAAGTTTTGTCATCAAGACGACATCTTTAATACAGGTATTATTAAAACACACTCACTTTGAAAGAATAATCTTTGTTGCTGGTCAATTTAATCAATTTATTCCGACTCCAAACAGTACAAAAGATAACTTTCCCTGCAATCACAATGATACTTCTATCGAATCCGCTCTGTTGGCAAAACTACAAATCGGATAGAAGAAAAGAATTAATTAATTACGTTAACTAGAAACGATCCCCAAAATATATGTATTGTCGTTAAGCCATGAATATGTATTAAAGAAAAGTTTAGCTTCGAACTAAAATTCGAATTGTAATTAAGAAATTAAATATAAAATATTCATATTTTGTTCTCGTTAATAGGAAAAACTGAAACATTTATTCAAACTTATTTTTTTATACATATTAATAAGGCAAACGGAAAGCTGGATCATATTTTGTATGTCACCTCTACCAATAGACACTAGAATTTAGTATACTACTAATTATACTAGTATAATTTCCTACACTAGGAATACGCCTCTTGTCTTGTCACTTGTATGTGTGTACTAAATTGTATTTGTTTTGTTACAGGTTCGTATCCTCAGTTCGACATAACGCCTTAAGTATGTATCTTTATAATTTTATGTTACTTTACTTGTTAATACTATATAGTGGCTGAATACAACACATCGATTTTTCCCTCTCAGACGTTTATAATTTGACATTTTAAAGTGAAAACATTCTTTATTCAAAAAGGTTTATGAGCAGATGAGAATCGTCATGTCGATAGATTACATTAAATGGAAAGCTACCATCGGCTTGGAATGTAGATTCGATATCCGCCTAGATACTACTGAGTTTCTCTTTTTTACTAATTTATTTACATTGGTATGTTAGTTAGTATACAATTAAATTATTATTTGTCCGCATGAAAATACACGAATACTATCCCCAAGTTGTATCGTCCATATGATATTTCATCCAGTAATCCATTTTTTTTAATGAAAATCAAATTTATTGAGGGCACGAGAAAAATACCATTTTGTTATGTAATCGGACCTTTTTATGGATTAATTTTTATTGCTCGATTCCACGATATAAACTTAATTTTATTTATTAATATGTAATTTCTTAATTTAAACGTAATAATTGAAGTTAAAATTAGTTTTTTTTTTCATTTTTAATAAAGTTTTAATCTAAAGGGAATAACAAAAATGTCAGACGTAATAACTCTTGCCATTGTAAAAGAACCGAATTACAAATTAGTGTTTTTTGATCTACAAGTAACCTTTTAAAATTTTACGAATATTTCGACGTTTATTTAATTATTTTTTTTATGTACTCTTCGATATTTTGTGGGTGGATGGAAGGCATATGTATTGTCACGCTTCATAATCTATGCACATAACTTATGTTCACTTTTCGTCCTAAATAAATACGTAGTATTTTAGCGAATATCCATTAAATTTAATGATTCAATGATTTTTCGATTTCCAGAGAATATATGTTCGCTTTAGTTGTTGAAAAGATGGGCCAGCCGACGGTTAGTGGTCACCAACACCTACAGACATTTCCGTTGGAAATATCAACCATTTCTTCCATCAGCATTGAGCCACCAATCTTGGGACTTAAGTTGTTATGTCTTTTGTGTCTGTAGTTAAACGGCTAACTCGCCCTAAAGTTTTTTTCTGTTTCAGTTTAAAAACCAGAAAGCAACAATACTAAGTATTGCTATTTGGCGGTTGAATTTATGATGGTGGGTGGTATCAACACCAACCACCACCAACTATGTAAAATAACATCTCTTAAATGTTCCACTGATGTACGATTTTGGTCCTTACCCAGCTAGACCTCTGAGGTTGTACCAAAATAATAATTATCTGCTTTAGAAACATTATTATTTTGAAAAAATAGGTTTCCTTCCTTATTTATCCTTCACAACTGAGCACAATGAAAATAATAGCATTATGAGTGACCCAGTATAATTGTTAATAGAAAAATTAAAACAACTCAAAGAATAGCTAATGACTGGCACAATACATATTATATTGACTAAGGTGAGTACTTAACTTCCACGGAGATGATCATCTCGCTTTAGCCATCAGTAAAAAATGTTATGAATTACGAATTTAATCGCACATGTAGGATTCCGTACTATAATGTAATATGATATACTATACTAGCTACCCATCCCGGCTGCGCACGGGTACAATTAGGGTTTTAATAAAACATTTATAACATAATACATATAACTCTTGGTTTACGCGGTGCACGCCATTATAGCTCTCAGTGTACTTCCTTTTTTCCGACGTCTTCAATAATTATTACCGTCATATTTACTTTTACCCAAAACCTTAACCAATTATACACCTTAATCTTTCACGAACCACTCCGTCGATTGGTTAAAACAATATCAAAACCGTTTGGTTTAAATTTGGATTTAATTGCGTTCAGATAGATAGACAGACAGACATATGCGGCGAATGATTTTGCTTTATATTATGTGGTGACTAGTATTATGATCAGTCGTGGTCGAAATAACACGTTCGTCCAACATTACATATTTTTTTAGAGATCAATTATTTACAATACAATTACTTATGATAAATTTGAAGCTTCTCGTTCAATGAAAAGTATATAGGTTTTGATGGATAATGCGTGAGACAGAATAACGCTTTAAAATGCGTCACGTTTTTGTTGCTTAACGCTAAAAACTTAATTTTTTGATATATGTTCGCTTTAGTTGTTGAAAAGATGGGCCAGCCGACGGTTAGTGGTCACCAACACCTACAGACATTTCCGTTGGAAATATCAACCATTTCTTCCATCAGCATTGAGCCACCAATCTTGGGACTTAAGTTGTTATGTCTTTTGTGTCTGTAGTTAAATGGCTAACTCGCCCTAAAGTTTTTTTCTGTTTCAGTTTAAAAACCAGAAAGCAACAATACTAAGTATTGCTATTTGGCGGTTGAATTTATGATGGTGGGTGGTATCAACACCAACCACCACCAACTATGTAAAATAACATCTCTTAAATGTTCCACTGATGTACGATTTTGGTCCTTACCCAGCTAGACCTCTGAGGTTGTACCAAAATAATAATTATCTGCTTTAGAAACATTATTATTTTGAAAAAATAGGTTTCCTTCCTTATTTATCCTTCACAACTGAGCACATTGAAAATAATAGCATTATGAGTGACCCAGTATAATTGTTAATAGAAAAATTAAAAAAACTAAACAACTCAAAGAATAGCTAATGACTGGCACAATACATATTATATTGACTAAGGTGAGTACTTAACTTCCACGGAGATGATCATCTCGCTTTAGCCATCAGTAAAAAATGTTATGAATTACGAATTTAATCGCACATGTAGGATTCCGTACTATAATGTAATATGATATACTATACTAGCTACCCATCCCGGCTGCGCACGGGTACAATTAGGGTTTTAATAAAACATTTATAACATAATACATATAACTCTTGGTTTACGCGGTGCACGCCATTATAGCTCTCAGTGTACTTCCTTTTTTCCGACGTCTCCAATAATTATTACCGTCATATTTACTTTTACCCAAAACCTTAACCAATTATACACCTTAATCTTTCACGAATCACTCCGTCGATTGGTTAAAACAATATCAAAACCGTTTGGTAGATTTAATTGCGGTCAGATAGATAGACAGACATATGCGGCGAATGATTTTGCTTTATATTATGTGGTGACTAGTATTATGATCAGTCGTGGTCGAAATAACACGTTCGTCCAACATTACATATTTTTTTAGAGATCAATTATTTACAATACAATTACTTATGATAAATTTGAAGCTCCTCGTTCAATGAAAAGTATATAGGTTTTGATGGATAATGCGTGAGACAGAATAACGCTTTAAAATGCGTCACGTTTTTGTTGCTTAACGCTAAAAACTTAATTTTTTGTAGCGCCATAGTGCTGCAAATAGAATACGATATAAATTTTAACTTGACAGCTCAAGCCGCTTTAGATAAAAAACGTTCCTTGACGTACCACAAAGTGTTGTGAGGATTTAGTTTCATATTATATTGCGCGGAACCCTAAAATCCAAGGCCAATTAATGCCATACAAATGAGAAGCTAAAACTGCGTCTTGCCCTCATTTGAAGATTTGATTAACAAAGCAAGGTCGTATAGTTGTTGCAACAATGGCGAATCCGATATGATGGATGAGAAAATATTACAATTGATGGACAGAAAAGTAGATCTAATTAAGGATAAGATATAATTGTGCCAACCTTCTGATTCAAGATGTGCGACCTTCAGACAAAAATTAACTAAGATCATAAAGATAGAGACGTAATTGTTGAACGTAGTTTTTTCGTTATATTTTATACATGCAAACTTTTTATAAACATGCCTTCTTAAAATTTGAATTGACTTATTTTTATTTTATTTAAATATTATCTTATTTTAATATAATAAAAGTGATAAAATGGGAAAATATGCTCGTTTTTAATTAATCTAATTATCAATTTACGAATTCAGTGGTCTGAAAATATAGCTATAAATTATAAAAAATTAAGCCGTTTTAATTTATAATATAAGTATTATGATATATTATAATTTATAATATAAGTTTGTTTTAAAATTAATTGAATGTAAAGTTTTTTTATAATAATATAGTCAAGTGATATAATGGGAAAATGTGCTCGTTTTTAATGAATCTAATTATCAATTTACGAATTCAGTGTTCTGAAAATATAGCTATAAATTATAAAAAGTAAAGCCGTTTTAATTTATAATATAAGTTTGTTTAAAAATTAAGTATAATGTATTTAATATATGTATGTACGATTTGTCATCGGTCATAGGGGGGTATTTGCCTTAGTCACCACGCTTGAAAATTGAAAATCTTGCCGACGATTTAAAAAAGGTGGCAGGTTCGGGATGGATGCGGACTGCCCAAGATCGGGATGATTGGCGTTCTATGGGGGATTCTTTCGTCCAGCAGTGGACGGCAAAAGACTGAAAAAAAAATGTACGATTTATCGGCTCAAATGAATAAAATAAAATCCTTTCTAAATTCTCAATAATTATTTAGGAGCGAAAATTATGTCGAGATATGTACATGTAAACAATATTTTGTAATACTATTAATTACATATCGGATCTATCGTTCGAATTTGACGACTTTAACGTGCAGTTTTACTTCTAAATATATTATTTTATTGAAATTCAAATATTTATTATAATAATTAACTTACTGATACTTTAAATTTCAAAAGAAAACATAAATTATTATTACAAGGATCGCATTAAATTAGATAAATGCTTTAATAAAAAGGGATTGTTAATATTGTCTGTAGTTTAATAAGAATGACAGTTCATTTTCGTTATTGGGATACAGATCAAGATACAGACGATTGACCTATCGATTGGTACATTATATAAGATATATATATAATGATGAATGAATGAATAACTTTAATTCCGTCATCCAACATGGCAAGACCCCGGAAACGTGGAGCGGGAGTGAGGTGGTACTGTTTTTCAAGAAAGGTGATAAAACCCTCTTGAAAAACTACAGACCAATCTCCCTCCTGAGTCACGTGTATAAGCTGTTCTCAAGAGTCGTCACGAACCGTCTCGCCAGACGACTTGACGAGTTCCAGCCCCCAGAGCAAGCCGGCTTTCGATCAGGCTACAGCACCGTGGACCACATCCATACTGTTCGGCAGATTGTGCAGAAGACCGAAGAGTACAATCAGCCGCTGTGTATGGCATTTGTGGACTACGAGAAAGCCTTCGACTCCATCGAAACCTGGGCAGTGCTCGACTCATTGCAGAGATGTCATATCGATTGGAGATATATCGAGGTACTGAGATGTCTGTACAACGCCGCTACAATGACTGTCCACATCCAGGACTGTAAGACGAAGGCGATCCAACTGCGCAGAGGGGTGAGACAGGGGGATGTAATATACCCGAAACTGTTCACCAACGCGTTGGAAGACGTTATAGCAGAGTCGCTGGAACAACTCACCGAAATGCTGCGTAGCCTAGGCGAGTCTTCCCGGTCTGTCGGTCTCGGTATAAACTTGGACAAGACCAAGGTCATGTTCAATAGGCATGTCGTGCCGGGACCGATATACGTCGAGGGGAAACCTCTCGAAGTTGTTAGTGAATATACCTACCTAGGACAGATAATACAAGTCGGTAGGAACAACTTCGAGAAGGAAGCCGATCGAAGAATTCGCTTGGGATGGGCAGCATTTGGCAACCTTCGTCAAGTCCTCAAGTCGTCTATACCGCAATGTTTGAAGACGAAAGTCTTCAACCAATGCGTCTTACCTGCCATGACATACGGTGCCGAAACGTGGACACTAACTGCGGGACTAGTCCACAAATTCAAAGTCGCTCAGCGTGCTATGGAGCGAGCTATGCTCGGAGTATCTTTGAAGGATAAGATCAGAAATGAGATTATCCGGAAAAGAACCGGAGTCACCGACATAGCTTGCAAAACTAGCAGGCTGAAGTGGCAGTGGGCTGGTCACGTATGTCGTAGGACCGATGGCCGTTGGAGCAGACGAGTCCTAGAGTGGAGACCGCGAATCGGCAAGCGCAGCGTAGGGCGCCCTCCAGCCAGGTGAACCGACGACCTTAAGAAGGTGGCGGGCACCAACTGGATGCGGAAGGCGGAGGTCAGGGAGCTTTGGCGCACCTTAGGAAAGGCCTATGTTCAGCAGTGGACAACGATTGGCTGTTGATTGATATATTGATTGATATAATATATAAATATTCTATATTCAGAAAAATACTAATAGTTTAATATTCGGTTTTTGATGAGATTATTTAACAAAACTTTACAGACAGTACAGATATAAATAGAAATAATTAATACATTCAACTGCAAATCACTTGAAGCATCTATGACAATCGATATAAACATGTTATATCAAACTTTGAATTTGGAACACATGTTAACAAAATTCTTGTATTCGCGAAACATTCATTCTTATAAAAAAAAGATCAGTCAAGTCAAGTCAAGTGCTATAAAGCTAATATAAAGTGTTGGAAAACATTTAACCATTTCTCACAAAGGCGTAATAAAACGAGTCCTTATAACTATATATTGCAAAATCCAGAATAAGCTTGATGTTTGAAATTTATTTGTAAAAGTTATTTTTAAATAATCATATTTTGGTTTGATGTAGATACAGAAAATAATTAAAAATAATAATATTAATAAACAATTTATATACTGTAAAATGTAAGTTATAATCTAGTAAGGTTACCCACTTAATATACATGTTTGTTTAATTAACACCTAATTGAATTACTAATAACAATTAATCGCAATTATACAATAAACTCTTTGTAAATAAAAAGCAGATGGGTAAATGGGCCTGATTGCAAGTGGTCACCACCGCCCATAGACATTGATGATATGTGATGAGTTCCTGGTACCAAGACGGATTTCTACAAAATCCTTCCATCAAGTGAAACACTAGTCAATGTTCGTAGGACACCCACCGCAGAAAAAGGTTGTGAAATGTCATAAAGTGATAACATTGGCTGTAATAATCATAAAATTTCAAGAATACACGCATCAAAACAGTTATCACCATAAGTCAGTGGTTAACATTTCACGTGATAGTAATGAAGTGAGTTCTTACAGAATAGCACTACATCTGTACAAACTATTATAAAACTATAATTGACTGTTCGCTACGCATAAAGTAAAGGAATAATTTTAATAAATATTTTTGTGATAGCAGATGAGTAATTACTTATAAATAAGCAACTCGTTCATACAACAGCTAGTACTTTTATATTTATGTGGTATTATGTGCCGTCAATAATCCTGTCTCTCTAAGGAATGTGGTCAGTATAACCCTTATATAGTAGCGCTGGATCTCGTCTTGTCCATACTAACTTACAAATCCCGCGTGGATAGAAAGTGTCATTGAGGACAAGCTGTCCGTCGGTCCCTAGTAAAAAATTCCACGCGCACCTTTCCCGGTGCCCTGACTCTGAATTAATGGCGGCATTATTCAAATACGAAGAGGAAGGTTGTCTTTCTAAAGTTCAACAACCACGGTAATAGAGAACATTGCTTGTTTTTGTTTTGTATATCGCGTAACATGACGTTGAAAGACTTAACGGTTACAATATCGATGGAATTATTATATTATTAAGGTATCGTGATATTTTCTTACAAATGGTTATGGATATGGTCTTTCAACTGAAAGTTCTAATTAAATGTTGTATTTATTGGTATGATGTCTAAAAACTAATCGGTCCAAACTGTTAAACATCACTGTGTTTATGATTTTTTGTTATTTTCGTTTGTTTTTATCTCATGTTTTCGGTGAACGGAAATTTAATAAACAAAGGCAAACGGGTGAATATGATATCTATTGGCAGGTGTTGTTTAAGAAATATTGATCTCATCATTCAGCGCCATTGCGCCGTAAAACCATATTAAATAATGGCTCTTTTGCTAAAAATTACATAGATTCACTTACCGTTCGAACCGAAACTCGGCAATATAATCTACTGTTATTTGGAGATAGAATCATTGATGAGATATTATCGATTTATTGATCTTATACAGCAGCACCGGAACAGAGGTAAGATAAATATTGTCCTTAGCAGTAAAAATGACTGCATTTTTTTTATATGGACCACCTGACCGTAAGTGGCCATGACCACCCATTGGCATAGACATTGGCGCAAGAAATATTAACTATTCTTTATCGCCATTGCGCCACCAACCTTAGGAATTAAGATGTCATGTCATCGTAGTTATACTCACCAGCTCACTCTTCAAACCGAAACACAGCAATAGTAAGTATTGTTGTACGATGATAGAAAAACCAAACGTTTTGCACAAAGCCCTATCAACAAATTAATTATCTGCAAATATATAACTCTGTGTCAAGCTCTATGACTTTGCAAGGCGTAAAAGTGTATCCAACCTTTGTCAACGATAATAGCTATAAATTAAATATAAAACAAAATTAATAATGCGATAACTTATAAATTTATCTGATTAAATGAAACAATAAATTACACCAATAAACATGTCACACATTATCGGAATTCCATCGACAATAATAAACATGTAATATTCTTTATGATTAAAATGATAAGAACGTCAAATTTTATCAATAAAAGGAAATTGGGCTGAGCAAATATTAATTTGACATGATACGAATAGGAATTTAGTATGTTTTGAATATGTCACTTGTAATAACGTATCACATTTAATAGTTGATACAGTCAAACAATTTTGCGCAAGTCTGCTCGCGTACATACTCATGCGAATGCACACACACCCGCGGACGCGTACACGTGTGCAACTATTTTGCTTGACGAAAAAATGGATATAGAAGTCATATTAAAATATAAAACTTGTGTAAATTACTAAATGTATTTAAATATATGTATGTCTAGACGTGTTCGAATTAATGAATAGAAAAAACGAATCGTGTTATTTTAGGAGTTACTGCGTCTGTGACGCAAATACTTAGTGGATTTAAAACGTTTTGGATATTTTAAGCACATTAATAAGTACATTTTTTCTTTATCTAGCACTCTCAAGTACAATTAGTTCTACATAAGTCTAAGGAATTTAGGGAGTAGATTTATTACACGTGGTAGGAAAAAGCAGGTGAAAGATTTATGCCTCTTATTCCTATCATATTAGAAGCTAGAAGCAAATCAGTTTTCACTTGGTGGTAAGGCTTTGTGCAGGCTCGTCTGGGTACTACCACTCATCAGATATTCTACTGCAAAACAGCACAGTATTGTTGTGTTGCGGTTTGAAGGGTGAGCGAGCCAGTGTAACTACAGGCACGAGAGACATACACCCAACGCAGCAACGAGGGTTGGTGACGCAATGACGATGTAAGGGATGGTTAATATATCTTACAATGCCAATGTCTATAAGGGGTGGTGATAACTTACCATCAGGTAGCCAATTTGCCCGTCCGAGTACGGAATTTGGTCAGAGCAAGAGAATAGTGAATGCACTTACTCACACACTTATGCATTATAGTATGTCCTCCGTAGTTGGCTAGTCTCACTTAAGAATGATCTCCGTAGCCGAAATCAGTCGAGAGGAAATCATTACAGGTCTGTTGGATTTTATATTTGCCGGGAGGGCAAATGACTCTACTCCACCTGATGGTAAGTGGTAGTAGAGTCCAAACGCGACGACGGCCAGTACAGACGGGAAAAACGTTCTGCACTAGCCGCCTTCGCCTTGCCGGCCCGCAAGATGCCTCTTCACGCCTCGTTTGAAGGAACCCGGGTTGTAAGAGGAGGGGAACACGTGCGATTTTTGCTTATTGTCCCATAATAAACTATCTAAAATAAACATTCTAACATTGGTTACGGAAATCCGTATCTACTAATTATTCGTCAAATTTATAAGTAAACAATATTCTCTTTAAAAAAAGTATAATTTAGCAAACTTTTTTGTTAAATATTCATTACCAAGCCTTGACTCATTGAAATTAATAGTAAAGGCATGTCATGCGGCTTGCAAACAATTGTTATGTTCTCCTTGACCCTTGTACCTTCAATTATAACTATAATACTTCAATCGCTCGCATGACATTATACGCCGCGAAAAACCAATAAAATATGCTAAGCCGCAGACGGTTTAGTTTTAACGAGATCGCGAATTTGATCACCGATTTGACTTTGATTATTAATTCTATGGGTAAATTGGATGGGCTTATAATTACAATTTAACAAAACTGGAACCCTTCTAGGGTTATATTTAATATAGGTCATTGGATTATATAGTATGCTTATATGATACATAATAAATATAGCTTGTGATTGTGTTATTTATATTTTTCATCGTTGCCAATGACAATGACCTTGCGTACTGCTTCCTCGAAAGACCTTGACGTCTTCTCGTCTATCGCTTGAGAACCAATTTGTGAGGATGACAGCTCATCTTTCGTCACCACGAGCCATCGTCACAAATTAGGTCGCCATTATGCTAATCTGACTCGTCCAGCTCCATTTCAGTCTTGTAATTTTTTTGAACGCATAGTGATATTATATCATTTGATTATGTGTCGGCCTTGTTAGCCTTGTACCAGTCTTCAATACGTAGCTCAACACTATATATATATATATATAGTGTTGTTAACACTATGTATATATATATATATATATAATAAAAATGCGACGATTTTTTTACATATCGGCAGTACGTGACTGATTGTACACAATACACACATCGCACAATATACAACTGTCAATAATTATATAACTCAGTAATATGATAATAAATCTGACCTAGAAAAGTATTAACAACCGGTTTGTCAAAAGTAAGGATAAATAATTAATCATCGTAAAGTGGCTTGACATAAACTCATACACATTTTGTTAACTGCCTCTAACGATAGAAGCATTAAAGTTTTAAAACTTTTCCAATTTTGTATAAAATTGTTTCAATTTAAATTTGAGCTTATACTAAAACATAAATCATGTATACAATAAAAACATACGTAAGTCTGTTTTGTTTCTGGCTAAAAACTAGATGCATTAAGACCTCGTAGTATACAATACACGTGATAGAAGGTTTTGAAGAGTAGGTCAGTCAGTATGAAATGAAGATATACAGATGGTAAGGATGAACTTAAACAGTAACAATAAGTGTGTGTGCTTGGCAAGTACACTTACAAAAACACATAGACAGGCAACCACAAAACAACTGTATAAGTAATCTTTAAATATAGAAAAAATAATAGTTTTCGTGATAAAAATGTTAACATATGTATTATGGTATTCTAAAAGAATCTGATGATGCACATGTAACGTGAAGTGTCCAAATAAATTAATGTAACCAGGAAATATTAATTCTACAATTAATATAAATTGAATATCATGGTTAATATCTTAAACATTTGCATTTTTATTACGATTTATAAGCAATATATAATATTTGTAATATATAGGAGTATTATCAATATATACGACATGAAGTAATCAGGAATTATGATATAATCACATTATCATTTTATCGTATGCGATTCATCAACCCGCATTGCATCAGCGTAGTGTTAGAGGCTTTAAAACTCTTTAAAAAAAGGTTGCATTTGGCCAAAATTTTATACTTGTAAAAACGCGTAAATTAAAGATTAAAGAATATAATACCACATACCACAACTCGACCAGTGAGGCCCATTTATAAAAAAAATTGAACATTGATGATCTCAAACTGAAGATTTCAGAATCATGCGAACACTGCTGAATTTCCATGTGGTTAATTTGGGTAATAGATTTAACCCTCATTTTCGGTGCTGTACGAAAATGTCTTAACAAAACTTGCATATATCAGATGAAATAATATCGCTTGTATACAAAGGCTAACCCGCACTGAGGCAATATTATCGAATAAGCTCCGACACTTATCTGTGAGAAAAGAGTAGGCATTTAAGCAAAATCGTATGTCCGAGGTATTTCCTTACTTTACTTGACTTCCAGTAGCCACCAATTGTTTGCTCCAATGAGGATGTAAATCTCAATATTCAATTTCTCTTCATCAGTACAGTACAGCACAGTAACAGCCTGTTAATGTCCCACTGCTGGGCTAAGGCTTCTTCTCTCTTTTGAGGAGAAGGTTTGGAGCTTATTCCACCACGCCCTGTTGTTAGAATACCACTAATTTCGCTAAAATAATGCCACATATGGCATAATTTCAGCGAAATTAGACAAATGCAGGTTTCCTCACGATGTTTTCCTTCACCGTCAAGCACCAGATGAATTATAAACACAAATTAAGCACATGAAAATTCAATGGGTGCTTGCCCGAGTTTGAAATCACGATCATCGGTTAAGATCCTGAATCTTCGTTCTAACCACTAGGCCATCTCGGCTACTTCCTCTTCATCATTAGATGAATTGTAAATATAGATTAAACACTATGAATACTTAGATATATGTACTATCTACATTTGAAGATTAATCTCGAGTTTAGATAAGCATTGAATCTACTGAACCAACACAGCATCATGGTAGTATAAGATTTATATATAATAATACTGTTATTAATATGGCACTTATGCTGAGATGAATGTACTAAGCTCATTATATTTGTATTCATTTGTTACATAAACAGTATACAATATGATTTAAAATAATCAAGTAAATCTTTGTTAGGCAACATGTTCTCATAAAGTGTCCAAAGATTTAAAGAAACGTTTGAGTTAAATGAAACATAACAATCGTTAAGCAGACTCTGGCGTTACTAGGCCGGGAAAACGCTAGGCAGAAGAAGAATTGTTTTTATTAATAAAAATAATTTTAGTGTACTCTTATAAGGTATAACTAACGTTGTATAATCAAATAAACCGCAAAATTGGCCTTCGAAAAACCACATTGATCCGATTTTAATGAATAACTTGGTACAAATATACCTAACTTTTATAAACTTTGAATTGTATATGTGTTCAAGATAATAATTAGTTTTATAATGTGACGCAATTATAGTGTTTCATAGAGCTATTCTGTTAGGATAGGCTTCAAACTCACCGCAGAACGTTATCGTTAAAATTGAGCATCACTTCGAGTAGTTACAGTGTCATAAGAGACAGTATCTTAGTTTTGAACCAGTACTTGCTTTGCATATATCTGATATCTCAATACCGGTCAAAAACCTACTCTCCTGTTGAAGTAAAAGATTTATAACTTATTCCATCGTATGTACCACCATTAGTAAAGTTGTATGCTTCGGAATTCCGTAAACGGCTGCAGGTTTTCTCACGATTTTGTTTCCTACGGCGCTGTGCACGAGATGATTATTTCACAAATTGATCACATACGAAACTCAATAAACATGCTCTGATTTAAAATTACGATCTCTGGTTAAGATCTACTAACTTTAATATATTTTATATCGGAATTGATATCTATGTAAAATATTGTGCTCCTTAAGTTGAGCTCGCGAATCGGAAAAGGCATCGTAGGTCACCCTCTAGTCAGATGGACTGCTGATCTGAAGAAGGAAGTGGGATCCGACTATACGTGAAAGGCGAATAACTGGGAGCTTTGGTGCACCTTGAACCAGAAGTGAACTATGAATGGCTGTTAATGATGATGATGATGATGATAATTTTGATGACAGAGGTACTTTCTACTCCCACCATAAGATCAATTGGGCACCCTGCATCGGTAAAAAAATATTTGTAGAAAAACCTAATTAAAATTTTTAATGTCCTGTCGGCAGTGACCACAACACCAACGAAGTTTATAATATAGCTGTAGTAATTACACGGATCCATTGTTTATAATTCTGCGTTTAATAGAGATTATTAGGTCATCGAAAACAATAGTTCATTGAAAACGCATCATTAGTGCTACGAGGCATGGCTAAGTTTGTTACATTATCTGATTATAAACAGACCAATCATCTTCATTATTATTATTATGTCCCATAACAATGACGTCATCAATATAGAGTTCGCAATTCCAATCAGAACGCAACACATACATATACTTATCTCAGTTTAAGCTGACGTATGTAATACTATCACAATTGAAAATTTGAGTATTTTTTATTAATAACGCTATTGCTATATAAGCTATATAGAAATAGCTCGTCAATATCTACCAAACAAAAAAAATAGGTTTACAAACAAGATACAAATATTTGAACTGAACTATTTTTTATTTTTTCTCTTTGCCTAGTCCTGGGTTCAAACCAGTTGGAAGTGTTAGTGTGTGAACACTCGTGCCTCGGAAAGCACGTTAAGCCGTTGATTTTGCGCCTCAACTCTTTCCGGTCTTGTCCGATTTGACGTTCAATCGGTTCGTGGGAGTGAAGAAATAGAAAGTGCACCTGTGTGTACGCACAGACTTGTGCACTATTTATATGTCCTGCGCAGTAAGCTAGTCTCATCTGAGATTGACCGCCTTGGTCGTAACGGTCAAGAAGACATACCGTACCGTAACCGTAACAGCCTGTGAATGTCCCACTGCTGGGCTAAAGGCCTCCTCTCCTCTTTTTGAGGAGAAGGTTTGGAGCTTATTCCACCACGCTGCTCCAATGCGGGTTGGTGGAATACACATGTGGCAGAATTTCAGTGAAATTAGACACATGCAGGTTTCCTCACGATGTTTTCCTTCACCGTAAAGCACGAGATGAATTATAATCACAAATTAAGCACATGAAAATTCAGTGGTGCTTGCCCGGGTTTGAACCCACGATCATCGGTTAAGATTCACATGTTCTTACCACTGGGCCATCTCGGCTTATTATACAAGAATACATCAATATCATCATTTAATATTAAATTAATTAATAAGCATTTGAATATTTGTGTATATAATATAATAATGAATAAAGTACATATTATAAATGATTATGTTACTTTATATATCCCGCTGTTCTACAATACAATAACACGTATTTACTATACTTCAATTATTAAATAAAAATTGAAAGAGGCAATGGAAAGTATGTCTAACAATAACTAGGCTAAAGTTAAAAGTACTCTAAGATTTATAAAACTTTTATATTTCAGCGTATTATTTAAATATGATTTAAAATTGTAACAGGCGTGTCTGTAAATAAATCACGCATTAAATGATTAATTCTGGCGGACGTTATTATAGAAAGCAAAAATACAATTTATATATTTTTTTATAAAACGGAAAAACACATTCGATATACAAATCAGACAGAATAGATTAAGTCTGCGGGCAGCGAGCGGTTGGCATAACGACTAACCCTAAGATTTATGAGAATATCCAAAAAAGAAAAAGTTAAGTTACATTTTATAGAAAAATAAATATGGGTTAGGGAGAAGACAAACGGGCGAGAGGCCATCTATATATAATATTAATATAACGAATAAATCGGTGTGCGATTTATACTCCCGCAACATTGGGTTTTTTTATAAGTATCCGCAACTCTACGTCATTCGGCATTGGCGAGTAGATTCCTCGAAATATCCTCTACCGTATAATACAACATCACAATTATCAAGTACGTATGGTAAATGTTTCAGGAAAAACTATCGAAATGAAATATTCGTTAGTCAGGAATATTACGCGCGGAGCTGATAGTGAGTTTTTTTTTCTCGTTATGTAAACAAATCTTTGTTGCCCGTGCCTTCGGTGTTTTTTCTATTATTTTGATTAACTTTATGTTTTTATTTCAAGACAGCATATTTGTTGTTAATTTGCAAATCATATTATTTTGTATGAGTTTGTGAACACACTGAGCAAAATTTTGTAAATACTTTGTATGAATAATTGGGATATCATCTTTTTTTTAAACAGGTAGTATCTACGAATAGAAATTTACTTTATTATTTCGTCTATTAATTATAAGTACATAAATTTGAAAAATAAAATAACTTTTTTCTATGATGTATGTACATAAGTGACAACTGACTGTTTCAAGACATATTCATATTTCTATGTAGGTTTTAATAGTAATATTTTTCTAATATCACAAAAATGGACCAAACCTACGATATCAATAAGCGGCTAACTTTAGTATTTCAAAATAATTATCATATTTTTATTATATATTTCTAAAATTTTTTGATTATGATTAAACCTTAAAGCCCTAATCACTTCAATTTATATTACCATTATTTCATAAAGACAATCATTAAATCCAGTTTTTTTAATATGTGTAGGTCTATCAAAACAACCTAACTCTTTAATGTAATTAAAAATGTAATTAAAAAAAAATATATAAACTACAAATAGTTTATATATTTTTAACAAATGAGTAGTTGTCATCGGTGAGACCGTTAAACCGAAACGCGATAACAAACAAATACACATATAAAATTTATGTGTGTGTGTAGTAATCAACCTTTAAAGTAGCGGCCTTATAAACGTAGTTTAGCAGCTGCTTAGTTAAATACTGATTTCTCTCTTTCTGCCATTATTGATTTGACATACGAAAAAAGAAGACAAAGCATTGTTTAACTATCAACCGTTAAACAGCACTTATAAGTAAGACCGTAGGTTTTTTACTGACTTGTTGATTAATTAATTTATACATTTTTATGGCATTATATAATGTTTAATGATTGTATGTTAACTTTGCATAAGTCTATTTATACATGATTTTTACTAACAAGATATGACGTCAACGTTCACATAAGTGGCAGCGCTGGTCACGATATTGTTTTGTGTAAAGACTAGCCGTTAAGCGCTTTGCTGGTTGTAAATAAAACTGAAGTTTTACTATTTATTACCAATATTATTATTTAAAAAAAAAACATTATAATCGTTATTCCTTTATATAATCTGCCTCCGTGCCATGTTTCATTAGAATCGGTGCAGCATGTTTGGACATGATAATTTTGTTACTTGGACATTTAAATCAACAATTTCAGGTTTAATGTCATTAAAATTTTCGACATAATACAATGTTTTCTTTGTGAAATAGATAGTTGGACGGACAAATGGGACACCTGATGATACGTGGTCACCACCACCCAAAGACATTCGCGCTGTAAGAAACATTACCAATTACTTACATTACCAATGCTCCACCAACCATAGAAAATAAGATGTTATGTCCCTTGTCTCTATACACAGGCTCACTCTCCCTTCAAACTGGAACACCAACAATATTAAGTATTGCTGTGTGACACTCGAATATCTGATGATTAGTTGGTACCGTCCCAGATCAGTTTGCATAAATCCCTACCACCAAGTGACGCCTTCCGAATAGTTTTCGTTCACGGCGGCCACTCTCAACAGAGACAAGCAACGTGCATAAAATATTTTATAGTACAAGAGTATGTGTGGAAAAACGTCACAATCCTTACCTTATTTTTGTAAATATTCATAATAATATTTTTTAAATCACTTTGCCACGGTCTGTCACAGCCGCAAAGGACACCATTAAATATCAGTGTCGGGTCTTCAAACCCAATATAAGCTGAGTGATGTGCCTATTCGAGACACCAATTACCTACTTAGATGGTTCTTCACAAAGCACTACCACCAAGATATCAGATATTCTACCGCAAAACAGCAATACTTGATATTGTTGTGTTCCGGTTTGAAGGATGAGTGAGCCAGTGTAATTACAGGCACAAGGGACATACAATCTTAGTTCCCAAGCTTGGTGGCGCATTGGCTACAAGCGATGGTCGACATTTCTTACAATGCCAATGTCTAAGGGCGTTTGGTGACCACTTACCATCAGGTGGCCCATATGCTCGTCCACCTTCCTATTCTATAAAAAAAAAAGTAAATATAGATTTTCTGTCGAATCCCCAGACTATTGACATTTTATTTTTCTATAAAAATCAAAGAAAATATATGTTATTTTACAAAACTTTATTATATAGAACGGGTTACTGTTGTATTTTGAGTTTATGTATAATATGTGGGGTCCCAACACAATGTAACTTATAAATAATTTGTGAAGGGAATGTGAGGAAAAATCCCCATTATTCACCTTTCGAGAAAATTGCGAACGCACAGACGAACAACTTGATACAATTTGTTTTATTCTGTGAAGTAATGGTCAATATTATAATATTTACAATATTTTATTTCTATTTAACTTTAATACCAGTAAAGGATGACATCAACTGTGGAATAATACATAATGATGTACCTGCTATAAATAAGCTGTTTAATAATTCTAACTCGATGTAACTATATAATATCAAAATGAATATAAGCG
Source organism: Nymphalis io (assembly GCF_905147045.1). Classification (NCBI taxonomy): domain Eukaryota; kingdom Metazoa; phylum Arthropoda; class Insecta; order Lepidoptera; family Nymphalidae; genus Nymphalis; species Nymphalis io. The sequence continues at coordinate 2,505,879 of NC_065890.1, read as the reverse complement.
TACTTATATTTGTATTATTATCTGAATAACTATTTTTTATAGTATTGGTAGGCGGACGAGCACATGGGCCACCTGATGGTAAGTTTTGATAAAACGATAGGCGTAGTTGGTAGATACTTCCCTTTCACGCCCAAGATTGTTGCCCAAGGGTTCGATTCCCACCCAGAACAGACATTTGTGTACATGATCATGTCTATTTGTCCTGAGTCTATGTGTAATTATCTATATAAGTATGTATTTAGAAAAGAGTAATAGTATATGTAGTATATCAGTTGTCTGGTTTCCACAGTACAAGCTCTGCTTAATTTGGGATCAGATGGCCGTGTGTGAATAATGTCCCAGGATATTATTATTATTATTATAAGTGGTCACCAACGCCCATAGACATTGGCTGTGTAAGAAATATTAACCATCGCTTGCATCGCCAATGCGCCACTAACCTTGGGAACTAAGATGTTATGTCCCTTGTGCCTGTAATAATACTGGCTCACTCACCCTTCAAACGGAAAACAACAATACCAAGTACCGCTGTTTTGCGGTATAATATCTGATGAGTGGGTGGTACCCAGACGAGCTTGCACAAAGCTCTACCACCAGTAAGTAAAATATATATATTAGTTATATATAAAAATATAGTTTTTTAAATAATGTGTTTTTATATGTATGATTTAATTACATAAGAATTATTTACATTATAGCCTAAAATGTATACAATTAAAAATACTCTTAGCTTCTGTACAAATCATAACCGCATGGAATGGTGGCAAGAACTAGTGGTGGCTAGCACCTTGACAGCATTTCTCCGTTAAATAGCAATACCGATCATCTAGGCGAAAAATTAACCAGCACTCCTCCCACCAGTGGTGGCAATAACGAGATGTTATATTTTTAATAAAAGTTTTTGCACTATTACTCCAAGATTCAAGCGTTTCACTGTAAACGGATTATGCGTTTAATGTCTGGAAGACGATTTTGTATTGCAATGATGTTGTTGACACTGCGACATGTCACATTTCGGAGATGAATTAATTTGATTGTTTTTTAATGGCCTTAAGATATTCTTAATACTAATATCCTTGTTGTGTAACGTATGTGTCTTTTATATTAATATAAAAAAATCTTATGATATACAAACCTATATATACATACATGAAATATATGTCACAAAAAATAAATACGATAATTTCGACATTGTGATAAAAAAGGGTTATTTAAAGCAACCCAAACCCATTATTTTACGATAAAATATGACGTTGTAATTGCTAATTGAATTTTCAACCCTGAGTGGAGACCCCATAAATATCGTTCAGTAACTAAAATGCATTAAAAAATTTGTATCTTGATGTATTTTTCGATAAAAACTAATTGGATAAATAAAGTTATGAATTTTACTAAAAATTTTGACTACGATTTCGAGATAAAGTATATGTAAATATTGATCGAATGTGTTCATTAAAATCGTTCGTACACATTGCAATTTTTAGACTACGCACCTTTTATTTGCAGCTTTACAATAACGCGCCCCCTTCCTGAAACCGGCTTTACCCTCTAGGGGGGACCGAGCACGTGTGTATACGCCCCTCTCTCTCCCGCTCTAAGTTTGATACATATTGCCGCTCCGTTCTAACTCCAACCGATCAGCGCACGCATTGCAGGTGAATTCGCTTTTTAGTCTTTAGTTGCTCTCTGGCTGTGTCGTGGGCGGGACGCGTCGACTTTTGCCACATTTCCCGCGAAAATTTACGTATTCTATCGCCGCTACAAAACATTCTATTATATTCTGACATAGAAAAACGTTTTTCTTGTCATAGTAAATTATGTTAATGTGTGACAATTCGCCTATGTGTATTTTTGGTCGTGTTTGCTAAAAGCTTTTAGTGATTTTATTTGTAAAGAATCGATAAGGCTCAGTGGCTCACGGATTTTCCGAGGACTTATCGTATCAACGTGAGTATTTTTTTTTATTTTTCACAGTATTTATGTATATAGGACACATTCGGATCAAACTTATTTTTAAATACATTTTCAATTTATATAGTTCTTCGTAATTAAAATTTTACACGTAACAATAACGCGATATTTTATGCAATTATAATAAATTCTGGGTTGATTTACCTCTGTAAATATATTTAATTTAAATTACAAACATATACTGCTAATTAATTATTTTGAAGTAGTGAAATTTAAATTAAAAACTTCTTTGTATTTTGTTTTTATATTCGTCCTAAATAAAATTTATCGTTACAGGGATTAAAAATACTTGATAAAGTAACACCAATAAAATGTTATCAAACGGAGGTATTGTTGAATAAATACAATACAATGTTTTCTACAACACGTTTATGTTCAGTTAATAAGATAATTATAATTTATTAAAAAAAACTAATGAGCAATTAATTGAAACCAGTTACACCACTTGAAATGCTTATCGTCGAATTATTTTAATTCAACAAAAAGTACTCGCAAATTAACAATAAAAAATGTTGTAAGTTGCGACCGGTTTCAGCAAGGACTATCAAACATCCGTAGATAGTAAAAACTATACATCTGTCAATATTAATAAATAGTCTATTTTAATCGATTAATAGAAATAATAATTTAGATTTATTTAATATTTACAGTTGAGATTCCATATAACATGTTCCCGTTGACTCGTCCCGTCGATATTTTTTTCTCCGTAAATCCCGTTAAATTTTTTTTTTTTTTTATAGAATAGGAAGGTGGACGAGCATATGGGCCACCTGATGGTAAGTGGTCACCAAACGCCCTTAGACATTGGCATTCTAAGAAATGTCAACCATCGCTTATAGCCAATGCGCCACCAACCTTGGAAACTAAGATTTTATGTCCCTTGTGCCTGTAATTACACTGGCTCACTCACCCTTCAAACTGGAACACAACAATATCAAGTATTGCTGTTTTGCGGTAGAATATCTGATGAGTGGGTGGTACCTACCCAGACGAGCTTGCACAAAGCCCTACCACCAGTATGTGGTAAATGCTTTTCTTATAAAAGTTCCAGATATCCTTAATTTCAAATTTCGTTACGATCGGTTAAATGGTTTAATATTGATAACGAAACGTACAGATATAATTACATTTTCATTTAATATATGATTTAAAACCTACGAGCTGTTCGGAGAAATAAGTCAGATCTTCAAATCAATCACGAAGTTGAAAGATTTAATTTAACTGCAACTGTTAGTAGATAGGGGACAAAACTTGTAAATAAAATTTTAAATCTGATTCACCAATCCGAGTGAACTAAAATGTTGCCAATCATTTTGGCCCTTATACAATACATTTCAGAATAATTTCCTTTTTTTTTTTGCTTTAATAGCTACATGTATTATATAAAAGTGTTTTTATTAATAGCTACATGTATTATATAAAAGTGTTTTTATTAACTTTTAATATTTTTTATCGTTTAGAAATCGATGACGAATATTTCCCATAACTAGTCGCTTTAATATGTCAATTACAGACGAATGTCGACACGCGATTTTCTTTTGTCAGAGATATGCGATGATTTTCCAACAAACAACAAAATAAGACGCACAAAAAACTGTTGCTTGTATCCACAATATTTTTATTTACAATCAGTATAATTTTATTCTGCATGCAACAGCTTGGTAATAATTTTATATGTACTTATCTTAATTCAATTTTTGTTTACTAATATCGATCGGTAGCTTATATTTCTGTACCCAACATCTTCGTAACACAACTCTTCTTTTAAGCTAGATAATTAATTTGGCGCTTTAATTTTATACATATTAACAGTCATAATAGTAAAATAATTTAAATTACACCATAATAAAAAAAAGGTATGAAAAATAAATATAGTAACAGACTGTTGTTGGCCCACTGCTGGGCTAATGCCTCCTCTCCCTTTGAGGAGAAGGCTTGAAGCTTATTCCATCCCGTTGCTCCAATGCGGTTTGCTGAATACACATATGGCAGAATTTCAGTTAAATTAGACATATGAAGGGTTTACTCACGACGTTTTCCTTCACTGAACACGAGATGAATTATAAACACCTATTAAGCACATGAAAATTCAGTGGTGCTTATCTAATTGTCAGCCCGTAGTCATATATATATTTTTTTATAGAATTGGAAGGCGGACGAGCATATGGGCCACTTGATGGTAAGTGGTCACCAAACGCCCTTAGACATTGGCATTGTAAGAAATGTTAACCATCGCTTACATCACCAATGCGCCACCAACCTTAGGAACTAAGATGTTATGTCCCTTGTGCCTGTAATTACACTGGCTCACTCACCCTTCAAACCGGAACACAACAATACCAAGTACTGCTGTTTTGCGGTAGAATATCTGATGAGTGGGTGGTACCTACCCAGAGGAGCTTGCACAAAGCTCTACCACCAGTAAAGATATTCAGATTCACACGTTCTAATTGACCATCTCGGCTCGATTAATAATAAGACGTTTAATTTTTTTCTTCATATATATTTTATATAAACAGAAAAAAATCGTTGATGTAGACTTACTTCAGTAACTTTATATAAAGCTACCACTAAGACAGAGTATAAAATTACGTCGTTCATTTTAACAGATGAACTTATACAGATGAAATTATATTAAAAACGTAATAATAACATAAGTATAGTCTTTATAAAATTAAAAAATTATAAATATTTACATTTATAATTGAGCAATAAATAAACATCACTTAATTTTTTACACCTCACGTCTTTCCTGTTTAACTTATGAATATTCGTAATTTTATATAATATGTTATGGCTTCTTTTTTCGGTCAAAACTCATTTTAACCTAAACATCTTTTTGACAAAGGTAAGTAAGTTTCTTTGTGTAAACATACCCTTTAGAGATATGTTTGTACATATGTAATATATCTCAGAAGAAAGAATAGAACATAATAGACATTTGTGTACATGAACATGTCTGTTTGTCCTGATTCTGGGTGTAATTATCTATATAAGTATGTATTTACAAAATAATAACACTATATGTAGTATATCAGTTGTCTGGTTTCCATAGTACAAGCTCTGCTTAGTTTGTGATCAGATGACCGTGTGTGAATAATGTCTAATCATATTAAAAAACAAATACTAAGCAAACCATATGTAAAGACAGCCTGAAGAATGAAAACCGGTCAGAAGTAGTTACGACCAGAAAAGCGATTTAAAGATATAATATGTTTCGTACAAGCATAAAACTTGCACACGATGCAAGAAGTATGACATAGTAATTACTTTCGGTAGTAAAAAGTTAAACATTTTTGTATAATCGTGTTTTGTTCATAGTTTTTATGTATATATAACATATTAAGTTATATATAATAAAACTATATTGACTGTGTATGATAAGTTCACACCCTGTCGCTTATCTTATCAAACAAACATTTATATTTTTTAATTAAATTATATAAGATTAAATTAAATAAGACTTTATCTTAATTATATACTTAATATAATCATTTCATCCTAAACGATTGTCTTCCACGGCGCCTAATTAATTATTTAACTCTGTGTAACTTTCTAAGTCTAGCGACAAATAATTTTAACGGAAAATATTTTAAACTGTCTACATCTGCGATTTGAAATTCGAACATCGATATTTGCAGCCTTTTGAAAAGAGCCACTGAACTAAGAGATCAATTAAATAAATTCCAAAAGCAAAGATTCCAAGGAGATGATAAAAAATCCAATTTTCATAACAAAGTCAGCACGAAACAGCTCGTCAAACATCGAAATCGTTACAAACTTGATCCGTGAACTAGTTAACTCGATATAAGGTTAGTTGGAACTTGTTAGGACAAGAGTTTTTATAAGGCGCGGTTGATCCAGAGGAGATCGGAGCTCCACGACGAGTCCAGTTTTTCACACGCGAG